>NC_141467.1:48447767-49054434 GCF_009769465.1 Tauraco erythrolophus | reverse complement strand
TATGGATTTATTTTGAGTATTACCTTTTGATGTGCATGTTAATCACTCCTCAGATTGGTGGTTGTTGAACCATAACCCATATCTATGAGAAAGTCACTTCATTTAGTAGCAATTCCAGCTCCAAGTTTTAGGGGGAAAAGAACAACCTGGTTAGATAACAGAATCATAAAATGTCTGAAGTTGGAAGAGATCCTGAAGAATAATCAAATCTAACTCTCCACTCCTCACAGGACTACCTTAAGCTAAATCATATGACTAAGAGCATGCTCCATATGCTTCTTGAACTCTGACAGGCTTGGTGCCATGACCACTTCCCTGGGGAGCCTGTTCCAGTGACCAACCACCCTCTCAGTGAAGAACCTTTTCGTAATGTTCAATCTGAACTTCCCTGATACAGCTTCATTCCCATCGCTGGTTACCAGAGAGGAGATCAGCATCTACCCCTCCGTTGCCATCCTTGAGGAAGTTGTAGCAATGAGGTCGTCTCTCAGCAGACTGAACAAACCAAGTGACCTAGTAGCTCCTCTCAAGTTTTGTGCTCAAGGCCTTTCACCATCTTTATTACCCTCCTCTGGACACATTCTAATAGTTTGGTGTCCCAAAACTGCACTCAGTATTTGAGGTGCAGTTGAACAAGTGAGGTGCAGTGTGGGACAATCACCTCCCTAGACCGGCTAGCTACGCTGTACTTCATGCACTCCATGGCATGGTTCGCCCTTTTGACTTCCAGGGCACACTGTTGACTCATATTCAACTTGCCATCAACTCAAACCCCCAAGTCTCTTTCTGCAGGGCTGCTCTCCAGCCTCTCATCCCCCAGTCTGTACATACAACTAGGATTACCTCATTCCAGGTGTAAAATCCAGCACTTGCTCTAGTTAAATTTCATGTTTTCTTATTTTTCTTTTTTTTTTATTATTCTTTTATTTGTTTGTTTGGCATTAACTTGATACGTTAAAAATCAGGCCAATTACAGAGAGTATGATTTTCATTTTAACAAAACCTGAATTTTTTTTAGAAGAATAGGATCTTCAAGACAGGAAACATAAATGTATATTCAGTTCACTATGATTTGAAACTACTTTTTCAGCTAACTCTTTGGAAACTCATTGTTTGAATAAATGTGCCCTAGCTTGATCTAATTTCTCAGAATTCAGATACCCTAGTACACCTGGCCCTTACGAGACAAAAAAGGAACAATAAATGGAATGAATGATGGTGGTTTTACATGGTGGTCTGATTACTTTTGGAAGTGCCAGTGATACTTTCCCAAAAGCCCTGGGAGTATCTGGAAATACTTCTGAAAATCCTATCAGCTCCATCAGTGTTTGTGGTACATTTTATACACTTTTGAGTACTTCAGATTTTTGCTTTTCAATAGATCAACTGCATATGATGATAACTGAAATCAGAATGAAGTTTTTTTGATTTATAGAGTTTGTCTCAATGAAATTGATTGGTGCTGATGTCTTCCAGGTACGATTTATGTATTTCCATCTGCCATGGGTGAAAAATAACTTTCTTATTGCCTCACAGACTTTGGAATAATTCACTCAAAAGGAAAAGGGGAAACTTTTGCATTCCTTGTGCATCCAAATCTGCTTCTCATTTTGATTGCACTCTGTAGGGAGCACGTGAACGTGACTGAGTAAAGATCAGATGTAACAACCAGGTAGTCTTAATCATTCCTATAGCTTAGAAAACACTGTACATTTCTCAGAAATTTGAGCTATACCTTTTAATATCTTAAAATGCCTTGAAGTACACATACATAATCAGAATTAATTAAAAAAATGAAAAAAGGTTACTTTTATTACTATAAACCTTTTATTTACTATAAACCTTTATTGACAACAATAAAGGACTATCTCCAGTTTCCAACTCATCAAACTGTATATTTGAAATATAACTGGAAGTAATTTTTACTTGATTGTGCTGGCATGTAAAACATCACATATAAACTAGAGAGTAAAAGCAAGGAACTTCAACTCCACGCTTTCAAGATTCATTTAAAATTCTCAACAAGCAGTTCAAAAACTGTAAAATCAGGACACCTGAGAAAAATTACCTTGATTTTACTGTTAAGTGGTTGCTATATAATAGTTTTATTCATTTTCCTGAAGCAGAGTCTGATTCTTTCTTTGTATTGTCTTTACAATACAATCGTGGGCGTAAATCCTGGTGGGAACATTTGAGCTTTGAGAAAGGGACTGTCAAAATAGATACAAAGATATTTTCAGAGGCAATTTAGAACAGTGAACACTTGAATCTTGCTCTATTTGAATCAAAACAAAGTAAGCAAAGTCTTCAGAGTTTATTGACACTATCAGTTCATCTGAAATATGTTTATGCTAATTACTTGCTTAGAGTAGGTTTGTTTTGTATTATGCTTGATGAAATGAAACACATCTCTTGGGATGAAGAGAGGTTGATGCTACCTCCAAAGAAATAATCATCCTGAAATATATGTTTGGGTTTTTGTGCCTCGGCCTTTCAGGTTGCCAGCAATGGAGACATAGGATAGTCACTAGTCCTTGTTACCAGCTCTGCCCATGGTATACTGACAACCTTTAAGAAGATCTTGTGTATGCCTGTGGCTTTCCAATTGCAAAAGAAGGGAAGTGGTACCATGCCATTTGTAAAGTACTCTGAGGCATGTGGATGAAGGTCCTGATTATCATTACTGCTTCTACTCTTTGAGATGTTCCACTGTCTTCTTGTATGAGTAAAGAGTATTTAGATGAAGAAACAAGCCAAACTATACTGCTATTTGAACACACTCTCTCCTCCTCTAATATTTTTGTACGAAAAGTGTTCTATATTAGTGATTACATATGCAGTGTGCTGAGTTGTGAAGAAGTATTTCCAAGAATGCAAAGCTATGGTTCTAAAATTGCTTTGCTTCAGCTGAAAATACCCTTAATTCAATAGACAGGCTTCCAAACGTAAATTATTTTAATAGAAAGTATTGTGCTGGGAAAGGAGACTGCACCAAGCTAGGAATATTGATGTGGGTAAAATGAGATTGTCACTCTTCCTGACATAAACATTATTTCTCTTGAGAACAAACCTCTATCAATATACTTTAATGGTTACGACCTCTAGCAAATAATCATGTTATTGTCTGAACGTAATAGGCAGACATAAAAGACAACATTCTCTTTAGTTTCACGTGTTAAGTGAAGATTCTAGTAAGGCTACTGAACTGGCTTCACTTTATTTTAATCCCCAAAATTTATTTTGACTCCCTGCAAGTCAATTCTTAATTTTTATGTAGCTCCTATTTTTTTAGATTTTATCCATTCTTTCTTTTCTTTCAATTGTTTCTTTTCTTAATATTTCTTATATTTGCATGGGGAAAATAGGAGCTTAAATGTCAACTTCAATCTCTCTTTAATATGTGTTAATAGAAATTCCCTGGTAACTCTCATTGCAATGTTTTCAATCGCTACCCAAAAATGCTTAAGATTTGTTTCCTTGTTCTCAGACTTCTAAATTTCTCTGCCTCTCCTTTTTGTCTGCTGCATGTTCCATTCAATTTTCCTATTTTTCATCTTTCTCAAACCCTTTTTACTGCAGTGCAGTGACTCTGCTTCCAAAACTGCAACAGAGGCTGCGCTCTGATTTGTTTGTGTATCTCAAAGGCAGAGTCCCATATCACCTATAGGTTCAGTTGCCTGTAATGCTGTCCTGATACTAGCCAAAATGCTGCTTTCATTTCTGGCAGATGCTCATAGTCCCTCAAGAGAATGAAAGGCCTCCTAGATATGCATCTTCAACTGTCAGGAAAGGCCGTGGGAAATACAAAAGCTATGGGCACAAAAGAGCCCTTTTGTTCATGGAAAGTGTGTTATGGGTGGTAATACAGACCCTAGAACATATTTTGTTGCTGAGAGGAGACTCAGCAGTCCCATCAAAGGAAAGGATCAAAGGAGGATAAATATGCTGATAGTTTAGGTAGGAGGTGATTAAATAGGCGGAAGCTTACTTGTGAACAAAAGTTGAGGATTAGGTTGTCAAGTCTGCTTTCTCTGAACACTGCGAAAAATATTTAGCTGGCTTCCTCTGGGGTAAATGAAAGAATGTAAAGTGTTTTTGAAAGTTCTACCTTCGACGAGAAAAAATGCTGCACATTGCAAATTATTATTCTCATTTTCTGTTATTGAGGATTCCTAAAGGCATTGCAGCCTTAAGTGGCAACCTGTTTGAATGAATGCTGCTGCAAGAACTAAGAGAAGCATCAAAACCCGTTTGAACTGTTGAGTTACCTGGCTATTATAAGTGACGTTTATAAAACAAGACAGCATTCGAACATTGACTCAGTGTTTGAATGCTCATGGTGTTCATACGCTTCCTTTTTTTCCAATAGAAAAAGGAAATAAAAATAGCAAAAGAAGTATGACTTTTTTTTTTTTTTCCAGCCAGTGTAAATTATATTAAGACAGCAGTTACCAGCTGATGTCATAGGCATTCACAGTTCTTGGTGACATAGATTCTGAGAGACGTATGAACACATTCAAGTGGAGGCTTCCTCAAGCTTCTCCACTTATATTCAGGATCCAAAAATGAAAGAGTGAATTCTATAGTTACTGATCAAATCAGGACATAACATACTGAATTTGTTGAATGACATTTTTAATCAATGGAAACAACCAAAACTTCTCAGAGGCCTGCTGGTATCACTTTCCTCTGATTGTCTCAGAAAAAAATTGAGTGAAAAGCGGTTCTGCTCAGCAGAAGCTTTGATGATTTTAGGTAAATGTGGCATGTAGTTGAAAACATGTGTTTGCCTTATCCATCAGTAACGCTTTGTTTCTGAGACATAAACTCTCAGCTTAGGGATTGTAATTATGTATTAAATGTCAACCAGCATAGCAGCACTAAACATGGTTGCAGTTCATCACCGATTATAATAATGACACTGATCAATCTTTTTGCAAAGTAACTAGAAAAATGTATTCATTAGAGGAAAAATTGTCATTGACAGTCCAGCTTAGGTAAATAATATGTCAACCCTGAAATATCTGGTAAGGAGGAGTGTGGAACATGCACTCAAGTCAAAGTGAATCTTGTGGCATAAGGAGTAATCCATTTGCTTCCTGCCATCGGAAACCTTTCCTCTTGCTTTGCCTGTCACATTAAATATTGACACTCTTTACTAGGCCATAGAAATATTGGAAACCCTTCGTCTGGATCTGCTTGAAGAGACATCATTGGTATAGAGCGTGCAGCATATTTTCTTTGTGTAATTTATGGGTTTGATTTTCTCATACATAAGTATTTGTGTAGAGGAGAGGAGGTCAAACAGCATTGTCAGCTGTCTCTTAAACTGCAGCTTTAGGTCTAAAGAGGCCTAAAACTGTTCTGAAAAGGTCATTCTGACCAAAAAAACCAATTCAAGTTACAGAGACTATAGAAATCTTAAAGACACAAAACTTTGAGAGAAAACATATGCGAAGTATGAAATTCTACCAATCAGCAATTATTTTGCCCTTGTGTTGATTTTTATCCACTTCCTTTTAGAGAAATCTGGAAAAAAAAAAGGTCAGTCAACATAAAAATATTCCTTCTTGACAGTTCCAGAAGAAAACATTGACATTTTTTCAATGTAAAGCTAAGATGAAAAACACAATCAGATATTCCTTTTGCAGAATACTTTGAGATGTTCTGGATTTTGTTGTGGTTCAGAATAAGGCAAATTTATTCTGCTTTCTTTGCTGTATGAGTCTAGCACATCTAGGTCTAGCCAATGCCTTTATTGCTTGCAAAATTTTCTCACATAAGTTGTGTCACCTAGTCAATTCTAATACAGGATTTCTGGTAGTATAATAAAAGCAAGTACTTATAATATTGCATGTAACACTCATTACTCAGATTTTCTTTGCCACTGCCCTATGAATTTGCTTGCACAGCTTGACTTACACAGAGACTTGTTAAACAGACAGAAAGGTTTGTACGAAAGATTTTATCCATATTTAACTTTAAACCGTCTCATGAACTAACACACCACACAAAATCAGGTACACATTAATAAGTAAAAGAGTAGATTCTCTCTTCACTACCTTTCTTTTTTAAAAATAAGAAGTCAAGAAAAGGTAGTGAATGAATAGTAACAGATTTTGTTGATTCCCCATGGCGCTCTTCCAAAATGAGAAATAGATTTTTAGGATACAGACATAACATTTAGATGAAGGATCACTCATCTAAAGTTTGACTGTTTTAGGACCAAAGATTTTGCAGTCTATTAAACACAAGTACGAAATTTTGAATAAAAGAGAAGATACCAAAAATATTTCACACTGATTTCTGCAGAATTCAGATAAGAGGACTTGATTCAAGCCCACAGACACTACCTTAAAACATTTATTCAGGCATTTTCACAAGTGCCATTTTGTGTGAAGTCAAAGTATTTTAAGAAGGTCATTTTGCATGTTTAAAACTCGTATTTGAAATATATTGATATCCAAACCAGAAATAATTTATTCAAAGTTTTTGAAAAAGCTTAAAAACAGAATCTTATTGAAATTCAGAGTTACTACAAATATTTGTAAGATAAATGAACCCATACAAAAATGACACAAGTTGCTCAGTTGATTGAATTATGATATAACTCATATAATCATATAATATATAGTGCAAACCAGCACTTTAGCAATGTATTAAGCCAAAGATACAAATGTAAAGACTTTCTGAAACCCATTATTTACTTAACAGAGTCTATCATGTAGATGTGTAATTAGGGATTTCTCAGAGTTGTGTTTTTTAGTTGTACCTAATACAGCATTATTGTCTATTAAGTTAATGAGTACGTAGGGATTCCTACATCTGCAGATTACACGGTTGTCACGTGTGTATATGAAAGCCATATGCTCAAAATCATCACAATGATACTGAAAACCTCATCTACACAGGATGCTAGCTCTCTCAGTCAAACAGCAGCTGTTTATCAGCAATTCTTACTGCCATTAATTGGAATGGTCAAACTGAATGTCCTTGACCTTTAAAGGGTAAGAGTAGGGACATTTTTGCAAAAAGCAGCTCTTTGCAAATGAAATAGAATACTCCAAATAACGGGCACATAAAATCAGCAGTAACTTTTGAAACTTGGGTAATAATTTTTCATAGTGAGACTCTGTTCCATACGACGTCACCTAAATGGTGTCTGAAGAGTTAAACAGTGGTGCTTCACTCACTTAAAAACCTATAAAGGAAGAAACTAAAGTGTCAGAACTATGAAACCAATCAACTGTTAAATCCTTTTTCTCCCTCTCAGTGTGTTGAGTGATGGGTGATTAGTTTATATGAAATTTCTCTGAATCCAGAGCTGATAGCAGATGTTATGCTTGGCCAGTGTGATTGCTGATATAAAAGGATTTACTCTTATCTTCTCAAGCTGGCCACAGTTCTGTCTTGAAATAACATTTCTGCCCTGAGAAAAGGCAGTCTTGAGGAAGACAGTGTCTCCTCCCCGAAAACTGGACACCAGCTCTCCCTTCCTCTTGTGGCTTTGCTGCTGTCTGTTTGCATCTGAAACTATTCAGGTATCTTAATGTGATGTGAGACATTGCACTGGGAATTGCACTGGAAAACATCTCATCGCCTCTAAATAGTATTAAGCATTCTGATATTTCACTCCATTCTCACTGGTAGGTACTGTCTGGGCTGTTTTGCACTGATTTTCAAACTTATTTAAGAATAGGAGATACTTCTTTTTCTGGTTGGAATTTTATTCTGTGTCATAAATGGCATTTCCAGGACATAAAAATTTTAACTTACTAAGAAACGGTTATTTTATTTTGTTCAACAATGCCAGCACTGATAGCCATGTTCAAGAAGCAGTCAGATTTTCCTTTGTTATTATCTCTCTGTGTGCCAGAAAACACATTAGTAAAAGGCACCTTTGGGCCATGTTGTGCCATCAACCTTTTGAAGCACTTTGAAAGTGCATTGAAATCAACAGGGAGTCCTATTTAATAGGCAATTGTACTGCTTCGGGATATTTGCTAAGAGCTGCGCTATTTTCTTGGATGAGATAAGCAAGAGAAAAGAGATTGGCACATAATTAGAAAATACAGTTCTTTCCATACAGTTTGTTCAAACTAAAGCAGTCCTGTTGCCATGGATGGAGTTTTGTTGGATAAAAGCAGAGGAATAATCAGGAAAAGAGGGGGACCTTGGATGGCACTGCTCATACCACATCAACGGCTTCCAGAAATGTTTTTTCTGTTTTTAATCAGGAAGTGAAGGGCTGGCAGCTTGTTGCCATGGGCTGTAGTTCAGCAGAGCACTTAAGCATGTAAGCAAATGAGACTTAAGCAGGTCTTTAAGGTGCTGATTTAGCAAAAGCTGCCCCTTACCCTCAGCAAAACTCTGCCTCTCTACTGCAGATAGATGGTCTCTATCACCATGGTGCCTACAACCCCCATGCTCTCTGTCTATGGCCCCTCAGGAAATGACTGAAAAGTAGGCTCTTCTTTTACAGCCTGTTAATGGAAGTGGGCAGAAAGGCCGTGAAGAGAGAGATTTACCTTGCTTGCCAAGCTCTCACAAAGCCACTTTGAACAGCAAGCTCATCAAGATGCCAGGTAGCAACACAAACACTACACTACTTTCTCTCCTTCACTTTGTTTGACCTGAACAGGGGCTTGGTTATTCATGTCCTTAAGTCTCCAGCCAAGTGGAGTGGACAGAAGAATTTTCCAAAGAGCTTTGTGTTGACCAGAATATTCTGTATGTTATCAAGGAATGAAGCACAGTGAGATTATAACTCTTTATGTGTCACTGAAGATAAGAGAAAGCTTCTCAGAGCCTCTGTAATGTGAGCAGAGACTCGGCATTTCGTACACAGCGGAACATGTCGGTAGGATTTTCCTGCACAGGAAGATAGACACAAAGAAAAAGTTTTATTAAGTGCTCTGAAAGGATCAAAATATTCTTTAACAATAAATATGTGATTTGAACATCTGGCTAGGGAACCTTGTGTGGTATGAAACAGTCCAAAAGAAATCTTTATATAAAAATACTATATAGGACTTATCAGACATATGGAAAGCAAAAGTTTCTAACACAACTAGGAACACTGTGTGTCAATTCAGAAGTGCTTTGAAGCCTAAGTTTAGCATTTCAGAAGCTGAAACCACTGTGCTCACAGACTTTACCCAAACAGAGACTTGATCCTGCTATTGTACATCTAGGTGTCAGACGCCAATGTAGTTCCCAGTGCTGTTAGACACTTTTTTCCCTGCACACTAAATGGGAATGGCACATGAGACTGGGCTGCAGAGCACCCCTCTGGAGAGAGGCTAAGATGGACAAGGGGGCAAAAAGACAGTGTTAGCCTGAAAGTGCCCACGGATGAACAGGAGCTTTGGAGTTCTCTGCAAGCTTAGAACAAATTAGTGGGGAAACCTCATTAGCTGTGGAGAGCAAAACCTGCAGTTCTCTCTCTGCATCCTTTCAGTTGAAGATGGACAGCCCTGCAAAGCCAAGGGCCAGGAGACCAAACAAGGTAACTTTATTCCCCCTTCTCATCATAGCTGCAGGATGGATGCAATCCAGCTAATCAGCTGTCCACACATCAAAACGGCCATTTTACTTAATATCTACCTACTGTGTAGTAGTTCTGTCCAGCTCTGCCCATGAATCAGGACCATTATCCAGTAGCACAATGAGCCTTATGGTTACCGATATTTGGAAGTTTTAGAAGGACTAAAGAATGACTTTGAAAACCGCATATGAAGTTTTGAGGCTGTTACACTGTACAAACACAATTTTGAGGAATTTGCTTACTGGAGCTAGAATCTAACAGGACGTGATGCTCTATAACTGCATTTTAGCATATCAATATTATTTGAAGGCAGGTTAACAAATTCCTTTTATGAGATTGTTGCTTTTATTCTAAAACATCTTCTAGACCTTGCACATTCAAGATTTCTGAGAATTAATTTTATTTTTCACTCTGTTCATATTACTATGCCAACAGATTATTATAATGCCAAATGGAAATGAAATTTGACCCCTTATAGATGTGTTTGTAATATAACCAGTAATGTACATGACAAGCTTGAGGAATGAATGAGCACAGAGACTGCGAAGAATATTTTATACCAGTTTCTACATAGTATGTCTTCCTTTTAATTCTGACATGTTCTTTGGTAATATTGTAATGGATAGCAAACCCAGATTTGTCATGATGTTTAGATTAAAATTAAGACTCAATTATTTACTCACTGGAGAGAAACATAGTAAAAAACAAGATGGAATAATACTTCTCAGAAGTCCTGGCTGTCAATAGCAATTTTTTTAAATATTCAAAAATAAAATTGTCAAACAATCAATCTCTGATTTTGAGCATTTAAAATAATAATGATCTCATGCATGATAAAAAACTTGTATGAAATGAAAAGTTCATTTGTCCTTATAAAAAGAATTGCAAAAAGTACGTCTTCTAGAAAGGGTTGAAATTTTAATCTCCATTTCACATTTAAGCTTATTCATGTGAATAAGCAATGCCAGATAAAACAGGTACTTACCTAAACGTCATTTTCTCTGTATAACTTTGATTACAAAATGAAAGTTTCTTTGGTCCCACAGTATGATATCTGTGTATAATACTCGAAAGCCCTAAAATGTGGTTAATATTGATTCTTGGTATATTAGCCCTACTTTTAAGAAAAACAGTAGTGCCAAATAACTGGGAAAAAACCTTTAAGTAGACTATGAAGGTCATTTTCTTCCTGCTTTGAACCTAACAAATCATCATCTATAGCATCATATTCCTGTCCTGCTAGAAGGAATATGACCAAAGAAGAGCTTTGGTGAACACTGTGCCCTCTGCTTCTTAGGTACTAGTAACTACAACAGGCATTTAAGTCAGTAATTGAAGAGTTTCTGGACCAGAAGTCGCTGATTGCAAGCATCTGGATGTCACCTCCCTCTGCCTTCCATCTTACATTTTACTCAGACAAAAGAACTAATAAACAAAGCAGTGTCTCCTAGCAAGCTAGAGATGCAATCTAGAGAAGAACCAAACATTTATCAAAAAAAAAATTCAAGGGGATTTAGTGAAAAACATTAAAGAATGAGTCAAATATTAAGATATTGGGTTCTTAAATTTTCATTTGTGGGAGGACTTTTGCTTCTGGAAACTGTCTGTTAGAAAAATCTTTCATCATCTTTCATGGTTACTATTGTATACTGACATATAGAAATATAACCACCCTTATGAGTTTTTGTTCTTTACCAATTCTTCAATTCCACCCTGTCAAAAACTACGCTATCAAGGACCCATATCATTACGTAGCAATCTTGTTGGAAGTTTAATTGAAGAACTCTAATTCTTAGGCAGTTCGGAATTGTTTCTGATCAGTTTTATCATGTTCTTCTCCACTGAAGTGCTTCACAGTCATTAACTGTTAGTATATAAAATTCTTCTGTGGGCACGTGATTACTTCTGTTCTGTGGATGGGAGAATTAACCAGAAAAAGGCATTAGGAACAGGAGCCATTTTACCTTGTTTTGCTGCCTGAACAAATCAACTGTATAGTTTGAGCTGGTCATCTAAAGTCCTTCTCATGAGCTGTTATTTTAGATGCTTATAGAGTGGGGTAAATTGTCCTCTGGGGGGGGCTGACTATCTCCATTGCCTCTTAGCAGAGTTTATAGGAGGGCATCCGATGCTAAGCAGCTTGTCTAAAATACAGGCTAGGGGATGATTTTGCACTCAGGTGCACTGGGTGCAAAAATGGTGCTTGGAGACCTTTTAACAGGCACTGACTGAGTTTTCAGTGGTTTTGTGAGTGCTACTGTATGGACTGCATTTTGGATGATGCAGTAAGGGGGCTGGTTTGTAGTTTCAGAGTAGAAAATATTTTAGTTGCAGTAAACTAACTGTGAGTTTCCACTGTGATTAGACCACAAGAGCTGACCCAGAACTGAATGTGTTGTCTTCAGGGAGATACAAACAGGGAGTGAAATGCACGAGTGTGGGATGGCAGAAAGATGGGAATACTTTCCTTCAGCATAATGAACCTATAACCAGGCTCTGCCTTAGTGACAGATAAGGTAGGAAGTTGAGCAAAGCACTAGGCAGCTGGGAGGATGCAATGAAATAGCCATGGCTCCTTTGCCAAGTGAGAGCCCTGGGAAGCCAGACTGGCCACTGCTTTTTGTGCTTGGAAAGGAGATGTTGTGTTTGGTGTAATGACAGCTCCTGAGGAGGGTGGCCCATCCCAAGGCAGAAGGATCCTTTTCAGTCCTCCTGTCCTCTCAGAGAGCCAGGAGGAGAAGAAACATAGAATCATAAAATTATAGAATCATAGAATGGTTAGGGTTGGAAGGGACCTCAAAGATCCTCTAGTTCCAACCCCCCTGCCATAGGCAGGGAAACCCTCCACTACACCAGGTTGCCCAAAGCCTCATCCAACCTGGCCTTGAATACTTCCAGGGATGGGGCATCCACAACATCTCTGGACAACCTGTTCCAGTGCCTTACCACCCTCAGAGTGAAAAATTTATTTCTTATATCCAATATAAATCTGCCCTCTTTCAATTTAAATCCATTGCCACTTGACCTATCACTACATACTCTTGTAAAAAGTCCGTCTCTAACTTTCCTGTAGGCCCCCTTTAAGTACTGGAAGGCTGCAATAAGATCACCCCAGAGCCTTCTCTTCTCCAGGCTGAACAGCCCCAACTCTCTCAGCCTGTCTTCATAGCAGAGGTGCTCCAGCCCTTGGATCATCTTCGCGGCCCTCCTCTGGACCCGCTCCAGCAGCTCCATGTCCTTCTTGTGCTGGGGGCTCCAAAGCTGAATGCAGTATTGCAGGTGGGGTCTCATGAGAGAAGAGTAGAGGGGCGGAATCACCTCCCTCGACCTGCTGGCCACGTGTCTTTTGATGCAGCCCAGGATACGTTTGGCTTTCTGGGCTGCCAGCACACATTGCCAGCTCATGTTGAGCTTCTCATCCACCAGCACTCCCAAGTCCTTTTCCTCAGGGCTGCTCTCAATCCATTCTCCGCCCAGCTTGTACTTGTGCTTGGGATTGCCCCGACCCACGTGCAGGACCTTGCACTTGGCCTTGTTGAACTTCATGATGTTCTCACAGGCCCACCTCTCCAGCCTGTCAAAGTCCCTCTGGATGGCATCCCTTCCCTCCAGTGTGTCCACAACACCACACACCTTGGTGTCACCTGCAAACTTGCTGAGGGTGCACTCAATCCCACTGTCCATGTCACCAACAAAATTGTTAAATAGCACTGGCCCCAGTACTGAAGAAGACATCTAACTGAAGTCTACACTACTCTCTTCCCCTCAGTTTTTTTCTGCGGTTCTTTATCCTCCATCAGCCAGAGCTCCTGTTTTCCCTTTTCCAATCAGTTTTGCCCACTCTTTTCAGAAACCTTGGGGAAGTTATCAGTGAAAAATGTATGTCTTTTCAAGTAGTCAGTGAGTAAAGGAGAGCTTTTTATTCACCAATGAACACAGACAAGCAGAGAAAACTCCCAGTTAGGGACAATTTTGTTGTCTTCCCTGAGGGAAAAAAAAAAAAAAGATCCATGTATTAATTGCTTATTCAGTATAATTTGGCAGCTCTTTTGGATGGTCATTTTTCAGTCCATAACTCATGAAGTACATAAGTTGTTAGGACTGGTAGTTAGTTAGACTGTAGCATTACAATTTCATGAACAGGCACTTAAATAACGAATGGTTTTGTTTTGTTCAGTGACTGGATGATTGAAGTTTTATGATCAGGAGGAGAACTCCATTAAATTGACAGAGAATTTGACTTTTTCACAGGAACGATGAATGTAGCTTGCAAAGAAGAAAAAGGCAGGCAATGAGGATGATGAACTTTTAAAGTACCTCCAACTTTCTCATTTCTGTTTCATATGTGTTATAATTACTAGCAAAATTCTGTGATTTTAATATCGCTGAGTAAGGCAAGATTCAAAGTTTCTCTGTAGTCACAGACAGGTAAAGGACTGCTGTTTGCAGGCAGCATTCATGTTGCCTTTAAAGCTCATGACTAGATGTTTCTGTGGGAGCTGTCTTAGAATTAGATCCATATTATTACAGTGAGTAAAATACACCAATTCTACTAAAGTAGGCAGTTGCTTTTCTTCAATGAACTGCATTAATGTGGTTAATAATCTCTTGGATCTGGAAGGAGACTTTTCTGGTGACATATCCCCCATTCAACACATTTTCAAAAAATATCTCAGTGGCATTTTCTGGTTTTCCACGTGCTAGGTGTGCACACCATCACCTCCACTAGTGATCACACATGCAGCTTGCTAGAGTGCAAAGTGCAAAGCTCAATCCCAGCTATGAAGAGTGCAACCAAATTGTTTCTTTCTCATTCAGTTAATTGTCTGCATACCAGTTCCTCCAGCTGGGAGCTGCAGCAGAGCTTCTCACTGATGGGTTAAATTACCTGTTCAATACAGGATAATATTCTTCCCACTTGATGACTTTCAGCACAGCCGGCAGCACACGTGCATATTTTCCTTCTGTTGAGCTGTAAAGCACATCTGGGATGCCTGTGCAAATTCTTCAATGTGAATATATTGTAACAAATCTTTATGGACCTTTGGCACTCAAGCGTGTTCCTTAGTTTTGCCCTGCATGCCACAGCCTTGTTGCTTATCTCTGGTTATCAAAAGATGTTTTCTCTATCTTTTGGACTCTGTGCCAAGAGCTCTTAACCTAGCATGAATATCTTCTGTGAAGACACATTTGGAAGAAATAATGATTGTTTTTGAAGAAATACAAGCTTCCCTTAAAAAGTATTTTTCAGGAGTCAAGTTGTTCATGACTCAAATGTCCACAGTTATAAGGGTACAAACAAGGGTAAACCAAGTTCAGTCTATGATTTTCAGTATGTAGATTTTTTTTGTGCTTCTTTCAATATCGATCACATGCCAGAATAATGAAAATGCAACTATGTCCAACCACTTATAGTCTTCAAAAAATGAAAAATATCATTTCTGTTCTGCAGTCCTTAGAGTGGCTCTCTTGAGATGTTATCACTGTGTAAACATTCCAGGCAGTCTAAAGCACCCCTTGACAATCATTATTTTATTCCTATTTTTAAACTGACTTAAGGGGAAAAGAACCAAAATAACAAAGTCTGAAGTCATACAGATCTGTAAAACTTGTCAAAATAACATTGTTGATTACTTTATTAGAAGAACAGAGAAGAGTGGTGGGGAATGGGATTCTGTACCGATGTACTTATTTCTTTGATAGTTACTGGTTACCTCAGAAAGCGGAATCGTGAATGTATATGAATTGAGGTATTAGCTAACTAATCCCAGATCAATTTTCTCTTTATTGAGAAGTCTTGTAACCAAAATTATAAAGGAACATTTTAAATAGGAACTGATTATGGAAAGGGAAATGTAGAGGGGTGTCCTGGTTTTGAATGGGACAGAGGGTTTTTTAGCAGCTAGAATAGCGCTATGTTCTGGTTTTAGTCTGGGATTCCTTATGAGAAGGATGTTGATAGTGCACTGGGTTGGTGCTGAGACATCAAGGACCTTTCAGCTTCCCATATTTTGCCAGTATGCAGGGGGTTGGGGGGCAGCATGGCTGGGACAAAGGGCCCACAACTCTCCTTGTGATTTGAACTTGGACTTAGAATCGAGGACTGAATTGTCCAATGGACTTAGAATTGAGGACTAATTGTTCAATATAATATCATGCAACTTCATGCCTGGTATATAGATGAAGGTTGGCCAGCAAGTTTGATATGTCTGTATCTCAGACTCTTGGAGTTCTCTCTCTCTCTCTCTAACTCTCACTTTGCGCCTCTCAGTCATCCAGGATTGCAGTGTCAGGACTTACCCATTTTGGGATCCCTTGTGGGGATGGGACAGGTGTTGGTCACCAGGTGGTGAGCAATTACACTGTGCATCACTTGTTTGTATATAATTATATATATATTCATATATTATTATTATTTTAATCATTGTTACTTTTAAATTTTATTTTATTTCAGTTATTAAATTGTTCTTATTTCAACCCACGAATCTTCTTCCCTTTTCCCCTTTAATTCTCTTCCCCATTCCCCAGGAGTGGGGGAGGGTGAGTGAGCACCTGCATGGTATTTAGTTTCCGACCAGGTTAAACCATGACAAGGGGAAGGTTTTGCTAGAAGGGCAGGAAGTTATCATTTCCTAAGGAAAAAAGAGAAGTTTAGAGATAATCCAATGATAACAATTACAAATGACAACATTAAAATAATAAAATGTTCTTTAAAAATTCAAAAGCGGAAATAGAGAGCAACCAATATTATTTAGAATTTATTAAGTGCAATACAGTGAGAAGCATAGCTAAATACAGACAAAAACCCATGTCAGGAGAAGTAAGGATCATCGTTTTTGAAGGTACATTAGAAATGAAGAATGGTAAAATTATTCATAAGTGATGAGAAAAACATATATATTTATAAATGTTTCTGCTCTATATTTGCAAAATAACAGTTGTTTGATTTGTTTTCAGAGGAATACTACACACTTTCTGATTTTCTAGTACTCAGGAGAGATGTGAGTCACATTTGTCCAGAGATAGATATCTTCAATATCAGCCAGTTTTGATAAATTGAATCCAATATGTTTCAGATAATCTTTTGTCTTTTAATACATCCCAGAAACTCAAACAGAAGTAGAATAATTTACTTAAATACAAAAAGGGCAAGGATCTGAAGAACTGTTGGCTGACCTGAGTCCAACTGAAGGGAGAGAATTGGAGGTCAGTAGAAGCATTGGCTGACAACAAAATCAAAACATAAGGGTATAGCAGACATAAATCCTTCAACAAAATTTAATGAAGAATAGGTCCTATTGCCATTCTTTGAGGTTAGAAAATTGGTTAATAGCAGCAACATAATAAACTTTTATAAGTTTGTTATTACAATTAAAACGTTAGCACATAGGGCACTAGAATTCGCTCTGAATGGATAATGTAGGGAGCAGTTGAGAACTATTACCAATGAGTAGTTGTCTTGAAATAGAGGTCCTGGGAGGGTTAGGACCAGCCTGACCCTGAGCGTTTTCATCAGTGAAGGTGTCGGTGACAAACATTTCCCAAAACGTCATGGTAAATGGTACAAGGACTTGTGGAAGAGAAATGTGAGACCTATCATGTAGAAGGATCTCTATTACATGGTAAGCCAGACTCCATTCAAAGAAAAATGGAGGTTTTAAACACAAAGAGATGTGAAAATCTCCATCTAAGAGTAGCAGGTACCTGTAAAGTGGGGATGGTACACTTGTAAGGAATGACGTGAAAACTATCTAAAAGTCCAAGGAGAAATTGGACCAGTTCCTGATGGAGATTGTGACATAAAGGTTGAATGCAGATTCTGGATGAATACACAAGGGACTAACGAGCGGGAGGAGGGACCTAATGCTTTTTTTGAAGACTATCACTAGTCAGAGCATTAGTGGGATTTCCCCATGCAATTCTGATGTGCACGTTTAACAAATGCCTTGGGGGGAAAAAGACTGGGAAGAAATTTAGTGATTTGAACGAGGTAAAGAAAAAAGCAGGGCTGCAAATTCACTGTGCCAGACATAAGCTAAGAGATAACATAAACAATTGCTGAATGCAGAGCACCAAATTGTTGCTTATATTATTTGATTTATAGAACTCGACAAAAATTCCCTGTGAAATGCAGCGAGGTGGTTCTTAGCTTTACAAACACATTTTCTGCAACATAAAACAGTCAGTGTATATTCCCCAGACTAAGAATGGAGAAAGGCTAATATTTTCTGTTATTTATTTTTAACTGCAGCATTATTAAACAGAACTGAAACAGCTACAGTACTGATGTTAGGAATGTAGAATTCAGTGCTTATTGAAATCAACACAAATATTCCTACTTCTCACCTGTCTCTAATTATTAGTGTGGTGCAGAATTAACATATATAGAAATGGGTGAGGTCCAGGTACATAAGTAAAGCTTCTAGATGCTATTACAATGCACATAACAGCTAATAATAACAATGATGAAGTATGATACCTGGTGTGCTTCTCTGGAAAATTAACTACAATTTGCCTGCCTCCAATATTTTAAAATCCTGTTTAAATTCATCTAGAGGGAATGGGATACTTATAAAACCAAGTTTGTTCTTATTCTCATACCTAATGAAGAGTTTCCACGGTAAATAAGCACATAGCATTGCATAATTCAGTGTAATTGGGCAGTTTTTGGTTTAACAGGGTTTGTAGGACTTAAAAAAGGCCCATGGAGAACCACTTCTCTATTATTTTTTTTTATTGTTGATTTTACCTAACACATGTGGAATCTCTTCTCAGGAGTGCACTCTTTTGACAGAGACAGTGACCTAGTCCTTGTATTCCAGACACCCAAGTCTAAAAATCATTCACTATAGAAGCTGCTTTTTGTAGTGCCTTTTTAATAGCCTTTCTTTAAGAGTTATACATTACTTTGTTTCTAAGTAAAGAAAAAAACAAAAAATATATAGAGTTCTGTATTTCATTACTAAAAAGACCATTTTCTGAATTTACCCTTCCTTAAATTCTATAGTACATCTCTAGTTAAGAAGCACTTCTTTTTATCTGTATGTTTATCTAGTTGCATTTAACTAGATGGTCCAAACAGTGATTGTGTAATGAGCTATATAATTGATTTAGGATATGGACTTATTAACAGGCAGGTTGTTGAGGTAGCCTATTATTACTGCAGAACTAGATTTCAGTAATGCATTCTCTGTCCTGTTTTTTCCAAGAAAACAATGGCTTGAGTAGCTGGTTGAGTAACTGTTGTCACAGGTGTTTTACGTGTATCTAGTGGAACTGAGTTCAGATAATACTTAGGGTATGTCCAGTGACAAATTGGGTGTAAATAATGAACTGAAGCATTATGCCTTAGCATTTTGCAAAGTAATTACCCAAACTGAATAATTCAAAATAGATCATTGCTAAATTTAAAATGTGGATGATAAGTGACCTGTGTAAAATTGCTTGAATTTACTATTGAATTAACAGATTATGGTTGATGCTTTCTTTGAGAAATATGGCTGCAATTGCAACAATGTTCCTTAGTCCACAGTGGGCCTGATACTATAATCATGTGCATAAGGCTACTTGAAGCAGGGGCAGTTCTCAAACTGAACTCCTTAAGTGCCTATCAATGGTAACAGTAGAAATTATAGTGATGTTTTTCCTGCTTTCATTCCTCTCTCTGCTTCAGCTCTGCCTATTGCTTTCAAAGCCTCTGCCCCCACTATGTTGCCTGACATCTCAACTTCATACCTCTTGTGTCCACCCACATAGGATTTTGTGTTCAGAAGACTGCTGAATATCAGATTATCTATCTATAAGATTCAAAGTAATAGATTCATTCCATGCTCTTCTGCTTCAAAAGAAGAAAAAATATATCTGGACCTGTAGCAAAATAATAAGATACAAAATATTTTCATACATATTATACCACTTATTTTCCAATAGCATATTCTAACGAAATAAGCAAATAAGTCTTTCTGTCTGTTTATTCCACTACAGACAAGCTGATTTGATTATGCAGACACATGTGCTTATCTCCTCCTATTTTCAAGGAAACCGTATTAAAAGTGCTGGAAGCTAGAAGTGCTCCAGCTAGAAGCTAAAGCATTGAAATGATGTGATCTATAAAAGAACTTACACCTCAAGAAAGATTTAATGTTTTCTTTTCAGACCTAAGTGCAGCATGTTCCTATCATTGTGATTTGTACTAGAAGTTAATAATTAATGGAGTAATATAAAATTTGAAATAGTAGATAGAAGGCTATAATAATACTACAGATAGCATTAGTGTCTGGTATTAGGTCACAAAGAGTGAGAAATATTCAATTTTGAATACAGATCGTTCTCCAAGTAAAAGCCTGCAGTTTATAGGATCCTTTTGCCACATTTTTCACATATCAGCTAGAAGAGCTCTGGCAAGTAGTTACCTGATATACAGCATGATTTTCCCACATCCAGCCTACTGCATATGTTATTATATCGCCTGCCCCACCAGACATCTCATTAGCGGTCTGGTCTGACCATCGCCATGGTAACAGGGAAAAAAAAAACACATTTCTCCAGCAGAGCTGCCCAGCAGCGTTAGGTAATGCACATCTTGTCTGGTTCAGTGTGAGCGCTGTGCCAGCCAGCACAAAACCCTCATCACCCCTCACGGATGCTTCTGCCTCCGCAGCTCCGGGAGCAGCAGCAGGTATTCCCTGTGACTGGAGGAAAAGCTTCTGATGGCAATCCCTTTAAAGAGCATAGACAACACCGCTCAAATTTTTGTGGGCATGTCTATATGATCACCACAAGTTTCACCTCTCTTTGTGCTGTTGCTTTATGCACCTGTTACCGAGCTTGCATGTCTCCTGCTCCAGCTGAGACACACTTAGGAGCCTTCTGTGAGTGGCAGGATGAAACCCCTCTCCCTCACAGTGTCTCTTGGCAGTGCTGTGCTGGACCAGAGAGCATCATCTTGAGCTAAGCTGTCTTCAGTCCTTGGGCAGTGGTTCCTCATCACCTCTTACTAACGGTGACTGAAAACTGTGGGGTTAGATTTATTTAGTTCTTTTTGCTAAGAAGGTTTCAACCTCCTCCTCAGCTTTCCAGATCAAGTACAGTATTTTCCTCTTTTACATCCAATTATCTGGGTTGCTTTGCAGAAAATTAATCTTTGTGATTTTGGACCCACTAGCCTACTATTTCCAAGCAGTACAAAAATTTACTTCAGTGACTTCACTGCGTAGTACTGGTGCGTGGCTAAAGATGGAATACCATTTATGTTTATTGTAACTTACCCAAAACATAAGCAGTTTTTAAAATTATGGGTTTTAAACTGCATACTTTCAATAAAAACATTTCAAACAATTGAGTTTTACTAAAAATAACCCTTCCCTTGTTTATGTTGGAAATCAAGCCATTTTTTGCCAACAGTCTACAGTCTTAATAATTTGTTGTCTTTAATAGGCTAACTGCAAGTCTGTGATTAAATAATTAGATCTAAAAATCTTCACCCCCTCCTCCAAACAAATTAACATAAAAACTAATACGAAATTCCAACTTCTAAAGAGATATCTACGTGAAAAAAATCTGTTGGTATGGATATACTTTGTATTGGGACTTTAACTGAAATTCAGAAACATTGATAAGTTATTTTTTTATTAAAACCATTCACGGTGCAATTTTTGCCTTTAAATATCTACTGCCTATTTCCACCCTCCCCTCTGCAGATGTGCACACAGACATGCATATGTGTATAAATTAGTAATGTCCCTAAATGCAGAACATTATTACCCTACACATTCAGTAATAATGTCTGGATATATGTTGTTTCCGTACAGACACACATTTAGTTCAGATGCAGAAGAGTTTGGGCCTGTGTCTGTTGGTTCATCTATTTTTTATGAGCCACCAAGGGACAACAGGAGGTCCTCTGTTGCCCTAATTATGGTATCTGTATCTCCCATAAATGTGACATGTCTGGGGCTTCTTTAGATCTTGGGAGTTATAAGACCAAACGACTTGTCAAAATTCAGAATTTGATTGTAAATCTAAAAGTCAGAATACGAAAATCCTTAAATCTCTATTATCCTAGAAACAAAGATATAAAATATTTTAGCTTAATTCTTTCCTGTTATCTAAACTGAATCTTTCTTTCTGCAGTTTACCCTCATTGCTACTTCTCCTGTACTGTAAGGTTATCTCTTCACAGAAGACTTGTATGTTCGTAAGTATTATCACTGGTTTTTGTTGCTTGGGGTTGTTTTTCCTGCATATAAGCAACTGCAGGTCATTCAATTTTTTTTCATAAGAGGCTTTCTAATTTCTGGGGTGTTCCTGATTGCCTTCTACTGGGCACTGCCTTGCAGCTCTGCAGCATTTCTAGGTATGTGTATGCGTAGCAGTGTCAGGTACATGTAGCAGTGTCAGTCAGCTAAAATGTTAAGAGTAAGGTTCCTCTTGTGAGATTTCGCTTTCAATTTCTTACAGTCTTTCCTCACTTTGTGATGTTTTCAGATTAATTATCATATTTTCTTTTCAATTTCACATGATTAGTAATCACAATGTGTAGTAATAAACCTAGGACAGATAGTACATTTACTTTGTATATGCTCTATCCCTTGTGATAGTGATCCTCACTACTCTAAATCCACACTTCGATATGGATTTGTCTTCCATAAACAACTGGAAAGTTTCCCTTGCTTGCATAAGAGAATACCATGAGATGATGTCAGAAACTTCTGCTTTTTTCATTATAATGAATGGTCATCAATGAAATAAGATACAATTCACTCTTTTTTAATACTTTTAATAGGATTGATATTTGTGCCATCTGTGATGTCAATTTTCTGACATTGTTGGCTCATTTAAAAAAAAATATATATAATCTTTATACTTCAGTGTGTTCCCAGAAAGCCTACATACTTTGGAAGTCCGTAGCGGAATGGATACAAAAAGAACATCTTGTAAGAAACTGAATTTAAAGTGTCATTGCAGTACACACTGAAGAAAGTCATTGCAGTCATTTGAGCCTCCAGTTGTGTCAACATTACTCTGTCCTCTGCTTTGCTTCAGATAAGAGGTCTGAAATAAAGCTGTAAAAGGTGACCCGAAAATAGATTTATTTTAATCCAAAATGCGAGTAAGTATAAATTAAATGTTCCAGTCATCCAGACTTCAAAGGATTTTCTCATTTGCTTAAGCCTTCCTCTTGTCCACCTCACCATGATGTTTTTGCCCTGCATTTCTTCAACCCTATCCTAAGCTGCCAGACACCGATCTGCAACACTCTAAAAAGTCATCCAAACTCTTTAAAAATTGATGAGACCCAGCTGAATGGAAACTCTATCACACCCTATGCTAAACAACTGATTTCTGGCAATGCCCACTGGACAGCAAAACATGCTGAAGAGTTGTCAGGCTATTGATGGCTTCCTGAGACGAAGCTCCCACTGTGCCGGCTCCCATGATCTCATTGCGACTAGTCATCTGCCAGGAAACCTCCAAGACTTACTCTGGTCCTCTGGGTGGGGAGGGAAGGATGTTGGGAGATGCAGTTTCAGTTTGTGCCAGTCTCAGAAATTTCATATGTAATTAGTGTCACCAGCTGGTACTAATGGGGAGCAGAAAAAAAGGATGGTTAGGATTTCCATGCTGTTGTGGGATAGGCCGCTCCGGCAACTGAACCCCACACAGTCGTTGACTCCCCCTCCCCCAGCCCCAGGGATGAGGGAGAGAATTAAAGGAGAAACGGGAAACCCGTGGGTTGAGATAAGAACAATTTAATACAGATGATTTAATACACAGTGTAGATGCTCACCTCCCCCTCATATGCAAAGCCCGTCTTGTCCCGAAGCTGCAATCCCGGATGAACGCGAGGCCCCGAAATAGAGAGGGGGAGAGAGAGACAGATAGTACTCTGAGAGTGGGAGTACTGGGAGAGAGAGAGAGAAAAAAAAAAGCAATAGAGCAAAAGCGCAGCAAGCGCAAAAGAGCAGAAGCGGCGAAAGAGCCAAAGCGCAAAAGCCCTTCTGTTCGGCTGACCCTCACTTTTATACTGGGCATCACGCTGCATGATGTGGAATACTAATTGGCCAGTTTGGCCCTCAATCTGAAGTTCCACCACAAATCACAAGGGGAATCGTGTCCCCCTTGTCCCGGCTATGCTCCCCCCTTATCCCGTCGTGCTTCTGCACTCTGGCCAGGACATGACACACTGAAAAGTCCTTGGCCAACTACAAACATCAGCTTGCTATCAACATTCTTCTCAGAGCGAGCCTCTGAGTAAAACCAAAACACAGAGCTCTTCTAGCTGCTAAAATGAAGAGCTAACCCTGTCCCAGCTAAAACCGGGACCCATGCCTATTGCATGTACTTGCAGTTGAGACTCTGCTGGAATCTTAATTACAGAGAATCCTAGGGGCATTTTTAGGGGTTTAATAGTACAAGTTTTAGCTACATGAAGTTTAATTTTTCTTAGCTCTTTGTAAGCTGGGGAGATCTACGGAAGCATCCTACAGTGTTTTATATTGACTGATTTGGACCATTTGCCCATTAATTTAAAAGCGTATCTCAGAACTGATTACTTGCAAGGTTCTGGTCCTACCGAATGGAATAGCAAAACTCCATTCATCCCAGGAAGGATTTTACTCTCAAATGAAGGGAAGAGAGCTCGGTACTTCTCAAGTTTAGGCGCTAATAAAAGATGTTTTTTTACTCGGTCTTCAGTTAATATTTGTAACATCAAAGAACCTGAATGTGACTATGTTTTGAAGCTTATATATATTAAAAAATGTCATCAGTGTTGGAAAATCCAGCAACAATTATTGCTTTTCATGAAGTATCTCGACATTTGTTGTACATTAGGATGTAGTAAAACAGAAGAATCTGCAGATTTCTGCGATGTCAGTTATTAGCATAAGGGCCCTATAATATGCAGCAAGCCAGTGTTACAACAGTGCTATGATAAACTGTGCCAGTGAACAACATATCCTGGAGTTATGCGTAGTGAAATGAGATACCATTTTAATTATATGTCATCATTTTAAGAGAGGCATTTTTTTTTCTTGCATTTCAGAGCACACCAATCACAGGATAGTTGAGGTTGAAAGGCATCTCTGGTGATCATCTGCTACAACTGCCCTGCTCAGAGCACGGTCAGCTAGAGCAGATGGCTCAGGACCATATCCAGCTGGGTTCTGAATATCTCCAAGGATGGAGACTCCACAGCCTTTCTGGGCAATCCTCACAGGAAAAAAAAAAAATCTTATGTTTAAATGGAGTTTCCCGTATTTCAGTTTGTGTCCATTGTCTCTTGTCCTGACACCGAACACCACTGAGAAGAGCCTAGCTCCATCGTGTCTACTCCTCCTGTCAGGTATTGGTACATGTGGGTAAGATCCTCCTGAGCCTTTTCCTCAACCTCCAGGTTGAGCAGTTCCAGTTCCTTCAGCTTCTCCACGGATGAGGGATGCTTCTGTCCTTTAATAATTTTCCTGGCCCTTTGCCTGGCTCTTTCCGGTAGCTTCATGTCTGCCTTGTAATGGGGAGCCTGGAGCTAGATACAGACCTCCAAATGGAGTACTAAGGTGAGATCAGCATGTTGTGCCTAGCAGACATCTACTTAACTTTTGGAGGTAGCAACACGTGTACTATAGTGCTTGCGGTCTTAACACACATGATCCAACCCAGGGTCAAGGGAGGCTTACCAACAAACTGAAAATGATCAAAATACAGTTTCTTGTAATAAAAAAATATCCTAGATGACAGCTACGATAAGTGCTGTTTATATGAATCATATAGGCTTTGTGATAGGATATAATCTGATTGTAGTCTATGAGATAAAATGCAATTTGCAATCCAGGAACCCAAAATGAGAGAATGTATGGGAATAGCATTGCAGACTGAGTTGGCAGGGACTTGTCATTTCCATTCCTTTGCATCTGCTGGGATTGAATTAGTTATTCTTAGCCATCTCATGTAGATTAGTGTTTCCCAGGATGGCAATTCAACAACTTGCCAGCTTTCTCTAGTTCTTTTTTGTTTGTTTGTTTGTTTCAGTGTAAATTCCTTACTGATGATTTTCCTTGAATTATTCCTCCTTATCTTCTCTACATCATTTTTGTACTTTAGTGATATACAGTAGCGAATGTCACCTTCATTCATGACTTGGTATCCTTCTTCTTCCCTTCTTTCAAGCTCTTAGATGGCAACATTGCTTTCCCTTTATTTTTTTTTTCTAACCTCTGCCTTCATTACTTGCATCTTTAAGCAAATTCCCCAAAGTCCTATAGATTCTTGTGGGAGACTTTCTCTGCTGGGCTGCTGGATTTGCATCTCTCCTTCAGGACACTGTGTAATGTTGCTGCTTGATGGCAACACAAGGAAAAAAGTTGTTCTATGAACAAGTTGCTGCCAAGTTCTTCTATGCCAAGTGGAAAAAACCCACCGTCAGTCTGGTTAAGCAGGATGTGGTGGTAAAAATGCCTGCTTTCATCTAAACATAGTTTGCGCTATCAACATTGCAAAGTCATCCACACCTGGGATGATGGTGACTTCGAAAATCCATTGGAAGCATGTTTCCTTTTCCTCTCCACTCTCTGGTGTATAAGAGGCGGCATGTGGGAAATTTTGCTTTTGCCTGGAAATTATTGTTGCTGTTGGAGGAGTATCAGAATAGAACATTTGTTCTGTACGCTCTCATGCTGCCTTAAACTGTCAATAGGGTGTGTTTCAACCAGCTTGTCAGACTGCACCTGAGGTATACACAGTTTTCCCCTCCTTGAAAACTGCAGTTTCCCTCTTTCTCAAGGAACTGCATTCCCTGGCATAGGGCCAGTCAGGTTGGGCCAACACTTAGGAGCAGTAACATCTTAATCCAGCATGGCTAAATCCTTGATGGTTCATTTCTCACAGCCCTGAGGAAAATCAAATAGAAGAGTTTTCACACAAGATAGTTTCCTTCCTATCAGAATATGACTACGAGCATGGTATTGACTTCTTACTTTCTATGTAATAGGCTTTACTGCACTTTACTAATGTTATCTCAAGCTGTTAGACTATATTCTTGCTAGAGCCCAGGAGGAGAACACAGGGATTTTGGAATTAGTCCTTGTCCACAAATAATTATGTTTAAATATACATGATGGTCATTAGAGAAAATATCAGCATGACTCTTGCCTTTCCAGTCTCCAACAACCAAAATAAGAGATGAATAGTTGCTTTTTCTGTCAGGAAAAAATATATTTGTGTGTTAGAGCTTGAGAGCTTATATACTGGGAGAAGCAGCAGAAGGCAGAAGGGACGAGGGGAGGATACTTCCTCTAAAACTGTGGAAACTTTGGAACTTGGTTTAACACAGTCTTCAGAAAACAAGTAACACCTGGCAGGATAAGTTAAGTGAGTATTTAATTAAGCAACCACCTAAACAACTGCTTGCTTTGCAACATTGCTGGTAAACTGCAGAGCTATTTCCACCAATTTAGACTGACTCTGGCCAAGCAGTAGGTCTAAAATTCGTTCCCAGTTTTCCTTTGTTGTTGCTCTGGCCTACCAATGTTCTCAATAAGAGAAAACCCAAACCAACAATATTTTATGGGGTCTAATATCTGAAGACCAAGAGAGAAAAGTTGATTTCTACATTTTCAATTGTTTGAGAAAATTTTAAACTTAGAGGAGTGGAGGAAGATTGAGGGGAGGGAGATTAATCCTTTTTTCCTCTAATTTTTTTTCCTATTAAAAACAACTGTTGAGGAGATACAAAGATTACATCAGATCCTGTTATAGAGAGTAAAACATGGAATCCTGTATTCATTTTCTTCTCAAATCATCACTTTAAATAATTTACTTTCTTTAGAATAGAAGTGAAAACAGTATTTATTCTCCTGTTGATGAATATATGCCTATACTTAAAAATAGATTGTCCTCAAAGGCATGCATTCTGCAGAATTTCTTACTTCAACAACAGCAGGGAAACCTACAGCATCAGCAATGCTGCTGGTCAGAGGTGCTAAAGATCTTAAGTGTTTGGAAACTTCATTGAAATTTGAAGCAAAAGTTCAAATGAATCTGTGTGAATTTGAGTGACGCCTGCAATCTATTTTTGTAGCATACATCCAGAGTGTTTAATTAAAGCACTATTGCAAGAGAGCCACCTAACCAATGAAAAGCATCTGTTGCAAAAAAATATTATTAACATTGCATACAGTGATTTATTAACTAATCATAACAAAATTATGAAATCAATGTAAGGAATTCTATACCTTTAGATCTTTATTGAATGATTGTTGTATTTTAGTCAGGCTGCTGAGAAATAAATTATTGATTTTAAGCCTCTTACAAATTTCAGCTACTGTGTCTAGTGGAGCTTTGATACATCATGTGTCATTTTGTGTATATACACAGAAAAGAGAAAGGTCTGGATCAGCTGAGAGGACCCCAGGGGGCTGCACTTTGGGACTCTCGACTTCCAGCTGTCTCAATGCTTGGCAGAATGTGCAATGTCTAAATCACCTCTTGTGCTTCTGTGCATGGGAAGATTAGCCTTATAGGAATGTGCCAGTACGCTGACCAGAGAGCTTTGCAAGGCTGACGACATAAAATACTATGTATGTCTGAAATCTCAGTCACCATTAGAATCCACACGACCTTTTCCGGCCTGCTGGGAAGTATCTCATTGGCTTTAGAGCCATAACGTTTGACTCTCTTGGGGTCCTGGGCTCTTCTGTGCTGTATTAAAGAAATATTTCAAGTTCAGGACTGAGGATGGAAAGCTGAACTGCTGCTTTTCCACAGTTTCTGCATGATTCATTGGCAGAGAGGCAGGGAGCTTGTTCATCCACAGCTAAGTCCTGCTGCCTCGTACTGATAATAGGCTGAAATGATATCACAGTGAGACCTACTGAATCTTCAAGGTATCAGACTAAGATGTACTTCATGCTATCCGTTTGCCTTGTGCAGCCTGTATCAGGCCATTTGAACAGATATAATCTTGTTAGTGATAACCACAGCATAAACATACTTTTCAGAAAAATGGGTAATGTTGTAAAATACAGAGACAAAGTGCTGTTAATAATAAATGTCAATCTGTGTGTTACAGATGCAGAATATCTTGTATACATTAGGAACATTAATCTTTACAACAAAAAATGTAAATTTAAGAGTGCAGTCATGCAGAAGCCACTTCCTGGCTTTTACAGCATGTATTTATCAGTAGGATGCAAAAAAAAATTTGATCCTTCATTTTCATTTAAATGAAAAAACATTTAATTTTTGTTTTCTTGCCTTGATCTTGTTTTTAGTGCCTGCTTATACATTTTCTAACTTTTGAAAAGAAAATAACTCATAATTATTAATGCAAGCTGCTAGTTTTCTTGCTGCCCCAAGAAAAGTAGACAGCAAATGCCAGTGCTTTTCAGCTCTTGAAAACACTTACATTTTTTCCAGGTTAAACACTGCTATCTGTGTCTCTAACCCAAAGCTGTTACACGGAGTACAGCCTCCATCTCTTCTCGTGGCTACCCTGTCTGCACGAAGTACTTTGCAAACTTGAACGCTGATCTTTACAAGCACCTCATACCACAACAGCCACGTACGATTCAGCTCCGACGTCACAGGTGCCCAAGCCTGTCCCCAGACAGGCACCGAACCAGCCGTTTGTGCTGCATGTGTGGACGGGGGCCAGGTAGGCTTTGACGATCGTCCTTCAGGAGCAGGGGGAGGCACAGACAGGCTGGGAAGGGGTGAGGAGGAACCTGCAACAGTCTCCACAACTGACCTCTGTGCAAGTGATATATGGCCAAAATACCAGCTCTCTGCTAGGTAAGCCCAGCCATGACTATATGCCAAGCCTCCTTGAAGGTTTGCCTTTAGGTATCAGCTCAAGAAAACACTGCTTTTCCGGTGCAATAATTCATACATGTTTTATCATTAGGAGCCAGATTGCTTGCAGCCTTAATCCAGTTTATAATGAGGTGCATAAAACAACCCTTTTGCAACCTACTTGCACGGTCCTGGCAGAAGGGCTCACCAGAGGATACCAGAGATATGCTGAGAGGTGTGCCCTCAAATCTTCCTTCAGGACAGGGACAGGGAGGAGACAGACAGCAGGCAGGCAGGGTTATTTTTTCGCTGTCTGTGCTAGGGAAAAGAGCCCACCACAACTTTTGAAGGGCTCCTTCAAATGCTCATTCTGCACAATAAGGGAGTCCTGGAGAAGTGATGTTTCAGACGTGGATGTAGAACTTAAGCCTTTGCTTGAGGGTGGGATGAACAGGGTTTTATTTAAGGTTCTACCTAAAGGCACAGTCTATCCCTAATTAGTTGTATATATGACCTAAAATATTTGCTTTTCCTCTCATCCAAACCCTGAGTGATTTTCCTCTTGAACTTCACTCTTTGTTCTTTTCAGAAGTGCAATAAATACTCCAACTTAATGCATTAAATATGAAAAGACTTATTGAAGGGGCCAAACTTATAAATTATTCAAAAGGCCATAAGCTGGAAAGCATCTATTTGAAAACACTTATTATTAATTTCACAGTTTAGGTGAAGTTCCTATATGGCAGTCATTTATTAAATATTGACTTTTGTTAAGTCCAGCAAATATATTTATCTGTAGGACATTACACATAACCAAGTAGCAGCAAAGTACCAAAACTTTCCAATTACTGATTTAGGTAATGAATAAAAAGGACTTATTTTGCTAAGATATCAAACTTAATCAAAGTATTTAGTTGAGACAGCAAACATTGTGTCACTAAAACAAAGAGTGATTTCAGAGTTAGAACAAGTACCATTAAACTGAATATAGGAAAAAATTCTTGGGCAGAATATTTTAAATATTAACTGAACTAAAATAAGTATGTTAATTAAGGATGTGTTACCTTCAAAAGAAGAAAATTACTTTGCTGACAAAGATTTCATAATCTGAACCAAAACTCTTGCTGACTTATGGAAGTAATAACATCCTTCTGACAGGTGTGTTTGAAAGTGCAATGCCAAATGGTGGTGAGTGAGCTCCTTCCTACTGGCCAGCTCTTTCTGGACTGAACAGATGGTAATGTACTTATACAGCTCACACAGGTATCATCTTGTGATAGAGCCCAAACAAATGATAGTGAAGAATTAACACGATTATGACTTTTTTCACTCCTTTGGATCATTTAATATAAGCCAGTTGGGTGATGAATTAAAAGAACTACTCCTCTTCCAAAAACGAATGAGTGAGGTCAGACTAAATGGAGGTGCACGTAGACTGTCAGGGGATGTTTAACGACATAACTAAATTACTTCTGATTTCCCAAACTCCAAAGAGGAGACTTAATTTTCATTGTAGTGTTTTTGTGACAAAGCATTGTAATTAATGTGAACTACATTAGTATCAAGACGAAAGAAGAATATATGGCTGTACAAACTAGTGATTTATTTAGATGTTATTGCCACTAGATCTATCTGAGGCGATTTGATTCCTTATTATAACTTCCCCACTTCCCCAGCCATGCTGGTCATTCACTCTGATCGCTGTGTCTATGAGCCAGGAAGGAAAGGGCAGATCCATAAAAAAGGCCAATTTCAAGAAAGTGTTTTCCTTCAATCAGTTCCACATCTCCCAGGATGGACATTTTGGGACTCTGGATTTTTTTGCATTTCCTATGGTCAAACTGTTCAATAGCCAAGCAGTCTTCCCAGAGGATTAAAAAATACCCCAAGTTGTTCACAGCTCATTAAGCTTGAATTATACTCACTGTTAGCAGTTCTAAGCAAGGCTAAGTAAGCCTATCTTTAAAACCAGAAATTATCCACACAGAGGAATTTTCTTAAAGCGTCAGCAGCACATTCAAAGTAAATGCTCCCTAATGCTGGCTGTAAATAATGATTCAGCATCAGTGATTTGATGTGATGTCCTGAACACCACAGTGGACTAAATAAATAGTCAAGACTAAAATAAAAAGTATATATACAGTAAGAAAATACACGTAATAATTTCCTTTTAACTTTTCTACTTAGTTAGCGGTAAAGCTTAGTCACGAGGGGGAAAAATCAAATGCCTAAATATTCATGCTGAAATAATAGACTCCACTCTGATGTCATTTGCACTTGCAGGAATTAAAGACGTTTTATTGTGCTATCCCACATTACAAGTCTAGATAATTCTGAAGAAATCTTTATGGATTTACAATAGCCTAAATGAAATCGGGACACTAACAACTTACATTTCCACTCAGCACTTATTGTCCACATGCATATTTCATGATCATCACTACTAGCTCATCGGCTACTTTGCTATTTGCAATGAGTTACTGCACTGTATATTTCTGATCCAAAACACTTCTCAGTCTTCTGTTGAAGACTGATTAAAGACAAGGCTGGTGGCTCTATGAACAAGTGCCGAGTGACAAAAGAAGAGTTGTGTGCTCAGCTTGAAGTTATTCCTCTGATGAAAGGATATACTTTTAACCTGTGACTGCCATGTGAACAGCAGCAGCACACCTTTAGTGGTTGTCTATGTCAGTAAAGGCACACCTTCAATTTTCAAAACCTCATCTCCTCCCATCTTCTGGGAGAAAATAGTATTTACAATGTAATGAGGCCCTAATCCAACAAAATGGGAGGTGTCAAGAGGTGTCACATTGTCTTAAGTGACAAATCGATTGCTAATGATCAAACAGCTTCGAGTATTAGGGGAGTGCTGAACTGAACATCCTCACCCCGTTAAAAGCTCTAGCACTTACCTCATGTTAGGCTCTTCAGTACTGAACATGTGCTGCTGTAGTGACAAAGCACTGAGGGGACTGTAAAATCAATCCAGCTGAGATAATAATGCATTCTCTCCCTATTCACAGCTCCTTTTTTAGATTCAGCTAAAACTAACTTTTGATGCTTGTGTGTAATGCAGGATGAAGTGATGGTCCGGAGACTTGGAAGCTGTAAAATTTAGGAAGCTGTAGAAAAGACAAAAGATTGATTTAAGACATTTAGGTCCCATGGGGAGATGCTGTTACTCATGGTTAAGATTTGCTAATTGAGATGTCAGCAGATCTTCTAAAGAAACTGTCCAGCTGTGAAATTCACCATTAGCAGAGTGTTGAAACAAAGGCATCTTCAAGACCCTCTAGCTGAGGATGCATTCGCCTGGCTCAGGTGCCCAGAGGAAACAGCGACAATGGGAACAACTCCTTTCCTGAAAATGCTTCCAGTGTTGCACTTTCCTCATTTTCATGCTTCAGTGATCAAATTAAGTCCTCGGTATTATTGCAACTTGTTGAAAGAGAATACATTTTCAGTGACTTGGTTTTTGCAAAATATTAACTAGGTTTTGACACAATTATGTTTTTTAATGGTCCCGCAGTGTTTGTGAGCAAGATCTCAGTCAAATTTGAAAGAAGTCTATCTTTTCCCTTCTGTTGCTCTATAGGAAAGATTTCTGAGAGAACACCAAATAAGCAATTTGGAGAAGGTGATCCATGGTGTTTCAGAATTTACCCCATTTGGAACAAGAAAACAGAGATGGGATTTGGGCTCCACAGAGTTCCAAAAGCTGCGCTTGCCAAAGTTTCTGAGGTAGGCTGACAAAAATAAACCATGAAGTGGGATGTGAGAGGAAGAGCAAAAACAGGATAGATGCTTACCTAGAAAAAAGAAGAAAAGGCACTAACCTTCATTCCTCTCCAACATGTTGAGAAAGCAGGATGCTGACATTATTCTCCATGATTACTTCTTCTAGTAAGGTGATGGAGGCTGAGGGGCAGGGTAATCTTATGTCCTTTACTGTGATAACTTATTGACCTTCAAAATAGTTGCAGTTGACTTTGCACTGCAAGATGGTGGAAATGTACTCGTACATAAATGCATGGCTGTCTGCTGATCATGAAAGTGTTTGTGTGTTTTTTGAGGGGAGACTTTCTGCAGAGATTCCTTGAGGCTCTGCTTTTTTCTTTCCAGACTGATGCTGGAAAACTCATCCCACTGCCTTGGTGGAAGAGAAATCAAAGAGAATCATTACAGCCATGATGAGCATATGAAGCACTTTGCAAAAGCAAGACCAGTCTGTGGAAAAGGAAGGGAGCTACTACAGAGAAGAAAAAGGTGAGCGCACTGCAGCTCTGAAGAGCTCTGCAGACACTCAGATCCAGCTGAAGAGAAATGTGTCATTCGGGATGAGAGCACACCTCTGCTCCAATGCAGTCTTCTACCTGCGTGGAGGAATCGTCCAGCTGCCTTACGGGAGCCTCAAGGGGACTAAAGGATCCCTGGCTACTTGGCCAAGCCAGATATTGGAAGTGTTTGTGGGTGACTTAAAGGTAATTCATCCATATCAGTGTTTTCCATTTTACAGTTTGCAAGAATCTTAACAGCTTAGCTATTAAGGAAGCAAAAAGGAGTTTTGGTCACAAAGTAAGATTTAGATGGGATTTAGGAGAGTTATGAATTCAAAACTTGGTTCTGTCACAGACTTCTTTGTAACTTGTAATATACCCTTTCAGTTTCTCAGGGGTTGCCCTACAGGAGTATTAAAGATTGTTAAACCTTTTTAAAAGTATCAAATATGCTTGGCCCTATAAGATTATTGAAGAAATACATATAGTGGCATTTGTGAAACATTTGTAGATGAGGAATGAGTTGGTTTGAATATTTTTCCTGTATTAGTACTTGATCAATCCAAGCAGTTACTTTACATTATTTTTCCTTGCTTTAGGAGGTTTTGGGCTTCCTGTTAAGTCGATACGCCTATATTGCAAATGGAGTACTCCATCGGAGTGTAGAATGACAGCAACCTAATGCTTCCTAATGTTTAGATTTTAAAATGGAAGCTCGGCTGACGTAAGTTAACCTGTCCCAAAAGGAGAAAGAATCTCATTCAGTTTACATCTCACTCATCAGTAATTCACATCCACCATCTCTTTCCTCCACCAAGAAACTTTGTAGAAACAAAGTTATGGAAAGGAAAGATCATTATAATTTTTAATTAAGATTATATGCAGTTACGCTTGAAATTTTACCTTCTCTTTTTTCACGTATGCACACCACTAAGAAATAACATAAAATATGAGGTACCTATGCTTCTGCAAAAGAATTCCCTTCAAAACTCTTTAAAGCCAATTAGTTATGTCTCTTTGCCTGCAGCAAGAGTATCAACATATACTGTGAATCTTCCCAGTTCTCTTATTTCCTTTGGCTGTTTAAATTGCTTTGAGCCAGTGAGTAGCAAACACGAAATATGTTATTGCATTTTGTATGCTTCCGTACTATGATGCTTTTCTAAATGAAAAAGATTATATTTTCCCAGTTACTGAATTTGGTCCTTCCTCAGCAATTGCTTCTTCTGTGAGTGATCACTTCATGCCAGTTAAAGCAGTCACACATTCTCCCACCTGAAAACACTTTTGTTGGTGAAAACTGATGGAGCAGCCCTGCCTGTACAGCCCGCAGCTCCTCCTGTGGATGCCAACAGCTGGGGGTTGCTGTGTCCAACAGCTGAAGTGCTTCCTTCCAAAGGCTGGCTCTTCCTCACGCCCTCCCTAATTTACAGAATAAAGTTAATCACACTTAAAGTTCTTGCTTCTCCCCATAGGTGATGAAGAGGAAACTATTCAGCTCTAGGTAGCCATATTCCAGATTTCTATACTTGGGTGATGAACCACACCCAAAATAATTAATCTTGCCCTCAAAACTAGAGTGGCGAAACTGAGTTTACTGCACAATGATGAGAAGTCCTAAGCTGGCTCTGGCTAGTCCTAGTTTTAGTTTGGACACCACAAAGCCAAACTACCATTAGTTTTGCAGTTCATTCCCAGGTCCTAGCCCTGTGTGTTGCAATACTCATTAGCTCGCAGGTTCTTCACTGCCACGAGCTTTGGAATTGTGTCCAAACATAAAATGGTGTGATTTAAAAGATTATGGGACCCTTCCCAAAAGGCAATATTCATTCTAGTGAATATCTAATGAAAACTGCATAAGGTTTTTCTGACCTATTCTGTCCACTCTCTCTAATATATTTTGATTTTCGCTAAGGGTTGCCATCAATATTGTGATTGCTCCTCATACTCTTCTTAACACAGACAGTTTTGTCCCCCAGAATAGCAACTACAACTTTCAGGATCTTTATTGCAAATTTAAACATCCTTGCTTGTATTGAATACTTCCAACTAAAGCCAAATACTAACAGTACCTCGTGCATGGGCCCTATACAAGGAAAACTACACTAAAAAGAAAAACTTCAAACTATAGCCCTGATGAAAGGCGATTGTTAGGAAGCTGTGTTAGGGATGGGGCCAGAGAAATCACTCTCACCGTGTACAGTAGTGCTCTACCGGAGGCCTCTAACTGACATGGAAGTTGGGGAAAAGGAGGAGGATATAAGTTGTGAGGCTCCTGGAGCATTGGTCACAGCCTGTCCTTGGCTCTATCCCTGCGCTGGATACCACAGGGCTGGGGATGCTGCTTCATGGCCACGGGCTCTGTAGCCCTGCATGCAAGGGCAGGAAGGGGCAAGCTGCCAGGTCTTTTGCACCAGGGCCATCAGCTTCCCTTTCACAAGCGCTGACAAAATAACTTGCTGTCAAACCCGGTGTTTGTCTACATGTTGAGATATCTCTAGCCATCAGATTTTGAGTATCTGCTGAGGATGAATTTAGTGTGGGGGACTGCGACTGTATAACTACAGTGTGATGCGGAGACAGATGCCAGCACCTTTCTGGTTTAGAGGCCACCTAGGACTTCACTCTTCAGAATAAGTATCTTGTTGAAGAAGTAGACTTATCAACATCATTTCATCCAGTTATGGTATCAGGTGAGCTATCAATATGCTTCAGCACTGAATCAAGCTATGTCAGGACAATTGTGACTGATGAAATTAATGAAAGCTTGATTATGGGTTTAGATGGAATATGAAATCTAAAGTTCAGTGGTTATTTGTCGTTGACACATTTATAGACCATTTAACTTTTCCTAAATTACAAAGTACGAAGAGCTTTGAGTTAGGTGAAAAAAAAAGACAAAGGGAAATTATGGATATTTCATTGTTTTTTACAACTAAGATTTTTAATTACAGAAAACACTCATCAAGTATTAGCAATCAAATGTAGACAATATATAGCACAACAAAATAGAATGAATAATCTGAAGCCTTTCCAGACTAATAAGAATAACTAATCTATGAATCAAAAGATAATTAAATATTCTCCAGTATCTTCTCTGCTTTCAACTATTTAATCCAAGTACCTTCTTCAAATGAGAAAATCTCTTTTAGCTGAAAATAGCTCATGTTTATTAACACAAAAACCAGAGCACAAAAGCAACTGCTAGACAGGAATTTGTATAACTGAAAACTGTGATTTTTTAATAATTTTCTTTGCTGGAAGATCAACTTTTTTTACTTGTATCTTTTTTTCCCTTGACATTTTTCCTTTTCATTGCAATCTCCCAAAATTTAACACAGCTCACTGGGGACAGCTGCCTGGTCTCAGCCCATGCTACTCTACTTTCAAGTATTTAATTGGCCTCAGAAGAGCAATTAGCTATATGTACTGCCTTTTTATCCATACATCTTTCTGAAAACTATGTAATTGATGCAATATACAAAATATACAATTTCATGTGAAGTATCTGTAAGAGGAGATACTGACAAACCTCTTGTGTTTAAGAAATAAGTTATTTCTGATGAATCTAAGTGAGGAATATATACATACTTGTAAACCAAAAGATGTCTGATTTTATGCATTATTGCATCCATATGAGTAAAAATAGCAATTAGAACAACTAGTATTTTTTTTAAAACATATCTATTGAATGTTTTACCATGAGAAATAAACTTTTCATTATTTTGAATATTATCCCAAGTGGTAGGGATACCATCTCATGAAATATATATATAATCTTACCTAGTCATCATAAAATGTATTTCTTGGAAGTGTCACCTCTCAGGGAACATAATTCATTTTAGTCCCAGTGTTTCACACAAAATTGATATGACTTCACTTTTATTTTTGAAAGCCCTGGAAATACAGGTATAAAGATGACAATGTGAAAAAGAAGTTATATATGCCATAGCTCTTACATAATTTTCATCTTGAAGTATGAATAATAGGCTTATATTTTAGTTCTTTTGTTTGTTTGTTTGTTTTTTTCAATTGGATTAAATGCTCAGCTTATATAAAACAAATCACCTCCATAGTTAAATCTTCAGGTAATCCAATTCACAATCAACTGTTCTGGACCACATCTAAGCCTCGTGACCACAATATCAGAAGGTATATTTATGTGAATCATAATGTTGATCTTCACGTTTCTCTCTCTGCTACACTTCTCTTTCTCTTCCTCTCTTTAAATAGTAAATATTTTATGCTCTTTCAGTTTCTAAGCGAATAGTTTGCTATGGATGACTGACAGTGCAGTTGTATATGCATTTATCTGCTTTCTTTTATTTTTAATTCTATTACTTTTCTGTTATAAAGTGTGTCAGTCACTAGATCAGTTTGATCCATTTGAAATAAAAAAATGTGAATTTTGTACTTACAGATACTTACTGCATGAATAGTTACTGTAACACAAATCATGTTATTGGCATGGCAAACTAAAGGTTAAAAATGCTCAAGTATAATTTTCAAAATAAGACTTAAAATCTTTACTATTTTCCAAAATCAGTAACAATTTGAGCACCTAGTATGAGTTTTTGTTAAATCTTTTACGTTTAAGAAGGGAATAATTCCATAACACAGCATTGGCAAGGGCACAAATGATGGTGTGATGCACTCTCTCCACAGGGTAGCAAGAGGTTTTCCATCCTCTCCATACACCAACCTGCAGGAAAAGCAGCAAATAACGGGCAGCCGTTGGTGCAGCACTTTTAAAGAACACAAAGCTAAAGAACAGTGGAGGCGAAACCTCTCTGCACTGAAATCAACAGCATCTTGAAGGGAATCAGAATATCTGTCGGAACAAACAAAAAGAAAAAGAACAGACTAGTCCTCAGTAAAGTTAACCCTTCAAAGCAAACTGAGAGAATGATTTAATATTAAAATGAAATTTATTTAGATTTTAAATATATAAATAGTTATACTCTTTCTACATAACAGTCCTGTAATTAGCAAAATGTTTAAGGATTTAGTACAGGTGCAGACAGGCAACGTATGGCTGCAAATTTCAGGCTACTGTTTCAGCCTATTTATTCTGCCCTCAGCCAAAGGAAGGGACCAATGCCTGTGACAAATCCACTGCATTTCTAGACTTCTGCACCCAAGAAGGTGGGTAAGAGTGGGAGGTGACTGCAACAAAATCAGAACCGTTTAATTTTTTTCCTGGGAATTACATGTAAGTTCCAAAAGACTGCAATTTAAACAGGATTTTGGTCCTTGTCGTCCTCCAAATCCCCTCAATTTAAATTGAAAGTGGCACACTGAACCCATAGCAAAATGCTATTACACTATGAGTGGAAAAAAGTTGTTTGGAAAGCCTTGATATGAGTAGCTTTTAATATCCTATTACCAGTCATCAATAATCTAATACAAACTGACTGCAGCTGTATTTACTAACTATACTTTAAAGAAATCATAATTAATTAATTGTTTTAAACTTTTCTTCATATTATATTAGTAACAAACCTGTGCTCTTATCTCTGACTGGAATTTAAATAGGTGGCAGGCTTTGTGTACCTCAATGCCTCTCCAGTTCTCCTTTTTCCTTTTAACACAGTCCTACTTTCACAAATGTTCGGAAAAAACTTGAAATGCTTAAGTCTCTGCATTATACAATACCAATTGCCCCCTGCTGTCACTTCCTTTTTACAATAACCTTGCTATAATAAGGTGACCAGCAATGCTCACAGCATATTAAATATGACCTCATTAAGAGGTATAAATGTTCAACTACTATTGCTTTACTTGTATCTCGTACTACAGGTCAAATCAGTTTTTGGCTGTGTGCATGGACTTCACTGACCTCGTACTTGTGAGGGCATAATTTGGCTGACTATCTCCAGTGAGCACTTAGTATTTTTCCATTTATTTGCTATATGGAAATTAGGGTGCCAGAGGGCCGGAGCGATATGTCGCCTGTTGCGGAAGCATTTTGATCCTTACCATGATACTAATGCAAAACATTACTGCAACGTTTATTAGTGCAATTCTAAGGACAGGCTGGAGCCGAGTGGAAATGCTGCTACAGGCTCCCTGAGAAATAATGCCAAGGATTTCTTTCTTAGCATTCAGCATGAAACTCCTAATTTAAAAGCGATCCAACATGCTGCTCCCAGCAATGATCTACCCCTTCCCTTTTTAACTTCCTTCAAACTTAAGTAGCCTCCTATAATTTGTTTCTCCCCATAACACTTCTTTTAATCCATCTGTCCAGCTTCATAACAGTTCTTGTTGCTTTTTTCTATGGTCTTGATATGTCAATATCTTTCTGGTATAGAGACACCTTAAACTGAGGAAAATCATTGCAGGTGATGTCACAGCAAGGTTTCAGAGAGAAAAATTGTTATTGGCACTTCCCAACTCCATGATGAGATCCTTCACAGGCTGCAATTTCAATCCTTAATGGCCATTTCAGTTGTTATATCAGCTTTTATGTCAGAGTTTATGTGCAGACTTCATGATACCAGAGTTGCCCATCTGTCGTGGAATCCAGGCTGTTGTGCATTGCAGGAACTTGTGTGTTAGACTGTAGAGCCAAAGCAAAATCTAGTTGGATGCCCGTGGATACACCTAGCATATATACTAGCATATAACTTAACTCCATAGTTTGCTCCTAGGTTCTTAGCTGTACATACTGTGTAGCTGTGAGGAAGCAGTACAGCTTTTTTTTTTGTTTTTGTTTTTGTTTTCTAAGTGAATGAACTAGCTTCTTTTGAAACAAAACCCTGCATGGTTTTGGGGACCACTTGGTACAAAGTGCCATCTGAGAGGCAGTATAAAGAAGTTAACTAGGTCTGGCTACCTTTGCCCCCTTTCCCTGCAATCTTTGCTCTCCCAGTTGCCCTGTGCTGGTACACTGTGCTCCTGGGTATGTCAGGCATCCCCTCAGGTTTCTGTCTTCCAGTTGAGCTCTTCTCCTGTGCCGCTCATCTGAGCACCCCTAACTCATGAGCTTGCCCAAGCTCTTCTTTTGTGTATGTGTGCATTTCCCATCCTGGATGTGACACTGGTGTATACTTAAGTAGGAGACAATATATAGCCATAGTCCATGTTGTAGGCATCATCTTTTTATCATCACTTTAATTCTTTCTCCAGCTATGCCAAGGGAGCTAAAAAATATTTTATGTTCTGAAAGGGAATAAAAGCATGCTGGATAGATCAAATGGTTAAGAGTACAGCCAACAATGAGCAGCAGGCTTCCAAGTGTCCACTTCTCTGCTTGCCGTCCTGCTCTTTTGAGAGCTCATAGTCTACGAGGAACAGTCATAAAAATATGTAAAACATACAATATGCTTTCAAGCTCCCTTCCATCCTGTGTGCTGTATGATTATCATCTAATCTTTTAATACATTACGCACAAGTTGAATGGAATATATAATATCTTTCTAAATTAAAAATGGACACTAAACATTGACTATAGAGGATAAATTATCTGGTCATCAGTCATACACAGTTCAACTCACTGGCTCTGTTACCTTGCTAATATCAGAACTACACATTCTATAGAAGTTTTTCAAAGCACAAGCAAGAATATGAGGAGAAAATATCTGCACATACACACTAGATAATTTCCTTTTTAATGTATCCAAAATATATGATCACTTTAAAAATCATGAAATGAAAATGCAAAGCCAATGCAAATCTTGTAGAGGAATTTCTACCTACAGAGAGATCAAAAGCATGTCTATATTCCCCACCAATCACAAGTATTACTCTGCTACACAGCAGATTGGATTTAAAATTATTTGTGTGGTCACCATTGCTTTCCCTGCTTTAAAATTGTGCTCTGTCATATCTTGGTAAGCATGATCCGAAGAACAGAGAGAGCAGCAAATCAAAACAGTGACAAAAAGAAAAAGGCATAGAAATGGGTTACTGAAGAAATCACAGCAAATAAATTTCAACAGGAACAATGTCAGGTTTCAAATAGGAGAGGAAAATATCTTCCTGTAGACAGTAGAATGTATATTGTTTTTATCCAAAACCAGCAATGGCAATTCTATAGCTAAAGATTAGCTAATCAAATTCAGCAGAACAAATCAAAACAGTCTTCTAAAATCATTCATAGAAATCATGCAGACTCAAAATGAGTATCAAGAACATCATTCAGTGACAAGCCATAACAAATCATAGACTAGACTGTATTCACTATTCATTAATTCACACTGAGGTTGAACATGACTTTGTAAAAGGATGCAAAATCTCCTTTCTCACCACCTGGTTTTCCTAGGCACTGCAGAGCAGGGCTGATGATAGCAAACTCCACTTGCTCTCCAGGCTTGAGGCTCATCTGTTCCTGGCCTTTGCACGGACAGAAGTAATAAAGAGCCCATGACCTCAAAAAGTGAGCTCTTTTTAAAAGCACCTAAATCCTACAAAAAAGACCCAGGAAAGGCCCAGGAAAGTTCTCTCCTCCTGTTCCTTTTCATATCCAGGCATGTAGCAGCTATAATCTGGTCTAGCAGATAATGAAATGTATCTCAAACGGGGTGACTGGAACAATGCACTGAAGTCTTCTTAGTATCAATGGGCTTTGGATCTGAACAAAATGAATTTCAGAAATAGGACAAGTAGCTTCTTACTTTTAAAGAAGGATCTTCTGTAAAGGAAAAACTTAATGATAATGTGTAAATCAGATGTAACTGTCAAAAAACACCAAGAAAAAGAATGGAATTGGTAATAAACTTTACAAAACTTAGCCACTCATTTAAGTTGATCTAGTACATGACTTTGCATATAAATTAATTTCATTTCTAATCTAAGAGAAGATATGATGATATGGAAGAACCAAAAAACTTATGAAAATGAGGTGTTTAATGAGTCTACTCTTTTAATCTAATTAGTGGATTCTCCAAGAACATACAGTACTTGTTTTAAATTTGCTTAATTTTTTACATTTTTCAAAATAAAAAATTCCCATCTTGTGGGTTGTTTGGTCATCTACAATTGCTTATTATGACTGATTTTACACTTAAGCATAGTGACTAGCATTGTTTCTTTCTTGCAGCTAACCTTTATAAACTCAAATGAATTTTGTTTACCAAAAAATGTCTTTATGTGATTAAATAAATATCAGCTTTTCACCAACACAAATTTAGGTTTGCTTAAAAACTTCCAAAAGTTGTTAGAAAGGGATGCAAACATAGTCAACAAAAACTTTTAGTTAGAAATTGTTTTCATAGTTATCCATTTTTTATTCTTTTTTGCTTAGTTCAAATAAATGACTGCTCAGTGATTGTAGTACTGTAATCTGTTATTTTGGAAAAGTTGTATAATACAAATGATTTCCTCGTTTCTGCTACTTACTTTAAATTTAAGGAATTATTGCAATTATGCCTTAACCTTTGTGACTTCACATTTTCCCCTTGTTTCTGTGCATCTCTAATCCTTGTCAAAGAAATTCAGGCAGTGAAGTAAAATACATAGCACCTGACTAGTTTTGAGCCTGCATGAGATGAAGGTTTATTTAAAATTTCTGCAGAAAACAGTTATTCAGACTGAAAGTTGCACAGGCTAGGTAGGTAGTAGAGAAAAATAGTCTGAAACAGCTCAAATATAGAAATGTTGATCTTTACAATGTCTTAAAACTTTGTCCCAGAGAAAACACTGATAAGCTAAAATACATAGGTAATGATCACAGGCCAGATTTTCACATTTTGTATTTGTCTGTTCTCTTCTATCCCAGTGTCTTGTAAACTTCAAAATGAAAGACTAAACAGATCTATATGCTCTAGCAAAAGGCAGTAAGTGATAGCCCATGGCCACTGGAGACTATGGTATAAAGCATTGCGGTCTTCAGAACATAAGAGACTAGAAAAGCATCATGCTTTTCAATAAAATGAAAATGGTATCTATATATAGACTGACTGGTACTCGAGAGACTCAATAGTTTCTGGAAACCCATCACAGTAGCTGACCACAACCTACTGGTACAGCCATATTTTATTTTAAAATCCTTCTTGTTATGTTTTTCTGTCTGTTGTCCATTTTTGTTATCTAATATCCCCATTTGTGACATTCTGTACATTTATCTGCTAGGTGGAAGATTGTTTCATTGTGGTTTCTAATCATTGGGTATAGCATGAAGGATGGCTGATCCTTAATGAGACTCTCTGAAAAGATTCTGTTCATAGGAAATTCTGCTTAATATAAACTTTATGAGGTAGCAGGGTTGCGTTCTTCATCTCTTTTAGTTGCTGGGAGCATTTGTACAAAGCACAATAATATTAGTAATGTAATTATACATTTATGCAGAATTTTCCATCTGAACTGTTTCAAAGCATTTATGAAAAATATTTAGCATGCAGTAGATCTGTAAGGAGAATTTTAGACTTCTATTTTCCAGTCTTATCACTGCACAGTTGGACCCATCTTTCTCATCTGTCCTGTAAGCTGCTGGAGTTCATTATCACCAGTTAAAAATAGCTCATCGTACAGCTCAATTCATGTAAACATAAAATTATGACAAACCCATATAATTTAGGTCATTTTATGCCAACAGTTTGGTTGATATAATAATTTTCCAGGTTGCAGTTTTTATAATCCAAAGAGATTATTAATGCTTATGGAGACATTCCATGAACAGGAGTTGACTTCCTTCTTCAATCATCCTCCTGTCCCTTCTTTCAGTACTTGCTTAGTTATTAGAAACTTTTCTGATACGTGAGATGAAACAGTGAACAAGGTCCCTTGCCCAGATAAAGCCTTACCTTTAGGACCAATGAGGAGTAGTCCATGCTTTTCTTCTTTGACTTAGAAACGCACAACAATTTAGGTAGTAAAAGCCCTTGGATCCAAGGTCCTGCTCAAAGCAAGTCTAGCTCCAAAGATAACCTGTTACCCATGGCCTTGGCCAACTGAGTTTTAAAGATTTCCAAGGACGAATGTTCTGCAGCTTCTCTGGGAAACCTACTGCTGGGATTAACTACTCTGACTGTGAGGACATGTTTCCTAATATCTAATTTTAACTGGTTATATATGTGCTTGCATGGTCCCGATGAAGGCTCACTTTCATTGCCACCAGGATGTGCTACTGATGCGCTACTGATTCCTGCTCATCCTGTGTCTGCCAGGCCCCCATGTCCTCTCCTTCCCAGCCTCTCTGCCCCAGCCTGCGTGGGGCTGCATGGATTATTCCCCCACAAAGAGCTTTACATTTGCTCTTGTTGAGCTAAATGAGGTTTCTGTCAGCTCATCTCTCCAGCTTTTCGGGGGCCCTCTGAATGGTGGCCGGGCACCCTGGTGTACCTGCCACTCCCCCCAACTTGGTGGGGCCCAAAAACTTGCTGAGAGTGAGAGCCATCTCCTTTCCACATTGCTAATGAAGATAATGAGACGAGCTCCACCAGTGACCACTGAGGATGCCACTTGTAGGCAACTGTCGGTTGCACTTGGGACACACTCAGCAGTTCAGTCACTTGTTCACTCACTTTATAGTTCATCTATCCAGTTCACTTTTTCTTTCCAAGAAAAACATTTGCAAGAAACTGTCATTCCTTTCAGGTTTAGAGCTGGATTCTGATTATTCTTTATTCTTTTATCAGCCCTAACTTTACTAAACCTGAAAGATTTACGAAATCAGGTAAAGCAGGAACAGAAAACTAAAAATAAAACACAGCTCACCATCACTGCTTGTGAGGGAGATGCTGCTCCTCTGCTGTCAGAGCTGAAGAGCTCCTTCAAATCCAGCCGCGGTAGGGATGTTCTTTGGGAAGGGAACGGAAGAGCAGACAAGTTGCTTACAGGTATTGCCACCCAGAGCTCAGGATTTCCCTTCTGCCTAGTTGTTTCTCACTCCTCTATAGTTACAATACATATTTGATCAACTATCTGGGAAGAGCAGTGACTAGGTGAAGTAAGCCTCTTCTGAAGTGCTGTAGATATTTCACTTAGTTAGGCTTTGAAAGAGGAAGATGACAAATCAAACTCATTCTGTCTCTCAGATATGATATCCCTTGCAATTCACAGAGAGCGCTTCCAATCCTGATTACAGTTTTTTTGGATTAAGTATACATGACTCCGCTGCTTCCACTGGAACAAAGTGGTTTTTCTCCATTTTTACTCTGCCCTAAAGAAAAAGCCTGGTTCAGTTGTATTGGGTATTAAAATTACCATCAAAATATTATCTGAAACAGTATGTAATTATTTTTTCATTTGCAGATCAGTCTTTGACAGACATGCCTGAAGGCAAAATAGATTCATATCCCTAACAACCTTCCAGCAGCTGAAATCTATAAACAGCTTATACAATGTGCAAATTGCTATGTTAACCAATCAGGAAGGCTTAAAATAAATCTCTGAAAAGTAAAGTAACTGAACTAATCCCTGACTGGTGAACGCATTCAGTAGCAGAGAAAACTGGACAGTCATTTAATACATTTCTTTTTAATTGCATTCATTTTGTTAAAGGAAACATTTCAATATGAAAAAAATGTGGGTTGATTCTTCTAAATATTGCACTGAAGTCAAAACAACTACACTAAGTTACTTCTAGAAACCATGAAAACTCAGCCATGCCATGAGAGTAAGAATGGGAACCTAGATACCACCATACGATACATATCCTGAGTACACTTTCAAATTACAAAGGACCTTAGAGACAAGTTGTGCTATAAATAGCCAAAACTCCATTGCCTAAAATTGAGCTAGGTCTTCTGTGGTAGCATATCCTTTGGGCTTTACTCCTGCTAGCTTTGCTAGAGGAGAAACATTTCAGATTTTGCAGTGAAACTGTACCTCTAGAAGGGATATTTAGAGTTCAAAATTGAGACTTTTTTTTTTCAGAATCAGGTAACTGGATGTTGTGAAGAATCTGATTTAAACTAGCATGTGAATTATTATGTCAACTAATGCAAAGCGAATATGTTTCACATAGGCAACTAGTTATCCTCAGGGACACATTGATGGCCTTAATTATCCATAAAGAAGCGTTAAACAATCTAGTCTTAGAATTTAGTGCGAGAACCCAGTCGAACAGTCTTTTTATCTTCCCCTTTAGTTTATCTGTCCAGTTTCACTAATCTGAGGAACAGAAATCGGTGTTGAAAAGGGAAGGAAAAAAAGTTGAGTCTAAAGGGAGATAGGTCCTCTCTTTCTTCTTCAGCGGAACTCGAACCACATAGCACTGCACTGCATTTCCCAGGGAGGAGGTGGTGCAGCCGAGGGGTGCAAGATCCCTCCCTAAACTGCCCAGTGCACAGGGCAGTCCACTCACCAGCCCGTGCCTCGCTGCTGGGGCTGTGTCACGAAGCTGGCTTGATACGTACCCAGAAGACTGGAAAGCCTCTTTGCTCCATGGGCTGGTAAGATCCCCATTCTTTGGCTGAAAGGAAGATTCCTGTGTCCTTCTTGGGGTTAAACAATGCAAGCGTGTATGTCAGATTTGTAGAATGTTCATCAAATAGTTCTACACCCATGGAAAAAAATATGGCATGACTTTAAAATCATCACATATACTCGTCAAAGGGAAAATAAAACACAAAGTAGGAGACTGATGTCATTACATTCAGAAATGCTATTTATCCAATTAAAAGTAATATTTGCTGAACTAATGCAATACTAACAGTAGTTATCAGATTATTATCAGAATGTTTAAATCTCTACATCTACTGTTCCTCTACAGATGAGACACAGGGTATTAATACTTTTCTTGTTATTTCATTATCTAATTTCCAGATTTGGCAATGGAAGTCGGGTGCTATAGAAAAGGATTATGTAAACGCAGCCATATCTAAGTGGAGAGTTTTCTGTTATAAACAATAACTATGTTTTAATTACAGCTGTATAACACTGAATCAAAATATAACAATCCTCCAAATGATCAAAGTTTAATCTTGGGGTGCACCTGTACAAAATGAAGCACAAGCAGGTTTGTGAAAATATATACTTAAGCATTTTAGCAGACTTTTGTGTTCTCTATTAAGTAGATATACAGTCTTCTAGTTATACTAGCAAAGGTTAAAGCATTTAAAGCAGTAGAATTTCTTCAAGATTTAGCATGCATGGCTCTCCGTTAATACTCCCTAAGTATTTTAAAAACCGTATTTTCTACTTATGTTTAAATTCTGAAACATGTTTCATTTAGGTTGCTAATACAAAGTCTTACTGAAGTTTTTTAATCCATTTCGGCTTTAGCAAACGTTCTCTACAGTATTTCAGCCAAAGGCCTTCCTGTTTGTCTTAATTTACTGTGAATAAATTTGTTTCTACAATTAGCACACAGACCCCTAAAGCCAGAAGTACCCTAAATTATTGCTATGGTGGATTTTGGGATGTAACTTAATCACTAAATCTAAGTACTAGAACTATGAACAAGAAGCTTATTTTATGTATTAGGCAACTTGCAAGACAGAGTTGAAACTTCCCAATGGAAATATGATGATCTTTACATGTTTGACTAATGAAACCTACTTCAAGCCAAGTGAGGCATTATGTAACATTCAAAAATGTAGGAGATAAAACAGCTTCCTTTTTGGAAAAAGAACTTTTATGTAAGTCTGTTGAAGCATATTTGTCAATTAAGCATACTAGGCCTGTTATTTTAAACTCTTCCAGACAAGCACAGAACATTTTGTCACTACTGTTGTGACTATCTGTGGAAGCAAGCAGAAATATCGTGGGGGATTAGAGCTTTCCTCAGCCCGTGGATGTGCAGATCAACAGAGACGATTCCTCTTTGCGTAGCTGTTTAATGTGAAACACATGAGCAGCACTTGCAGCAGGGAGAGAGTACATTTTCCTGGTGTTGGCTAGAGGAAATCTGACGACTGTAGTGGAAGACAAATGTCTTCCACTGGCCCGTGGAGAGAGATCTGGGAAGCTATATGTACAACTGCAGGTCAGACCGGGGGCTTGGAGATGTGCATCGCATCACGCTTTGTCACATGTGGGAACCAGAGGTATCGCAAAACTCTGTGTCAGATTAACGGCAAAGTCAGGCATGAGGATATTATCTTGATGTTTCCTAAGACAATATGACTATTCCTACAATGCCTCAAAAGTAACAAATTCCTAGGTAACAAAGTTGTCAGAGGTAAGTACGTGGTAATGGATTTGTCAGCACTAACCATTGTGAAAATTTCCTCCTCACAGTTAGAAGCATTAATTTGCAATGCTGTTATAAAAGAGGCTGAATATTTCAACTCATATTTCTTTTAAGTGTCACAAGACAGTGACAACAACAAATGAAAGATATTTGTTAAAGCATCTTGCTGTCTAGGTTTTTTGGGAAATGCAACATCCATAGTGATAAATGAACTCCTCCTCTGAAAGCACACAGGGCCATGCCTGCTGCTAGTTTCTGGGCAAAGAGTAGAACAGTTTCTGAAAGCCTTATGACAGCATTCCCTTGCTTTTATGGTTTTGTTACTAAGTCAGCATTTTAACATATCATGAAACATTTTTTTTTTCATAATAGCATAATCTAAATTTCTTAAATTATAATGAAATTTCCATACATGACTCCACCTCCTGGCACAGCACCATCTGCAACACTGATTGTTAAGCAAACATTACTGTCTTAGTCACTAGGCAGGTATGAAATGAATGTGATCAAAATATTAAAAACAAATTCAACAACAGATTGGCAGGGAAAGTAGCTCTCTGAAGTACAAATCACCTAGACATTTAAAACAGTGATTCTTACCATTTTATTAATTGGACTTTGTTTACATTTCTCATAATACCTTAAACAAATGATCCCTTTGCTAATATCTCCATTTCTTACAATGGTCTGGGACAGATACTCTAAAGAATATGCCAAGAAAATAATAATATAGCAATATATAGAAAAATCATACAGTCATGCTAGTTAATTCTTCAAAAAGTGCGGTTTATCTCCTTCCTAGTGGTAATAGTAATCTGAATGTTTTCATTATCCACGTGTTTATTTCCTCACTTTGTATTCTCTTGTTATTTTGATATCAACATTATATTGTCACAGTATCTATGACTAACACTACTTGCTGGCAGATAGTAAGGCAGCTGCTCACCAACAGCTGATCTGGCACTGAGGTCCCTGGGCAGGATGGTTGGATTTTGACCTGCTGTCCTGGTTTTAGCTGGGACCAGAATTAGCTCTTCATTTTAGCAGCTAGAAGAGCTCCGTGTTTTGGTTTTACTCAGAGGCTCACTCTGAGAAGAATGCCAATAGTGCACTAATGTTTATAGTTGGCGCTGAGGTCTCAAGGACTTTTCAATCTGCTGGGTTCTTGCCAGTGTGCAGGAGCACAACAGGATAAGGGGGGAGCATAGCCGGGACAGGGGGCTACGACTCTTCTTACGATTTGTACCTGAACTTAAGATTGAGGGCCAAACTGGCCAATTAGTATTCCATATCATGCAGCGTCATGCCCAGTATAAGAGTGAGGGTCAGCCGGAAAGAAGGGCTTTTGCCCTTCCGGGACTCTCACTTTCGGGTGCTCAGAGTGTTCTCTCTCTCTCTCTCGCTCTCTGTCTCGGGGCCTCCTGTTCATCTGGGATCGTGGTATCGAGTTTTATCTGTTTCGGGATTGCAGTTTCAGGACGAGACGGGCCTCGGTCAAGGGGTGGTGAGCAATTACACCGTACATCACTCGTTTGTATATATTTATCCTTGTGCATATCCGTACATATATATATTGGTAGTGGTAGTAGTAAATTGTTCTTATCTCAACCCACAGGTCTCTTTTCTTTTTCCTCTTTGATTCTCTCCCTCATCCCTGAGGTGTGGGAGGGTGAGAGGGAACAGTGTAGGGTATAGTTGCCGGATCGACCTAACCCACCACAGTCTTTTTTGGCACCCAACGTGGGGCTGAGGAATTAGAGATAAGGATGGAGACTGGGAAAGGTAAAGGGCAAAACATGGACTGCACCGTGGTGAAAAACAAAAGGACCTTGGAAAGCTCAGCTTGTTGTGACTGGTGACGGTACCAGGGGTGGATTGTTTGTGAAACGCCTGGTCTTGTTCAATATTGTTTGCAAAATCTGTGTTCTTGTTGATGTAACCGAAGTTGTGCCTCAATAGGGAATCCGCAGAGGCGAGGGGTGGAATGTTACGGTTTGAAGTGGGGAGGGGGTCCGGGTGGCAGAAGCTGCCCATCAGACCGGACTCCCATCTCCCTCAGGGTTTGAGCCGATAGGCGCCTCTGTGAATTGCCCTATTTACGTCGGGACAAAGGAACTGGAAAGGTGTGCCCTTGCCCAGGAGCAAGGAGATGGGAGGGGGGCATGGCCCCCGCTCCCGGCTCCCGGCCGGGCCAACAGCCCGGGCCGGGCTGGTGCCCACTCCAGGCCAATGCTCGCCCCGTCGAGGATGGCGGCGGCGGAGCTGCTTGGGGAACTCAGGGAGAGCCCCGCTGCCGGGGTGCCCACCGGGCCGAGTTCACCCAGAAAGGACTGAGAGCTGAGAGAAACGGTCACACAGATAAGAGGTCAGTGAAGATGGGATGGAACAGCGTGTGCCGCAGCTGAGTCCCCCTTGCGAGCGGCCCCTTGTAACAAGCCCTCGGTGGAGCAAGCAGAGACCCACTTGCAGCCCGTGGAGGACCCTCGTCGAGAAGAGATGCCAGAGCCTGAGCACGGTACGCATCTAGAGTCTGTGGGATGACCCCTGCCAATGGGGAGGTGTTTTGTCAAAGCAGATGCCTGAGCCTGAGACTATTGTGAGTCATGGGCACAGGTCGAGGCGCATTTACGCATCTAAGTCTGTACGGAGACGCATTTCAGGTCGATATGACGATCCACGTCGGAGCGCATTTAAAGTCTGTATGATGACCCACGCCAGAGCGAGCGGCTACAGCTCCTTAAAGGTCCAGGACTGGTAAAGCCCGCACTTGGGACATATCCGATGGGGTAAGGATTTGCCCCCCAGCGGGTAGGATTCACGCTTTCGCCGTGAGTAGGGGATCCACTGGAGGAAGAGACAATGGTGTAAGGACTCCTTTTCCTTTAAGAGAAGCGGCAGTAATAACTTGGAATGAACTGACCTGCACTCCCCCATTCCCTGCCCCCTGCGCCACTGGGGGGAGGAGGTAGAGCCGGGAAGAAGAGGCAAAGGGGGGGAGTGGTGTTGTTTTTTTAAGACCTGGCCTTGTTTTCTTGTTATCCTCTTAAGTAACCGTTTTTGTTTGCTTTTCTCTTTGTAGGTAGCTGTTAATAAATAGTTTTGCATTAAGAAAACAGCCTCTTTTGCCCGGGACCGTGGTTGGTGGGTGCTCCTCTGTTCCTGTCTCGATCCTCAGCTCTTTTATTACATTTTTCTCCTCTCCATTTTACTGGAGTGGGAGAGCTGCATGAGGTTTAGTTGCCGGATTGGCCTAACCCATGACACGTGCATAAGAGGCTTTTCCTCTTCTGGAAAGTAGGGAGACAAAGGATGAATCTATTGTCGTCTTGCACTGTGTAGCTGGGACCTCTGTGAGCTACACACTTCTTTCCTGGGAGCTGGGAAAAGTTGTTGTGTCCCATCTTTTGGACATAGCCAGGGAACATCATGGAATTGTCTTGAGTAGGTATAGCTTTGCTTTTAATCTTTCTTCCACTGGCATTTTTTTCTTTTTTTTACATAAGGAAAGGGTGAGAGAAGTTTTCGTATTTACCTGCTCAGCACAATTAATTGTCTCAAATATTTCTAGCATGGATTTTTTTTGTGCATCTCCTCTCCACTGCAAATTCTCTTTTTGGCAACTTTTAATAGATGTTCTTAATACTCCTCTTTGCTGTCCTTTTTCTGATCCATCCATTTTTGGAAGCAGATTCTAGATCTTTATAGTTCATGCATCTGTTTTGATCAAGACAGTGAAACTTTCACTATTTTCCATTCTATTTCATCCTTTACATAGTCTAGAAATTTCTTTGCTTTCTTAGTGGGTGGTGAAGTTAAACAGCACTTTTTATTGAGCTCTCCACAGTAACATCAAGTTTTTCCTCTGTGTGGTTGCAATTAATTTTGAATGAAGTGACGTGTATGAGCAATTCAAATGAACATTGCCAACACATTGACAATATGTCAATGACTTCGACATGTTGTACACTGTTCACTCACATAGTTTTGTTAACATCCACTGAAATTTTGGAGATATTTCCTGAACTTTTGTAACAAGTTATGTATTTGCCAGCTGTAAATTTGTCACATAACAAATCACATCCTTTCCAAAGCATGCAACATTACGCAAAGCAGGATGAGATATCTTGACTTCTTTCTGAAAGAAGACTTGCAGCAGTGCACTATCATTTAGAGTGGCTGCAACAGATACATGGTTAGACAGTAAGGTGTGTATCACTTCATGTGCAATATCACATTTTTCTTGAAGAGTCATACCAATAAAAATGGAAAAGGTTCCAGACTGGAAAAAAATCTCTAATAAGAGAGCATTTTTCTTAAATCTGAAAATATCAGAAATATTAGTTCCACCCTCAACCACAAGTACACTTCAAAGACATGCTGGCACCCACACGGAATGTATTTTAAATAATATAAACTTTTGGTCAAAATATATTTCAACAGTTAAATTAGTTATTTTTTTCTATACAGAAAAATTATCATTTCTTCATTTTCTGCTTGTCTTTTCAGACAGATGAAGTTAACCTTACCACTAGCAAGGTTTTAGCTGGAGGAATTGTTTCAGGTTGAGGTACTATATGTCAGGAGAGATGCTGATCAATCAGGGCACGCTGAGAAAGATCAGAATAACAAAGTCTAGAAATAACATCCATTGAAAAATGATGGCATGAATAGAGGTTATTTAGCCTGATGAACAAAAGACCACAGAGAACATACTAATAGTTTTGAAATACATAAAAATCTACTTTCCCTGTGGAAGGTACATAATGTGTATAGAGAAGAAGTAATGAGCTTAAATAGCAGAGAAAAAGATTCTGTTTAGATATTAGAAAAACTAATGAAAATAGTGGAGCTCCAGAGTTGATTGTCTAGGGAGATTATGCAGACTCTGATAAGATGTCTTTAAGAAGCAGCAAGACAAATATCTGTTAGGAGGGTCACAGATCTTGTCTTGAGGCGTGAAATTGGGATCAGAAGATTTTTGAGACAGTTGCCAGTTCTGTTATTTCCTGCTTCTAAGTTCTGATTCTTATTAATGTTGATGTTTTTTTCTGTCTCATTCCATGACCACCCATTTGTTTAGTCAACTCTTGCAAGCGATGTTATCTTCCTCTGATTCTTTCGTTTGACTGTCTAACACTACTTCTAGTTCTTTATGTACTAAGTAATGTATTGTCATTTGGTTTTCTGTCTTTGTCTACAATGCTATTCAAAAGTCATGCTTAGAGTTTCTAATTTGCCATTCATTTTATTTTACTGTGAATACAATACTGAAATAATCACACTGCTAGAATATAGTGTAATGTTCCATAATGTAAAATGATTCTTCTAATGGTTCAGGTTTGAAATGGAATAATTTTCCTAGACTAATCACCTCATCAAAGTACCATAATGGAAACCTCAAGTGGTCTCTGTAGCCTTGACTTCAAAGCATTACACCAATCTAAATCTTACAATTGACCTTCTAATGCCTCTGTAGCAGAAGCCTCAATAATCTTCCATTGAAATAATGTTGCCAATGCATATTCATATATCTTACATTATAACACTAATACAACACGGTCTCCACAAAGTTTCCTTGATGCTCTCCTGAGATTATTGCTGTCACATGAACACCACTCTCATATGAGCAAGGAGCGCATGAAAATGATAAATATAGCTATCCTTCAAGGTTGCACATCAAAATGGATGTCTTCACAATGTTTCTTTTTTTTTAGCTGAACATTTACACTCCATGCACATTCAGCGAATACTAAACTCACCTTGACCTTCAGTACTTATGCTGTAATTGGGTAAATGCTCAGCTGGCTAATAGAATTCCTCTCTGTTTTGCTAATGTTTATGTCTGCTTTATTACTTAATTTAGATTTTATGTCAGTTAGAATTTGGCATGTCTTTGCTTTGAGAGTGTGCAGGTTTTGGCTGGGATAGAGTTAATTTTCTTCCTAGTAGCTGGTATAGTGCTATATTTGGGATTTAGTATGAGAATAATGTTAATAACAAACTGATGTTTCAGCTGTTGCTAAGCAGTGCTTATACTAATCAAGGACTTTTTAGCTTCCCATGCTCTGACAGCGAGGAGCTGCACAAGAAGTTGGGAGGCAACACAGCTGAGACAGCTGACCCCAAGTGACCGAAGGGATATTCCACACTATATGACATCACGCTCAGCATATAAAGTTGAGGGAAGAAGGAGGAAGGGGGAGCATTTGAAGCGACGATGTTTGTCTTCCCAAGTAACCGTTACTCATGAGGGATACCTGCTTTCCTGGAGATGGCTGAACACCTGCCTGCTGATGGGAAGTAGTGGCTTTTACTTCCCTTATTAAACTGTCTTTATCTGAGCTCATGAGTCCTCTCATTTTTACTCTTCTGATTCTCTCCCCCTTCCCACTGGGGGAGGAGTAAGTGGGCGGCTCTGTGGGGCTTAGTTGCTGGCTGGGGTTAAACCACGAGAGATGTACAGGACTAACTGAGTTTGGGGTTTGAGTCTTAAATGGAAATTTCCTGGTTTACTCCATCATAAATAAAGGAAGCAGTAAGATTTTCCTTGTGATAGGAGATGTAATATTTAAGTAGGACACAAATACTGTGAATGGATACATCAAGCTGAAAAGTGCTATGATATTGCAGAAATGATTTTGTGGGGGTGTGTTTGAACAAACATAAAGCTTGTTGAGGACAATCATTTCCTTACAATGCAGAATGACAGAAAATTGTTGTCTCATTTGAGGAAAAAAGTTTGAAAAATCTTTCAGGAAATACAGCTCTCTTAAAAAGTGCAATTCTGCTCAAATTAGAACAAGATAGACCAAAGGTGCTGTCATTAATCCACACTACCAATTTCTTTTCAAAACCAAACTCTCCAAAGCCTTCAGGGAAACTGTATGGCTAAGCTTGTAATAGTAAAATACTTCAAGTATTAAAATGCTCCACTTCAAGTCTGAAACCTGTGAAATCATAGAAGAAAATGTGAAGAAATAAAAGAATAATTTCATCATTGCTGTATATTTATGACAAGATATTATCCTTAGCCTTGTTACCCAAGGCACAGTCAGAGAAAGTCAGGTTTTTAAAACTGTGAAATATTTCCTTTTTGTCATTTCTAACCGGCAGTGAAGCATTTGCTATGTATTCACAATTTTAAAATACAGGAGAAGATGCACTGCTCTCCAGCTTGTCCTTGTGTCTTAATGAGTCTGTCAAAGAAGTACACTGAAATATAGCATTAATATAAGGGGTAAGGCAGAAGTAATAACTATTTCTGATAATTCCTGTATAATTCAGTAAACAAAGCACAACAATAAGATAGTGTTTCCAGGGTGGTAAAACAAGCTAGGCGTTGTTTTTATTGATGGATCATATAGATTACCATATAAATACTGACATATATATATATATAAAAAAGTAGAAATAAAGCCACACTCCGTATGTTCATATGTGATTTTTATTTAGTTTCCTTCCAAAACCACAGAAAGTGAATACATCAGGAAAAGGATGAGGTAGATCTCCTTTTGTTCACATACTGGTGCTTAAAAGCAAGCTTTTCTTACAAGAATGTGAATATTAATACACAAAGCATGGATTTTTAAAAAATGACAAAGACAAAAAACGACTCAAAGAAAATGCCTATTAAATTTCACAGTTTGCTAAACGGTCTTAACTCTTTTCTGTCTATGTATCTTTTATCTAGTAAGATCTCAAGCTCTGACTTAGGCTATCAGCAGAGTTGTTTCTTTTCAAGAAAAGATCTGGTTAACACTTTAATTTAAGGAATTTTTGGCACAGATCTGGTTGCAGGGTCAGGGTAGAGGTTTTATATTCCCAGGTAGAACAATATCTTTTTGGTAGTCTCAGATGACCACATATACCATACCTGCCATACAAATAAGGAATAATCAAAATTTATGTTTAAAACAGTAATTTATTATACTAATTAAACATAATAATTTTAATGCATAATTTGACTAGTCCATTTCCATTTAATCTACTAATGGTTTTGCAGTTGTGCCCTTAAAGAATACAATCTTTTCCCTTCCCTTAATCCCAAGTTATATTCTCTTTTCTCCTGAGTTAAATTTGTTAAAGAATATTAACTGGTTTAGTCTGAAATACGATCAATCCAATCTTTTAGAGTTGTTTAGCACTAGGCTGTAAGAATGAGCTACAGATGAAGCCTCTCAAAACTGCAAGGAAACTTGATACAGCAAAACTTGCTAGACTCACCAAAGCCTTAGGCTGTGAACTTTCACTTAGGTGCATCAAATTGACGTTGAACTTTTAGTGAGTTACACAAAATGACACACTGGAAAATCTACAAATCAGTAGATAAGGAAGCCACAACCGTTGGCAGAAGCTGCAGCCATCAAGATAAGATAAGGAACGGTCCACCTGGAGACGAAGAATGGACATAATGAGGAATGAGAAGACCCCAGACTCAAATGTTACTGTTAGTCCAAACTGTAGTGCTAGGAGTGGGAACTCCAATGGTAAGGGTATAATTGCCCAGGGATTTCCCTGTTCTGGGTTCCTCTCTGGAAGCACCCAGCTCAAGCTGTAACCTCCTGCTGTATCACCAATAAACTAGGCTGAAGTACTTTGTATTGGAGACTGCCTCGGGGAACTTAGGGTCGAACTTACACAGGAAATGTATCTGAATATCAGTTTGCGAGCGGGAGGGAAGTCAAAAAGGGGCACCCAGTGGTTCTGTGGAGCCCCCACTACAAAGAGACCTCAATCTCAGTAGTTGGTGTGAGTGTGACTCCCAAAGTGAAAGTTGAATTCTCAGGCTATGAAATTTCCTTAACACAATCTTCCTCTCCTCTGCCCCTTGCCCAGATGACAATTAAACATTTGTTTTCTGAACTTACAAATACCCACAGCTCCTTCGTGTTTAGTATTAAATTCCAGGTCTGGGTGAGGCAGAATATTTGCACTCTTTTTTTCTTTCAAGTCTTCAGTTGTGGGGTATGAGATACCCAAATTTATTTTTGAATTTCTCTGTGGAGAAGAACACGTCCTCCTTTGATCATATCTTTGAGAGAGTTCACAAGATTCTGGGTAGCATTTCCTCCTCACAGAAAGGCCTCCTAATCCATACTCTCTCAAATGATACAGAAACAAGATTTCTCATAAAATAGATATTTCACTTAATCCTTCTTTAAATGCCCAGTCCCAAGATCAGGCTTAGACCTCTGGCCCATTTAGCTGCAATTCTGCTTTTTAGACCTTAGCACTTCGTTGCTGTATTATCCCAAGACTCATTCCTTTGTCCCCTGCTGCATGTTGACTACAGTGAGTGAACATAAGCATGAACAGCTCTCTGGATAGTGACTATGTTTTCTTGTATTTCTCAATACAAAGCATAGTAAACCTTTGCTTCCTGGAAACTGCTGTAGTATAAATAATCTAATATCTCCAGGAACTTGTGTGTTTGCTTATTATCCAGGGAAAGAAGAAAAGCCACAAAGAGATGACATAAAAGGAATTTTGCTGAATAATTCATTGACATTTCAGTGAAGCAATTTACTACATTGACAGCCAGTCCAGTTGCTTATTCAATGAAGACTCTTTGACCTACTCTATTTGTAGACATTCACGTAGTTTTAGTAATTAGTACAGTCACCTCTCTGCAAATTGTTACCTTTGTGAAGAGACTAGATTCCTTGGAAAAAAAATAGTATTCTTGAAAATACCATACTTGAATAATTTCTTTCCTCCTTTCTAACCCTGCTGCAATGATCATGCTCTCCTGAGAGTTCTCTGAAGGTCTGTTGACATAGTTTTCTTCGATGAAATTAAGATAGCATGGATGGCTTTTAATCCAAAGATTTTTTGAATGTTGAAGGTATCCATATTAAAAAATATATGCAGACTTGTTTTAATAAAAGCAAATCTTTTAATGTTTCATCTCTATGTGCCTCACTTTCTAAATGGATATATTTGTAATCTGTTGAAGTATCACTGTCTGTCTGGGATCATTCAGCTAACATAATGTCTGGGATCATTCAGCTAACATAATTTAAACAGTGCTCTGGTTTGAAAATAAGCAGAAACATTCAAACAAGCAGAAAAATTCCTTCTTTGGAAACTAATGACATGAGACTTTTGGATCAGAAACATCATGAAAAGTTCCTATTCTCTCAAATAAAAGAATATAAAACAAACATATAAATAAAAATAAAGCTCCGGCTAAACAAATATTCTTTTTTAAAAAAGATCTTCTCTTGCAGCATTTCCCATTGAAGAAAAAAAAAAATAAAGAAAAGCTAGAATAGAATTTTGCATTACTCAGTCTCAAACATGAAAATTTCAGGTGATATTATTGTGTATTTATAGTTCAAGTTATTATGGCTCCCTAGTTGCAATACTGTTTGTTCAAAAAGAGATAACACTCATCAAGGAAAATGAAACACTTGGAAAACATATAACAGGCCCTGCTGTTATCACAGGGGGGAAAATTGAAAGTAAAACTTCAACTAATATGGACCTCTGGGAAATAAAGCACAGTGTAATGGTAAATCTAATAGTGCTTCTGAATTTATTTGAGTAAGGAGATAAAGTGACTTGATGATGTTGCATATAAATTAAGGTGCATCTGGTAGCTGTTAATGATGATGAAGTGTATACGTAAGAGACATACAATTTCCAACTTCCTTTTTTAAACACTAGATTCTGAGCCATTGCATCCAACCATGACTTTGGCAGTTTGCTTATAACTGAACCACTCTACATCACATGTTCTGAAAAAATAAGGGAATCTCTCAAGCTCCATAAATAAACATATTTTTCATTTCTCATGCTCTGCTCATTAAAAGCATTCAACATGCTGAATATAAAATTTCATTGTTCCACAGTACAGATAGGCCAAATGAAGCTTGCATTCCTTCTTCTGACAACTCAATCGCTTACCAAGTGGAAAGCCTAAAACAAAAAGTTACATGACATATATTTGAATATTTAAAATTAAATTTATAGCTTCTTAATGATGCCTAAGTCAGTCACGTAGGGACATATTAATGAAAGAAAACAGATCATATTTGCAAGTAGAGTTGGGACTAAGAGTCAAGTGACAGCATGAGAAGTCTCCGCTTAGATCTTTACAGCTTGTCATCTGCATAAATGATTTATCCGGGGAGACGAGCCACGAACAAATTAGCGTTAATACGATATGTATTTTAATTGTGATAATAGGGAATGTTCAACAAGTGGACAGCTTAAGTCAAAGGGCAAAAAGCCTTTTTTTTTTTCTTTCTTAATCAAGCCTACTTCAGCAAACGAAGTAAGCTGGCACCTCTAAAACACTGCGGAAAGGAAATAAAAAATTTTGGTCCATACCAGTTTGTATAGTGTGAATAATGGCAGCATAACTAAGAGCTTGAAGATGTCCTTCCAGCAATGATGAGTTCCAAAAAAACCATATCCGTTCACTAAGAAACTGAATAAATGCAACACACATAAACAAAGAAAACAGACTGTAACTTGCAGGTGTTGAAGAGCTGAGACTTGCAGGATCAGCCCCTTAGCAGTGAACCTGATTGAACCACATAGAAGTTGTTCTAAAAATTAACAGGGGAAAGACACAAACAATCTTTGGAACAAACAGGCATAATTAGGGAGACAGGCTAAAAGTCAAACATTCACAACCAAGCAAAGAGAAAGATGTCAATGAAATAGGCAAAATCTTACACAATACAAATGTCAACCAGAGTTACTACTGCTGTCTTACTGGGTGTAGAACAATGCAAATGTACTACATGCAAAGATCATAAGGAAACACTTTCACAAAATGTCTCGTTTGGACGATAACCTACTAGAATAAGTTGCTGAGGCAAAAAATAGTGGGTTTTGTTTGTAAAGGAAGCAGTAATGGGCTAAGCCTGGCTTCTTAAACAGCCAATAGGTGGAAATTCTCTTAATTTACAGCAGAAGTTCTCGTTTCCTTTCTCTTATTACTACTTTTTGACAAGGTGCAATTCTGCTGTGCTTATCGGTGCTTCCAAATCCCGAAAAAGGCAGCAGCATCAAGGCAATTGCTAGAGAACCAGGACTGAGATATTCAGAATGACTAATGATTGACTTTACAATTTGAGAGGAAGGGATTCATTTAATGAAGGCAGCTGCTGAGTAGTTTCTGATAACTGTGCCCTTCAGCATGTTGAAATTCGGGCATTCAAAACACAGCCCTGAAAATCTCTGTACCTCTTCCTCAGAGTGATTGTTGTTATTGCATGTGTTTCTGAGGATACCATTACATAGAAGTAGGACACCATTTCCCCCGGGGATAAAGGAAATACTCCCTCTTTCCTCTTTTACAGTATAGGGCTGTTTACACAGAGGAAACAGATATACCATGTTTTTAAGAATAAGCTGCTAAGCTCGTTGTGCAATTTTGTTTTAAGGAGAACAAATGTCTGTTCTATGCAGCAAAGATACCTTGTCCCCTGTTGTAAAGGTTGGAGGGTACAAGTTTCTCTCTAGGGCCCAGCTGAGGCTGTTAGTCATCAACGCTGCTGCTTCCTCCAACCTGCTGTTATCCTTGTCATCCTCTGCCTCAGTCACAGCAACCGAAGGCGGAACAGGAGGCCATCTCTTAGGTGCATCTGTCTGAGGCATAGGACATTTGCTAATAAAGGCAGCCTACACTCCCTACAATCCCCTGTGGCTTGTGGTTTTTATTGACTGGCTGACAGCTCCCTGCCCATTCCTTTCTTGCGCTTTGTGAGTCACTCTTCAGGGGAATTCAGAAGTGACTATTTTCTCTTCTCTGACTGGGGGCAGGAGCTTATGTGACATTTGCATCATTCAAATTTGGCGGCAGGCCCTTGAAATAGTCTCTGGAGTTAATTTGGGTTAATTCCACCCCAATTCAAGAATGTAATTCATCTGACTTATTTTATACTTAGAGTGAGATGAATCACTGCCCAGAAATGCGTTTTTCTCCAGTGAGTACTAAAGAGATCTACAAAACAAGCTCAGATCTAAACAGCTGTACTACAGATAGACAAATTTGTTAAATCCCACATTGTGTCAGAAGGATAGGCACAGTCCTGGGTGGGATTTACTGTTGAAGGTCCACCTGTCTGAGGAAAAGTATTTTGAAAGAGAAGATAGTTGTAGATGGTCTTCTTAATTAACAAATTACAAGGATCAGCTTTAGGAAGAAGACTTTAGAGTTGTACCTAAATAATGCCTAAGACTAAGACGGCCATTTCAAGGAGTGGAACTAGTAACACTAATTCAGGCAACTAAGCTTTGTATTAGGTGTATAGGACAGGCATATTGGGATTCACAACAGGTAGTGAGCTCCAGGTTAGGACTCCTAATGACACAGGGGAAACGCCACAGCAACCTGAGTCCGAAAGTGTCCTACATGAGGTTATTGGCCTGTTTTGTTGTAGCAACCTAAAGCCTGCCCTAAGGAGGTGCATTTACACAATTTGTGAAAGAAGAAGGCACAGGAGAGTTATCCACATTAGAAAGCACTTCAGCTGACTCTGCTGATACAAAATGGACCACAGGCACCGCTTTCATGCATAATCACTGCCATTATTTGGAAGAAGCGTAGAGACAGAGGTTACCTCGCCAGACTTGGAAGGACAGCTTAAAAACTGTGGCTAACTTTTAGAGGCAAAACGAAAATGTAACTCATGGACTCTGAGAGGTGAGGTCTGTAAGGCAGGCAGATGTTGTGATTCCTAACAGTACAAAGGAATGTACAGCCTGATGATGCTTGGTGTACAAGACCAGAGTGTTCCCTTAGTCTCAGGAGACAGCTTGTTAGAGATTTAACTTAGGAGATTTTTGATGAAGGCCAAAGCTAATGTCAACATGAAACATGAAGGGAGTATTTTGTGCATGTATATAAAGGTCTTGCACCATGCAAAGACACACTGTGTTGCATTAGATCTCAGCTGGGCTCTCTGCAAGGCTTGTGTGTACATGATTGGACTAGAGATATAGAGATACATGAAGGAAGAATGATGCCCAAGCACCCGGTAGTGTCACTTATTTACTGCTTTTATACAGCAAATATAGCTTACGCAGAGGGCTTGCAACATGGGTGAACCAGCAAAGCTCTGTCACATTGTGTCATGCTGTGTTAGTGCCCTTCAAGATGAACAGAAATGAGATTGCTTTGCTGGCTCATAATTTCTTGGAGAATTGCAATTTTCTGGAGAGGATGCTTTCCTCACCCTTGTACTGCCTGTGCTGCCAGCTGATACTCAGCCTGGTGTTAAGCCCAGACAACTCCTACATCAAATATCCTCAACCAAGCCCTGCTCCAGCCCTCAGAAGCAGTAGTTAAGAGAAACTGATGTGAATTTGTAGCCGAAACAGAAAACTGAACTTGTTGGGGCTACGCCTTATTGTAACGAACAACATCTTGTTTGAAAAAAATCACATTTCCTAAACTTTCATCTATGTGGCAGGAAGAGTTAGAAATAACTCATGTTTCACACAATGTGATAAAAAATAATTTTAAAATAAAAAGAAAAAAAGAGCCAGAGGCATGTTACAGTGAAGTCTAGCAACTGTGAAGAAAATAGACTTTTTTAAAGAACACAGTCTCTGAAGTGTCTGCTGCCAAAAGAACAAATAAAGCAAGCTGTAGAGATGACTAAAAAGACAAATGAAAATAAGAAAAAAATATTGGTAATTATGATAGGTAACGACAGCACTTCTTGGAAAGAAAGAGGAAAAGATTAGGTGACTGAGTGGGAGAATTAAGGTACATATGCCAACCATTAGCAAACCATCACTTCTCCCAGCTGGGTTGGTCTTTCATTTTGGCAAGTTTCAGTTCACAGAAGCCAACTTCTGAAGGTAGTGGTAATTTTCCAAATACCATTTTCACCCTGAAAAAGCTACTGCTGTGAAGCAATGAATTAGAAATGCAAAATCATACAGATAAATGTGTCAGATAACTGCAGAGAAAAGCAATTCCTTCAGGTTCCCAGGGTCAGCATGAAACCCCCTTCTGCAGGGACCTTGAGCCCAAACACTGGCATTGATTTTTGATTTTACGTCAAAAAGTGTAAGTACTGCAATCCCTCTGGCAGTCAGAAGCCTCATTTTGAAAAGAGCTGACGATGGTTACTTTATTATCCTAAGGAAAACCTTATGGCAAAAAGGCATGTCATCAGCCTAAGGAACAAGAATATGAGGTTAAACCCATGATTTTTCCATGGTGCTATTTGCTAGTTTATACTAAGAAGCAGCCAATGGAAGGTATTGCCTGTATGTTGTTGCTTCTGGAAATAGATGTCAGAGTGCCGCATGGTATGGTGGGCAGAGTGGGGAGAATCGACTTGTTACCATTACTACAGGCAATTGTTATGGGCAAGCCACTGAATGTGTGTTGAAACCTCAAATCTTTGGCTCTCAGGCACCCAAGCCCTCAAAAATGTATGTGTCGTGGGTTAGGTTGAACCGCCCCCCACACACAGCCGGTCACTCCCCCTCCCCCACCCCCAGGAATGAGGAAGAGAATTAAAGGATAAACGGGAAACCCGTGGGTTGAGATAAGAATGATTTAATACAGTGTAGGCGCTCACCACCACCTCGTATGCGAAGCCCGTCTCGTCCTGAAGCTGCAATCCCGGACGAACATGAGGCCCCGAAATAGAGAGGGGCAGAGAGGGAGAGATGGTACTCCGAGAGTGGGAGTACTGGGAGAGAGAGAAAAAAAAAAAAGAAAGAAAGAAAAAACAACAGAGCAACAGCGCAGCAAAAGCAAAAGAGCAAAAGCGCAAAAGCCAAAGCGCAAAAGCCCTTCTTCCTGGCTGACCCTCACTTTTATACTGGGCATGACGCTGCATGATATGGAATGCTAATTGGCCAGTTTGGCCCTCAATCTTAAGTTCCACCACAAATCACAAGGGGAATTGTGTCCCCCTTGTCCCAGCTGTGATCCCCCCTTATCCCGCCGTGTTTCTGCACTCCGCACACTGAAAAGTCCTTGGAGTTTCACGTCCAACCACAAACATCAGCTTGCTATCAACATTCTTCTCAGAGCGAGCCTCTGAGTAAAACCAAAACACGGAGCTCTTCTGTCTGTTAAAAAGTCTGTCCCAGCTAAAACTAGGACAGTGGACATCCGGACAACTATGTGAAAATGGTGAACCAAGAGCCTACTTGAAATACTATTTTTAGCGACTGTTAGAGATTATGGTAAAGCTGCTAGTGGTGATATGGTGAGGAGGTGGATATTGGGAACTGAGAGGAGCAGAGTGGTGGTGGAAGTGTTCAGGTGCCATTGTAAGAGCTCTTTGCCTACCCAGAGATATCTCCCTGAGAACAATTGTGCTGTTTGAGTACCAGCAATGCTCTCCAAAAGCATCTAGCAGAGAGAGCAAAACTTATTCTTGCTGCACTGCAGATGATTTAAGTATTTCATGAATTCACACTTGCTTTCTGAAATATAAATTAATCTGCAACTAAACGTGCAAAAAGCTTTTACTGAGCTACAGGGTCCCTAGAACTGAAATAAAGAAACATTGCCATACATGCAATATAAGCTACCATAAAAACAACATAAGTTTTATTGTCTTAAAAATTGTATTGTCCTAGCACAGTTCTTACTGAAAAGCAGCAGAGGTTACTTACATCCAGTGTTTTCTCTCACTAAGCATCAAAACGCCTGATCTTGAGGAAATTGCTCTGCATAAAATCATTCACTTTGCAGTACACTTTTTAACTCGGCCTGAGTTACAAAATTTCCTCCTTGAAATGACTGTAATTAGCACCATGTTCTTCAGTGGGGCAACAATATTCTGCTTGTCACCTATGTGGCTGTAAGAGGCGTCAGGCACCTGTGATGATTTTTTGACCTCAAGATGACAGATTTCCAGCTTGCCTCTGGAGCCAACTATAATCCGCTTCCAGGAGGACATGGTTCTAGAAGACGATGATTAGTAGCAAAATGGAAGAGCAGTGATGAACACCTCAGTGAGAGTGGCCAAGTGTTGATATACACACAAACGTATCTGTTTCATTATATGAGTCTTCCATCTCTGCTGCAAAGATAGAACTCTTTCAGCTTGCTCAAATTGGAAAACCAAGAGTTTTTCATAGACTTCATTGTGCTTATTTTTTTCCTTACATTTTTAGTCCACAAAACGCAGCTTCTGAGCTTCTGCTCTAAATGATGCTTGTACGAAAATGTATTATGGATTTGCAGCTTTCAAACAAGATATTGGAGCTATTTCATTTTTTTTAATGCCAAATTTACTCAATTAGTTCAAATGCTAGCATGTCAAACTGGCTCTTTTTTTGCCATCTATTTCATAGATACTGGTCTTGTGATTAATTTGAACTCTGAGCCTTTAAAAGCAGAGCCTATAGCCCATCTACCCAATGGCTTGAAATAGACACCATGATAAACCATTGCAGAACAGCTTATGGGATGACGATCTAAGAGAGACTTCTCTCACTTATTTTCAACCCTTTGAAGGTTAGTCAAAGCTTGTTGTCCAATCTTGCTTTAATAGCAGTGTGTCCTGGTTTTAGCTGGGACCGGGTTAGCTCTTCTTTTTAGCAGCTAGAAGAGCTCCGTGTTTTGGTTTTACTCAGCAGCTCGCTCTGAGAAGAATGTTGATAGCAAGTTGATGTTTGTGGTTGGACGTGAAACTCCAAGGACTTTTCAGTGTGCCGGAGTGCAGAAGCACGGCGGGATAAGGGGGGAGCATAGTTGGGACAAGGGGGCCATGATTCCCCTTGTGATTTGTGGTGGAACTTCAGATTGAGGGCCAAACTGGCCAATTAGCATTCCATATCATGCAGCGTCATGCCCAGCATAAAAGTGAGGGTCAGCCGGACAGAAGGGCTTTTGCGCTTTAGCTCTTTCGCCGGTTTTGCTCTTTTGTGCTTGCTGCACTTTTACTCTATTGTTTTTCTTTCTTTTTCTCTCTCTCCCAGTACTCCCACTCTTGGAGTACTATCTCTCTCTCTCTGCCCCTCTCTATTTCGGGGCCTCGAGTTCATCCCGGATTGCAGCTTCGGGACTAGACGGGCTTCGCATATGAGGGGGTGGTGAGCATCCACACTGTGAATTAAATCATCTGTATTATATTGTTCTTATCTCAACCCACGGGTATCCCATTTATCCTTTAATTCTCTCCGTCATACCTGGGGGTGGGGGAGGGGGAGTGACCGGCTATGTGGGAGGGTCAGCCTAACCCACGACACAGTGGAAACCTCCAGAGGATCGTTCTTTAAGCTCAGAAAAGGTACTTGAAGCAGGTAGAATAAGAAAGCTGAGATGTTTGATCATTATTGAAACAGTTCAGATCTCTAGTATTGTCTTGAATTGAACAGTTTGGATGTCTAACTGTTAGATGTCTGAAGTTCGATTAAGTCATTTATTCTATTAATGACATAAAAGTTAGAATAGACTCTAGGTTATATACCCACAGTTGTATTGATTCATAAATGCACATAAGACACAAGAAAGGAGTAGAATACTTATTTCTGACACTAAAGAATTTACAAGTATGAATACACATGTCTGCTCAGTTAAATAAGCTAGTTATAATTTTACATAGCAATTTTTCAGAATACTTTTCACCCTGCTTTTATAGCAGAACTGCTCTGAATTAACTGACATTTGCTGATATTTGCACTGGTCTCTAAGTAAGCTGCATAATGCACGTAATAATAATAACTCTGTAACCTGCTCTTTGGCTAACCAAAGAAGAAAATAACAGAGTAATGTGAAACATGACAGATAGTACTGACTGGAGACATCATCTGGACAACAGGGACTTAATAAATAAAGCTTGATGACATGGCAATAGATCATTTTAAACAAATATCATTGCATTTATACATACTTTTTTTTTGGCTCAAATGATGGAAAACTACTTTATATTCATGTACAATTCACTGCTCACTACAATTAAAATAATGGTATTTTTGACCTAGTAAGCTCAAGATTAAAATTTGACAGATCATTCTTAAGTTGTGTTCCTAGCCCTCCATAATTTGTATTTTTGTCTCTTAGTCTTCATGGTTTTGCTCCTTCTCTCGATAACTGGCTGTCCTTGAAAATTTCTTGCTCTCCATTCCACGAAGATAAACCATTTGAGCTGTCCTGTTGTAAATACCTTTTCCCCTCTGTTGTCTCTTTGGCCAGCACATACACTGAGCTTAGCATCAATGCTTTTATGCTTACTGAAATCAAAGTGAGTAGAATTATTTCTGACTTATTTGTGTGGGTACATAAATCTTGTTGAGCCAAACACAGTAAATAAGATTCTGCAAATACATAAAAGATAACTGCCAAGGGTGGTATTAATTTCTTAGCTCTATAAACAACTAGAATGCACAAATCTAAATTAGGATGAGACGAAAGCTGCTCTAGAAGTGCTTATTTGTCTTCTGTACCATTATAGGTGTTTAGCTGACTAGCCTATACATAGATGCTTACATTAAACGCTTGAACTAAGGTATTGTGACACCCACTACTTGCTCTTATTTCTATTTCTCTTCATCTCAGTTGTTGCTTCACTGAATAGTTTTTATTAAGAATGACAGAGACCAGGCACCTCACAGTTCATCACATTTTATTTTCCCCTTTTTTTAGCTCCGACTTTCATCCCTGCATTTCACTTGGTAGCAAAAAACAACATGACATTTCCTAGAGAAACATTTAAGATAATGCCTCCAATGGGTAATGTATAATAATGCATAACACTATTTGCACCACGGTCTCTTTTATTGGATATTCTTTCAGTACTTGTGTATAGTGAATTTTTACAAATGCTGTTGTTTAGTCATTTTAGATGCCGATTATTTTAATTTAATAACAATTTGGAGAGGGTAGTAACTGCTGAACACTCATCTATTCTAACTCTGCCAGTTCTTTCTTAGTCCACCGTGATGTGAGTTTTACACGTTAACACTAAGGAGATCTCACTGTTCTCAAATACGAATTGCTTTTTTCCTGCTTCCTGGCCAATATTCTTGTTTACTTTGGGTTTCTTTGGGGTAGTTGTTTAGTTTTGTTTTGAAATCTGGCACTACTGTGGAACTAATGATTCAATAACCATTTTGCTGGGCATATCGGCTTAATCGACTGTTTCGGGAACAAGTACAATTAGGTTATTAAAACACTGCAGCATCCTGCTCGCACCTTAACCCTCCTTTGAGAAGCTTTACAGCTGGTGCTGCATGGTTTGACAGGGTGTGCTCTTGCAACACAGTTCCCCTCAGAACAGCTCTCTAACAATCCCCTCTCTCTCCAGCAGCTCTAACTTCTGGGGTTTTTTTGTTCAATCCCAGGGTATCAATTATTTTTGCTGTATCTCTGACAGGTTTTCAAGGGTCAAATGGGAAGCCAGATATCAAATAGATGAACAGCACATTATACACCCAACTGAAACAGATGAGTAGGATATTATACAAACCCAACAGCAGAAGAAATGCATTTCATGATATCATCTGCTAGTTTCTCACATAAAGCTCTTACTACAGTGATTGCTGATACAGAAGTGCTGAAAGAGTCATTAAGTCTAGAATCTCTTTTCCAGTGATAATGTTATTATCCAGTAAGTATTGCTAATTGACTACCTTTGGTATTATACACAGTAATAAGGTTACAATTATTTGCTGCATTGTTAATTGTGGATGTGAAGAAGAAATACTTAGATTTATATATATAACCGTTGTTGTTGTTCGAATATCAGATAAGAAAGAATGATATCTCATGGTGGTAATTTCTGTAGGGATGGTCTCTTCTGCTTATGAACTCTTCTTGTTTCATATATCTTCATTGTATGTTTCAGGGAATATGTTAGCCAGTAGCTGACTTTTTCACATTATTTTGATTGTAGAAAATGTTTTTTAAAAAAGAAAGACGACTCCTAGTCGTGACTTTGTACTTCTTTCCCCCAGAAGTCACTAAGCAACCAAATCATTTATGAGATGATAGAAAAGTTTTAAGAAAAAAATGGGTAGAGCATGCATGTTAGCAACCAGGAAAATTAAGATGAATCACTTAACAAGTTGCTTAGACAAAGATTAACCTAAAAATTCACTTGAGTGAATACAAACAAATGTCTGATTGCATACAGGAGCTGTACTGTCATTTTAGACAAGTAGATACATTATTTTCTCAGTGCACTGCAGATAATGAATTATCCAGTTGCAGTCCTCCAAAGACCGAATTTGGAGCTGAAGCATTAATTTCAATTATTGCAGAAAAATGACAGTATACTTCTCCTGTGGTGAGATGACAAAATTGAAACAAAAGATAGGTCTAGCATACCTATTAATAAGCCAGAATTTATTGACCTTTTGAAGCCTGAGGCTTTCTGGACACATCTAAATTACCCAGATCTGACACACTGATTTCACATTTGAGAATTCACTGAATTACCATCTTTGCTCCAAGTGACAAACAGAACTCAGGTGGCAAGTGTCACTGAGACTCTGTGGAGAGAGAGGAGTGAAGGTAGACAGGGCTTTTTGGCAGGCTACCAACCTGAGATCTAAAGGGCAAATAAGCACACTGACTAAACCTCTCTTTGTGCAAAGATAAGAATATACTGCAATTAACTGGGAGGGTTCTTTCTATGGTTCATCTGGCCAGAATCTAACTGAGTTGAAACAGTTATCCTTGTCCATGCAAAACCGTAGAGAAAACCTGGTTACTTGTTTTGGGCAAGAAAGACAAATATCGAGGAAAATGTAACTGTTTCAGTTGATAATTCAAAATACAACTGCTTAACACTTCAGTAGATACATTTAAGACTATAATTAAAGAAAGTAATGCTCTGTGCAAAAAAAAAAAAAAAAGTAGTTTTGGGCTGAAAAAGAGCATAATTATTTTGAAGGAAAAAAAACTCACAAAAAATATGTTTACTGAAAGGTTCTGTAGCAATCTGAATCTCTGAACCTCTTGCATAAAATATCTGATTCCTCCTGCATGCTTCTAGAGGGCAACAGAAAGAAAATTCTGATTCATTAACCAAAAGTACAGGAATATTCATGAGAAAACTTCTAACCTTGGCCCAGGTCTCCTTCCAATCTACTAGAATCCTTCTTTGTACAGCCTTTCTGCCATCTCCCCTCTTCTGAGCTACAGTCTGCTTCTTCTGGCCTTACTATAGTAAAAAGCCATGTGGCATTTCCCAACTCATTTCCAAGCTCCATACATCACCAAACAATAAATCCCAGTCAGGAAAAATTTCAGATGTTTGAATATTCTCAGTTTATTAGTGAGGACAAACTTCACTGGTACATCTTCTCTGGTAACATGTCCCAGAGTGAGTGTGTTTAGTACACAGAAGCAGACCTAGGCTAATATTCACCAAGTGTGGCATTTCCTGAACTGTATTTCCAGATTTCACACTGACCACAAACAGGTTTTTTAGCTTGTAGGCATATTTATAAGCAGATCTATCTGACCCTTTCCCAGCTGCTTGCCACTGAAGCAATACCCAGCACGATTCTTTGGAATGCGCTGAGTACTGAAATACCATCCAATGTTGTATTATGTGAGCAGTTTGTGTTGAACTCTGGTCTGAGGTGCTTGAATCTGTATTAAGGCATGTGTAGAACACATAGTTATGGTACAACATTGCAGAAGTGTGTGATGAGCATGCTTAAAGGAGTTATTCCGTACACACAAGAAAGGTTTTACAACATTTCGTAATCTCAAAAAACCCCACACCCTTTAGTGTGCCTACCTGAAGACATATGGGAAATCTATATAAAATATGGACGTGGAGACAACTTAACTGAAGCCTGATCCAAGCCCTGCTGAAGTGAACAGGAATCATTCCCTTGTTCTTTTCTTTAAAACAGATTTTTAATCAGACTTTTATTTCATGCACAGCAGTAGCCTCAGTCTAGCTCCCTTGGTATTCACTGGACAGTATCATTAATTCAGCTAGGGACATAAACTAGTTCTGTTTCACAAATTATGCTTAACTAGATTAATCTCTTTTATCCTGTGTCCTACTTTATGTAATTATTTATTCAACAAAATAGCTCATCCTCTTCACAGTCTCCCTTACACTGTTTTTTTACCTTCCCTAGACCTTGCACTGCCTCCTGGAGGAACAGCCCTGCCTGAAGGTATGGGAAGAAACAAGTGTTAAATTTGTTCCTCACACTCATATAGGCATTCAGAGGCTTGTCCTATAGAAAGGGAGAAAAACCATTTCATGAACATTGTTAAAAATATATGCTATATTTTTTCTGATTTAAAGAGCATGGTAGCTGACACACAGATTTTTTATTTTTTTTTTTTAATTGAATTTTAAAAATTTGCATCCACTGTTCCCTGGAGAAAAAGCTCTGAAAAACCTATATTCATAAACCATTCACAGAGAAAGATGTCCAGTTGGGACCTTTTCCCTTAAAATCAGTTTTTTTCTTTTTCTGATTGCTGTTGGACACTCCAAGAAAAAGTACCATCTCTCCTACACAGCTATATCAGGTTTTCAGCTGGGGTAGCTGGGTTTTGACTCAATCCATCAGGCAGTGACTATTTTTGCTTTCTTCTTTCCCACTGACTAATGAATATCACTGTTCAGCTCTGCAATTAGTTTATTCAGCAAGAAAAATGTCTTTCCTTCAAACAGCCTTGCAGGATAAGGAGAAGCTTCCTCTGTCCTGTAATTTAGTGCAAAGCTTCTGTGACAGCCGCAACTGCCTCCACACTGCTTTGTGATGTGCCAGGAACGATTCTCACTATTCACTGACACAGCCCTTGCTCTGGAAGCCCAGAAAAATATTGCTTTCAGGCTCCAATGTGGTTTCCTTTCTTGGGTCATAGCCACAGCAAGGTTTGCAGTGTGAAAGCAGCAACAAGAGAAACACATTTTAAATAAGGAAATACATATACAGATGCTAATCATGATATTGGATTACATAACATGTGGATTGAAAACCAACTGCAGTTGTTTCAATTCAGCCAAGTCAAAATTAATCATCTTCTTTCTTATGTTTTTGTCATTTTAGAGGAAGACATGATATAGAATCACAGAATGGTTTGGCTTGGAAGGGACCTTAAAGATCATCTAGTTCCAAACCTCAATCTGGTAACAGAAAGCAAAATTACTAAGTATGAGGAACACAACAACAACTAAAATATTTATTTTAGTTTGGGGATAATATAATAAGAAAAAGAAGTGATGAAGTGCAGAATTACATTTTCAGTTAAGTTACTATTAGGGCTAAATGTAACAAATTTGATTTAGAAATTCCACTGTTAAGATAACTAAACATTTTTCAATAGAAGTGAATCTTAACTTACATGATTATGAAATTTAAATGCATTTACCTTTGCATTTTTAGCAAGATCCCTGGCAGGTCTTTCTAGAAAAAAAAATACAGATGGCTTTAAACGTTTGCCTGTGGCAGAAAGTGTGCATTTTCTTTACGTTTAGTAGGCTTGAGGGATCACACAACTCCTGTGTTGTGTATCCATCTCAGGGCCAGGAGAGGCACAAAACCAGTGTCACATGAATCAGTTTTCTGAGGTTCAGCTAGGCTCCTTCAGCAGATTTTTTTACTTCTCCCGTGGTCATGCTAAAATATTTAAAGCTGTGAAAAAAAACTTCTAAAGCCATTCCTCCATTTTTTGGCACAAGATGATTTACTTAAGAAAAATCATAATACATAACAGACTTCTGGGGCCCAAGGAAGTTGAATAAAGATCCCTGGTATTAAATCAAGAAATTTGCCATATACTGTAATGGAAAGAGTAAAATTCTGTCATCATTAAAAACAACGGCATGATGCATATTGATTTCAAAGGAGTTAGGATTTCATGTACAGGTAAAGAGCAAATACCCAATAATATCTGTTGCTACACCTTAAAAATCGTATATTACATGATATTCATTCTGTCACGGAAAATGCAATATATTCAGGTCTTTTCATCAGTTTACCAGTCACCAAATGAGTAGGAGTAATGCTAAAAATCACTTGCTGACAGACATGACAACACTATAATAGCATAACAAGATAAATTTGTGCTTCTTCGTGACACATTACTGTTCCTTCTCATCACTGAATGTTTTCAAGAATATCTAAATGCAACAAAGTTAAGAGGTTTTGACATGGAAAATTGAAGAATAATGGATAAATTGTATTGCTGACTTGTCAGAAATTGCTATGCACAGTTTCTTTTCATTTTCTAAAGATTTGTGTAATAAACAAAATAAACATGATGTAATGTTTGAAATCAGAATATTTCCTAAGCCTTCTGACATAAGAGTCTGTCTAACAATAACACCTTAACATTCTGTAGACGATTTTACATGGAGTTATTTAACAAAGTAAAATCTGCTTTTGTAGACCGTCTTCTTTCCCTCAAGATTTGTAGAGATGCAAAAACACATGAAATGTACAGCTTGAAATTTAAAGTTATCCAGAAATGACCACATCATTTTTCCAATTTCATTTTTTCTTCTATACTTCCGTTTATGCTGTAAAACATAGCAACATGGTTTTCAATGTTTTATTTCTGAACAGCTGTATAAAAAATTTAGTGCAGAACTGAGAATGCATCTGCATCCAGTGGCTAGGAATGGAGTTGTACTCCCAAGTTTTTTATAGATATTGTAGACTTAGAAAAACTCAACTTCTTCTCATTTTGTTGGTTAGTTAAATTCAGTACTGGATACCATCCCCTCTTTTCCTTCAAAACTGTAGTATACTAACTAATATTATTTAGACATTGTATCCGTAAGGTTCCAAGTTTTTGAGAAGACTCTGTGCAAAGTGAGTGCCAGAAGTAATTCTAGCTCAGCATTCTTGGGGAATTCACTAAGCTACATATTGCAAAAGATAGCTGCCCTCAGTTTATAAAATGTCCTGAAATTCTTTCTGTTCAATCTTTGGTTGCTTTTAGGATAGAGACACAAAAATGTCTGGAGAGATGTCATTACTTAATCACTGCCTCTTGCATACATAATCAACAGCATATGCTGAGATTCCTCTGTGCTCCTTCACATGCAAGTCTAGAGATAAAGCTGAAAAAAGTGCTATTCTCAGGGCAGAAGCCTTACCCTTTACATTAGTCCAGAGCCAGAGGTAAGCGTGTTCCCCACGCGACGGGGAGCGGAGATTGAGGTTCCTTTGCACCCCTCCAGCGAGAGGCACAGAAGCGAAAGGCTGTTGCTCTGGTACCAGCTGCCAGGGAGGTGCTCTTCTTCCAGAGTGTACCTTGCTTTACAGGGTCCCATGCTTCTGGGGCACAGTGTATTCCCAGGTGCCAGTTTTTCTGCACCTAAGTAGACAGGAAGCTGCCAGGAAAGCTGTTGCCTATGTACAGAAATAGCCTAGGATAAGTTATTTCATTCACACTATTGCATATATGCAGAAGTATCCCAGGACAGCTGAGCTATGTGCAGTAGGTGGGACACATGCCAAGGAAGCATTATATGGGACCTACTTGCTCGAGGGCCTACCTCACTGCTTGGGACAATTATACAACTCAGAACTCTGTCTGCCATTGTATCAAGGAAAATAAGTTTAAAGGAGGTCTCACTGAATCATTCAGTACTCTGTCCAAACCCAAACCAGAATCAATCACACTTATGTGCTCCGTTTTGCTCTAGACATGCTATGCAGTAGGGTTGCTTCAGTATCTTTTTTTATTTTTTCCCCTCCCTTTACTTATGGTCAGACTATGCACCAGTTCTCTTTGTGGTTCCTGGCTTGTATTGCAGAGAGCAAGTTGCCCAGCAGCAACCCGTGCAGTCTGCTTTAATGTGCGCATATCATCAGCTTCACGCTTTATTCAAATGCCCAGCAAAGAAGAAGATGAAAGAAAACCCAGGCTGCAATGGTTCACACAGATTATGTAACAACTGCTCTATAATCAGCGGAAAATAATTTGTCTGCCTCATCAACGACATTACTCACATTTATGTAGAAGAATAAACTGCATGGAAAATGAGTTTCAACCTTGGCAGCACATCCTCACTTCTACTTACAATAGAGCAGAAACTAGAAATGGAAGAGGTGTAGCTGCCTACAGTATAAAGGCATTTCCGAAGACATGAATGCGTGTTGCATTCCTGAGCATGACCTGAATTCCCCCGGCACAGTAAGTCCTGCTGGAGAAGGCTGCGGAGAGAGAGGGGGAGCTTTTCATGACATAAGGCACAGACCACTATGAACTAAAAAGAAAGAAACTTTCCTGTAATGAAAAATGAACAGTGTTATACATTATGTTTAAAATACCGTGGTAGTTTATGACCTGATAATCAAAGTTACACAAGGAGGTACTTTATGAGGTGTTCTTTTCTACTGTGTGCCCCCATGCTGAATTTCAGGAGGTAGGAAGCTATGTGGCATGTGGGGCCATATATTTGTTTTATGTTTTACCTGGGGGTAGAGGAAATGAAAATGCTCTTTAAATTTTTGAAATATTTACATCTTAAGAAAATCACCCTGAAGGACGTCTTCTTTTTATGTACAATATAAAAATAACACCTTTGTATAGAACTCTGCCATGATCTATAAAAGACACACACTGGCATTTTGCTGCCAGCATTGTATAGTTTTAAACAAAGTTTCTTGCTCTCTTAGAGCTGGAACTTTTAACAAAAGTTTGGGGAAGCTCAATACCTGCCTTAAACTCAGGTGTAAGGCACTAAATGTGTTGGAAGGAAACAAAACGGAGGAGGAAACCTATCCAGCAAATAACATAATGATGCACTTCTGATTTAAAAGAAGTTAGTGATGAGTGCTAATATATTCTTTTAAAGCCACTCACTATGTATCACATTGTGGAAGACTGCTACATTCCAAACAGGGCAATCAAGAAGATATTCACTGACAGCTGCCAGTACTAAGTTTTTGCTCATTTCTCTGAAATAAGAGTTATCTAACCACATATTCGTTGTTTTCTTTTCCTTCTGTATGAAAATCAGAAGCTTACAAACACATTTCATATCTCTGACTTTTTGGGGTGATTTTTCTACTGATTTTTCAGCAGAGATACAAAATGGAACTTAAATCATTATTGTACCTTAAGATTAAATAATAATGCAAAATGTGTCTACCATTCATTTATCAGTATTTCAAATCAACTGACTTAATGGGTAAGTAGATGGCTTTTTTATCATTCAGTGAACGCTTGCACAGATGTAACTCATTCAGAGGACAAAACTAAAAATTGTTTGCAAATCATTCTACACAATTTTTTACATTAAGTAATATTTCCCTAATGACCCTGAAAGATGAAGTATACTTTTATTTTTTATCAGCCTGATTGTGAGGCTGTCCAGTTCTTCTTGTTACAATAGAGATAATTTCATAGAATCATAGAGTGATTTTGGTTGGAAAGGACCTTAAAGATCATCTAGTTCCAACCTCCCTGTCATGGGCAGGGATACTTGCACTAGATGAGGTTGCTCAAAGCCTCATCCACTGGCCTTGAATACTTCCAGGGATGGGGCAGCCACAGCTTCTCTGGGCAACCTGTTCCAGTGCCTCACCACTTTCAGAGTCGAGAATTTCTTCCGTAGATCTAATAGAAATCTTCCCTCTTTCAGTTTAAAAGAATTGCCCCTTGTCCTATCACTACACTCTTTATAAAAAGTTCCGCTCCAGCTTTCTTGTACGCCCCCTTTAGATACTGAAAGGCTCCCCAAAGCCTTATCTTCTCCAGGCTGAACAACCCCAACTCTCTCAGCCTGTTTTCATAGGAAAGGTGTTTCAGCCCTCTGACCATTTCCATGGCCCTCCTCTGGACTCACTCTAACAGGTCTATGTCTTTCTTGTACTAGCAACCCCAGATCTGAACAGAGTACTCCAGGTGGGGTATCAAAAGAGCAGAGTAGAGGGGAGAATCACATCGCTTGGGCTGCCAGCCACGCTTTTTTATAAGCAGCCCAGGATAAAACTGGCTTTATGGGTTGCAAGCACATTCTGCCAGCTCATGTCCAGTTTCTGATCCACCAGTATCTCCAAGTCCTTCTCCTCAGCTCTGCTTTCAATCCACTCATTGTCCAGTCCGCATCCATGCTTGGAATTGCCCCGGCCCACGTGCAAGACCTTGCCCTTGACCTTGGTGTTGTTGACAAACTTGCTGAGAGTACACACAATCCCACTCTCCATGTCGCCAACAAAGAAACATCATGTAAACTGCTCTGTTGTTGTGCATCTCTATCTTACCTTCAAACAGCATAAGCAAAAGGGCATAGTTCCATCATTTTACTGTATATTCCTCTTTCTTATAAGGATGTCTGATGCCACTCACCAGAAGAAGGCTTCAGACTGCAGCTCTAAAACAGATTGTCACTTCTCCCACCACAAGGAGGAAATGGCCCACCTTTTGTAGGAAGGGCCTTAACTTCAAGGTAACTGATTAATTGATTCCTAGCAGCCACAATTCCTAGCAGCTGGATCCCCAATTCCCCCTTTTTTGTTTACTAAGTTTTAGAACTTCATGGTGAACAGAGACCCAGTTAAATAGAATTCTCACTTCCCTCTTTCAGGGTAGCTTTACCTTCTTTGTTGAAGGAATTCTCGCTCTGGATCCAGCACTGGTGGGGTCTCTTTTAGGATCTCTTTATTATCATGTCAGTGTCACCAGATGCCACTCATCAGAAGAAGGCTTCAGACTGCAGCTCTAAAGCAGATTGTCACTTCTCCCACCACCAGGAGGAGACGACCCACCCTTTGTAGGAAGGGCCTTAACTTCAAGGTAACTTCAAGGTAATTGATTAATTGACTCCTAGCAGCCACAATTCCTAGCAGCTGGATCAGCTGGATCCACAGTCTTATATCTTTCGTTTTTCAAATTATCCCATTGAACTTTCAGAGCTTTTCAGTTAGCTAGTATATCCTGTAATAGCACGTAGTATGGAAGGTAATATAATAACTTTTATCAAAGATTTTCTTTCTCTTGAAAAAAAAGAAGCAAGTGCACAAAGGCTAGATCAGGATTACTGGCATAAGTCAGGACAGGTTTCAGTGTAGCATAACTGATTTAGTTCCCTTGCCTCAATGATTCTGCTGATGCAGAAAACTTCAACTTTAATAGATCTGTATGGATAAGAGTTCAGCCTAAATATAAGTAGGACACAGTTGCCTAAATATTAATGTTTGATAAATTCTATTAAGTTAATGAAGAAGAATTAGTCCTTAAATCACTTATTGAGTTTTAATATTGTAGAAGTGTTAATAATTGGCACAGGTAAATATGGTACATGGATGATTGTCCCTGACTGATGACTGATTTTAGTTGATTAAGTAGCTGGAGAATAAACCTGCAATATGACATGATATGTAATAAACTTTGATTATGTTAAGACTAAGCAGTAAGGTTATTTTAACACTTACAATTTATACTTTATTGCCTAATACCAACATGATCTAAATTTATGTCTTTGAACTAGGCTAGTACTGTTCCAATAGCATGCTGATTGTAAATGGTACTTTGCCTTGAATGCAGATGTAGCTATAATGAACCAATAAAACACAGAACCCTAACTTATTGTGGGGATCACATCTATAATATATAATTTGCTACTGGACATGTAAATTAGATGCCTTGAAAATATAAAAGATGCTAAGGAGAAAATTTTAGAATCATAGAATCATAGAATGGCATAGGCTGGAAGGGACCTCAGAGATCATCTAATCCAACCTCCCTGTCATGGGCAGGGACACCTCTCAACTCGATCAGGCTACCCAAAGCTCTGTCCAACCTGGCCTTGAACACCTCCAGGGAAGGGGCATCCACAACTTCTCTGGGCAATTTATTCCAAAGTCATACCACCCTCGTACTGAAGAATTTCTTCCTAAGATCTAATTTAAATCTGTTCTCCTTCAACTTAAACCCATTTCCCCTTGTCCTATCAGTGGACACTCTTGTAAAAAGTCCCTCCCCGGCCTTCCTGTAGGTTCCCTTCAGGTATTGGGAGGCAGCTATTAGGTCCCCCCGAAGTCTTCTCTTTTCAAGGCTGAACCATCCCAGCTCCTGCAACCTGTCCTCGTAGCAGAGAGGCTCTGGCCCTTGGGTCATCTTTGTGGCCCTCCTCTGAACACACTCCAACAAATCTATGTCTCTCTTATGGTGGGGACACCAGAACTGAACGCAGTATTCGAGGTGAGGTCTCACAAGAGCAGAGTAAAAGGGAACAATCACCTCTCTTGACCTGCTGACCATGCTTCTCTTGATACATCCCAGGATGCGGTTGGCCTTCTGGGCTGCATGAGCGCACTGCTGGCTCACGTTGAGCTTCTCATCTATAAACACCCCCAAATCCTTCTCTTCAGGGCTACTCTCAACCCATTCTATGCCCAGTTTGTATTTGTGCCTAGGATTGGCCTGACCCAGATGAAGGACCTTGCATTTTGACTTGTTGAAGCTCATGCAGTTAGCACTGGCCCATTTCTCAAGCCTATCAAGGTCCCTCTGGATGGCTTCTCTTCCCTCAAGTGAATCCATGGCACTACACAACTTGGTGCCATTGGCAAACTTACTGAGGGTGCACTCAATGCCATCATCCATGTCACTGACAAAGATGTTGAACAGCACTGGACCCAGAACAGACCCCTGAGGGACACCGCTTAGCACTGGTCTCCACGTAGACATCACACCATTGACCACAACTCTTTGAGTGCGACCATCCATCCAGTTCTTTATCCACTGAGTGGTTCATCTGTCAAATCCATGTCTCCCCATTTTAGAGACAAGGATGTCATGTGGGACAGTGTCAAACTCTTTGCACAAGTCCAGGAAAATGACATCCATTGCTTTACCCACGTCAGCCAGCGCTGTAGCTTTGTCCTAGAAGGCCACTAAATTAGTCAGGCACGACTTGTCCCTAGTGAGTCCATGCTGGCTGTCACCAACCACTTCATTATTTTTTATGTGCCTTAGTACAGCTACCAGGAGAATCTGTTCCATGATTTTACCTGGCACAGAGGTAAGGCTGACTGGTCTGTAGTTTCCTGGGTTGTCCTTGGTCCCTTTTTTAAAGATGAGGGTTATGTTCGCCCTTTTCCAATCTGTAGGAACCTCACCAGACTGCCAGGACCTCTCAAATATGATGGCTAGTGGCCTAGCAACTTCAGCCGCCAGTTCCTTCAGGACCCATGGATGTATCTCATCAGGTCCCATGGACTTGTGCTCCTTCAGGTTCTCTAGGTGTTCCCGGACCTGATCTACTCCTACCCTGGGTGGTTCTTCACTTTCCCAAACCCAGCCAACATCCTCTGTGATTTGGGTGGTGTGGTTCGACTGGTTGCCAGTGAAGACTGAGGCAAAAAGTTGTTGAATATTTCAGCCTTCTCCATGTCCTCAGTAACCAGGTCACCCATATCCTTCCGGAGAGGCCCCACATTCTCTCTCATTTTTCTTTTTTCTCTCACATACCTATAAAATCCTTTTCTGTTATTTCTAATATCGCTGGCCAGATTTGACTCTGTCAGGACCTTAGCTTTTCTAACCTGGTCTCTGAGTACACAAGCAACTTCCTTGTACTCATCCCAGGTTACCAGTCCCTATTTCCATGCTTCGTGTATTCCCCTTTTGTATTTGATTTTAGCCAGGAGTTCTTTGTTTATCCATGTAGGTCTCCTGGTGTTTTTGCCTGATTTCTTCCTTTTAGGGATGCAATGCCTTTGAACTTGGAGGAGATGATCCTTGAAAGTCAACCAGAAATCTTGGGCTCCCAGTCCTTCCAGGGCTTTATCCCATGGCACACTACCAAGGAGGTTCCTGAAGTGGCGAAAGTCAGCTCTTCTGAAATCGAGGGTTTCAAGCTTCCTGAGCTTTCCTCTCTTAGCTGCCCTTAGAATCTCAAACTCCACCATCTCATGGTCACTGCAGCCAAGGCTACCCACGAGTTCAACATTACCTACCAGCCCTTCCCTATTGAGGAGAACGAGGTCTAACATGGCACCTCTCCTCATTGGTTCCTCTATCGCTTGGATAAGGAAGTTATCGTTAATGCATTCCAGGAATCCCCTGGACTGCTTGTTCCCCGCTGTGTTGTTTTTCCAACTGTTATCAGGGTGGTTAAAATCCCCCATGAGGACCAGGGCTTGTGAATGAGCAGCAACTCCTATCTGCCTATGTAGGGCCTCATCCACTTGGTCCTCCTGATTGGGTGGTCTGTAGCACACTCCCACTGTAAAGTCTTCTACCCTTCCTTTCACCCTGGCCCACAGGCACCCAGTTCTATCGTCATCACTTGCCAGGTGGAGCTCCATGCATTCTAGTCGTTCGTTGACATAGAGAGCAACAGCCCCTCCTCGTCTCCCCTGCCTGTCCTTCTTGAACAGTTTGTACCCCTCTAGTCCAACACACCAATCGCAGGAGTCATTCCACCATGTTTCTGTGATGCCGATCAGGTCATAGCGCTGCAGGCTCACAAGCATCTCCAGCTCCTCTTGTTTATTGCCCAAGCTGAATCCATTCTTATACTCAGATATCTGCACTTGATTAATATGTATCTATGTAAACTAGTCAACAAACTCACATTTTCACAAGAATAAATATGATCAAGAAAATATGAATTACATAGCAGTATATATTTTTGTATTTATTGTGTTAATACCATTAAAATATTTTTATCACCATTATCAGATTCTCTTTCAGAAGGTAGTGTGAGATTCTTTTCACCTCATTGTGTGCACCAAAAAGTAAGACATTTTGAAGGAGTCTAGTTTGACTAATGTAAAAACTTAAAACTTCCATACAGAAAATAAGACAAAGTTTGGAAAAATTGCTTCTGGATGTGCATTTTCTCTCAACTGGATTTAGAAAGAGCATGGTGTAAGTGTAGATGTCTCATATTTGCTGTGCTGAAGTTAGATAAGAAGAGTCCCAAGCTGGGAGACAAAGGGTTACATTTTGTCTTTCAATAGCTTAGATCAATCTCATATTGAGTGACTTTCAATGAAACATAAAAATTTTCTCAGGATGTCTCTTGGACATGTTGTTCCCATCTATTAGAGAGAGGATAAATTCAGCTCAGGCAACAACACTGCTAAGACGCTCCATACAATACCTCATTACTCTCCTTGGTTGTATTAAAGAGGAACTAAGACCTCAAATAAAGCGAGACAAATGTTGAAGGAAGATTTACAGAAGGAAAAAGACTTCATGATTATAGAACCTGTCTGCACATAGACTATATAATTTTATCCTTTGGAAACCTAACAGAGTATCTTATTTATTGCTACATTTAGAAATTGCTTCAAATGGGAAAAAAAAATATGTATATGCATATATATTAATGAACTGTGTAGTAAGGAATCAAAATTAAGTTGAATAATGTTGCATATTATTAGTGTAATTTTTTTTGCTAGTTTTGTAAATTATGAAAGAATGAGCATCACACATTCACATAATGTAGTTCATTATGCCTGTATTTACTTGATTTTACTGATTTCACATGCAAAGATATTTTTTTCCTACAGTCCTACTAAGATTCTAATAATAAGATACTAATTCTTACAACACACCAAGCTTTATGTTTAAACTCCAGTGTTCGAAAATGCTAAATTAAGGTTGACTACACAGTTGGAATTTGTGCCCCTTGCCCATAAGCACTTTAGCACTCTTTATCTAGGATACACATTTTATCTTTTTCCAGAGGTTCTTTGCCTTATTCATGGAACTGAATGGATAGTAATTCCAATTAGGAAGCAGTAACCCATCTTTTGTTTATTTCTTTTGCTGTTGTTTTGTTGGTTTGGGGTTTTATTGTTCAGTGTGTGTATTCTATCTCAATGATCAGAAAGTTTGGCTGAAGAAGATTGTCCATCAGGCATAAATCTACCATAACAGACTCATTATTTAGTTCACAAATTGTTTAGCTTATCAATTTTCATTTCCTCGTTCTGTTGCACCTCAGTTTTAAGACTAAAATAAGGGTTTAGAATGCATCCAGTTAAGAATAAAGACTGAATGACTGTCTTTTAACTTCATCTCAGGTCCTTTCATAAACCCTTTCAGTTTCTTTTACCTCTTCTTACCAAACAGAAATGTTTTAGAACATTCCTTGTGAACAATGTAGCTCTTGAAGAAAATACCACGACTATCTGTTAAAGTTCAGGAGAGAATAAATACATTAATAATGCTACTTGGTGTTCATAATACAGAAGACAATGTACAGCTTGGGAGAACAAACAATGAGTGATAACATTAGATTTTAGGCCAAAAAAAATCCCACAATAAAGACTTAAAATATATAGCAACTGCCCACTCTTTCTTTTAATTTTTTTTTCATGGTAGTGGTCAGAATCCCCCCCCCCAAATTAATCATACTTAAACATATGCCCTTTTTGTGTCCATGTACAGAATTTCCTGGGAATGGTGATTAGAGATCCAACAAACCATGCAAAATACTGTTGCTAGTCTAAAAAGACAATAGGAGAAAGATCCCAATCTGAAGATATTACTTTTGATTCTTGTGTGCATGCGTATTTATTTATCTTAAATTGTTATTTACATTCAATAACTCTCTACTTGTTGAGATTGGGAGACAAAGGCTGAATAAATTTCATATAATGACCAAAGATTAATTTCATACCGTCTAAATAAAATTTATCAGTCCAGCCCTTCTCTGTAAGTGAACAATTTAAAATCTAGGCCTGTGGCACACAATTGCCAACCCTGGGCCATGTGTCACAAATATATGTATTGATGACTGCCTTTCTTTTAATAATTAATGACAGCTCACAACTTGCCACACTAAAATGAGACTCTTTGTTTATATTTTATCTCCCTCTTCCTCCTTGCAGCTCATTCAGGACATGCTAGAAATATTTAGGACTCCCAAAGGGCTTTATTGGAAACAAGAAACAAATCTACAAGACTCTCAGTGCTGCAAAAGATACAGCATTTTCACTGATAATGCCACGGAACAATATATAATAACTACTGCATGGTCATACCTTCAGGCCTTTAAGTATAAGGACATAAATTGGAAGATAACTGGTTTACCATACCTTAAGGATAATGTTCCTTCTCTAAAGTAAAAAGATAAGATTAGCTAGTAAGAAAAAAGAGAGAAAATTATCATCTTGAAGACCTTTGTAAAAAAATCTGACACGTACTCTTTCCTTTGTCCTTAGAAATTAATATGCTTAGTACAAACCACAATTTTGACTTTCCAATCTCTTATCCAGCCTCTTAGTAGCATGGCTACTGCCCCTCAGCTAAAGCAACACCAGACAAGCATGGCAGGGCAACAGTGAAGCCTGCCTTGATCTGGCTGACCATGGTCAGCACCAAAAAACAAGCAAATGAAATGAAGATTCTGCCAAGTGTCAGTCTGATTATCTCAACAGAGCTGAATAAATTTGCTGGAGTCCCCTAAAAAGGACCAACAAAAAGGGACTAGCAGCCAGCAGAAAGTGAGGAGACACTATGAATAGCAAGATAAAGCATTGTTGCAGGTCTGTCAGAACCAACTTTTCAAGGCTATCAATCATGAACCAACATCAACAATCCAAGTGATGTGTATAGGCAAAGGCTGTGGCACTGGCTAGTGTCACAGACTGGGGACTAATGTAGGAAGTGGCACGTGAAAATATTTAAGAGGCAAAGGTTACTTTCAATTTTGCATGAAACACTTTATATCACACAGGCAATGTGATAAAAATGATGAGAGCTATTTTTTCAGAGAACTTAAGTATAGCTACTAATACAAACGAAACCTCACTTTCCCACCCCATGATTTCCTCTCTCTGATGATACGAAATAATTGGAGCAGAGGCTGATTTGAACCAAGTGAAGAGCACGCCTGATTTACTGGGAAGTGTGAAGTGACAGTCAGATCTTAGTCTTCGGTGGGTTTAAAAAAATTGATGCAAAGGCGAGTTTTTTCTTAATACAACCAATACTATTTTATCAATATTTTGATATGAGACCTCAGATCTCTGGTAGACCTGGCTCCACATTAGGCAATCAGACTATTTAAGACATACTGTTACCAAAGAGGATACTAACGTGCACGTTGAGATAGAGTTCCCGGAGATATTGCTGTGGAGGAGCTCAGGAAGCATTTGTATTGTTTTGGATGCCAGACTGCCAAAATTGCTCTGAGAACCTGTACTTAAGTGGACATCTGACTGGAAAACATATTCATAGACTTAATAACTAAAGGAAAAATGCTATGTTCCACATATATTATTCTGGATTACAGCTTTTTCTACTTTTTTGGTTGGGTTTAATGATGCAGAAGTACATGCTCACTGACTCCCTAATGCATCTTGTTCTTTCCAGTGCTTCCAGTCACTTGTACAACTGAGTCTATGTCTACATCAGCCCCACAGAAACGCAGCAGTAGCATTTCCTGATGAGAATCGATCTTGGGGGCAAAACCACTGTTGCTGAGGCCTTGTCATCCATGTTATATGCATCTCAGGGGTTGTGCTTCACATTGACTCTAGTCTGGCCCCTCGAACTGAACCTCCTGGCCAGTGGCATGCATTATGCGCGCTCTTAGGTCATGCCATTTTTTCACGCTGAGGGATTCTACGCCTGTAAGATTGCTCCACAACGTAACTTAAAGCACTGTGAATGGAGACAACAGGGAGATTCACTTCAGAAACACGTTCTTTATCTGAACAGAAATATTGATATGAGCGCACCCTTTGAGGATGCATCTTAAGATTCCTTCTGATGATGTGTTTCTGAGGATATGAGATAAGCAGTCCCTAGTCTTTCACGTGGATATTATGATTACGACTAAATCTCACAGGCAATGTGTGTAACAGGGGGAAAAACTCCTTATGTCCTCCACATTTTACATAGCTGCTCAGAAAGACTCACTATTTAGTTGTTAAGACATTTATCAGTAGAAACTCAAATAAATACTATCATATGGGTAGTCTGTAATATCTTTCCTTGTATAAAGAATAATATATTATTACTGGAGAGAAGAATAACACTTTCTGTTCCTAGTCCCTTTTAATTAAAAAAAAAAAAAAAAAGAAAAAGATCAAAATAATGGGAGGAGTGTTTTAAGAGCATAAACACGTCTGCCCTGCAAGGCAGATGATATTTTACTTGACACTCACAGAAGGTAATATGCCAAAGTAGCACACATCATGAGGCTGAGTGGGAGGCAGAACAGTATTGTCATAAACCTGAGCCTGGGCTCTCACCAGAGGATTGTCCTTCTCACAACACAGGACCTGTTTCTCTGAGCCTTCACTGCCTTGATGCAAATAATCATCATCAGGAAACTCAATCTTTCCAACTCACAGCCATGAGACCTAGAAATAGCTGGCAAGCTGTTGCTCCTTGATGAAAGAAGGTGGTGTGGCCACTAAGAGAGCTCTTCAGGTACAGTAAGAAGACAAGGACACCAAGAGTGATCACCAATCTCACAAGTTAGTGATAGTTGCAGGGAAATGTATTTTCAGTTTCAAGTTTGCATTTCTTCTTTATTCTGTGATGGAGATGGAAATGCCTCAGGTAGGTTATTTTATGAGGAAATCTTCTGATTGCAGCTGCATAATGCTTGCAATCTTTTTTTCTCAAGGTTCTAGAAACCCCTTTCAGCCAAACAGAAAGAGGAAAAAACAATGAGTGCTGGCACTCTGAAAACAAGGGCAATGCTTATTTGATTGAGTGGAGTATTTCTATATTTTAAATCAAGTTTTTCCATTTATTTCAATGCAGGTGCAGAAAGCGATGCCTGCCCTGCCACTAAGTATGCCACATTTTGACCTCTGAGGGACAATCTCTACAGACTATGTGACTATAATAGTATGATCATTTAGTTCAAAATCCTCTGAAGATATAAACGTTAGAGCAGTCTGTCCAGAATAGCTACCCAGGTATCCCAAGTAGAAGGTTTGGATTTTAAACACTCAAAAAGGAATAAAGTACTAAGAAACGGAGCCTGAACTTTTGTCTCTAGTTCATCATAAGAGAAAATGAATATGGGAAATGGATGGAAAGTCTAGACTTTTTGTTTGAGAAGAAGAAATGAGCTTTAAAGATGGCACACAGATCACACTGTGAGATGCAATTACCTGAGTAAAACCCCCGACTTTGAAAGCTTGCTGTTAGTAACTTTATACCCAGCCCTTTATATACACAGTGAGTTACCCTTTAGAAAGAGGAATGAAACCAAATGTGAGTCTGTTATTTGTAGATGACAACAGAAAAGAAGTTTGAAAGCAAAGATGGCCATGCTATGCCCTTTTCACAGGCAAGTGCAATTACAGAATGCAGCCAGGCTAAATTCACAGCAGAAGATGCCCAACATGGAGACATGTTTCTGTAATATGGTGTCAAGAAATGATGAGATTTTGCATGGACTTTGAAAAGACTCTGTTTTGAACCTCAGCTCTGTTCAAGGCTGTCCTGGAGCAGAGGAGAGCACCCAGGCCAGGAAAGCCTGTCTGCGACCTGTCCATCCTTCTCCGTCTCTGTTAAAAGACCTGCAGAGCAGCGTCTGCTGACCGTAGGGAGTGGGTTGCAAACACAAAGCCAGAGGTGAAGAGAACAAAGGAGCAGCTTAAAATGCTATAGGTAAATTAAGGTGAAATAAAGAAGTCTTAACATTTTTTTGAGTGAATACAATGTGATGAAATGATGTGATAAAGTAATTCAATTACAACCTGATTTAAGACACTGAAGTTAATGATGAGTGGAGTGATAGGATTTCAGGAGTGATAGGATTTCATTTTAATTTGTGGTGGAGATTGCAAATTTCATACCTTACTCGGTTTCTGAATATCCATGAAGATCTCATGTATTAACTGTTACGGAAAAAAAATAATAATTATAAATTAACTGTAACTGCCTTCTCGATGGAAAAGAAAATATACCTTTTTGATTTTCTTATTCAGTCACTAATACTGACATATTGAGGTAAATATAGAGATTATTTGCTACTTTTTTATTGGTTTTAGGGCATATTTATTTAAGCTCTCCAGGGAAGATAATAATTTTTTAAATTTTCTTCATGGTTACACCCAACATTGGAATATGCAACATGAAACCTGAGGAAGCCTGCAACTTGGCTATAACTTTCACATGTAACTACTGAATTATGTTTTTGCCTTTTATAACAAAAACAACTTTGGAAAGAAGTCTTGCAATTTATGAGGCAAGAATGGAATTGGCAATGTCTCTGTTTTTATCAGAATTCACTCTGAAATCTGAAACTGAATGTAAAATAATAAAGAATGTATAAGAATTTGACAAAAAGAGTGATGGGCTCCAGAAGAAAATGGTATATTTTCTACATATTGATCAATTTAATGATGTCTATTGCCTATTTTAATGGCATAAGTGTCACTAGTGTATTTATTATTAGGAAAATATTTCAGTAGAGTTGGCAAACAAGCAGCCTCCTCTAGCATCTCTGAATAACTCAAGCACCGATAACTCAAAAGTTTTCATGAGCATCTTAGTCTTTCCTTCTACGTATAGAGATGGAGCATTCCAGTAGCTGATGTCCATGTTTGTCTATTTAAGAAGCTTCAGTTAAATCTCCTCACTATCCAGACTAAGGACCCATTTCCATGGTGTGGAAGATCTACATAGAGTTTGTTATATGCCAGTCAGGAGATTAAGAGAGTTGTCCTTATCAGTGGCACATCCTTTTGAATGAAGTCATCTGCTTGGTACTAAACGGTGAAGAAAATAGAGCTAGTCTGGTCAAGGAAGTTTCAATATTTCTTGTCATAATAAGAGAAGAAAGGATGATTGGAATCAGATTTCACCTCATTCTTCTAAATGGAAATAAGAAAATAGTTCACATTCTCCACTAATGCATGGGCATAGAGTTATTTATTCATTAAACACAAGTCAGATTGTATCAGTCAAAAGTATTCAATCAAAAATATTGGTGGATTACATTAAGAAACTTCTTAGGTCTTATTATTATGTGAGATATCAACATCTTTTATGACTGTACCAACTTTGCACATGAGTAATCAGTTTACAGCTGGTGCTGTTTTCCAATTATAGCAGCTGTGAGAAACTTATGAGTCTTTTCCCTGGACTATCCATTATCACCATTCTATCCCACTTCAATGAAGATCAGGACTCCTTGGAAGAGCTCCTTTCGACTTTCTTCAAACAATCTTCAAAGAATATTTTTATCTGGACAGAGGAAGATCACATTGCTTTACAAACTGGCTCATTAAGTTGGTATTGAACAGGGTGGTAGGTGAGAGTGCTACAGAGGTGGGTATAAATTTAATCACTTTAGCTCTTGCTCTACACTCATGCACTTTCCCATCTCTAATTTAACCCAAGTCTGCAGCAGTTCTCAATGTCGTCTCTGGATAGCGGGTGACGTTAGCTCACAGGCATCCATCTCTCCCACGAGACTACTTTGTTTCTATGGCTGCGTTGCTGACCCCGCTGAGAGAAAATTAAACCCTCTTTGAGGGTGTACAGCTGCAACGCTTTGCAATCTGGAAGCAGCTCATCAGGATGCAGGTTGTCAGAGGTGTTTGCTATGCCTCCAAATCACTACAGGTCATCCAGCCCTCTACCAAACAGACTGCACAAAAATCACAGTCAGCAAGGTCTGACTCAAAACCACTGGCACTAGTCAACATTTCTTCAAAGGGTTCAGCCAGTACTGGGTTGCATCCTAAAAGCCCAGTACTGTGAAGGACATGGCCCTGAACCTGATTGCTTGCATTTAAATTGTGCTGCTGAGATGAGATGGACTATTCACAGGCTTAGAGATACATGTTTCTTTAGATAAAAGAAACTGGAGAATGTCACAATAAAATGTATAGAAGTGCACACACACATGCTCATTAAAAGGAAATCTTCCATATGGAATACCACGTGTATACATATCCATGTAATATATCTGAGTTTATAAACTAGAACATCTGCAGAATGGGAAAAATTATCATTGACCTTTTGCCATCACATTTTTTCTCCCATCCCAGGCCAAAACACTAGAAATTACTGTATTTATTATTTTAGAGAAGATAGAAATAAACCATTCCCTTATTGAGACCCAGATGAGAGTTGCAAACATATTGAGAAACTAGCAAATATCCTTCTGTACTCTACGTAGCCCAAAATGTGTATGTGTGTGTATTTCAACTTTTCGTTGAAGCAGACACAAAATGCAAACCACTGAATGACCCAAGTACCTACTCAGGTACTTGGCATTTGGAAATATTGGATATAATTTCATCCAATGTGACTGTATTAATTTTCCTCACAGTGTAACATCAGCAGAATCCAGACATCATCCCAGACCTGGAACCTGTGAGCTGGCACCACATCATGTTGGTTTCGGTACTGCCTCTCAGGGCTTTCAGTTTCCCAGCTGTCCCCGTAGGCTTCAACGGGAAGTAACAACCACAAGAAATTTATGGCAAATTGAAAAGGTACTAAATGATAAATGGATTAGATTTGAGATTTACTGTCTCAAGTGTTAAGCCGGGGTTACAAATATAGTATCTATGCCTTTTTATGTGTAGTCTTTTTATTGTGCTGTCATAAATGAGCAGAAAATTCAAACATATCGAAGCAAATGAAAAATATTTCTGCCAATTCTCAGTGCAACTGAACTTTTTCAGCTTCATTTAACTTCTTCTACAAACTAAAAGCAATTTTCAGAGAAGGTAAATGATTTTCGCTGAGGGAATGCCAAAGTTTCTCAGATAAAACGGGCAAATTTTGCTGGAGACAAGTATATTAAAAAAATGTTGTTTTTTCTACCACAAAAATTATCAATTTAAAAGCCTTTACAATGAATAAAATGGAAAATATTTTTTATATTTTTGAGAAAAAAATGTGAACGATCTGTTTGTTGCAGTGCTGATAAAATAATATGACAGTATCTACAAACATTTCCTGAATTTCGAAGGTATAGAAAAGATAAAGTAGGTATATGACAAAACTGTCTTTTCACTTATGCATCATCCATAGAGGGAAGGAAGACTGAATAGTGTCATGCCCCAAATGGGTTCTTTAACTAAAACTTTTCAGGAAGCAAGGGCAGGTGCTTCACAAACTGTAAGATGGGTGCATAGTGTGTCCAGTGTATCAGAACCAGTGTGAAAAGACACATACTTCATACCTTATTTTAACCTAGAATTAGTAAGGGAGAGTACAAAGTGTAGAAGTCCCTATTTCATTTAAAAACTGCAAGACTGAATGCTGCTCTTTATTTAAATCATCTTTCAGAAGCACATTCTAACCCATAAAAATACAAATTTAAAAAAATTAAAACCCATAAATTCAACTTTTATACTGTCACTTTTTGTTAAAGAGTCTTTCTTTGGTTCCAGTAAACACACCAGCTAACTAATTACTTTAAATATAATAGATATTCTCTGTGTTCATATGTGTGTAAATATCTAATCTATGCATTCAATTTTATGTCAATAGCTGCAATACTAATCATACTGTATTATAGTAGTACAGATTGAGCTCTTTCTGAAAAACGTACTTTTGACAGCCAACATGGCTTCACTAAAGGCACATCGTGCCTGACAAATTTGGTGGCCTTCTATGATGGGGTTGCAGAGTTGGTGGATAAGGGAAGAGCAACTGACATCATCTACCTGAACTCTTACAAAGCATTTGACACTGTCCCACGCAACATCCTTGTCTCTAAATCGGAGACATGGATTTGACAGATGGATCACTCGGTGGATAAGGAGTTGGCTGGATGGTTGCATTCGAAGAACTGCAGCCAAAAACTCAATGTCCAAGTGGAGACTAATGACGAGTGGCATTCCTCAGGGATCGGTAGTGAGGCCGGTGCTGTTTAACATCTTTGTCGGCGACATGGACAGTGGGATTGAGCACACCCTCAGCAAGTTTGCTGATGACACCAAGCTGTATGGTGTGGTAGACACACTGAAGAGAAGGGATGCCATCAAGAGGGATCTTGGCAGGCTGGAGAGGTAGACCTGTGCAAATCTCATGAAGTTCAACAAGGCCAAAGGCAAGATTCTGCACACGGGCCAGGGCAATCCCAAGCACAAAAACAGTCTGGGCAGAGAATGAATCGGGAGCAGCCCTCAGGACTTGGAGGTGTTGGTTGATGAGAAGCTCAACACAAACTGTCAATGTGCCCTTGCAACTAAGAAAGCCAACCATATCCTGGGCTGCGTCCAAAGAATTGTGTCCAGCAGGTCGAGGAAGGTGATTCTGCCCCTCTACTCTGCTCTCGTGAGACCCCACATGGAGTATTGCGTTCAATTCCCCAATGGAAGGACATGGAGCTGTTGGAGTGAGTCCAGAGGAGGGCCACAAAGATGATTTGAGGGCTGGAGCACCTCTGCTATGAAGACAGGCTGAGAGAGTTGGGATTATTGAGCCTGAGGAAGAGAAGGCTCCGGGGAAACCTTCTAGCAGCCTTCCAGTACCTTAAAGGGAGCCTACAAGAAAGCTGCAGAGGGACCTTTTACAAGGGCATGTAGTGATAGGACAAGAGGCAATGGCTTTAAACTGAAAGAGGTAGATTTCAATTAGATATAAGGAAGAAATTCTTCACTGCGAGTGTGGTGAGGCACTGGAACAGGTTGCCCAGAGAAGCTGTGGCTGCTCCATCCCTGGAAGTGTTCAAAATCAGGCTGGATGAGGCTTTGAGCAACATGATCCAGCGGAAGGTCTCCCTGCACATGGCAGGGGGGTTGGAATTAGATGATCTTTAAGGTCTCTTGTAACCCAAACCATTCTATGATTCAGTGATGTTATTGTTCACTCTCAGAAGCAGAGAAATCTCTTTAGTACAAAAGCTTAAAATATCTTTGGTACCTACATATATGTTCTGGAACAGCAGAAGCGTAACTGTTAAGTAGTGTCATTGACATAACTTTCCACATGAAAGCAAAAGTAGATGATAACTGATTATTTTTTTTTATTGGACAATTATGAGACCTTAGACTTTAAAGGATGGTGATTACAACAGTGAAGAGTGATATAGCTTCTGACTGATGATAAACACATATTTAATATTTCCTTTTAAATGTTATATGTACCACACTCATTCAATACGTTGCTCAGTAAGGAAAAAGTTGTTTGCCTTTTGATAATAAAATATGGCACAGAGAAAGGTCTATGAATTTCAGAAAATAAAGCAAACAATACTTTGAACTCTGAATCTTCTCCTTAGTGCAGTTTTCTTAAAAAGACTGTGATTTCTCATTTCCTCTGGCATAACCATAGTTTCTTAGCTCATACCCAGATCAGATCAAATCCTTTCAAACTTAGCCTAACAGAGCTATTATTATTCTATGGAGGACAAATATGATCCTAATAGAATGTTACAGGAGTTATTATTATTATTAATAATCATATCCTTCAATACACTCCAGGAGTCCCAGGAATTATTGGATCCTATGGTACACTGTAATATGGAGACATTGTCATTCAATGTTTTCTCCTTCCACAACTAACACAGCTAAAGCAGCTCTCATATACAAAAGACTCAAAGGTTTTTATTTTGCTAAGGTAATTTACCAAGTGCGAAGTCCTGCACCTGGGATGACAAAACCCAAGAGCCCAGTACAGGCTCCAATCTGTGTGGCTGAGGAGTAGCTGAAAGGGTCCTGGGGGTCCTGGTGGACAACAAGCTGAACATGAGTCAGCAGAGCACCACTGCAGCAATAAAGGTAAATCGGATCCTGGGCTGCGTCTGCAGGGGAGTTACTAGCAGAGATAGAGATGTGATCTTCCCTCTCTACTCAGTGCTTGTCAGGCTACACCTGGAGTGCTATATTCAGTTCTAGTCCCCACAATTCAAGAAAGACACAGACAGACTGGAGAGGGTCCAAAGGAGGGCTGCAAAGATGATCAAAGGGCTGGAGAACCTGCTCCATGAGGAAAGACTGAAGGAATTAGTCTTTTGTACCTGAAGAAAAGTCTGGGAGAGACCTCATTCCAGTACTTAAAGTGTTCTGGTACTTAAGGGGTGGCCACAAAGATGACAGAAATTCTCTTTCTGCAAGGAGCCACATAGAGAAGACAACGGGCAAGAAGCACAAGTTGCACTGAGAGAGGTTTCATCTTGATGTAAGAAAGAATTTTTTCACAGTGAGAACAATCAGTCTCTGGAACAACATCCCCAGGGACATGGTAGAGTCCCCATCACTGGAGGTTTTAAGATACGATTGAACAGTATGCTAGATAATGTCATCTAGTCTCCCTTTCCTATGAAAGACTGGACCAGATGTTTTTTCTGAGGTCCCTTTCATCCTGGACTTTTCTATGATTCTACAAGACATTTTTTCCTAGAAGGTCAAGGAATAACTACAGTGAGCAATAAGGGCTTGGATCAGACTCACAGAAAGATTTGAATTGGAAGGCATCAACACACGGTCTGGGTCAACCTTGTACTGAGAGCAGGGCTAATATCAGGTTTCTCGGGACCTTTTCCAGTTAATGTTTGAAAATCTAAAAAAAAGGACATTTCATTGCCTCACCATGTTTGACCACTTCATGATTTATTTTACTTTATGTCTAGTAGGGATTTCTTTGGCTACAGCTTGTGACCATTGCCTATTTCTTCCAGTGTGAATCTCCAAGAAGACACTGACTTCATCTTCTCTATAACTCTTTTCTAGGTACTCAAAGACAGTAATTAGATATTCCCTGAACCTGTTTTCTTCAGGATGTACAAATACAGCTCCCTGAGCTTCTGCTTGTAAGATATGCGGTCCATGCCCCTAAATACGCTGGTCAGCTTTTTTCTGGAGTGTCTCTCGTTTTTGTTGTTATTCCTCTTGCACTGGGGAGGAGAGATCAGAAACAGGATTCAATGTTGAATATGCAACCTCACCACAGTGCCAGGCAAAAGGCAATAATCGCTGCCTTCCAACTGCTGCTCATGCTCCTGCTAATGCAGCCCAATGTGCTTTTAGCTTTCCTTGCAGGAGTGCACTGCTGGCTTGTGTTCAGTAGCACAAATAGGTTTAACCTTTCTGGCTTGCATATCAGGGAAAGCATAGTGCAGCTGCAGTCATAATCATATTTGGGACCTGCTACCAGGTATTAAACAACCTGATTTAGTGCTAGCTTAGCTATGTTTTCAAAAGGAAAAGTCACACAGCACACATTTACCCCAAGTCTCAGCTATTGCAGCAAGAGTCAGCAACGTCCTATCTTGCAGACAACATCACTCCATTGGTAAAAATGCATGGAGAAAGGCAACACAATGATGCAGACGATGCACAGCCACTTAGGAAAAAGGCATGCTACATGGTACGTGACTTTGAGAGTGCTGAGAGTTGCTGATGGGGGACACTGCGCAGAACCAGACAAGTCTTGTTTCCTGTTTTGACAAGCTCATCCCATCCACCTCCTTGCCCCAAGGCAGGCTCAGCTGTCACTGACTCCATCACTCTTGGCTAATGTTTGTCTCATCTGCAGTTACAAAACCTCCTGTCTGGCAGCTTCTCCAGGCAGCTATGTCCTTGCTTCGTTACCCTTACAGTTAGAAACAAGTTCCTAATGTCTAACCTGATACAGAGCCACTATTTTAGGCTTCCAGAAAAAAAAAAGATATCTGTTCGAATAACAGACAGATATTTGTGCGATGTGATTTAGGAGTAACAGTCCCTGCCTTGGAACACCTTCTATAGACTGAATGACATCTTGGGGTCCTTTCCAGCTCCATGTGCCATGCTTTCTCTGGTTTTTGTGCTGCTTTCAGGAAAATTATTTGACAGCTAAATCAGCTGGAAGCTGTCTTTCTGCATGAGGCTGAAGGGAGTACTAAAAGATGACAGTAAGGCAAATGCCATATTGATGAACAAAGGTTAAAAACATGCTATAACAGTGACCTTCTTAGGATGTGATTTTATATTTCCCTAGATATTACATCAGCTCAAATGTGATTGATCTGCTCTTTTTGAAAAGGAATAATAGTTGTACTTATGTATCAATTTGTACATAGAAAATAAATAATCACATCAAACCAACATTTTTATTTTTTTTTAAATCTAAAACCAATTCTACAGTTAACCCAAAAAGAGTGCATTAGTCATACAAACATTTTGGAGGAAGGAATGTAGTGATGTCCCTAGTCTAAAAAAGAAAATTTCATTTCAGAGAAAGTATTTTTGGAGCCTTATTGTCATCTCTGAGCAGAGTTCACTGGATTGGATTTACCTCAGCATAAAGTTCTATATCATATAGACTGTAATTATTTCTGTTGTGCTAATGGAAAAGGAACACTACTTCAAAGACATTAGCAGAAGAACTCCAAGCTGCTTAAATTATACCTTTCTCAAGTTTTGAGAAGTTGAATTGCTCTAGTCTTTTTGCACGTGTGGCCAATCTCTCATACCCTGAGTCCAACAGGAGCTCTCTGAACATGACTGAGCCCCTTTGCATTCTGCACTAATTTGGTTTCTGTTAGCTCAGATGTATTTTAAAATTTGAAAGAATATAACACAACAGAGAAAATGAAGATGACAGGTCACAATTAGATAACACCTATGGGCTGATATAACCATCAAAACTCACTAAAATTACCCATGTTTGTCAAGCAACATTTCAAATAAAATGTAAAAAAGATGTAAAGATATACTATGCATATATTTCTTATTTTTCTTTTGATTGTTCTTTTTCCACATAGAACTTAATATAAAAACAGGTCAAAATATAAACTATGCCCATAAATGTATTATACTTCGTAAATAGTTAATAATGAGACTACTTTTAATTGCTGACAAAGAAGAGACAAGTATTAAACTAGTAACATCAGCTCTTGAGCAACTGAAGTTCTGTAAGCATGCAGCGGTTACAGTCAGCAATAAAAAAAATAGTTATGAGTTAAATTCTCATTAAGTTTTGAACTAAACTCAGACAAACCCATAGGCTCACTCATTTAGAAGGAATTTGAATCGAATACTACGTTTTTCTTATTCTTAATTCCCTATTAGAAACTTAAAATGTTTATTTTCCCTCACAAAATCAATGTTACATACACAGTGACATCCATGTTTGGTTTCTCGAACTTGGAACGGATGGTATAACAGACTGCAGAAGCAGATACTTGTATTTTGCAACAGTTATTTCATTATACCCTGACCATCTAAGAGATGAAGATGGTGAATGAGCTGTGAGTTTGAATTTCTATCATTTCTTCTTTGTTCTGGCTGCCACGTATTATTGGGCAGACAGGCAGCCCTGGACTGACGGAGACACCAAACAGCTGCAAGTGAGGCTGCTGAACCTGAATGAAATGTGCAAAGTCCTTTGAGGATCTGAGAATTAGGGCTTGATCCAGACCTCAGTGCCACTTTAGCAGAATACTAATATTTCCATTGTCCTCACCCTGTGCTTCCTTCTATTGCTTAAATGACCGAAGTCTTGTGAATAGAAACTGTCTTTGGGGGTAAGCTTCTTCTCATCTATATTTATGTGTATTTAGAAGGCGACCATCCTTATTTAGGAATCCACTACACTTTTAGGTGGCAATTCACCTGCCCCGTGGTCCATCGTTTGGGTTGAGGTCGCTATGTTCTGGCTGGACCACCTTCCCTTTGCCAACCCTAGCAGGGCACCTAGATGACTATACTATAAAGTGCCAAAAATTGCACTGAGCACTGCTACGACTGCCTGGATGTACTGGAGGCATTACACTGGCCAAGTGTATGAGGCAGGTCAAAAGGCCTTCAATTAAAACAAATGTCATATCCTTTCTGATATGGGTCTACTGTATCCGTTGCTTCAAATTTATTTTCAAATAATGCTGCAATGCTGCAGTGAACATGGAGATGGAAGCATTCAGCACACTACTTTCTTGATCATAGCTCCCATTTCAGTCTTAATTGCTACTTATGAGGCCCTTGGTAGCGCAGTCCTCATTGAACTTCCTAGCCAGCTAATGGTTGGTACAATTTAAATTAATTAAGCAACATTAAACATTCATAGCCAAGATTTTTAATATTGTAGTCTTAAAACTGAGATCATAGTAACAGGGTTTTTTAAACTGCTAATAATCAGTGATGTAAGACGTTAGTAGTGACTCTCTTGGTCAGCTACCAAACTGTTTATATTGCAGTCTGTCACGGCAGGTCGCCAGTGCCAACCAGTTGGGCTTGATTTATAGATTTCTTCTAGATAGCAAAAAAGCTACTGTACCTTCTTTGCTTCAGCATGCAGATAGTGTATAAAGTAAGAGAATCACATGACAGGACTTAAAATCTGTATAATTTTTGCAAGCCACTGTTACTTCTTATGTTTAACAATTGCTTAACAAGAAGTTGATATTTCAGAACCAGTATATGACATACTAATAACAAGTTGGCAAGTAACAAAGTAATTTTCTGTCATGAAAATGCAATACCTAGTGCAAAAATAGATTTTTCTAAAACAAGTAATTTTGAGGGCTACATGAATAAGTAATGAACTACTTAATTCTAAGGGCACAGGTTCCATTGGAAATTATAATAGTTTGCATTTAAATTATCTTTAATCAGATAATCTTGATGCTCTTTACAAATATTAAGTAAACTGAAAATACCTTATCAAGACAGTTAAATGATAATTAGATCCACTTAAACAATATATAAAATAAAGGCCTGGGAAGGTTAACCTAATTTCCTATTTAGGCTTTTGCTGAACCCTCATTTTACTTGAGCAACATCTGTGATCACTTCTTCAGCTTTTCTTCATCAAAATCTGCATCCCACTGTTACTTTTCCCTGACCAGAACAACAAAATACTGGATACGTACCTGTGGATTACTTAAGGATTTTTTCAGGTGCACTCAATCTGATATAAGGCATTTTAGGTTATTTGAGCCTTGCTTAAAATGAAGTGATACACTATTTTGAAAAACCCACATATTTCATTGGAAGGAGGCAGAAATAAGTGTAACGAATGGATAGTAGAAGCAGCAAAACAACTGGTTGGAGGAAGCACGGAAAACTAGGGATTGTGGAAAAAGGAAGAACTTCAAACTGCAGAGAAGTGAAATGGGGAGAATTAAATAATACTGAGAAAAAGAGGAGACAAGCAAAGGGAATTGACAATGACGCCAAAACAGAAAAAAAGGCTATAAAGATCTTTTCTTCCCCTAAATAAACAATGATTTAGAAATACAGGGGAAGAGAGAAATGATAAAGACATAAAGGAAAACTGAACAAAGCAAAAAACAAGTGGGAAAGAGAATGGAGGCAGAACAACAAAAAGGGAATGAGATATGGATTGAATAGAGATAGGAGGGAGAAAAAGCAATGAAAAAAAGCCCATGTTTTGTGTTTAGATAGTGATACATATTTTTAGTACAAGTTTAATCCTTTGTGGCAGCCATAATTATGCAAAATAACAATCTGCATCCTAAATATCCACTAAAAGCAGAAGTACTGGTTTATAGTCTTTCAGAGAACACATACTGTGTGTCATAAATTATGACATTTTTCAGCATGATAGCTGTCATCATCAGTCTGTTCAGAAATCCAGTGATTAAGATTTAGCTAAAGACTGTGCAATTTTTATAGCATTTATGTGGCATTGCTCTTGTTCAGACATGGTGATTTTTAAATGAATGGCTGACACTTGATGATATCCTGAAATCAATAAGCTGAAATATCAGCCAGGAGGAATGGAGGAGTAGAAAAAGAATTGCTTTGCTTTGTAGTGGGTTGCAATCATTGCCACGTCCTCTCAAGTAATGCTTTATGCATCACACCATCTCTTTTAGCAGGAGACTAAGGTGTAAATGAAACTGGCATCCTCAAAGGCTTTGAAGTCTAAAATAGTGAGATTAAATCCAACTGCAGTTGTTAGGTGAAAAGCTTTACTAAGAGCAAGCCATAGATTCTCTACTGCTGTCACAGTATCTTTCCTCTAACTTTTGTTGTTTTATTTGTTGTTACACCAAGGAATCATCACAGGCTTCTCATTGGACATTACTTAAAACCACTCTATATTGAACTAGTAGCTCCAGAAGAAATAAAACAACACTTTACTGCCCTGAAGTGTTTAACCCCATGACACCTGCTGGGAATGAAATTGACTGGGATATTTCCCTCAATACCAGAATTGAAAAGGTCTTGAAAGTAGCAGTAGCTCTTTGCAGCTAGCAGACTCAATTTTAAGATGGAAAGATCCCTAAACCAAACTCATCCCCAAAAGCTGGATTAGAAACAAGCTGTATGGAACATAAGATTTGTATCTTAGCTACAAAAACAGAGTGAAACCAAAGGAATAGTACAGGAAACCAGCATCTTTTTGCTAGAAACGGGATCTTGATTCTAGTGTTGTGTTAATTGTTGTAATTATAAGATAAATTGGCTTCATGAAACAATTTTTGATATGTGGATGACTGAACATCCAGATATAAAACAAAACTTTCATGCCAATAAGTAACCAATAGTCAATAATGACATGAAAACGTGTGTTTTCTGTAAAGTACGATTTAGATAAACATCTTCTAAAATTCAGCTAATATTATGTTCAGCCAAATTGCGCTGACATTCCCTCTCAAGAATAATAAATACCATGATAATCTATTTAGAAAGCATCCATTCCTTTTAACTCTCTGCAGATGAATGTAAAAAATCTTGGTTTGTTGAGATGTACTAGACATTTCCCAAATATTTAAGTAAAAGGGCTTCATTCATGATTGGTTATGTTGGGCACATGAGGATTGCTAAAATGGTAACACTATAGATTTTTAGTCTGCGCTAAGCTTCCCAATTCTCTCGTCAAACATTTGAATAGTGCGATTAGCATCTTCATTTGGCAAGGGAAAATGTTAAAATTCAGATGAAACTCAACTAATGTTAAGCATTATGGAAATTAATATGCAGCTTCCTATAAAATGGAGTTAATCAAGCTCTTATTATTGTGATATCTGCATATATTCAATTATGGCCAGTTACACTGAGTATTTCATAGAGAAGTTTGTAAGGGTATGCAAAGCATCACCATTGTCATTAATTGAAGATCTTTTGTCTTAACATTGTATGGTCCTTTTTTGAACAGGACTCTAAAATCAAGAATCAGTTTGCTACCTCAAATAAAGACTCCTTCCAAAAAAATTAAAAGCATCCAGTACTTTTTTTTTTTAAAAAGTATTCTTTATATTGATGAATAATTTTGTAGTTATTTTTTTTAGCCTACTATGAAACTGCTTTTGTAGTATTGCTACCTTATTATCATGTTTTTATACCAAGTTTGGATATATTTTTCTCTTGTGGGTTTTGGGTTATTTATTTCCATATGGTAAGCCTGACAGCTGTTGTTTTGTGGAAAGTTTGTTCTTTTAAAATTACTGTTAGCACTGTGCTGTGCCTCTGCTGCAGATCCAGTGAAATGGAAATGAAGGAAAGGTGTTACTCAAACGCAAAGCTAATACAATTGCTCACCCAGCAGCGTACAACGAAAAATCAAAAAGGTGTTTGCAATCCAGTGGCATGGTTATGGTCTGCGTCCTGCAGCAAATTCAGAGTCTCTGGACAACTGAATAGATCTTGCTCTCAGGAAGGCAAAGAGCTGGGCCTCCCTTCGGTTCAATCAGAGGTTTGAGATTGGTACTGGTGTTTTTCCTTAGAGATTAATAATATATTAAAGAGGAAAATAGCAGGTCATACAAATTCCATTCTTCTCTTTGCTGAGGAGAAAATTCACCAAAATGTATGTTGTGAAAGATTATGGTTAATTCTCTCACATTCATAAATTCTAAAACCAGTGGTTTAAATAAAACTTTTCTCCTCAGTGGTTTTAGTAATCTTTACTTCTTTGTTTATTTTTCAGGGGAAAAAAAAGGCCTAATAACAGAGGTCCAACAGCTCATATTTAAAGACAAGTAAGAGAAAGCCATTGTCAGCCTGGGAAAGAGAATGAGTGAGTACGCTTTTCACATACTCCCGTAGAAGAAAAACATATGGAAGCAGAGGGATTCAGGTCAGAAAATCAATTCTCAACCTCTGCCTTGAGGCAGGGCTGCTGGCAGGGAACAGAAGCAGAGGCATGCCTTTCCAGCTCTTAGAGTAGCTCCCCTGTCACTTTTGATGACCCAGTCGGAGATTAAGTTAAACATGGATGGTCTCATGACTTCAGAAGGTCTTACTGTGCTGTTTGAGGGAGATCTCTAGAAAATAAAAATGTCTGCTCCACTGAGGAATACATATATTCCTCTTCATCTGTGCCACATAAATCTGGAATTAAAGATGTCAAAAAGTACATAATGTAAAGCCTGCATCACTGTTGACGTTAAAACGAACATCTGAACTGTTGAAAAAATAAAAACCCCAAATTTAAAATTCAGCTGTCATATTGATGAATTGCATTAATTTACATGCATACAGACCTCAAGAAACAGCAACAGAATCAGAAAAAAACAAAATAAAACAAAACAGTAATTATAGAGGGCATCAGAGTATATTGAGAACTATCTACCATAGACTTAAGGTTTATTTATATAATAAATTGCTGCATTTTACCTAATATTTCAACTTCTCTATGTCAGATACTTTATACAGGCATAAGGAATAATTTCTTAAGGTACAGTGAGCCAGTGAAATTCTGCAAATAAAGGAAAAGAACAGACCTGTATATCTGCTATACACATTATGCAAAACTCAGCAGCATTGCAGATACAGTAATATTTAGGAACAGATTAAAATGGAACTGAAATAATATTTTATATGTATCTTTTATTTTATGTTATAATTTCTTTTTCCTCTGCTCTCCAACAGTTGCTAGGAAGCACATCTGCATGAAACAGTACATAATATATACTAACATATACTATATTCGGTATAGATTCAAATTTTAGGTTTAGAAAGACTAGAAACTCATTTCAAATGCTGTAGTATTCCCTATCTGACATTTTGAAGCTGAGTATTTGGTTGAATATTTCAGGAGAAGGATTTGGTTTATTATATTCACTTAATCATAAAGAAAATTTGGTGTCCTTTCTGGAGAAAAATGTTCTGTTGTTTAATTAGAAGTTATTACTGAGGGATTTCCAAAGAAATATTACTGTAGCTGAGAACTTCCTGTTTTGACCTCCCCAAGGCACATAAATTCCCTACATGTTTTCCTGCAGAATTTACAGAAAGTCCAACAGATTTCCTTCATGAAGTGAGTCTTCCTTTCATTGTTTTATTAAGCAAAGAGAGGCAGTGGTGTTAAAGGGAGGAGAAGGTTGGTCAGTGGATCTTACCAAACAAGTTGAGGAGATCCATCCGTTCCCTGCCTGAGAGCTCTTGTTACCCTCTCAAAGTTCAGAAGACTACTAGAAAACAAATTTTGGGACCACTGCCTGCTAACCCCGAACAGGTGCTGCCTTGAGAAAATAGCCGAAGTTGAGAAATACCCAAATTCTACTCTAAATCTCTGCCCTTTCCCAGTTTTTCTAACAGAAATATCCACAGGCATCCTCAGAAACAGGATGTCTTACAGATCTGTGAACAGTCTGGGGTTTTTTTTAGTTTTGTTTTTAACTTTTTTTTACACTGTAAACCTCTGCTATTAGCCAACAGCTTCGACACTTACAAAGATTTGGTCAAATTCTGTGAAAAATTCTCTCTAATTAAGTTACAGGTATACAGAGAAGGAGGGAAGCACTAAATAAAAAATAATAGCAACATCTATGTACTTCAGTAGGTCTCTTGCATTCCCTGGTGTCTGCTTTCACAGATGGGGTATCAGAAAAACAAAACATTCTTGATGATGTTCAGTAACTTGTGGTAAATTAATAGCTGATAACTTCTCAAGTTCATAAAATCTCTAGTAACACTATAGACTACTGTCAATTAAAAATACAGAAAAAAAGCTTTGTGGAAAAGATAGACTGGAAAAGGGCGAGAACACTCAGATATCACAGTGAAGACACGTCTCATAGTTCATTTAGCTCACACTTAAAAAATAACGCTAAATTATATAGCAGAATAAACTATCTCCAGAAAGCTATCTTTCAGAAAGGCACAAACAATAACTCAATAGTGCAGTTTTGTTGAAATACAATATTGTAAAGTTGTATCTAGTGGGAAAGACCACTACTAAGGCTAAGCTAATATTCAGAGGGATGATTCATATCAGGCAACCATACTAGAACCATACTGCAAAAAAAGCAATTCAGAAATTACAAAGCATGGTTGTTTTCCATAGGCTCAGTCCAGCACATTTCTGAGACTTCTTGGTAACACATCAACTGAAGTTCAGTTTTAATTAGAGAAGTTCAGGAACAACTTTTGAAGTGACATCACTGTTGTGAGTGCCTAGAAAATAAAAAGAAGGATCCTGCTGACTAGTAAGTGTGTTTTTCTGACATAAGACACTGCACTAGGCCGTAATACAGAAAATACGAGGCAGAGCTCCAGAGGTACAAACTTCAGCACTTGCTCACTTCAACTTGTGTTAGAAATGCTGGGATAAGACCATTGTGTTTCAGGGAAGGCGTTGCCTCCCAACACATCTCAGCCTGCTTCACCAACTATTTCAACCACATCTTTGTCTTGACAAAAAGTGACGTGGACTGCCTTTTTACTTCTTGTTTGTACAGTGCCAAAGGATCATTGATGGCTGACGGTCCCTGTTTTAACAAAATCCAATTTTGGCACAATGAAACATTTTATAAAATCAGTCAAAACTGATTCAAATAGTGAATATGATGGGAATTTTGAAATATTGGTCAAAAAACATGGGGCAGTTGTTGATATCATAGCTACATCTCACGTTAAATACTGTGGGTTCTGATATTTTCATTAACACCTCTTTGTGAATTATTATAGCCACAGAGGTTCTCAAATTCTAGTTTCAACAGGAATCCAATTTATCTTGTCATAGTTGACAGCCTGGTTCCTAATCATGCCTGAACTGGCCATTTCAGAGCAAGAATTTGAGTTTTGCAGATCAAGATTCTTTCAGTAGGGATCTGAAAGAACTTTGTTTCTGGTAGCAGTATGGTAGCCCTCTGAAATGTTCAATTTCTTTCTTTTCATGACAGTTCAGTTTGCAAAGGATATAATACAGTTGTAGAAGGACGGATCACGCCAAAACCGTGGCTAAATTGGAGCCTCTTCTTCCCCTCACTGCTGTAATTTTACTGTAGGCATGGTCTTTTGGAAAGGGCATTTTTTTTACTATTGAGGATCCTCAACACAGGTGTTATAGAGGAGTTGAATATAGGGCTCTTGTGGTATTGCAGGGTGAGGGAAAGGAGGGCACAATGGTATGTACAGGGCACCTGCAGAGGATGGAAATTTCACTCTCAAGCATTTCTCCAAACTAGAAAATGCCTACAGTAATTGTAGCACTTTATAAAAGGTGATAGACAAAGACTGCAGGAAACACATGTCAGCTTCAAAGTGAAGGGAAGGGAATAATTACAGGCTCGTGAGATAGACTGATGTTTGCCCAGTTCCTTTTCAGAGTGAAGCCTTAATGGGACAAGGCTTTACTTTTTCAGTGCTTCTGAAGCTCGGTGACTGCAAAGGCTGAAGAGCTTTAGTAACAAAAAGGAAACAGTGCCACCTAATTGCGGAAAATGTATTTTATTAGTCATTAAAGCTGAATGAACTGATACTTTGTATTTTGAAAATTGAAGGAGGGTGGTTCTTTGTGAAGGATTCTTACCTGTAATTAAAATATTACTAGTATGCAACTTTTCTAAAATCATTATTGGGAGAGTCCAGCTTTCAATAGAAAAGTCTTCTTGGCCACACTGCATGTGTTAAAAAATTGTTTTTTCATTTAAAGACAACTAATTGGAACAGGATTCATACTTAATGGAGGAGAATATGCATGGTCAGATGATGTATGATGATGCTTCAGTTTAAGGACACTAACTACTCACTTTTAAACTGAATAGCTGTATTAATATGAACATATATAAACATGTATGCTTGTATTTTCCGTAGTTCTTTCCATCAGTATTTGGTTTTAAAATTATCACTTCCATATTACAAAAACCAAAGCCTGTTGTGACTAATTACCACAGCAGTCCCTGAACTGAGAATAGAATGAGAGGTTTATGAAACTTTCCACCATAAGATGACTAAATGTAATTTGCAGTGCCAGGTGACTCTATACTTAGGTAAGTATAGGTAGTGTGAATGCTCATCCAGATCTGAGTTATATACGTGTAGGCTCATAGCCCACTTTCCAAAACAATTCTCACCACAGGTACCTGTGCAAAAGCCACACGCAAAATTTATGAGCCTATTGCACTTGTCTAACTGCCTGAATGAAAAACAATGAAGAGGAAATACTTTAAAAAACTAATCAGAACAAGAATCATAAAGTCCAGTGAACATCGCAAATACTAAACTAGTATCATATAAGCCTGTTTAGTTTCAATGAAGAGAATGTTTATGCTTACAGCCGAAAGTATCTAATATAAATTCAAGTGAGTAAACGTATTTTGACTCAGTTGTTTTCTGGTTGCAACAAAATACAGATGTGACATGGTGGGCCCTGGAGTTTACATACAAGTGTTGTCGTGCAGAGGAAGTGACCATCAGGTCTTTCTTGGCATCTCATTCTTGTATCTCCTCTGAACGTATCGCTTATTGTCTTACATTTACATTTCTTCATGTTATAAAATCTTTCACAAGGAGTGTGAAAATGTGCAGCAGAGTGTCCATCAACTGAAACTGAAAGATATTTTTTTTAAAAGAAAAACAGCTAATAGTATGCTCTCAGGCATAGGACTTTTAGCTGCTTGCTTTGATGTTTCCCTTGTAAACAAAACTTAATCTCAGTGTAATTTTGCATGATTTTGCCTAACAATGAGCTTTGCTGACTAATGCTGTTATAGATGAGAATCTCTTTACTTCAAAGGCTAGGACTCATCTAACATTTTCAAATATCATTAAAGTATTCAGAAAAGCAAAGCATTGCATATTCCACCACAGTGAAAAGAATTACACTTGAGTCTGACACTAAGCATGAGATAAGGTATCGTTCTCACATTTGGTGTTTGATGTGTGCTCTTCATCCAGAACAGAAATCTGCAATTATTTCCCTTTGAACTTTTTAGCTTGACAGGAAAACAGCAGCAAAATATTTCTATTAGTTGTAATATTTTCTTATGATCCTTTCTGAAGTTTTCTCTCACTTTTTCCTTCAGAAATATGAAGCAAACACACAATTCTGGGGCTTAGTCCTTGAAAGACTGTGTGTGTCTGAACAGCTAGGGCAACTGCCGATTCATTTCTGCAATACGAATGCTATGAATAAAAGTTTGCCTTTTTCAGGGCTGTGTACTTTGAGTATGCAATAGTCATATGTAAGAAAAGAGCAAACTGTGGGTGTGGGAACAGAGGGCATAATCCATACCACTGCCAGTGAAAGAGATCTTATTCTCTTCCAGAAAAACTTAATTGTTTGTTTGGGTATTTTTGAGATTCTTTTCTACTTCAAAAGCAAAAAAAATATATATATATTCCATTTCTCCAATGCAAATAATAATTTGATCATTAAGACCAAAATGACAGGAAATGTTAGTGTTTTATTCTGTTTCTGTATTAGGTGTTGTTATTAACAGTTATACTATTAATGTACTCACAGAGAAGTATTCCCTTTCTCTGGAATTTATTTTATTGCCTTTCTTCTTCAGTTAATAAGTTAGAAAAATGCAGCAAAGAACAGTTTATGCTGAAGTAAGTGCAGAAAGTAGTGGAAAAGGCAATTTGTTTTTTTTTTTAAATGTGATAAAAGTGCTCAAATGTAGCACACATCAAACAGGGGTGTTAGAATGTTTCTCTGCTCTTCAGTCTTGCTCTCACACTTGCAGTCCCCCGTGTTCCTTGCCTCTGTGGGCACACACACTCACACACGCAGACATGTCGTCGATCGCTGGGTGACAAAAACAATTGCAAGAGATAGAAGTGATTGTCACACTCTTTAAGAGGGATTTTAAAAGAATATATTACATGTATATATGTATATGTCTTTTATGTACATACATACATACACACTCATATATATACAAATACTATAATATGTATTGGAATATTTCCTTGTGCTAGGGAAAATAAGAAGTGAGTGCTATCTACAGGAGAATACAGGATGAACTAGGCTCTAGCATCATGATCTTGAAGTCATAATATAATATCTGTGTTTTATAGGAAAAGGACACCTGAGAAGGAATGCCAGCTTGTGATACCCTCTCTCCTCTTCTGCCTTTCCTCTCACCACTCAGCACAAGTGAAACCAGCTAGCACAGTCTGGATGTAACTACTTTTAAAAGCCTTCCAAGACAGCAAAACCCATACAACTCATGGACTCTCAACTACTTGTCTGGTGCTGCTTTCTGCTTTACTCTCTCCTCTGTAATTCTCCATCTTACAAGATTTGCTCATTCTTAACACAGTCTTTCTTGCCTCACAAATACTCTGGCATGAAGTTTCGTCAAGAGACGATTAATATAAACCACCTGTATAAATACCAAGGGAGAGGCAGGCTAGATCATTACAAAAGCTCTTGATCTTTAGATCAGTCTCTTTTGTCTTTCAAAAAATCAAAGTCGACTACATATAGTATCTCAGTATAGATTTTTCTAAACAGGAATAGCAATCTGCATGGATATTTCTGCAGTAATACAATAGTAAATAAATACACATCCTGAAAAATTACAATTTGAACATCACAAGTGAAAGTTAATTCATTAAGGAAAGATTGTTTTAGATTCCACTACTTCAAAATGCATTCATGTAATTCCAGTCTGAAGGAGGCCTGAGTTTGAAAAGACAATAAAGAAAAGAAGAGAAAAAAAGTCCTCATGCAAGAGAGACAGTGCCTGTCTTCTTTGAAACTATCTGAACTGATTTAGGACTAAGCAAAAATAATTATCTGTACATGTTTAGTCCTTGGTCTAGTCAAAGTTCTATCCAAAACGAACTTCAGAATCACTGGACATGTATATTTGTCATGTTTACTTTGATTCACAGAATAGAGGATGGCTTTTGTCATGGAACAGAGAACAAGTGTGCTTTTTACTGATAGATATTAACAGTTTGGTACAAACAAACAAACAAAAATTCCATGTAACTTATTTCAATGTAATTATCCTGATATTTTTGTTGTTGTTGTTTAAAATAAAAGACTTTCCTATTTGTTTTATTTTAAAAATACCACACAGGCTCAGAATCCCATGTGTTCAAGATTTTGTCACAGAGTGGCTGTTAGGCTAAGGCTTGGGTGTTGGGATTGCACAGTGTATTTGCTTATATTATATATTTCTGCTGATAGTTCTATAAAAGTTTCTGATGCATTACAAATGTTGCTGTTGGAAAGAGGAACAGTCTACTGGTCATATTTCAAGAGATTCATAGAACTCACTATACTTTAATGGGAGTCAGTGGGATGCAGGTATACTGAAAATGCTCATTATCACTCCGGTTGTGGTCCAAATTGAAGACAAGATACAACAAGAAATGCTGACTAATGCTGGCAAAAAGGAAGACGAAAAGATTTCCCCAGAGTTAGTACAATGGATATGGTAGAAATCTGTGTCTGTGTATAGGATTGGGACCCGCTGCTTGTCTAGTAAAGCAATCAGAGAGGCAGTTGAACTTGAGGACTTATGGAGATGAACTATTAGAGGACTTACAATGTGTAAATGGAACCAGTGAGTGACATATCAAATAACAAGACTGAGGTGGAAAAATTAGTCATATGTCATATTTGTTCTCGGCTGCCGAAACTGTCCTGGTGGGTGATAGGCAGCTAGAGATGAGTTACAGCAGTCTGAGACTATTCTCACTCATTATCTAGAACTGGAGAGCTGTGAAGCTGGGAGTTCATCTGCCTTATTTCTTCTCACCCTCCAAGCACCTGCTATGATTTCAGCTTTGCTAGTCCCAAGAGTAGTGACTGACATCGGATCCACGAGTGTGGCAGTCTGGCCTCAGGAGGAGCTGCGGGCTGATGCTGTGTCCCTGGTCAAACAAGCCACCACTGAGATCGAGAGGCTGAGTGTGGGACACAGAACTGAGCAGGAGCTATAAGGGCAGGTAGAAGGTGGCTCAGAGCTATTCAAGAATTACGCCAGGGCTTGTGGAGGCGTCACCTTATTCAAAAAAGCACTCAGAAGGCATCCTCTTGCCCTTGCCATGGTTATTATTGAAATCATCAGGAATGTTAAGAATTATTCTCTTTCCTAACCTTTCCATTTACTGCTTCCTCATATTTATACATTTCATTAATGAGAGCTTGCCTCCCTGCTTTCATTTCTATTTCATCGTGGGCTTTCACATTTCTGTATTTCCAGGACATCTGAAGGACAGCCAAAGTAACATGCATTTTCCTAGGTATCTGTCACATCACCTCATATGCATGCTATTTCAAAATGAGATGGTATTGGTGTTTATCTTACCTTTTTATGTGAAGAATCTCTAGAGCTGTAATTTTTCTGTCGGAGCTGCTGGGTTTCTCCCCTTTCTTTTGGGGTAGTTTTTGATGCAGTGACCAAAATTCTGTGTAGTTTATTCATTTTGAAAATATGCCAATGATTCTTGTACTGACACTGCCTTTACTGTTTTCTCTGCTTGTCTTCATGCAGCTCACTAATAGCTCAATAATATAGCCTAATATTCTCTTCAGTAAATCTCTGAAAATAAAAAGACATGCTGTTAGAGATTTTCAGCAATTTTTGGAAAACCTTTTTAATCTAAATTAACCAAGTTTAAAATCACTCCTCAGCATCCACTGAAGTACATATATTCAAAGAGAGTTTTGCAGGCCATTTAGTCAGGGTTCATTTATTTAGTAGAACCAGCTGACAAAGAATGCTTCTCTCCTTGCTGGCCAATTATCCTTCTCATGTCTACAGGAGGAGTGAGGAGTCTGAGGCTACAGCTTGACAACTAAGATATTTAAACGTTGAATAATTTTGTATGCTCTCATATGAGGCCATTTAGCTTTTGCCTTTTATTAGAAGTTCTTGACATTAATTGCAAAGAAGAACGTGATTGATAAAAGAAGAGGGAAAGACTAAATGTTATGCCGTTATATTCAACATGTAAATCTACTGACGAATATATTGCTTTAAAATGGCATTAACTATCAAAGTATATTTCTGATTAAAATTCTGTTTCTTCTAGATAAAAAACACCCAACAATATACATTTGTAATAATCACTTGCATTAATACTGGCTTATTGACTGCTTAGACTCATAAATAAATGTGAGGTTCTTGGAACACACTTCTGAATATGCTATGTAATCCTTCAGCCTTTGTTGCAGAAGGATGTCTGCAATCACATTTCATAACCCTTAGGCCTTTTTCTAAGTATCTTTTGGAATCCTTTGCAGTAAACTCACAATTTAAGCAAGGACGAAATCCTGATCCTTTTGAAGTAAATCAGAGTTTTATCATGGACTTCAATCATTTCAGGATTTGTTTCTGATATGACTCTTGTTTAAAAAATGGAAAGTAACTTCCTCGGGGAGATTCATTAAGTGGAAACAAGAAAATATTAAAGCTACTAATATGCTTTCCTTATGTTTATTGTTGTAGCTTTGGCTAGGTTTTAATATGGATAGAAACCATCATTTGCTCATAATATCATATTATCCTGTTAGTTTATCTATGCATCATATGCATAGATGCATGTGCCCAAAATTATGTAGCAGGGCTGATTTTGTTAAAGAATAGTGGATGTAGAACTGCCCTCGACTACAAGAATTCATATTTCAGAACCTCGTTCAAATAAAAATTAGCCTTGCTGTACAGCTTGTCAGCCCATCTCCTTCTTGTTTACCCTAAGGTCCCTTTTATGATCCTGGAACAATGATAAACAATGTTCAAATGGCTACAGTTCTACCTGTACACTCACATTTCAGTTTTATATGGTCAGAGGGGACTTTGAATGCAGAACAGATTTTTGTGAAGCAGCCATCTTTCATGGAGTATTCAACACCTCATTTTGTTCAGTGTATCTGTGTTAACAGAAGCTTAAAGTATTAATGCTACTCTTGGAAGATGGCTTAGCTGTTATTCATGACACTTTTCCTGTGTGTTATATAAAAACAAAACTAGCACAGCTACAGCTTGTTAATATATCTGGCATCAAACATGGATACTTGGGATTACTGGGCTTTTTGGCAACAAAGTGTCAGTAATACTGTATGACCGGTTTGGTAGCCTTGTGATTATCACCCCATGATACCTTCAGTGCTCAATCTGTTAGCCCATTTGCCTACTTAGCAGGTCAGTAACTGGTGAAAATAATACAGACTTAATATTTTTCCAAAATGCCGTTCCCCACCAAGATCTGTTCATCGAGCTAAAAGCTCCTAACTGTTCTCTCTTGGCCAAAACCAATTACTGCCACTTAAAAGCTTGAAAAGGAAGAAAACCACAGAGAACCACGTGGCCCGTGTTTTTTCCAGAGGCAGTTACTTAGTGCTGGAAGACTGAGTCGGCACTGGCCCTTATTTTGTGATGCCATGGTAGTATTGCCACCAGCGTACACTTCTTGGCACAGCGCAGCATACACAAAGGATGTTTTATGTGGGGAGACAGACATCAGTCTGACTCTCAATGATTTAACGCAGGCCCACTGCATTCAGGCTAGAGCATTTTTCCAAGGTTCACGTGCTGAGCCCACGTACACTTTTCCCATTTACTCTCATGTTTCCACACAAGCCGACAAGACTGACAGTACTTCAGCTAAAAGCGCATCTGCTCCACGTGTGCAGAATCCAGTAGCACACGTAGCGCCCGTCGTCTGCACATGATTGAGAGGTCATGGAAAGAGCCAGGCAAACGCTTAAGTATCTGCTTGAGAATCAGCCAGCTTTTCTCCAGGTTTATTCTCATTCTTTCCTGAGTTTCAAATAAAAATACTTTTAGAAATTTCACCATGACACCAGCAGCATTTTATCTGTAAAACCTCTCCACTTAGTTTAAAGCTGTGATTGTGAGTGCCAGCCCGTGATCATTTTCTGGAGAAGTAAAAGACTTCTGCTTCCTTTGGAAATGTTTTCTACTTTTTTGTTCCGTAAAATGAAATGCCATGTTACGCTGTCAGATGAATGAATTCTGATTACTGTATTTATATCAAAGCTGTCGACAATCGCTTCTCCAGAAATCAAGCTGCAGATATTATACCAGTCTTAGTAAGCAACAGGACCCTTTGCAAGTATCATCTTTTCTTCACAGGCCTGAGGGAACAGGATTTCTCAAAATAGTTGAAATTTTTGCAGCTCTAGTGGATCTTTTAGACAGCTACATATTATTTTTAATCTCATAATAATACTGATGGGAAGGGACCTTGATAGGTCTCTGGTTCAGCTTCCTGCTCCAAGCAGTGTCAGCTGTGAGATCCAACCAGATTGCTTAGGGCTTTGTCCAGTTGGGTCTTGAAAACCTCCAAGGACAGAGGCTGCACAGCCTCCCTGGGCAACCTTTGCCTCTGCCTGACTGTCCTCAGCCTTTAACCCTTCCTTAAATCCAGTCTGAACCAGATTTTGAGTCCTCTCATTTCGATTTGTGCCTGTTGTCTCTCATCCTCTCACCATGAGCCACTGTGACAAGCTTGGTTTTGTTTTCTGAGAAATGCCATATGTACCAGGTGCTGCTCTTAGATGCTCTCAAAGCTTTCTTGTCTCCAGGCTGAACCAGTCCTAGTTTCTCAACCTCAAGCTACAGAACAAGTGCTCCAGCCCCAGCCATTCTGGTGGCACTTCATCCAAGCTGAAACAGCTTAACTTGTATACAAGAACATAGCAGGAGAAAATGCAAAATCTCTCCTGGAGTCACAGTAAATGACATCTGCTGTCCACCTCTCATCCATCCAGTCACTGTATCATCAAGGGCACTCAGGCTGTTCAGGTGGCAACCACCCTCAACAGAGCCATGAATCATAGAATCATAGAATCATAGAATGGATAGGGTTGGAAGGGACCTCAAAGATCATCTAGTTCCAAACCCCCTGCCATGGGCAAGGATACTCTCCACTACACCAGGTTGCTCAAAGCCTCCTTCAACCTGGCCTTGAACACTTCCAGGGATGGGGAAGCCACAACTTCTCTGGGCAACCTGTTCCACTGCCTCACCACCCTCAGAGTGAAAAATTTCTTCCTTATATTTGAACCTACCCTCTTCCAGTTTAAAGCCATTACCCCTTGTCTTATCACTACATGCCCTTGTAAAAAGTCCCTCTCCAGCTTTCCTGTAGGCCCCCTTTAAGTACTGGAAGGCTGCTAGAAGGCCTCCCCAGATCCTTCTCTCTCCAGGCTGAACCCCAACTCTCTCAGCCTGTCTTCATAGCAGAGGTGCTCCAGCTCTCAGATCATCTTCGTGGTCCTCCTCTGGACTCACCCCAGCAGCTCCATGTCCTTCATGTTTTGGGGCCCCAGAGCTGAATGCAGTATTCCAGGTGGGGTATCACAAGAGCAGAGTAGAGGGGCAGAAACACCTCCCTCTACCTGCTGGCCACGCTTCTTTTGATGCAGCCCAGGACATGGTTGGCTTTCTGGGCTGCTAGCGCACATTGCCGTCTCATGTTGAGCTTCTCATCCACCAGCTCTCCCAAGTCCTTTTCCTCCATGCTGCTTCTTCCCTTCATTCTCCCAGTCCCTGGCTTTGTCTTCTGTGGCTTGGACTGTGCAGCTGGAGCTCTTGCCAGTGAAGACTGAGGCAAAGAAGTCATTGAGTACCTCAGCCTTCTCCACATCTCGGGTAGCCCTGTCTCCTGTTTCCTTCTGGAGAGGGCCTACATTTTCCCTAGATCTCTTTTTATCACTGACACATCTATAGAAGTTTTTCTTGTTGCCCTTGATGTCCCTGGCCAGATTTAACTCTATCAGGGCTTTAGCTTTCCTAATCTGATCTCTGGTTGCTCAGACAATCTCTTTGTATTCTTCCCAGGCTACCTGTCCTTGCTTCCATCCCCTGTAGACCTTCTTTTTGTGTCTGAGTTGGTCCAGGAGCTCCTTGTTCATACATGCAGGCCTCCTGGTGTTCCTACCTGACTTTCTCTTTGTTGGTATGCACCACTCTTTCCCATCACTTTCTTCTCCTTCACATGCCCAGAAGCATGTTCCAAGGGGACACTGTCCATGATTTTCCCAGAAACCAAAGTGAATGAGGCTGACTGGCCTCTAGTTTAGAAATCAAATTTTACAAATCAAACACTTCGAGAATCTAGGATGGGCAATAGCATACAAGTCTGATCTACTAATGAAATGTCTTCTTTGGACAATTGACATTATGGTGTAGGGAAGTTTAAATTTAGTCTTCATGTTAGAGCTGAAGGTAGAAAAATTATCTGTGGTTATCAGAGGGGATGTTATTTTTGGGGTTTTTTTTGTGTGGGTTTTTTTTTTTATTTCTGATAAGTCTGTATTTCTTTCAGAATCACAGAATCACAGAATGATTTGGCTTAGAAGGGACCTTAAAGACCATCTAGTTCCAACCCCCCTGCCACGGGCAGGGACACATTTCACTAGATCAAGTTGCTCAAAGCCTCATCCAACCTGGCCTTGAACGCTTCCAGGGATGGGGCATCTACCATCTCCCTGGGCAATCTGTTCCAGTGCCTCACTACCCTCCTTATAAAAAGATCTTCCTTATGTCCAATCTAAATCTACCCTCTGCCAATTTACCACCATTTCCCCTTGCTGCATCACTATAGGCACTTGTAAATAGTCCTTCTCTATTTTTCTTATAAGAACCCTTTATATATTGAAAGGCCACAATAAGGTCTCCCTCTCTCAGCCTTCTCTTCTCCAGGCTGAACAATCTCAATTCTCTCAGCCTGTCTTCATAGGAGAGGTGTTTGAGTCCTCTCATCATTTTCATGGCCCTCCTCTGGACCCACTCTAATAGGTCTACGTCTTTCTTGTACTGGTTATCTCCAGAGTTGAATGCAGTACTCCTGGTGAGGTCTCATGAGAGCAGAAGGGAGAATCATTTCCCTTGCGCTGCTGGCCATGCTTCTCTATATGCAGTCCAGGATAAGACTGGCTTTCTGGGCTGAAAGGGCACATTGCTGACTCATGTCCAGTTTTTCACCCACCAGTAGCCCCAAGTCCTTCTCCACAGGGCTGATCTTAAATTCATTCATCTCATCATCTTTATTGGTACTGAGGATTGCCCTGACTCAGGTTCAAGACTTTGCACTTGGCCTTGCTGAACTTCATGGACCCACTCATAAAGCCTATCATGGTCTCTCTGAATGACATCCTTTTTCTCTAATGTATCAACTGCACCATTCAGCTTGGTGTCATCTGCATACTTGCTGGGAGTGCACTCAACCTCACTGTCCAAGTCATTGGTGAAGATATTGAATAATACTGGTCCCAGTATAGACCCTTGTGGGGCAACACTTGTTATTGCTTTCCACTTGGACACTCAGCCATTGACTGTGACTTTTTGGACCCTCCAACTAATTCCTTATCTGTCTAATAATCCATTCGTCAAACACATTTCTCTCCAACTTAGCAGCAAGAATACAATGATGGACCTTATCAAAGGCCTTACAGATGTCCAGATAGATGACATCTGTAGCTCCTCACTTGAACACTGATGCAGTCACTCAATCATATATGGCCACTGGATTAGTCAGGCACGATTCGCCCATAGCGAAGCCATGCTGACTGTCTCTGATCACCTCCCTGTCTTCCATATATTTCAATATATCTTCGAGGAGGTTCAATTCCATGATCTTACCAGGCACAGAGATGAGGCTGACAGGTCAGTAGTTCCCAGAGTCCTCCTTTTTATTTTTTTTTTTTAAATGAGTATGATATTTTCCTGTTTGCCTTTTTTAAACATTTTGAAAAATATTCCCTTATAGACGACATTCATAATTTGTGCTTCTGTCAACTTTCATGAAAACTAAACAATTATTTGCTAGGAAAATGAATTAAAGACAGTACACTCTGTGTGCAGACCTATTTAAATTTTTTCATTAAATAAAACCTCTAAAAATGAAAATTCTCTAAAGTAATATATTATAATTCATATAGATCCTGTTAGAGGAAGAATTTATGTAAAACGAAAAATGAGTGAACCACATCTTTCTGTCATAGTTCTTTCCTAGTTTGAAAATCCACTCCCTATTTCAGCATATTAAAGCTTTATTTATTATGCTTATTGGTATTATGCTCCAGAAACAGTTGTTGAAGGTGAAATACATTCTTAATTCTGTATAACCCTGAAGTAGATACTACTGAAATGGATTATAGAGTTTTAATTATTTATGGAAAATAATCTATACAAAATGATTGAGTTAAATCTATTTTATTGTGATATTTAGCAACAACAGTAGTAACAAAACAATGTAATACATGAGAAAACTAGTAACAGTAAGAGTTTTCACACATTACATTGCCTTGCATTTCTGATCTCGGTTGTTCTCAATACTAAGGTGCCATGCTGTGCACATTCAGATGTACTTTAGTAACTGGACACATTTTTGGCCCACAGGAATTTCATCAGAAAGCTGTAAGTACAGAAAACTTCTTAATGTTATTTTCAAAATTGTGTAGAAGAGCAATATTTACAGTAATACATTATTCGATTGCATAATCAGTTAGTTAATTGATGCATGCCTTCATAATTCTCGTTGCTTCTCCTGTCTATATTTTTCTTTCCTTGTCTGCCTTTTTCATCATACATCACTACCACCTCTTACACAGTCCACATACAAAGAGATTAAATTTTCCAAGTCGTCAGAATTGTTAAAATTATTTTCCAATGTATGCCCTTTTCCTTCCCAGTTGCTTTTCATGTTCTAACTCCTAATGAACTTCATGGAGGCTAAGAGTATGAAATCCTGCTTATCCATGTTCAGAAAGGTAAATAGGCAGTCAGCCAAAGTTCATTGCAAAGCATAACATGACTCGTAGGAGGAAAAGAGCTGCTTTGATGGAAAAAAAATCCCATCAAATTGGGAATAAAAAATATCCCCAAAGATTTTCTCATGAAAGAAATAGGCTTCGAAAAGAACATGAAAGAGGCTTCCAGCAGCAGGAAGGATCTGATATTACATTAAAGTATTTAAATTAAGTAGTAATTGCAGAAACAATTGAAACTCAAGTTTTCTCTTTCCCTTTCTCAAGTGATTGCCCTAAACAACAGGCTATAGTCTTGCTCTGCCTACAGCCATGTTGTAGTCACAGTCTAATGAATCAACTGTGATGATAAGAGCATTTGCCTTAGTAAGTGAAGGTTCACATCTTACAGTAGACTTCTTCTGACCATGTTTTCTTAACGTTCTGAATAATCAAAACTCAGCTCTGCTTATGGTTGTAGCTGCTGCTCATCTGGTTAGCTATTTAGCATTCAAAATTTAGGCAGAATGATAAAGCGGAAATCATCTATTAAACTAGAGAGACTAAAGAAAATCAAGATGATTAAATATTTGCCATCTACACAATGTTTATCTTGTGTAAATAGTATGAAGAGTCACAAATCTGATTTTATTGTAGACTCTTCAGTAAAATGTTTTGTATCTACTTAGAAACATTTAACTAGCATAACATCTTCTTATGTGTATCTTCAGGCCAAGTGTGTTAGAATAAATTACCTCAAATTGATATTAGATTTGGTGGCTATTTACAAAGAATGATCATTGTTAGTTACTAAATAACTTTAAAGGTGCTATATAAAATTGAAGTACTTTAAATTATCTGTCAAAAGTGGAAAAGATTAAGAAGCTGAGAAATCTTCCATCGTGCATAATGTTATAAAAGCTTGCCTGTGTCAAAGATGTTATATTGTTTGCTACTGCTTTTACTGTATATATTAATAAAGTTCTAGCTATTATAATTGCTGCAGTAAACAAGACAGTAAACTGAACTGAATATCTATGTATAATGATCTACAGCTGTAGGGATACAGTCTTTAATCCTGTGAACTAAAAATTAGGTCTTGAATTGAATCTGTAGCTGGGAATGGGTGCCTATGTCCTCTTGTTAAGTTAAGGAGTAATCATCATCACTTAGAAAGAAATGTAAATTAATTATATTTTTAATATTACCACATTTTATTAACACAGCTTTAGAAATGAGGGCAATTATTTCATCAAGGTCTTTATGATTCTAAGTCTAAAATAGTGCAGACTTTAGAATAAGATTAGATAATCAAGGAGATTAATTTCTTCTAAAGCCATATAATCCCTCAAATTAATAGCATGTAATTCAAGAAAAACAACTATGTAATGATAACAAGTTAAAATCAAATCATTTAGTTGTTTATAGGTGTCCTCTTCCAATAACCTTGTTTTGTTGATTTAAAAAAGTCTGAAAATCTATTTCGCTTCATATAAACTCTAAAATAAACTCAGCCACTTCCATTAGAAATAAGATTTTACCCCATACAAGAAGTTAGGTGCCTAAAAATCTCTTTAGTTTTCAGAAAATTAGATAAATAGGAAATCACTCATTTAGAACAGTTTCAGCCTCTAAGCGGGATATTTCAAAACCAGGGCTTTGAATACTTATGGGATGGGAAATGAAGTCATAGAATGCAGTGACTCTGAGAAGTGCTGGATAATTACCTCAGAATTTCTCATACAAAATGTAATTACTTAATTCTGTCACTATAATGAAAGGAAACTTTAACTGTCTGTACAGGGATGATGACATCAAAGTAAGGAAGGGGGCCTACCCACAGTTTGTAGCAATTGACTGTGCTTCAAGATGACTCTGAAAGCTGAAGAAATTTCAAAATACACTGAAAGATATAGGAGTTGGAAAACATCATTTCTAATAGGTGTGTAAGGATCTCAGTTCATTCAGGTGCCCGAGAAGAAGACCACTGTGTTTAGGTATAGGAACAAATATGAGATATTCTTAAGTGTCTGATGAGCTGATAAGAAGCTCCAGCTGTTGCAACAAGAAGCTGTGAAAACTAATCTGGTTTAATATTCATCCAGTTTTACCATGGACAGTGGTGAACAGGCCATCACTGAGAATCCTTAACATGAAACAGCACAGTTTTTAGAAAGATCTTTAGTGTGCTCTTTAATTGGACAGTAAGATGTGGATGGGACACATGTTCTCCAACCTATGTATGGAGAAATGTGTCAGGTGAGAGCTTAGACAAATAATAATCATGGTCAATCTGGGCTTGAAATGTGGAGTTCTGAGTTCCTATGTTCATCCATCTCCTTAGAAGCTCCTAACATGTTCTTGACACTGGTAGGTCTATTTCAAAACAAATGTTATAACTAAACCTCAAGTTCCAGAGTTTCATTCAGTGTCTTTACAAAACTAAAGAGGACGTTTTTCCCACAGCATCACTTCTGTTTTGCCTCTGTTTTGTTTATTATCCTTCCCTTGAAACATCAGTAGCTGACCACCTCTGAAGACAGGCTATTGAGCTGGGTGGCAAGTGGTCTAAGAGAGCACAAAGAATTCATACAACATTTGACATTTCCTGCACTGCTTTCCATTGGCTTTGATCTCATTACTTTAACTGAACATTTAATGTGTGAATATCTAAGCAAACACTGTTAGCAGACAAGACGCGTTTTTGTTGTGGTAGTTCAAAACATCTTGCTCAATACTTCCTCTGTTTTGGCTGCCACTTCTTTCTGCTGCTTTTGATCCTATCCAATGCAGAGAAGCTCTCAGACTACTCTTAAAATCTCTATTCCTATCAGGTAGCATTTTCCTGTTTTCTTCATTTCTTGTTCTGATTTGCTGCAGTGACCTCACCAATTAGTGCATTGACTCTGCAGTCTAACTCGTGTTCTTTCCCCTTTGAGTGTGGCACCAGTTAGATTCTGTTTGTAATTCTGGAGTATAGTTACAATTTTAGTGATTACGACATACCAGCTAACGTGCTGTTGTGATTTTATTTGTCTTCACTGAAAAATATGCTATATATATTGCTGATTTGAAGATGTGTATAGGAAATGTAAGTATATGCATTTTTCTGACAGTTTTGAGACTGCCTTTTGTCATGGGTAGGATTCGGTGATGTGGTTAAATTTCCAGATGTGCTTATTAGCAGCATTTTCCAAGAATTTTTGCTCACCTTTATAATCTAGACAAGCCTTCCTATTTCTTTTTCATTCACTGAAGATACAAATCAGTGTATCCTTTTAGTGTAGTTTGAATATCTTTTCTGATTTCATTATGCAATAATATTTAAATATGCCCAGCTCAAAGAGAAAAAAAAACAATAAAAACAAAAAGCTGTCTGCTTGTGTAATGCAGTAGTGATAGAAGCAAAAATCAGATCTTACTTGGTTGCAGGGATAAAAGTATATTCATAGCCCACATGGCAAATTGTTGCAGCTTTCCTCACAGAGGAAGAAACTAGGGGTAAAGCTGGTATTAAACGGTTCCTTATCTGAAGCCTTTGAACACGGACAGAATCTGGAAATCTGGTGAGAGAGGGCCATTGGGAGAGCTCCGACACACTCTTGCAATCCCCATTTTAAAGCTCACTTTAAATGCATAATCCCAGAGTTACTGAGCTCCAGATTTTACTTTGTGACACAATTGCTGATGATTAGGCCTAGCAACGGATGGCTGTGGCTGGCTTACTGTATTTTTTATTCCCTCCTTTCTCAGTGGTTGCGCAGAGAGAAGAGGGAGCATCTGATTTGGAAGGAGGAGGGTTGCTGTAGGAACGCAATTCATGAAATGCAATTTCATTTCTGGAAGATACCCATGCATACTAAACAAGTCCTGTCGACAATAAGTGACTATTCTGACCCCATGGCTCTAAATTCCCTTTGAACATCATTGAGGGCATATGACTGCTATTCCTTATCAAAAGATGTAGGATTTCTTTTCAAGAAAACTGAAAGCTGGTTGATGAGCAGCTTTTGAAAATATCTTTCCTGAAGATAGACAGAAATACAGACATATTTGTATTTCATATGAAGCATAGATCAAAAGCTGCTTCATCTAAGAAATTAGGGGAAATACACTATATAGCAGAATACTTATTTGAAGACAAGTTGTTGTAAAATAACTGAGGCTTTGTTACAGATGAAATAGAAAGGAGAGAAAAAAGAAAGGAAGGAAGGAAGGAAGGAAGGAAGGAAGGAAGGAAGGAAGGAAGGAAGGAAGGAAGGAAGGAAGGAAGGAAGGAAGGAAGGAAGGAAGGAAGGAAGGAAGGAAGGAAGGAAGGAAGGAAGGAAGGAAGGAAGGAAGGAGGGAGGGAAGGAAGGAGGGAAGGAAGGAAGGAAGGAAGGAAGGAAGGAAGGAAGGAAGGAAGGAAGGAAGGAAGGAAGGAAGGAAGGAAGGAAGAAAGGAAGGAAGGAAGGAAGGAAGGAAGGAAGGAAGGAAGGAAGGAAGGAAGGAAGGAAGGAAGGAAGGAAGGAAGGAAGGAAGGAAGCCTTATTCACATTATCAGTGTCCTCTATACATACACATATTCATGTACAGCTGTTATTCTAAGGAGCACGCACTGCAGTCTCTTTGTATAGTCTAATCAGAAATGTGGTATCTGCTGCACTTCTGCCAAAAAGAAAAATCATTTATCAGGCAGTAAAACAGATTTGACTTACCTCACCTAGTGTCAGAAACATATTACATCAGCTCAACTTTTCTGTCCTAGAGCCACCTGACTGTCTCTAGTCAGCTTTTGAATCATGCAGTCATGTGGATGCTCAATGTAACAATGAAAATGGATTTTAAAGGAAAGAGGATTCTACTGCTGAGGGAGCCATTCCCCAGAAGGTGGTATGTTTTGTAAACTCATATTTACTGCTATCTTTTCTTGGTGCATTTTCCTACATTGTACTTGATAAGTTGTCTTCCAAATGAATGAAACATCACTGCATATATGTAATGCTCACCCTTTACCTGCAAAGCACTGTTCATTAAGCTGCCACATGAATGTGCGGTTTAAAAATATTCTGCCTTGATAACACCTGATTAGCCACCAGTTGCTTAAAGTTACATGACATTTTGGAGGAAGACAATCATTTTTTTACAAAACACCCAGTGAGAAGAGACAGGTGTTGGAGCAGCGACTGAAAACAGAAGAGCAATACATTGTTCAGGTGATTGATTGAGTTTTGTTCCATCAGCAAAAGTGGATTCTTTAGTAGAGAAACAGCATCACAGCACTAGTCATTACAATCGATACCAACTAATAAAATGACAATACGTCAGACCAAAATTGTCCTCGGTTCAGATTCTCAAAGGTGTTTAGTCACTCAAAGATGCAGAAATTAGACATTTTTCTTAGTTCTTTCCATAAACCATCAAATATTAAGCACACAGATATTAGAAGACACACAAGAGAGCCTCTGGGTACCCTGTGTATAAGTAGGGCACATCTACAGCCCTATAATAACCTTATGATGTAACTCTTTGAGGAATTGCCATCAGCTCGCTGCAGTGCAAAGACATAACAGGAGTGCTCAGAAGCTCTGTGGAAGTAAAATTCTAATACCATAGTCTTTTATTTGACATTCATTTTCTTTCATCAGTCAGAAATTCTTCATAATAGCGACTACTAGTTCTTGCTTCTTAATAAAGCATGAAGGATATTTCATTGGATTTTATAATTAAAAATATCTTCAAACATATTCAAAAGAGACCAGTGCTATTTAACCAATTAGATCATAATAACCATCACCAATGGCAGGGGTGGTTCTCGCAGCATTTCTCACTTCTCTACTGAAATTGGGAACAATGTTGGCATGAGACTTTGAGAAGGAGGAGAGATGGGAACTTTTTTTACAAAGCCTAAAAACTTTCAGCTGTCTGTTATCACACGAGACCTTGGCAAGGACAAGATTTAGATTTTTTCCTTTCTTTTTTTCTTCACTTTTAAGCTGCCTAACTCTTATGCAACCCCCATCTATAAAAATGATGTACAGAATAGCCTCACACAGCCCTGGCTGTTGTGTGACTGATAATGTCAGAGCTGCCTCCCAGACCTGACCAAGCTGGGCTTCATCATGGTAGGTGCTACAGCTGCCAAAACTGAACAGCATTGTCTAATTTAGAGCTGAACAGACAGACTGATATTTCAGGTTCCTGTCAGGATGTAACATGTTGGGAGGAAGGCAAAGGCCAAGTTTCAACTGCAGTGGCTTAGTAAGAGTGTAAATGTGACAGTGACAGAACTGGCAGTTTCTGGTAACAAGATAAAAATTTTCACAAGTGAGTGTTTTTTTATTTTCTTGATCATTAAGCCTCATCTGTGATTTGCTACAGGCAAAGTCAGGACCCATCTTGTCTGCCCAGTGTTGGACACTGGAGGTCACTGCAAGGCAGAGGGGACAGCAGAGGATGGTCAAGTCCAGGCTAGCTGGCTTCCCCTAAAAGTTTCATCAGGTGGCCTCGTGGGGTTAAACTGGACATCTGGCAAGTTCAACACTAAACCCAGCCTATGCTACAAGCATAATCCCTACATAGCTTTAAAGAGGTGGAAAAAAGTATTTTTCATTTCTTATTCTCTCAAGATTAAAAGTAGTGGTTGTTATTGTAAATTAATAAAATAACTGTTGGAAGGAGTGTACAGAGAATGTTGAGTACCAAGAACTACAGTCAATTCATGCTGCCACCAGCTACTGTGCTTGTAGTAAGTTCTTATAAACACATCTCCAAGGACTCATGCCCAAAGCTCTAATCCTCCTCTGAAGTAGTTCCCAAGCATCCAGTTCAGCTGAGAAATCTAGGACTTTATGCTCAGGAAAAGAAAAGTGTTCAATAATAATACTAGCTTACAAGCTTTTGAAGCCTCAGCTGATGCAACAAAGAAGATATGCAGAGAAGATGTTACAGGCGAGTGGTGTTGGCCTTTCTGATAATTTCTGAGGGTTTGTACTGTTCATACAGTTCCAGTATCAAATTCCCATCGAAAAATGGACTTCACTGAAAAGTAACAGTAATTCTAGTTGGCAATAAATTTCCTTTGATGGGAGTGAATTAAAACAATGTGCCACTGACAGTGTTTTCCTTCATTTATTGCCAATTTTCTTCGCTTTTCAAGGGCAGATCACAGCTTTTCTAAATTCTTTCAAGTACTGTCAGAAACAGCAATAAACTATAACAATTTGGAAAAGAAACAGAATTGCATGTGATTTCAGTCTGCTATATAAAGCGTATTACTTTTTATATATATATGTATGCATCAGTTGAAGATGTTCAGTGTACATGTACACATTTTCATCTACTAGATAAGCAAAGATACTTTGCTTTTACAAAATTTCTTTGATTTCAGATTCACTTATGTTTATAAAAATGTATTAGAGCTTTGCAGGAGTAAGGACCTGTAGGTCCAGCGTGACTGGATTTTTAAAAAAAGTCCCAGAGGGCTTTTTCACAAGGGGAAAGAAGCTTGCAGCAGCAGTCAAGTTTTCAAAGCCCAATCTCCTATATCAGCCCTGTTTACTAGGTAAGGCTCAGTTTGCATCTCAGTAAAAGGATACATTTGAAGAGCTTTATGGAACCCATAAGGGAAAAAGAAAAAGAGTACAGGTAAACATAAAAAGAGGACAATGTAACAAAAAACAATATAATAAACACAAAGCAAAGAAACCTCTCCCTGCAATTTTTCCAGGGCTGCTTTGATCTCCTGCCCAAAGAGTCTTTGCTTTTGTCACCTCTAGTTGTGTCTCAGGCACTCAGACTTTAGTGAATTTTGGTACACAACACATCACCATTTCACATTTTATTACAACCCTCATCTCATCTGTCCCTGTTGCCAGGTGAGCTGTAGATCAGCACTGATAGTAGGAACAAATTAAAGCAACAGCTTATCTGAAAGCTGCACTTAATGAATTGAACAGAATGCCAAATATTTGTGAATTTATCTACTCTACTATAAATCCTTGAGTGTGGAATATATTAAGGAAATGATTAGTTGCTATACAGGATGCAATTTCAGCACTCTTACCTTACGAGCGTAAAGTACAATGCTCACAACTGTGTATGTCTTCTGATTTAGGCTCACTACCACAGTCAATCTGTAGAGGTAGTGAGATAACACTACATTTGTTTCTGACCTTCTATTTCTGCCAGTACTCTGCAAACAAACAGCAGACCACCAAAGTAGCTCCTCTCCCATATATATGACTGCAGGGGCTCAGAAATTCTTTGTTTCCCTGCAAAGCTTTGAAACGAATCCTGTTTGCTAACTCCTGTTCTTGTCAACTTGTTGATATAGAAGAATTTATTGCTAAGGGGCCAGGTGTGATGACAAACACCTGGGAACTTGGTGCATATAATTAAAAGCTAAGAAAATGCAGCGCATTGTAAGGCCTATCATCAGACGAAATACCTTTTGTTAGACAAACTGATACAAAGTTGTTAGTGCTAGTCAGTCTGGTGTTCCTGTCTCCTTAGACTGTAGTGAAGCAAAGATGTTCTTTTAAAATTGGGAGTGTTGGATAAGTTTTGAAGCAATGCTGCCTTCAATATAAAAGAGTCTTAGTCTGTTGACTTATGTGAACTAATAGAAATTTAAATATTTCTGAATTTGTGCATATCTTGATCACTACATATCAATGGCTTTTAGTTGCTCAGCTTAGATAAATATTTAGACAATTTTTACAAAAGTATCAAAGTCATCAATAATTTTTTCTACTTATTAGGTGGAACTTTGATGATGTTAAACTGGCTGTGAACTTCATGACCATAAAACAAAACAACAACAAAGCCAAACCAAACAGAAAAAAAGAAAGAAAAAAACAACCCTACCACCACTAGATGGCATTGATTCAGCATCCAAACTTAGAAACAGCCTTCAGCTTTACTACAATAAAACCTTGTTTCAGTGGCAGCTTTAATATTAAAAGCACTTCTAATCATTGTTCTTCGTTTGCCTTTAAGTGTGCACTATCAATCCTACAATACTATCTTCTTTCTATCTATATCATAGTGTGTCATTGGCATGCATTGTCAAACCACGCCATGGCTGAGGTGGATATATTTTTAAAGATGGATGTCAGAGGAAGTTTTCTTTCTGATGTTATTCAATCACTGCTGCCTCCTCGCAGAGTCTGGGGAACCTCTGAGATTTTCAGGGTCTATATCAAAATCCAGCACAGCATGCGGTGAACTTTGTCAGCAACTGCAGGAGGTTGGAGGTGTGTTGTTTCAGCATCAATAATTCCAAGAGCTGCTTCTCTGGCTGTCTTAGTGAACCTCAGATTTTCACAAGCAGCAGCTGCCTCAGTCACTGTAGAATTACTTTTTATGGGCTGGACGAGACTCTCTCTCTAGACAAGGAGCCAGAATTGAGGATTTAATCCTGGTCTTTTCTGTCTTTCCTATCATCATGCTGGGAGCATACATCAGCTCCTACGGCTGCCTCCTATATATGAGCTTTGACACTAAAGCAAGAAATTACTTCTGTTATTGCTCATTTGTCTTCTGCTTAAGGAGTGAAACCACCATGCCTGCTGCCTGCACCATTTCTGGCTTCATGTTTGGTACTTTGCCAACCAAGCACTCCTTGGTAAAGGGTAATGGGAAAGGGAATAATGACCTTTTTCTTCTGGGGATGCCCTGATCAAGACAGACCTTCCTACAAGATAACGATGCCTGCGTGACTGACGGAACACAAACATTTTCCACATCCTCTGAATTTCAGATCCCTGCTGTGCCTTGCAAAACTGCCTTGAGGTTTTGTTCCACTACACAAGACTGGGACAGCAAGGACCAGGCAGGCAGCTTATCAGGATGGCACTCATGTTCAGGATGCTATTTAGGTCTTCACCACTGAAGGCATGAGTATGCCAAGAGTCCACACACATGTGCATGTGGCATAACTCAATTTACCACTTGTGGTTACTGTGACTCTGCCCTCTCAAGTCTCTATGCCTTCTTTTGTCCTTTCCTGTGGACAGGTATCTCCTCCTAAGGAAACCTTTTCCTCCTCCCACCATAAGTTCAAGAGATTTTGGCCTGTTCCTCTCCCCCAAAATCCTCCTTTTCAGTGATCAGAAGAAATTATTAATCTGTTCTGTGACCAGGCTCTGCCCGAACACCTTCTTCTGAGAGCAAATATGAAGATAATCTGAGTTTGCCTAATATTATTAGATCAAAGTGACTTAGATGAGCCAGACACAATTTCAGTCATGACTTGGTCAGAATGAAGATGAAGTTCTTTTGACATTCAATGACAATAAAGACTAGGTCCACGAAAGAACAAACACACCTAGTCAGCACCTCTAAATCCATATCCCACAAAGCCCTACTAGAGTTCCTCATGCTCGCAAATTGTGACCCGTATCCTTCCTGGCGCGCTTCCCAGATTGGTTCTTGACAAGCCAAGAGCACCCTAAATCTTCGGTAATGCTGAGGGACAAGGTAGCTATTTCATATTTAGGCTATATTAGATTTCAAAAAAAGACCTGGAGGGCCCAAACCAGTTTGTCTTTCTCAGACCACACTCATCAAGTTTAGTCCTAAAGAAAACTCAGGGTGTAGAAGGCTGAAGGCAGAACAGATAAACACCTATATCCCGTGAACCGTAAGGAAGTCAGAGAGCCTTCCCACAACAGGAAAAATTTGATTTCAGGTTACTTTACTCTTTGCAAGGACTTCATCCCTCATCTCCCTGCTGAGACCCCCAAGTTACCATTGCACCATCAGATTTCTTTTATGGCTTTCACCTTTAGCGCCTAAATCAAGCCTGAAAATGGACATATGCTTTACAGAGCTTAGCAGTGCACCACTCAAAGGTCATTACAAAGCTAGACCCTAAAAATAGTATTAGTTCCAGTAGTTTTATGGGATTGTTTCCAAGGAATTTTGATCCTGTCTTCCAAAATGAATAGGATGACTTTTAGTGTTTTATTCCCTCAGAAAACTGTTCATAGTATGTCGCCACAGAAGTACTCACTTAGTCTCTACTACAAAGATAGACTAATCCCAGCTCATAAATTCTGCCAATAATGAAAGCTAAATTTACTACAGATTAGAAGCACATGGGATGAGTGGATAGTTTGGACGGATATAATAACAGAGGCTGGATGACTCTAGGTGCCAAAACTTGCCAAAATGTGTAAATGAGGTGAGGGAGACATGGAAGGAAGAGCATTTGCATTTTGTGAAGTCTCGATGTAACTCCTTATAGCTCCACCGTGAAGCCTTTCAGTAATCAGCAAGTGTTACATGACATACACATTTATTTCTGAATTTCCAGATATATGTTATTTGCAGGATCATGTGTGAAGCTTGATCCCTGCCCAATGCAAGAAACGTGGAGCATGAGGCAAAAAAGCAATGCCCTAAATGATCTATTCTTTAACGACAGGAGTGTTAAGCCCTGTGTGGAAAAAAAAATGCTCAATGAGATGGAATTTTGATAGTTTTCTGGCTAGCAGTGAATCACAACTGTTTAGAAAGTGACTGTATTTACTGTGAATTAGAGAGAGATGATTGAAGATATTTTTCAGCTCACACTCACTGTGAACTGTAATGCCTCCTGGACACTGTCATGAGACCACAACATGGGCCTATTTTAAATTCAGTGCTTGATTTCTCCCTGAATGGTGATTGACTTGATGCCATGGATAAATCTGTATAAGCATAATATAATTTTTCTAGTTGATAGGACTTCTATAACCCAGTTTGTTTCCAAACAGAGACGTTATCTCAACTATCTGCCTTTCAGAAGGCATTTAGCAATATTTCAGCCAAGCTATTCCTCTGATGTCCTGCACCTTGTACCGCTTAACCTATTTACCAAAAAAAAGTTTAATCAGATCAGTAGAAATTTAAAGTATCTTCTCCAAGTGCCCTCAGCCTTTTATCAGGGGAGTTTGTCAAGCCATGTATTCATATAACAATTGTAATTAATGACTGTCAGAGATTTATACATCCTGATGCTGAGGTTTCCTTTTCTAAGAATAGCCATTTTGAAGGCTAGTTCTTGAACACATCCTCAGGACACTTTCCACACTATTTGATATGGAAACTAGGTGAGCCTACAGGAGGTAAGCACAAGTGCTACAAGAGAAATCAGGGCTGTAGGTGAACTTAGGAGGCTGATTCATAAACCTCTGGCATAACACTATGAAACCTGAAGTATGGTCACTGTAACTTTTAAGACGGGTTAGTGATTGTAGAAGTCCAAAGTCGTCCAACTGAGAGGTCTCTACAAGATGAGTGGGAAAGTGGGAACTAATACAAAGTGTAGGTTGAGGACACTGTTCTCTTCTCGTGCTCTTTCTCTGAAAAAGATATTGCTGCTGTACACCACTGAAGCTCAGACATGCTCATATGAAACTTGCTCCAGTGTCTAGCAGCTTGGACCCACAAATCTCTGCAAAAGCCAGTGGCTAATTTTATAGTCAAAGGGAAAATAGTGAAAGGAAGAGATGTCAAGGAAAAGGCCCACAATGGTGCCTGGAGCAGCTCCAGACATCTACGTTGCTGGGATGTGGGAAGCATAGCTCAGTTGCCTCTGTCCCCACTGCAATGACTATAATCACATTCAGGGTGCCTTCATACCCCGTCCGTCATCATGGCCCACAGCACCAAGTTCTTTCCCATGACGCTGGCATCCTCACCTCAGCCTTGGCAGGCCATGGTCCTGCAAAGGTGTATGGTCACACTGCAGCAGCTGCCCCAGGCACAGGTGACAGTGGCATGGCTCCAGTCTCTATAGTCCCTTGGTTTCACCTTCAGCCAACATCATCTATGGTAAAGCCGAGTAAATGCAGGGAGCAAACAGAAAAGTGCTGTTTATACTAGCAAATTTAACACGCACAGTATATTCCCTGGCACAGAGCAGCCCATATGTATTTCAAACTCTTTTACACTCCAGAAGTGGTTGGCCGCATGCAAACTGAGTTTTAGGGGTGGTTCCTGGCCCACACTAACCCTCTGGCTGTACTGCGAATTGCTGGCTCTGGTCCCCCTGCGGGAACTGCTCTAATCGTTCACAGATCACCGATGGTGTCCCCTGACACCTTTTCACCACAGGTAAGGAGAATTTAGATTCAATTTGTCTTATATTTGTCCAGAACTGGATATTCTCCAGCTAAACATATGGAACATTAGAATTAAATCTTGGGTTAATTCCTCCCATAACTTAAGAAGTGCTTATCTAATACCAACAGTACTGTAAACGTTTAACTTTTTGCAGTATATGGTGATGAAAAATTCATTGCACAGGAATAAAAAAGCAGCAGCCACTCTTGTGTGTCTTGTGCATAAATACTTGTTAATAGGCTTTAGAGCACTGGGAACCAACCTCGTTGCACAAACCATTCTTCATCTCAGTATGAAAACGAAGTTCCCTTCCAGACTAGTGTATGAAGCACCCATAAACTTGTGGACATTTCTCATGGCACAGATGTGACTTCACCTTCTGCCCCAGGATAACTAAGAATTTAATGCGCAAAAGCAGGAAGCTATATTATATGGAGACATTTGCAATGCATCTCTGAGGATGCTTTCATAATTCAGCAGAACTAGTAAAGCAATTATGTCTCTCTAATGAATATATACCAAGGACTACAAAAAGAAATCAAAGATGCATGAATAAGATTCTTTCCCCTTCCCATTGTGTAATTCATACATAAGAGATTGTATTCACATGATCTTTCTTTCATTTCAGAAAGTCAGCATGTCCTAAGAAGTGCAAAAGGGAGTGAAGTAAAGAAAAATTGTACCATCCATCACTGAAGACATTTTGAAGACAAATGCCGATTTGGTCATACTTACCATATTTGCTTGAGAGATGAGCTATCCTGGGCCAACATAAGCATCTTGTTTTTCTAAATGCTGTTCACTTGTGTTGCATGCTGGTGAATGTGTGACATCTGCCCTTTTCTTCCTGAGATTAATCACTGCCCTCCATGTTCTGCCAACAACAATCCTTCTTTTTCCCCTAGATGTTTCAGCATCTACAGTATCTGTAGCTTTGGAAAACCATTACCTCAGGCTGTTTTTTCTTCTTTATACTTTGGCACTGAAATCATTATTGTTTTTATGAGCTATCAAGTACATGGATACAAAATCAACAGAAATATTTTGAGAAGAAGAGGCATTATTAATTTAAAATTCCCACAGTCCTTGTCAACATTTAGGTTTTTACTTCCAGAAGAACAAAGCAAAAACACTTTAAAACATACAAGAAACCCTCTGCTTTTAACTGAAGGGAACTTTTAAGGGACATTATATATCTTTATTCTCCACATCAATCTTACAATCAAAAAGTGATTATCAGTTTTAACTTTCAAAAAAACATCTGTGACTTAAGGTAAACTGTGCTTGGCTAACGAGGTTTTCTAACATAACCTAATGTACTTATTAAGGCTAATGACGTTCAGTAGATGGGTTTAAGGGATTTTTACACCGAACTACAAATCCCTCTAACAATTTTTTATGAAATTGTTACTCTGATTATTGATTATTTTCTACAGAAATTTACTTTATAATGGTCTTTTTTTTTTTTTAATGCTGCTGTACAGAAACAGTGTACTCAAGGTTGCAGGTCTATCTGCAGCTGAAATCTGGTTTATTTACGGTTCTGAGGATGACACAATAAAGTCAATTGACTGATGTCACTGCAGCATTTAATGTACTGTGACCTAAACCCACAGATAATGTTTTTAAGTGTAGTGGTTGAATAATTCATAATTTAAGAGACTCACAGGGCAAAGGAACTATTTTTTTGCACAAAAACTATGATGCAAGGTGTAACCAATAGGAAATCAGATTGGAGGTTTTACAAAAATCAAGGAAAAATAAAAAGAGGAAGCAAGTCAAGACTCAAATGCCAAGCAGGAGTATATAAGGAGCATATATACTTGCCATGTAGGACACAAATACCAGAAACCATTGGCAAAGATAATTTGATGAGTTACCATTTTATGTTGTCATGAACATAAGAGGGTGAAGAAATAAGAAAGCAAGTGTTTTAATCAGAGATGCTGATTACTACACGAAGAAATAAAATCTTTATACATTCGTCCCAAAATACACTGTGTTAAATAAATCTTGTGTATAGTTTCCTTAAACATTCATTCTGTAAAAACGCAACTCGCTGGTCTATGAAGTCCTCACCTTAGGCTCTGTGATACTTTTCTACCCAGTCCCATTGGTACACGGCCTGCCCCCTCCAAAACCTCATGTGATTCCTGGGTATGTCGGAGACAACCTGAGAACATATTACATAAGGTACAAACTTGTTCATGATACAGTTATTTTCTAGCACAAACTATTTCTGTCTGTCCTCCAGATAAAGTGTCTTTGTAAACCAACTAATAAACAACTATCATACATAGCAATTCAAGACACTCCTTTTCACACAGAAATGATTGCTGGTAACAATAACAAGCCTAATTAACTGTCGTAACATCTCTGCTTACTTGGATTTTGCAGCAAATCACATTTCTGGTGCGAAAAGAAGTTGCAATTTTATTTTTTTTATCTTTCAGCTGTTTAGACAGCATGAATGAGTATTGCTATAAAACATAACACAGATACGTTCTGAAAGAGAGAGACTGAGACTTTTACATATTAACATGTATTCATGTCATAAGATTCTGCTCCACCATTGTGCTTTTCATGACAGATGGCACAGCTACATCCTGAATTATTGTAGTAATAAGAAACTTTCAGTAAAATTTGTAAATTCTATAGACAGGCATCTGTATAAAAGTCTAGTGCATATTACTGGAGCATATGATTTTTTTTTAGCAAGCTAATAGCTGGGAGACATGCACTGAAAATATCATTTAATCTTCAGTGAATGAGTGAATTTGGCATTTTTCTGACTATTGGGTTTCCTTACTTATTCATTTTGATTGAAAGTATAATTTTCCCAAATTATACTCTGTGCATCTAGGATTTTCAGCTTCAGGTACATATTGAAATTCATTTTTTATAAGGAATCCAATTGTACTCAGTTGAAAAGTCATAAAATCCTTCTAAAAATGCAGCCACAACCCCCTTAAATGTGCATTCCTAAATATATTACACTTCAAGAGATAATTGGTTCAGGCTCCTCAAGGACTCAGAGCAATTGCTGGCATGTTTGAGAAAACTGTGAATCTCTTCTTTTTTTTTTTTCATAGAATAAAATACACTTGTAGAAAGACGAAACGGGTTTGTGAATGTGTGTAATACACACTACAGGGCATTAATCTGAAAAGTGCCTTCCACTGACCTAGTGTCGTATCTTTGCTGTCTGTAATAATTTCCCCCCACTGTTCTGACAGACTTAATCTTTTCACATCTGATACAGAGGCAATATCAGAAAAGATAGGTATCAAGAAATATAGCCAATTAAAGAAAACTATATGAAAATGTTCAATTTAGCTGTCTGTTGTCTGGCTGATAGCAGCTAATTTACTGTCTATGTATTACAGAGCAAATAATCTATCCTGTGCTGTCTGATGCACTTTTGCGGTGGAATCCAAGAATATGTCACTGCTAAAGAATGTGCCCCTTTAAGGACTGCCAATAATACAAGACATGGACCAAAACTGCCTGAACATGTAAACAAACATGATCGCGTTTTTGCAGATCCTGGCTGATTACGTCATTGTTTATTGATAGTGCTTTGTTGAAGTCATGGGGGGAAATAGTTACAATGCGCAGCTTCTGAGAAATGTCTTTTTTAATTCTTAGGCAAAATTCCCTTGGATCTGTGGAAGTTTGGGTGAAAAAAGTAGTTCTAATCTGTTCATGTGTCCTTGCTGACTAGGAATAAAGGCTCTTTTTTCTGGGTCCTTACCCAGAGAAAATGAATGTATGTGAATCTCAAAGAGTATTGTTACCTTAAGTATTTTCACTTGGATGATTTTACAGATGCCATTTATGGAAATAACTTTTTTCAAAGAGCTTTAGAGTTAAATAGAAATCTTGAAAACTTTTTCAAGGTGTAAATTGGGAACATCTGTAAAATTATCTACTACTGATAATTGCATTTATGTCCATCTTTCCAAATCTCTGTGCACAATATTGCCTCCTACCTTTCACTTCATGGATGCAGTTATTAGCATCTTTTTTGTTGACTAGGAACTGTATTCATCATGAACATCTAAAATGCTGAAATATATCAATCACCATGTCCGTTTTGTCTCACCTCTCTAAAGAGTATACTTACGTACCCACTCAGATATTTGAAATAATGTTGTGAATTTAGTAATTTTGCAAGAGTCTAAATGTAAGCATTACAGTTTAGAGGTTTCAGTTTAAGGAAGCAGTTGTTTGCAGCTCTACTCTAAGACAAAACTTCATTTCCAGCAGTAAATGAACCATACTTATTTAAACAGATTGAGGAGGAGAGGGATGTTTTTACTCTCTCTCTGTCCCTTCTCCCACAACTGGAGCAGTGAAAGCAGCCCTCGGCCCTGAGGAATCATGGAGGGCAACAGTGAACCAGCACTCTCCACACAGATGCCACAGCCTCATCCAAACTGCCCGTTCAGAAAAGTCTCTGGTCTAGGCTATCTCTAAATTATGTTCAGGCTGTATCTGGGAGATGTCAACTTGACATTGGCAGTCTATACATACAGATGACTGATGGTCAATGCTTGCACCCATATTTTTCTTCTGCTTGCCTTATCAATACACGTGCAGCCAACTTTACTGGATATTACAGGCTACAGTGATAGCTTCAACTCTTAATGCTTTGTTATCATCTGCTGTCTTGCACATTCAGAATTTCAGAAGGTGGTGGTTTTCACACATCACCTCTCTGGCATGAATAAGTTTCTAGATCTCAGTTTGAGCCTGAAGACAGCTTGCAAGCAAGACTCAGGTAAAACAGCCATGCTCAAGGGAGAAGCATTCTGAAACACAAATCTCCTGGCAGTATTCTTTTCATCTCTCTGCTGGTTTCTTTCAGTGCTTTATTCTGCTGCCTTGTTTTCACTTTAACAAGAACATTCTAGCCAAAAATTGTTGCTTCACAAGAATTAGCCTGATAATGAGAGTGACTAAAAGAGCTGACCCTGACATCTCCTGATGCTATGTTAATTTGCATGTACAAAAGGGAAATGTTCGAATTCCAACATCCTATCAGCATTTAGTCAGTAAGTTACTGGCACATCCAATATCTTGTGTCCTCCTCCTCATTTTTGCGTGCAACATTTTACAACCACATGCATAGTGAGCTACAACAAGATCTCCTCTGTAAGATCCCCTCTGTGCACTGGAGTATGAATTTCCTAGCGCTCATCCACATCTCTGCTTCATGGTTCAGAAGACATACGGCTTTAGTGTTGCTTTTTGCCTGGGTACTCAGTTCTGAAATTGCCTATCTTCCTTCTGTGCGATGTTGCTTATTTTATAGGTGTGAAGGGAATACAATGCTCCCAAACTCCCAGAATTGAATTAATGTTATATTTTGTAAGGGTTTTGTTAAATTTTATCATCACGGCCTGCTTAAAATGGAAAGAGGTCTTAAATAATTATCTTTTCCCTTCTTTTCTTTAACCACTTACACCATTATTGGTTTTTTTTTTGTTACTACATTGTCTGATTTTGAGAATTTTTTCCAACCCTTCTGTCTTCATCTCCTCTAAACCACTCTTCTCACTAAATCCCATCAGCCTCTTTTTTGTTGTCACTACTTTCTCATACATGGTTAATCACTTCATCTTACATCTGCTGTAGCCTGTTCTTTCAGGTCTTTATTCTGCAGTCTTTTCAGACCAACCAAAGCATCATAGCCAAAAACCTTTGCTTCCTACTAGTCTAAAACAGTATTGCTTGTTCTTCAAATCCCTGTACTACTTTCAGTCTTTTTTCAGCTCACTTTCAAAGCTCACCTTCACTCTGACTTGTGATTCAGTCTTCTCTTGTTCTCCTCAGGAGAAACGCTATTCTTCTTGGAGATTTCCAAGAAGATGCTCCCTCCAGGCCTCCCTCACCTACCCAGCTGCCCTTACACAACAGGTATGGGGCTCTGGAAATTGAGGGCCCAGCAAATGAAGAGGAAAATGTAGATGAGGGCCAATCCAGGGAGTTGTCTAAGGTGAGTCAGTCTGCCCCACACATTCTGACTGCCTCTATTAAAAAAAAAAGAGGGTAATTGTCATAGGTGATTCCCTTCTGAAGGGAACAGAGGGGCCAATATGTCGACCAGACCCAGCCCACAGGGAAGTCTGCTGCCTCCCTGGAGCCCGCGTCAGGGATGTCACTAGGAAACTCCCCGGTCTGGTACAGCCCTCTGATTATTACCCATTATTGGTCATGCAGGTTGGAACTGATGAGGTAACAGAGAGAGGTCCAAAAGCCATCAAAAGGGACTTCAGGGCATTGGGACAATTGGTTGAAGGGTCAAGAGCGCAGGTAGTGTTTTCCTCAACCCCTTTAGTGGCAGGAAAGAATACAGAAAGGAACAGGAAAACACACTTGATTAACAGATGGCTCAGAGGCTGGTGCCACTGACAGAAATTTGGTTTCTTTGGTCATGGGGAGGCTTTCACAGAACTGGGTCTGATGGCAAATGGCGGATTTCAGCTGTCTCCAAAGGGGAAAAGGATTCTTGCTCATGAGCTGGAGGGGCTCATCTAGAGGGCTTTAAACTAGGTTTGAAGGGGGAGGGGGATAGAACTAGGCTCAGTAAACTAGGCTCAGGGAATAAGGCATCCCACACCCCTAGGGTGAAATCGGCGTGCTCGGCTGGCTCTCTGGAATGCCTGTACACCAATGCACGCAGCATGGAGAACAAACAGGAGGAGTTAGAAATCTGTGTTCGATCAGGGAGTTATGATCTTGTAGAAATGACTGAGACTTGGTGGGATAGCTCGCATGACTGGAATGTGGTCATGGATGGCCACGTCCTCTTCAGGAAAGACAGGCCAGCAAGGCGAGGTGGTGGAGTTGCTCTTTACGTGAGGGAGCAACTAGGGTGCCTTGAGTTCTGTCCGGGGCGGATCAGGAGCAAGTGAGAGCTTGTGGATGCGAATTAAAGGACAATCTGGCATGTGTGATACTGTTATTGGTGTCTATTACAGACCACCGGATCAGGATGAGGAGATTGATGAGGCCTTCTACAGGCAGCTGACAGCGGTCTCACAAACGCAGGCCCTGGTTGTCATGGGGGACTTCAACTATCCTGATATCTGCTGGAAGGCCTACTCAGCCAGCCATCCACAGTCCAGGAGGTTCCTTCAGTGCATTGATGATAACTTCCTGATGCAAATGGTGGATGAGCCTTCTAGGAGAGGAGTGCTGCTGGATCTTATTCTCACAAATAAGGAGGGTATGGTTGAAAGCGCTGAAGGTCGAGAGTAGCCTTGGTTGTAGTGACCATGAAATGGTGGAGTTCAGGATCTCATGTGGCAGGAAGAGAATACCTAGCAGAACTAGAACCCTAGACTTCAGTAGGGCCAACTTTGATCTTTTCAAACAATTGCTAGGAGAAATCCCATGGAACAGAGTACTAGAAGGTAAAGGGGCCCAAGATAGTTGGTTAGCCTTCAAGGACCTCTTCTTCCGAGCTCAAGATCGGTGCATCCCAACAAATGAGAAGTCAAGAAAGGGTACCAAGAGACCTGCATGGTTAAATGGGGAACTGTTGGGCAAACTCAAGTGGAAAACGAGAGTGTACAGATCATGGAAGGAGGGCAGGCCACTTGGGAGGAATATAGGTCTGCTGTCAGAGGATGTAGGGAGACAACTAGGAAAGCTAAGACCTCCTTGGAATTAAACCTTGCAAGAAAGGTCAAGGACAACAGAAAGGGCTTCTTCAAATACATTGCAGATAAAACTAACACTAGAGGCAATGTAGGCCCACTGGTGAATGAGGAGGGTGCCCTGGTGACAGAGGATAATAAGAAGGCAGAGTTACTGAATGCCTTCTTTGCCTCAGTCTATACTGCTGGAAGCTATCCTGATGAGCCCCGGAACCCTGAGGCTCCTGAGGAAGTCAGGATAGAGGAGGAGTCTAGCCTGGTTGATGAGGACTTGGTTAGGGACCAGTTAAGCAACCTGGCCATCCATAAATCCATGGGTCCTGATGGGATGCACTTGCGGGTGCTGAGGGAGCTGCATGTCATTGCCAGGCCACTCGCCATCATCTTTGTTAAATCGTGGGAACGGGAGAGGTGCCTGAGGACTGGAGGAAAGCAAATGTCACTCCGGTCTTCAAAAAGGGCAAGAAGGAAGACCCAGGTAACTATAGACCAGTCAGCCTCACCTCCATCCCTGGAAAGATAATGGAACAACTTATCTTTGGTACTATCTCTAGACATATCAAGGATAAGAGGGTCATTAGGGGCAGTCAACATGGCTTCACTAAGGAGAAGTCGTGCGTGACAAACCTGATAGCCTTTTATGAGGACATCCCCCAGTGGGTGGACGATGGTAAAGCAACGGATATGGTCTATCTTGACTTCAGTAAAGCATTTGACAAAGTCTCCCACAGCATCCTCACAGCTAAACTGAGGAAGTGTGGTCTGGATGATCGGATAGTGAGGTGGATTGTGAACTGGCTGAAGGATAGAAGCCAGAGAGTAGTGGTCAATGGGACAGAGTCTAGTTGGAGGCCTGTATCCAGTGGAGTCCCTCAAGGGTCAGTACCAGGACCAGTATTGATCGACATATTCATCAATGACTTGGATGAGGGGATAGAGTGCATGGCCAGCAAGTTTGCTGATGACACTAAACTGGGAGGAATGGCTGACACACCTGAAAGCTGTGCTGCCATTCAGAGACAACAGGGCAGGCTGGAGAGTCGGGCGGGGAGAAATTTAATGAAATACAGTAAGGGCAAGTGTAGAGTCTGCATCTGGGTAAGAAAAACCCCATGTCCCAGTACAAGTTGGGGACTGAATTGTTGGGGAACAACACAGGGGAAAGAGACCTGGGGTCCTGGTGGACAGCAGGATGACCATGAGCCAGCAATGTGCCCTTGTGGCCAAGAAGGCCAATGGCATCCTGGGGTGTATTAGAAGTGGTGTGGTTAGTAGGTCAAGAGAGGTTCTCCTCCCCCTCTACTCTGCCCTGGTGAGGCCGCATCTGGAATATTGTGTCCAGTTCTGGGCCCCTCAGTTCAAGAAAGACAAGGAACTGCTTGAGAGAGTCCAGCGCAGGGCCACAAAGATGGTTAAGGGAGTGGAGCATCTCCCTTATGAGGAAAGGCTGAGGGAGCTGGGTCTCTTGAGCTTGGAGAAGAGGAGACTGAGGGGGGACCTCATTAATATTTATAAATGTGGAAAGGGTCACTGTCATGAGGATGGAACCAGGCTCTTCTCAGTGGCATTCAGTGATAGGACAAGGGGAAATGGATATAAGCTGGAACATAGGAGGTTCCGCTTAAACATGAGGAAGAACTTCTTCCCAGTAAGGGTAACAGAACACTGGAACAGGCTGCCCAGAGAGGTTGTGGAGTCTCCTTCTCTGAAGGTGTTCAAAACCCGCCTGGATGCGTTCTTGTGTGATCTGATCTAGGTGGTCCTGCTTTGGCAGGGGAATTGTACTAGATGATCCTTTGAGGTCCCTTCCAATCCCTAACATTCTGTGATTCTGTGATTTCAGCTGTTACGGTGGGAAAAGAAGCCCTGGATGATATAATGAATATAATAATGAAGGAGGGTTATATCCTTTCATAGATACTCACAGACATACTTTAGTGTCAACCATAGTGAAAAAAGGTGACATTTGCTACTTAAAAAACATACAGTGAAAGCAGCTAGAAGACTCACGAATGGGGTGAATTTTTTCCAAGATTTGCATGTGCAGGCATCAGCATTTCTACATTTTTTGCATACATCTATATTTGTGCATATCGGTAGCTCTTCCTCTACTGATCTACAAGATGTCCTTTCTTTCTGCATTTCTCAGTTTACAGAGTAATTTGAATTTTGGTTCCACAAACCACAAAGCTTTGCAGATGTCAAAGGAAACAATGGTGAAGACAGGTTTGCAAAGCAGTCCCAAAGCCTCTGACTATCATGTGTCATGACTATCATGGCACAAAAAATATGGCTAAGTGATAGTTTTGTTACAGTAACATTTGAAATATAATACAGAAATAAGGCTCTGAGGAAAAGGGAAATATTTCTAAGATTTCTTAGAATTTTTAGCAGAAGTTGAACTCAGGGGAAAAAGAAGGAGATCTTCCTGATTTTAGGTACAGAGCTGTTGAATTTTAAACCTACAATAAAAACAAACAAACAAACAAATCACTGTGACAAGGTACATGAGGGCTTAAGAAATTATGGCTTTTAGCTATCATCCCAAGAGGAGTATTAATAATACAATTTATGCATGTGTGTATGTTCATGTATGCAGGTACCTGTGCATATGTATAGACCAATGCCATCCAGACTTGGCCTTGGTTGGTTGATATCTTGTAGAAATGAATTCTACATTTTTTACACCCAAAATTTCAAATATGGGACCCAAAGGAGATACTGAATCACAATCTGTAAGAAAAATTTGTGTTGTTGTTGTGTGTATTTTACTTTGGTTTTGTTGAGTCCAGCTTAGCTCACATTGCCATTATGAGGAAATGATTGTTTATATCTATCATCTTGTGTGTATTGGAAAATTGGCAGCACTACCTTGTAATTCATCACTTGTGAGTCAGGGGACAATGCATCTTGAACTGCAGGGCAAAGGATTATACAGTCATAGAAGCAAAATGCTGCATCCCTATGAGCTGAATCAGCCTAATAACAGAGTTCTTAAGCAAACTTTGCAGAAATATGCAGAAGAATTAGTAGGTTCTCAGAGATATTAAATTGTATAAAAGTAGTTTTTCTTTTATCTGTTTAGATTTACTCAGCCAGCTGATGAGTCATGATCAGAAACATCCACTATGAAAAGGAGGCTTTCTGACAGGGCGGTGTTTAGAGATGGGAAATATAAATAACTTAGGGATTTTTGACATAAAGCTGGAGTGTGTTGGTTAGACTCAACTCCACACAGTGACAATACCAAGATACAGTATGCAACAATGGCACTTCTCTTTAAAACTCACAAAGCAATTAAATATTACTTGTATTAGCTGCAAATTGTGCATTGCTGTCAGTTGATGTTTCACCACTCTCTACATAATGACCCTACTTAAGAGCAAGAGTTTGGATATCTGCAAGAAAACAGTAACACTTGCCAATTTGTCAATCCATTGCCCATCACATAATTCTTGTAAACTTGAAAATACCACAAGTCTCCAATGAAGGTGAATGTTCAGATGTAGCAAACAGTGCATCTTGAACCTTGTATTTTCTATCTTGGCATGGGTGACCATCTGTTTTGAGGAATACAGAACTTACTACACCCACATCTGAATGGCACATTAGTGTTGTAAAATACTTGATTATGTGTCATAATCTACTTATTGTCTGCCCCAAAATATGCCCGTTTCTTAGTAAATGTGAATTCTAGCCTTATGTATATTCCAATATTCAATTTTGGTTGTCGATTTTTAAAGGAAAGAAAAACATCGTTCTATGATATTTATGTCACAGATCATTAATAGGTGCTAGAAAATATTAACAGTTATAATGAATGAAGGCACTGATATATGAATAGTTATAATTCAAGTTAATGGTGATTATGATTCAGGAAATGTGTATTCCAGGCAAACTGTAGGTTCTCTGTTTAATGATGCCTATGACAATAGAAACAATATTGTTACTTAGATAGCTCTGGCAAATGTAATAAGAATTTCACGTCTGGCAAAGAAATTATACATCTCCTGTTGTTCATATTGTTTCTTTATAGGTGAAGAAAAAAAAGCTAAATTCTGTTCTAATTTTGTTTGCTCTCACTTTCTACACTAAGCAGAAATAAAATTGCAGGACTTGACTTTTTTTCTGTGAATATGGTATTCGATCTCCTTCTTCACATATTTGTAGTGTGAGTAGAGGGAATCCAACATCCTCTCAAGCAGCATGCAAAACAGGGTTTTTTTCTTTATTTCTCTCTCTCTCCTTGCCAAGTTGATCTTAAAGAATAGAAATATTAAAAAAAAAAAAAATCCCTTCGCTTTCATTCTACAGCATTATTTCAACAGATCTAGTCATGTACTTGAAACTGAGAACTTACTTATATTTTTCTAATTAGTTAATAACCTTGTTATTTACTTTTCAAATCGTCGTTGTTCTCAGTAGAGTTTTGGAGTTTTTGGTAAAAGTCTTTGTCTCCTTCACCCACGCCTGCCTGACACTCATAGGAATTTTTAATGAACTATGGGACAACAGAGCACGCTGACTCCCTACCACTCTGTGTGTTGCTCCTGCCAGTGCTTTCTGAGCAGTTAAGAAACTGCTAAACTTAGCTGAACCTGCAGCTATTAGCCAGGTTTTAGAAACCTCTTTCTTGGAGCTAGCCATTAAAGCGAGGAAGATGTTGGCCACTTGGGAAGAATAACAACCTCTGTGGTCACGTACCTATGTGCCTCAGAGCATAATAAAGCACTTTGCTCGTAAAACCCCTCCATACATTTCCTCTATCTCTCAAGTGCAAGCGAAGCCATCTCTAAGACAGAAAGCCTCTAGCCTGCATTAACGCGTTTAAGCCGTCCTGTCATTAATGGAAGAGAAACAGTCAAGCAAAGGCCGCTTCTGTTTTGTTGCAAAAGCATAGGCACTGAGTATGCTGGTAGAAATCATTGTAATTGCATATAACTGAGCCAAAAATAACAGAAACTCTCAATTTTACATCACATCTGACTTTAATATAAACAGCTCAGGTTTCTGTAGGGATTATATGTTGTTTAGTCTCTAGTAGAAAGCTTGTATTTAAGTAAATAGTAATCAGGAGAATGTCAATCAGTTTTGTTATAAAATAGTGCATGGCAAGACAAACTAGGAAATTCATTGTTGCTCACTGAGAATGCCAGCCTATTTTTTCATGATTTCTCTTGTTAATAAAGTGGTGATTAAATTAATCCTGTGTTCCATTAACTGTAACATCATGAAAGATCATCAACAAAAGCAAGAAGCAAAAGAAGTACCAAATCAAAGGTCATATGTTTTCCAAATATAGGTACTTATATGTAAGTACAAGGACCTGTTAACATGCTTCTCTGAGAACATAAATCCATGTATACATGCAAAAAGCACTGGAAGATCTCTGCAGGATATTTTGCAACACAAAATCCTACTAATCTAACATAAAATAGCTAATCAGAGAGCTATTTCGTAATGCCCGCGTTGCTCAACGCTAATTCAACTCCAACTCATCTTTAACAGGATTCAGAGAGTTTCTCACCCTTTTCTGTCTCCCTCCCTGACTCCGAGGAGCGCTGGCAGCTTTGGACACAGACAATGATCATAGCAGCTGCACTGCTGAGGGGCAGTGGACGGAAGTTGGGCAAGGCAGGCTGGTGGGAAGGCAGTTGGGAAAAGCATTAGTGTTATGTCCAAAGCATTAAATGTGTGGGCTATTAACTATGCAGGCAGCAAGAAAAGGTCTGATTGTAGAAAAGAGGAGGAAGAGCAGGGTTTAGACCCGGCTTGCATTTTGTCTTACAGCACTAATGGCAAACTATTTTACCCATAGCCCCTTCTTTTGGTACTCTGCGGTTTATTTCTGCAAGGTTCGCATCAGTCATGTCTACACATAAAACATCATGACTGGTATATTACTTCAGCCTACTGGCTTGTGGTCCACCAGTTAGATCATCAAAACCTTAAATTTTCACTTGGCTTACTTCATTCGGGAAGTCCCTACAAGCTATGCTGGCAAAAACCACACTCTTGCCAGTGCAAGCTGTGTCAATATTAGAAGACCTTATTGCAAGAGCAGAGGCAGGGCTGACCTCGCTGGTCCTATGACTACAGATGTCCATGTGAGGAGAGAGCACCCACCACGTCAGCCAAGGCAGAGAGGAGAGGGAAGGCAGGAGGTCAGACCTTATTTGGCCAATGTTTGAACCAACTTGCAGTAAAAGAGACGAGTCAGCCAGCTGCTCACAGATGAGAATAAACCTGAGCTACTGCTTCTCTGGGACCCAAAGTACCCCCGTAATGCTGTTATTTAGCATAGCTCGTATTTACAGGGCCTGTATACCCATGATTTATAGGCGGTGGAAGAATGAGGAGCATAGAAGTTTTGCCACAAGCAAGCAATAATTTTTGGCAGCGGACATAGATGTTGTTTGAGCTCTGGTAATAGAGGACATAGGTCCTATTAGTATATTTTCCTGGCAGATAACAGGGCATTCAGAATTATTTCTGCAGCCTGTGCAGAACATGGAGATATTCTGATTTTAAGACACTGCTGCAAGAACTCCCTTGCAGAAGGAAGTGCCTCTATATCTTACCTTCTGAAGATCAGGGAAAAAACAAAAGGGAAAACCTTTTTTTAAAGTGTCATTATACAGGCCCTTCTGTAAAATCTTTATTGAATCTAAAACAAAAAACAGTAACTTCTGCTAAAGATTGTACTTGCTGGAATAAATGTACCATAATGCAAGTCTCTGAATGCTGTGTTTTTTAATGTTCTTTTGTTAGGAGTCTTTTTTTTTTTAATAAAAAGTAGAGATTTTTTCAATACAAAATTAATATTTGTAAAACATTGCTTAAAATATGAAGTAGGTACATTGAGTTCAGCAGCACTCAGGAGGCCAAGGTTGCTGTGTGTAATTTCCGAAATTAAACCAGGAAGGAAATCTGCAGTTTCACCCTGAGAGAGAGCAGGACTGTCTCCTGGTGTGTCTGGGCTTTGGAAATAAGAGTTGGGATGTTACAGAATTGTATTGAAAAGAAATTAAACCTTGCATATAGACCATTCTCCCCAAGAGAGTGTTTCTATATTTCATAGAAAGCTTGCCGTTAATTGCAGAGACTGAAACACTTCTGAGCTAAAAAACTGCTTGCTGTTAAAACTATTTTACATGAAATGACCATGTACCTGCATATAATTAAAATCATTAATTGTAAGATGGATTGTATCATGGTAATGAATAAATAAGTTTGGAAGAAGCATTTTCATGTAAAGGATACGTAAAAGATTGTCCCAGTATTTCCTAACAAATTAATATATACTATTTTCATGCGATTAGAAGGCAATTCATATAATATAAACAGTGTTTTATAGCTTATAAATGCTAGTTTCATCTTTTATTTCACATTCTTTTATGGCAGAGTTCTTTGCAGTGTAACAGTGTCTTACCTGAACACAGTAAAATTTCTGTGTCTGACAGAAGCTATTCAATTCCTCATGGGACTATTCTGCAATTGTTTTTAAAGCTTTTCATTTCAGAAATGAATTAACTATCATTAACGCAAGGGAAAGTTCTTTAACTTTGGTGAATGAGAGGACTGAAGTAATCAGTCAAGTGGCATGGTTTATCAAGACTGCCTTAGTATTTTCTCCTCATCATCTTATCATTGCTCAATGCTATTTGCCAACAATTTTCAATTAGGAGATTGTGCCAAAGGACTTCTGAAGTTTGCTGTGATTGTGGAGACTATTTTAAGCTGTGTTACTACATTAACATGTAGTTTCAATGTGACACCTTCACCAGTTGTCACCTCCTCCGAAACACTAGACTGCAAAACCATCTGGACCTTTTGTGCTATTCCATTTCCACCTCACCCAGGATTCCATTCCATGAGAGACTCAAGTTGGGCATTTGCCTAATGGACCTTTTGTAGCCAAAAAATTTCAAGGCCCTCTAAGGCTTTCTGGTGATAACATGATCAAGAAATTTCTTTCACCTGGTAGTATCCAAGTTTTCTTCTCTGCCTGCATAGAATGTGCGTGCTTGGTGACACTCACACGGAATCTAAGTCATTCTGTGTAGAAGGCGGGGCACAACTGCCTGGTGAGAACTTATTTGAGGTTAATTCCCATTAATTCCTGTTGCATAGCCATCTTTTTGGTTCCAGAATCTTGCCCGCTTGTCATGTGTGTGAAACGGTCTTATCATTTTCATGTGACTAAGAAAATAGATAAAATCCCAAGAAACATTGAGCTGAGGGAGAGCAAGAGACATCTAGAGGGTACAGTTGGGGAAAAGTAGAAGGGCAAGGTATGCACAGCAAGATCTGTCTCCTTTCATCTTCCAACCAGCAGCACTTTTCAAAGGCAGAGAGTGCGTTGAGAAGATACATTTAATCTCCTTTGAAACTCCGGGTTCCAGCAGAAATCCTGTCTTGAACAGCCCCTCTGCTTGTTTATTCATTAACTGTCTGCAGAATGAACTGCTCAAGACTCATGAGGTCACATCACTCAGCAGGAGATGAGCATTCAAGTAATGTTACTTAAAAGTAATTATTTGACCGAACATGACAGTGAGATTGATCTAAGCACAAGTAGTTTGTGTCATCGTGATTGGTGCAGGGTAAAACCAACATATTCATCTATCTTTCTGTACACCTTGACCTAATAAAAGTGGGAGTTGTCGTCGACTACTGGCATAGCACAAGCAAAACACTTACACAGCATTTAGCCTTACAGTCATTTTCCTCAAAAGAATATAGAGAACAATTGTGGGAAAAGAAATCTGAACACAGTCCACAATTGCTTTGTAGATAGATTAGCAACAATAATTTTCCTAGTCTCTCAGAATATTAGTTTTTCACAGTACATGGCCCATGACTGGGTAATAACTGATGTTCTTTCTTATGACATAACACATTAAACTGAAATATTTTATTATGAATACGTTTAATATGCCATGAGTTATTGTTCAGTATTTTTTCTTAATATTAAGTCGTAAATATTCCTTACTCTACATCCCTTCATCAGTTATACATTTTATCTGTGGAAAATAAATCTGACCCTTTATGAAGGGCATCTGTCAAGCATTCTCACCTTTTATGTGCTGATGTTTAAAAATCACGGATTAGTCTGTACAAGAAGTACAAATGTTGTCGGCATACTAATAACAGTAGTTGTTTTTCTTAAAGCTTATACTGTCTGAAAGAATAGCTTCTATTCAAAGTTTCAGTAACAGCAAATTTAGTTTTATGTAGAAATTTGAAAAGTAATGATACAATAATTCAGAGGTGTTCCTTAAGAAATTAAAGTGGTTCTGTAGGAGAAAAATCTGTTGTCAAATGCACACATAAGTTGTTCAGATATGAATGGACATTTAGAGACAGTGACCAGATGGTATCTCAGCTACTAATGTATCTTCACCATTTCCTTGTAGTCTAAAATATTGCAGCTTAATCTTTAATATTTAATTATAAGTATCTTAGATTTTTAAAGATAGATAAATAATTCAAAAGTCATTAAAGAACCTTGAACTATAAACTGCCCACAGTTTTTTTTCTAAACACACTTTTTGTAATATCATGAGTAGAATGGTCCACAAAGTATCAAAAACTACGAAGAATTCTTACATCTCCTGTTAACTATTTGTACACTTCCAGGCCAAATAACCATCTCTCTTGTAACTCTAATACTCAGAAATGTTTACTTGGTTGCTTCTATGTTAAAGTTGTTCCCAGAAATAGAATAAATAGCCAGGTAACAGTCAGTGGCACTTGTCTGTCATATAGATTAGCTGAGGGTTCCCTCTTGACTGCAGCCTCCTGCATTGTGGACTGCATTTCATTCACAGCTCCTGAATGGAGCTATCAGGGTTTTTTTTATGACTAAGCTCACTTGGGAAGTGTTAGACTACAAAGCACATATTCTGCTAAAAACAAAACTACACTTTTTACCTGCATTTTCTTATTTTTTAAAAACAACTTTTAAACAATTTGTGGGTTTAAAAGGGAAATTAAGCTTATATTTGATTGTCTGTTGTTTGACTGTAACTTTCACATATTCTATTTTAATTTCCAGTGGTCATCATGCATAATTTAGGGTGCTTTGGTCCTGAGTCAGTAACATAGATTTACTATTCCACGCATTATACAGCTTATTCTACCACATTTAATTAGGAAAATTCTGTCAGTTTGTTAGCACAGTGCTTTGTATAAGCAGCACAGCACATTAAACTCTTGAGTTCCTCTTTGAGAACCCACCTAGAAATGTTTTATCTGTGGTTACAACATTTATGACTGCAATAAGTGACTAGCAAGTCATTAAAAGGCTGTACATTTGAAAGCTGTGAATACACTCACACTGCAAGGCTTGAAATACATGCTCTGGATGTTCTGAAACATAATGTACACTTTCTCTAAATCATCACAGTGATTTTCTTCCACTTTTTAAGTTGTTAGCTGTTGCAACTATAAAAGATCTATTAATCTCTAAGAAAGGAAATAGAGGAAAAATCCAGGTCAATATCTGATGAAGGGAAGATTTTGTGCTGGGAGGAGAAAAGAAAACATATTCTTGTACAAGCTAAATAGATAATTTCAGAACTTTTCTGAAGTAGAATTTTTTTTTGAAATTGATTCAGACATGAGTACCTATAATTATACTTAACTGTATATCTTATCACATATAAGTGATAAGTTTTCAGACAATGAATACTGTGGTCTTGACCCAGCCAAGATTAATCATGTAAATCTGCCTGGGCTCTGAGTTAAAAGTCTATATAGTCAGTGTCATTTATTTTAGTGAGACATTTGTGGGTTTAAAATTAAAGTAACCTGCTAATAGGATTGTTAAGGTAATCAAGTTATCTCTGACTTCAAACAAGTATGTACTTAATGAGTTGGCTGAATCAGACTCTGCATCTGAAATTTGGTATGAAATAGAACCCAGGTATACCTAAATAAGCAGCATGTTTTGTCAGTGTCTTTCGAAGGATTATGTACATGTTAAATTTTTACATTTAAAATGATTCCATTTTAGAGACCTAAAAACTTGCCCTTGTGTAGAAGAAGAAATAAGAAACTAGAAGTAGACAACACTTTTAAACAAATATTCCCCAATTAGAAATGACCATTATAATGTAACAGATTTTTTTCTGTTTGAAAAACAGATTTGACCTGGAAAAGGTCAAATTTTAACAATATTTTTACAATCTCTTCCAAAACATATTTTCTTTTCCTTTCAGTAAGAAAAATGTTATTGTCACATTGCAGCTGCGTTTTTCAGTTTAATATGAGTATATTACTGTTTCTTTTTTTTTTTAATTTATTTTCTTACAGCCTTGTTACTGCAGTTCTGTGAGAATGTGAGTCTTTGTTTTGTTTAAATCTACAATTCGTTCATTGCCATGAGAGGGGGACATTTTGGGAGCACTAATTTTAAGTCCAAAAAGAAGAGAGACACTGAGAAGAACCTTTATTTCTTTGGGGATATGCTACGGACATAAAAGCGTGGCCTCCAGTGCAGCAATGTGCATGTTTGAGCAAGGGCAGAGGAAGGAGCTGGATCGAGCAGAAACAGTGGAGAAAAATGAAGAAGAAAGAAGGACTAAGAACTAGGCAAGGTGCAAGACTCGGGAGTCAATAAATGGAGGTGGTGCTGTAAATGTTGCACTTTCTTCTCTTGTAACTGCAAGGGAAACCATCATTTTAACAGATGTGATGATAGCTAGTATGGAGTGATACTCTAACAAATCTGCCGTGTGCTTGAGCACATCCAAGGCAGAACACGTATTCCTGGAAACCGGAACAGACTTAGAATGAGATATCAGAGCTATTAAAAGTATCGCTGTACAACCTGACAGGTGAGTAACAGCTTTATAGTCGAACCGGCGAGCTGGTTCAAGGCTCACAGAAAATGTGGAAAGATATAAGGCAGGCTTCACATCAGGACAAAATGTGAGGAAATATTAGTACTTCTGAGAATTTTTACTGAACTAAACTCATTTTTTTCAAAAAAGCCTTCCTTTTCAAGTAAGGCTGACCCCAGAAGAAAACTAACTCAGCACTGTGGATTCTGAAATATGCGTGTTGCTTCTGGATATCCGCACCCAAGTATTACTACAGGGCTGGTTATAAATTACCAATGTTATCCTTCTCTTGCAGGCAATGCCCCATAAAAATTAAACCTAGACAATAAGTTTCTGTCAGTGATATGCTTGAGTCCCTCAATACAGACCAAGCATTAATATGAATATTTATTTGTTTCTTAGTAGTTTAAGCTGAGAGCTCTTTCCATAAAGTACTGAGCCTTTCCTGTAACTTAAGTGTTCACTGGACATAATAGAATTCATTCAGTTTCAAACTTTCATTTCACAGCATTGTATTTTAGTTTGAATGCAGTTATTATCTCAGTTATGCTCTGTTCAAAGTCAGGTAATGCTTTTTAAGGATGTTCAAATTTCTACTTCTCTTCATAGGATTTAATGTTTGTAATTAGGATATACATATGAATGTTATAAACTATAAAACAATTTATTAAAATTATGTTATTTACTTCTATATATTAAAGTCAGTATAGCTTTGGGGTTAGTGAAACTGCAAGGAGAACAACATATGTCTTCTGAAGCAGGTAGGAATGCACTGATAAACATGTCATAGTTAACAGTTTAAATTACTATGTAATTCAGAACTTTTACATTCTGCAATAGGTCAATATAACAAACTCTCCCAAATTCACAAGAATGACCAGTGGGAGCAGACCATCAGAAACAGCCCACAATCACAACAAACTGGTGTGTGTTCCTCCAAGCTGATGACCACCAAATAGCTTCAAGGTCAGTTCACATTTATAATCAAATGCCTTTCCAAAGAAAGAAAAGAAGCCTGCGTCCACTGCTAACAGGATGAAAGCTTGGTGAGGTAACCAGGCTCCTTCAAGGAAAGAACCATAACTCAGATACAAAGGTGAAATCAAGCTGTAATGAAGCTTAGCAGATTGTGACTGGGAAGCATACAATAGAGGACGAAAGCATTTTGTGTTACATCCTGGTTGTAGCTTACTTTTAAATTTGCATTTCTTGCTCTGGTTTGCCCTAAAGTTTTTTATAATAGAAACTGCAAGAAAACACCAAAGGCAGTAGCCTTTCATTTCAATATAACCAAATCTCTTCTCATATGCAGGAAACTTTATGTTTGTGATTCTTGAGGCTGTTTGTATTTCAAGGCTTTGAATGTTTCGATTTGCGAAAGCTTTTAAAGATTGCAAAGTCTGTGATACTCTGAAAGGATCAACGCTGACCATCGTGACACTGTTTGAAACAAAGATACTGACTGGAAGAAAGTACTTTTGGATCAGAAGAAACTTTATGTTGCAACGAAATAATTTCACTTCATTTTCGTCTTTTTTCATAAACTAATAGATATTTTTAAATTTAAAGTAATTTTAGAATGAATAGTTGAATAACATCAGGAATCTTTCCTCTGCTTTCTTATGAAATAAAGTTCTGGGGAAATCTAACTCACTTCATGAAGCATTGCCTTCTTAACAGATTCACTTTTTGTATAAACAAGCATATGGAGTTATACCAAAAAAGCCATTTACCTCATATCCTGTCTTGAACCGCGATCGGTATGCTTAGGGAGGTATATGTGATATGGAGAATGTGTAAAAGGTAGTACTCCCCCTAGTACAACATCTCAGTTTCCAGCAATTAGGTAATGATTTCCTGAGATGGAGATTGCATCCGGACCATCATTTTCCATCACGACTGATACAACTACCATTCAAGAAGTCATCCAGCCCATTTCTGTTGAATCATGTTGGTTTTAGCATACTGCTAAAATGTTGGTGCTATGGGAATAAAAATAATTTGTGGCCTCATACACCTTTATACTAAAAAGAAAAGACTACACAAGAAAAAACAATTCTTGCAGTTCATGTACTATTTCATGAAGTCGTGAAGAGATAGAACTATAGAAAAAAGAGAGAGACTGTGAAAAGGGAGCTGAAAGGAGGAACTAAGAAAATGAAATTCTTGCAACCGATGTGCATAATGCATTGCAATAAGAAAGGCTTAAATAGGATGAAATAAAGACAGAATGGCAAAGAAGGAAAGAGGAAGTTTTCCTAGAAACAGGAAAATATATTTCAGATTGCTGAAATTATGCATATTCACACTAATATAATGAAGAGGATGACAGAAACTAGGGATATCAATGAAAAGAAAAATAAGGCAGACTAAACCAGAATTTGAAGCTAATAACTAGCAACAAAATAAAAAATAACACTAAATCCTTCAAACACATCAGGAGAAGAAACCCATACGCTTTAGTATGGACAGCTGATGATCAGATATAACACGACACAAACTCTTTGCCTTGACATTCACTGTGGAAATAAGAGAATTTCCCCCTCTGTAACGTCCTTCTTGGAGTGGGCTCAGCAAAGGGCTGTCTGAACCAAAGGGATTGTACGACGGGCCATGGAACAAACCAGCAAAATGAACACTAAAAATATCACCAGGCCTGGATCGTGTGCTCCCAAAGGCTTTGTGAGATCTCAAGGATGAAACAATTAGATAATAACACTGCTATCTAATCTCTGGCTCAAGACTCCCATGCTGCCTGAGGACTGGAGCATGGCAAATGCAGTATCAGAATTTTTGAAAGCTTCAGCAGGACCAAGAAATCTCCAAGTCTAACTTCCTTACTGGAGAAATTAGTACAAATGTAAACCAAGTGTAGAACAGTGGATACCCTGAGAAGTATGGCCTGCCTGGGAAAAGCTAACTTGGCTTCGGTAAGGTTAAAAATTACCACTTTTGAATACCATCAGTATTCATACCTATGCAAAACTACAATTATAATTTGTTTTATCCTAAAAAACCCATGCTAGAAGAAAGCAGACATAAGCAAAATAAATTGAAGCATCTTTCAGCATCTAAGAATTAAAAAAAAAAAAAATTATATTTCTCCTCCTAAAATATATTACATATTCTTATGTATTTTGTCTATTTTAATGGAAAATCTTTTTTCAAAGCTCTTAGAAAAGTAGTTTCCAGTAGTAGGAAAATTAAGAGGTCAGATTCTTTTCTTTCCCGGGATGTAACCTCATGAACTTCAATGAGGGGAAATGTCAAGTCCGGTACCTGGGAGGAACAGCCCATGCCCGGTGAGTACATGCTAGGGGACACCCTGCTGGAAAACAGCTCAGCCGAAAAGGACCTGAGGCTCCTGGTGGACGCTAGGTTGCACACCAGTAATGTGCCTCTTCTGAATAAAAGGTGAATATTATCCTCAGTGATATTAGACAAAGTGTTGCCAGCAGGTCGGGGGAGTTGATCCTATTCCTCTAATAAGCACTGCTAAGCTCTTCACCTAGAGTGCTGTGTCCAGTTCTGGGCTGCTCAGTGCAAGAGACACATGAACATACTGGAGAGAGTCCAGTGAAGGACCACTAATACTCACATGTGAGGTAAGAACCTCACATGTGAGGAAAGACTGAAAGAGTTGAGACTGCTCAGCCTGGAGAAGAGAAGTGTAGCAGGATCCCTTCTGTGGACGGCCCAGAGTCATGACCGTACACCAATATGGTTAGAAATCATGCTCGTTTATTACAAACAACACACAGGTTATATAGCAAATATGGCGTGACACGACTACATTCTACAATTGGCTTGCTTAGCGTAAACACACTCTCGTGGGTTATAGTGATAGGGCAGCGCTAGCAGACCACAGGTAATAAGCTCATCCCTTTAGTCTCCTCATTGCGGTCATCGGAGAGGCATCCAGGAGGCGTGCATCTGGCAGGCAATCAATCTACATTTCCTTTTAAGGCCATTGAGTTAACTTGAAGGACAAAAGTAATCTAGTTGGTAACCTTGTGCTTGTGGGGCCCAAACAGGGATTGTCCATACCCCGAAAGAATATTATGGCCAGTCTCGGAGACGAACTCCTCCACAGAGAAGGGTCAGGGGAATCTTATCAATGTATATAAACTATATTATAGTTTCAATCACAGAAACATGGTGGGATGACTCACATAACTGAAGTGCTGCAATGGATAAACTCTTCAGAGGGATAGGCAAGAAGGAGAGGCAGAGGGGTAGCCCTGTGTGTTAAGGAGTGTTTTAAACTGTCTAGAGTTTGACAATGATGAGTAAAAACAGTCTAGTGTTTACAGGTAAGAATCAGGGGAAAGACCAACAAGGCAGATTTCATGGCGGGAGGTCTGCTGCAGGACCGCCCAACCAGGACGAAGAGGCAGATGAAATATTCTATAAGCAGCTGAGAGAGTCTCACAATCACTAGCTCTTGTTCTCATGTTCAACTTACCAGATGTCTGCTGGAAACACAATAAAGCGGAGAGGAAATAGTCTAGGAGGTTCCTGGGTTGTGTGGACAATAACTTTCTGACACAGCTGGTAAGGGAGCCAACTAAGGAGGGCACCCCACTGGACCTGTTTTTTGTCAACAAAGAAGGAGTTTGGATGATGTGATGCTTGGAGGCTATCGTGGACATAGCGATCATGAAATGACATAGTTTTTGATTCTCAGAGAAGTAAGGAGGAGGGTCAGCATAACTGTCATCCTTGGACCCCCAAGGGCAGATTTTGGCCTGTTTAGGAGACTAGTTTATAGAGTCCTTTAGGAGGCAATCCTGAAGGGCAAACAGGTGCAGGAAGACTGGACTGTCGCAGCTGGAAGGCTTCAGGCGGCTCCAAGCAGACCATGTTCTAATGCGAAGGCTTTAGGCTCTACTCTAAGGAAGGCCCACACTCCTCCAAGGCTCAGGAGGAAATGCCTCACCCTTAGGAGTAAACGCCCTGCCTTAAATAGTCAGGAGTCACATGGTTTGCTAGATGGGTCAAGGCTATTGGTCACTTGACCATCCATCTCCCAGAGTGATTGGCTGAATGCTACAAGCACCTGTTTCAAGGTTCTTTCCCAGTGTAACGAGCTACAGGTGTTTCTTAGTTAGCCTGCATAGGGAAAGAACTTTCACAGGATGCTGCAGCAGCCAAAAGGTTTCTCCACAATTCCCCCTTTTGTTTTAAGATTAGTTTAAATCAAGCAGGGAGATTTTTCAGCAATACCATGGGAGATACATCTAGCAAACCAGTCATACATTTAGTTATTAATTCTAACATTCTGACTCCGACGGAGACTTGAAATTTAGTCTCTACTCATGGAAGGAACAGGTTGATGGCCAATGTCATTATTTCCATTAGAAGGGTCATTTGATGGATGATCTCCGTTCTGGCCATCATTTGGACGTTGCCTGTTCTGTTTCTGATGTTGCAGGTCAGGGTGGACGCATCTTGCGGGTAGCCATCGTATCCCAGTATCTGTGGAAACGCAAGCATACCCACGACCCCAAGCAATAAGCTCATACGGGCCTTCCCACGTCTTAGTGAGTAGGTCCCGTATCCAGACTTTTGCTCGGGCAGGTGCGTCTCACCCGAAGACTGCAACGAACGAAAGTGATTCAAAATAATGGGATTATTTGAATTTGATGGCTCCGTAAGATGGTTAATTGTGTATAACGCTTTTTCTAGGCGACTCTGTGGGGTTTCTCCATGCATTCCCCCTTTTTGTTTTTCTAAAATACGCTTCAAGGTGCCATGAGCGCGTTCAACAATGGCTTGGCCAGTAGGAGAATGTGGAATACCCAAAGTATGATTTACACCCCATAGTTGTAAAAACTGCCGCGTCTTCTGTAGACGTAGGCCGGGCCATTATCGGTTTTTTATAGAAGAAGGCATGCCCAAGACCGCAAAAGCGAAGTCTCCAATGGGCAATGGCATCGCGACTTTTTCTCCCCAGTATGAGCAGTTGCCCATATAGCTGAGGAGAAAGTGTCAATAGACACGTGCACATACTTAAACCTGCCAAATTCAGGAACATGCGTTACATCCGTCTGCCAAAGCTGCAGGGCCTTTAGGCCTCTGCGGTTTACCCCCCGATGGCAGAGGTGCCACAAGTCCGTGGCAGTCAGCGCAAGCGCTGACAATGTCCCGAGCCTCAGTGGGCGTTAAGTGGAACTGTTTCTGCAGGGTACGTGCACTTTGATGGAAGAAATTATGCGATGCCTTGGCTTGTGCGATTTTATCGGGCTGAGGTGCTATCCATGCGGGGTTAGCTAGCATGTCAGCCCTGGCGTTGCCTTCCGTTATAAAGCCTGGCAAATTAGTATGACTATGGATATGCAGGATGTAATATGGGTGAACTCGATCTTGAATTGCACACCATAAGGTTTTTAACAGAGAAAACAGAGCCGCATTATTCACTTCTTTCAGAAGTGAACAATCTAAGCGTTGGTTATATCAGCCACATAAGCAGAATCGGTGACCAAATTCAAAGGTACCTGCGAGAACCGTTGAAAGGCCATGGCAACAGCCCTTAGTTCAACCAACTGGGCTGAGCCTGACTCATGGCCTTCCAGCACCTGCCACTCAGATTCCTCCTTCCAGGTAACAATAGCTTTCCCAGTTTTCCCAGACCCATCAGTGAAGACGGTGGGTCCTTGTACTAGCACTCGGCTATTTTTTGGCCGCAAGGTAAAGCTTGTCGATCTTGCCAATTGCAGCAATTTATGGCTAGGCAGATGGTATGCAATTTGTCCTGAGAAATTTTCCAGCGCACTTTGGAGAGGAGCACTGTTAGTAAGGCTCCACTCAAAGTATTCCTGCTGTACTGGCAGAACAATTATTGCAGGATCTGCTGCCATCAATTGTAGACAGCGCTAGCGGCATTTGATTATCAGACAAGCAATTAATTCAAATAGCATAGATGCTGTCTTTTTCGGTTGGTGCGGCAAAAAGACCCATTCCAGAATATGCAAGGGGTCAGACCACTGTTTGTTCCATTGGCCAATGATACCTGTTGGATGAGAATCTGGAGTGGTAATAAAAACAGTAATATCAATGGAGGGATCTATTCGGTAACCTGACGAGCAGAAATGGCCTGTTGAACCTCCTCTGGTGCCCGTCGCGCTTCAGGAGTCAATTTTTGAGGTGAATTCAACTCGGGGTCCCCTTTAAAATATTAAGAGCGGCGCAAGTTGCGCTGTGGTTAGCCCTAGATAGGGACGTAACCAATTGATGACGCCCAACAGTTTCTGAGCGTCATTCAGGTCTTAATAGAACTCGAGAATTGCACCTCTTGGTGTTGTATAGTTTGGTCCAAAATTTTGACTCCTAAATATCTCCAAGGAGGATGCTGTTGAACTTTCTCCGGAGCCACTTGCAATCCATAAGAATGCAGAGCAGCGAGTAGCCAAGGCTGTATCTTCAGCAGCTCGTCCTGGGTGGATGCTGCTACCAGGATATCATCCATGTAATGGTAGCAGTATGCTTCAGGGAACTGCTTACAGATTCCGGACAAAGCTTGAGCAACGTACCATTGACAGATAGTTGGGCTGTTCTTCATGCCCTGAGGTAGGACCTTCCATTGATATCTCTTTGCAGGTTCAGCATTGTTAACCGCAGGTACAGTAAAGGCAAATTTTGGTTTGTCATTAGGATGTAAGGGGATCGTGAAAAAACAGTCCTTCAAATCAATGATCAAGATTTCCCACCCTGCTGGAATCATGGTGGGTGAGGGCATACCAGGCTGCAATGCCCCCATGCTTTCCATTACTGCATTGATTTTTCGGAGATCTTGTAGCAATCTCCATTTTCCTGATTTCTTCTTAATTACGAAGACAGGCGTATTCCAGGGACTGGTAGAAGGTTTCAAGGTGTCCCTGTTGTAATTGTTCCTTAACTAGTTGATGAAGGGCGACTAATTTTTCTTTTGGTAGGGGCCACTGGGGTTGCCAGATGGGTTTGTTTGCTAACCATCGCAAAGGCAACGTAGGATACTGTGCGCCCTTCAGTACAGTGGCCCCCATCAAAATTTGTCCCGATACATACTCCCCAGGCCGCCAAGACATCCCGCCCCCAGAGGTTGAGGGGAGCTGTAGTGACATAGGGCCGAATTGTAGCTGTTTGACCCTCTGTGTTCTTTACCACCACAGGTCGTTCGCTTCGATAACTCTGTGTGGTTCCTCCCAGTCCTGCAATGGCTGACCCCGCGGGGGCTAAAGGCCATGTAGGAGGCCATGCGGAGAAGGAGACGATTGTCACATCAGCCCCTGTGTCAATCAAGCCTCGGAGCTGAATCCTGGACGGCTGGGCATCTGGCAATATTAAGGTGCAAGTCATCTGTGGCTTTTGGCTGGAGATATCCGCAGTCCAGTAAACTTGCGGAAGTCCTGTGGAACCAAAGCCACCACCTTCACGACTCTGTTGTTTTGCCTTAGGGACACTTGATTTGAAGGGTACAAGTTGAGCGATCCGAGTCTTTTCCGGTATTGTGACAGGGGGGGTGGGCGTGGAATCATCACACAAATTTGTCCTGTGAAGTCAGCGTCAATAACTCCTGGGTGAACAAAGATCCCTTGAATGGTGGTACTAGATCTTCCCACCAATAATGCACTTAGCCCATGTCCTAGAGGCCCAAACGCATCCAAGGGAACCTTATAGACCCGACAGGATTCTAAGACGACTGTTGTTGCGGTGCATACATCCACCCCGGCTGATCCCTTTGTGCTGGCTGAAAGCTGGCTGAGTAAGCCTGGGTTGGTATCATGCCCTGGGGAAACATTTCTGTCTGAGTGCACATCCCCATTGCGCTCCTGGGGAAGTTTCCCGAACGTGTCAGGGGTCGGCCATTGGCATGATACAAGGATTCACAATATCTTGCAGAATGGTCTGGCTTATCGCATCTTATGCAGCAAGCAGGTTTCCTGTTATCCTTGTTTCTTCTATGTCTCATCTGTCTTTGTCTATTGTCCCTCTTAGGTTGTCTTTTTGGTTCCGGGTCAGCATTTTTGGGTTGAATAGGCCGTAGAATTGTGGCCAGAGCAGACTTGTAGCTTTCAGATTCTAGCTTAGAGCATGCTTCGATCATTTCTGTTAGTGTAGGCTCCCCTGGCATGGAATTTATGATTTTTCTACATTCTTCATTGGCATTGTCTTTTGCCAGCTGCTTACATAGTAGTTGTCTCAGGTTTTCATCTTTGACCTGTTTTTCAAGGGCTGCAGCAACTTTCTCTACAAAAGATAAAAAGTGTTCTTTCTGCCCCTGATAAATCTTCACATACCGTGTTTTTGGGGCAGCCATATCTATGCCCTTTAATAGAGCTCCCACGCCGATCTTTTGGGCTTGCTCAAGAACTTGGGGTGCCATGTAGCTTGAAAATCGGGGTCAGCGAAAGCATTGGCTCCCAGTAGAGCATCTGCTGGAGCTCCGTATCTGGGGTCAGTTGGGGGTAATTGCATATTTCCGGCTGCAGCTCTCTCAGCCATTCTTCTCCAATTGGCCTCAAAGACCGTATATTGTACTGGTTGAAATAATACTTGACCTAGATGTTTAATGTCGAATGGGGAGAGTAGGTCAGTATTTAATATCCTGATGATCTGCATGACCTGAGGAGAGTCTAACCCGTATTGTGCTACCTTGGTTTGCAGGTCTTGGACTACCTTCCAGGCGATGGTTTCGTGTTTGTCAATTTGACCTGAGTTAGGAAGCGCCTTTTGTACTGGGAAGGCTTGGATAAGATCCTCTGTTCGTTCATTACTTCCCTGAACAATCTGCTCAGACCCCTTTTCAGGCAACCCAACTTTTTCTATTAGATCCCAGTCGCCAGCCTCCAGAGCCCGCCTCTTGACTTCTTCCCAGAACCGTTTTGAATTTTTTGGACGCACAGTCACCTTGCATTCGGGAAGCGTCCAGGGACGGTTGTGGGCTGGCCATGTTTGTTGTTGTCTGACTGTCGCCACGGCTTCCTGCAGTGATGAAACATTATCAGGCAGGGGTGTGTCCAATGGCTTCTGACAGGATGCAGACGCTGGGCCAACGGGTCGTGTAAAGGCAGAGGCTGTGGCCGGTTGTGGAACAGTCCATGGAGATGCAGTCTGGGTTGCAGAAACTTGTGTCGGCACCACTGTCTGTGAAGGTGCCACTGCTGTTGTCAGTGGCATGCTTGGCGCCACTTCCGGGGTCGTTGCTGGGCCGGTTGGCACGGCCAGCCCAGGTTGTCCCGGTACGGATTCGGCAGCAGTAACCTGCCGCAACATTTCCATCAATGCCATTAGTTGTTGCGACATTCCTTGCAAACCTGCCATAACCTGCTGTATTATGAAATGCGTTGTTCGGGGTTGCTCCATTTGTGCCCGTGGCAGATAGCCGGGCGCTATGGGTGATGCCGCAGGACATGAAGTTGCGGTAAACCAGGGTGCCATGCCTGGGAACTGTCCTTGTGGTGCCTGGTCTGGTTGAGGGGCCAATGGCGGAGCAGTAGGAAGAACACGTTCTGCTGTAATGGCTGAAGTAGCCGGTTGAGATGCAGAAGAAGGGGAGGCTGTTGGGGCGAAGGGTGGGGGACGCTCCGATGCTTTGTCTTGTCCGGAGGAGCATTCCCACAAAAAAATCACAAGGAGGACACTTGGGTTGGACATAATCTCGCAGGGAGGGGTAAAGCTTCTGTGCAGTCCCCACAACTTTCTCCATATCTGAGGACAGCGGGGGCACAACTGGTGCACTACCCGTGGTCAGTCCCCTTTCAGATAACTCATCGTCCCCTTCAGAAACTTCACTTGCGGATTCATCAGAATCTGGCAATACTTTTTCCTTCCTTTCTACCGTCCATGTCTGCATTACATCATATACAGTTCCCCAAATACGTAGCAGACCAGTCAGGTTCTTTCGTCCAAATACTGTTTCATAGATTAGCTTATCCCCTAGCTGCTTCCACGCTTCTGAGCTAAAGGGGGTGTTGAGGTCGGTCAGGCATTCATGCTCTGCCGCCCAATCTAACAGCTCACAGAGAGCTTCATCACTTATTTTAGCACCTGCGATTGTCATTGCAGGTTTGAGAATGGAAAACATCATGCTTTCTTTTGTGGAGCTTTGTCCCATCATTCTAATTTGCAGTTCGTCCCTTGGAGCCCCGTGTACGGAAGCACGTACCTTCAGATCTTAGTTGTGGCTGGATCACGTCGGGGTCACCAGTTGTCGCAGCTGGAAGGCTTCAGGCGGCTCCAAGCAGACCAATGTTCTAATGCAAAGGCTTTAGGCTCTACTCTAAGGAAGGCCCACACTCCTCCAAGGCTCAAGAGGAAATGCCTCACCCTTAGGAGTAAATGCCCTGCCTTAAATAGTCAGGAGTCACATGGTTTGCTAGATGGGTCAAGGCTATTGGTCACTTGACCATCCATCTCCCAGAGTGATTGGCTGAATGCTACAGCACCTGTTTCAAGGTTCTTTCCCAGTGTAACGAGCTACAGGTGTTTCTTAGTTAGCCTGCATAGGGAAAGAACTTTCACAGGATGCTGCAGCAGCCAAAAGGTTTCTCCACACTGGACATTCTTCAAGAAGGAAATGTTAAAGGTGCAGGAGCAGGCAGTCCTGTGTGTCGAAAGACGAGCTGGTGGGGAAGAAGAACAGCTTGACTGAGAGGAGAGCTTTGGCTGGAACTCAGGAAAAAAAGAATTTATGGTCTTTGGAAGAAGGAGCAGGCAACTCAGGATGACTACAAGGATGTGATGAGATTATGTAGGGAGAAAATTAGAAGGGCCAAAGCCCAACTAGAACTTAATCTGACTGCTGTTATAAAAGACAATTAAAAATATTTCTTTAAATACATTAGCAGCAAAAGGAGGGCCAAGGACAATCTCCATCCTTTATTGGATGTGGGGAAAACATAGCGACAAAGTATGAGGAAAAGGCTGAGGTATTTAATGCCTTCTTTACCTCAGTCTTTAATAGTAAAACCAGTTATTCTCAGGGTATCCAGCCCCTTGATCAGAAAGACAGGGATGGGGAGCTTTAAGAAACTTCATAACATAACCATGTGGATTCCAAAGGGCAGAGGGAAGATTTCTCCGGGATTGGGTTCATGCCCCAAGGAAGTGATTATACCCAGGGCTAGAGCCAGCTCAGTTCTCCTCCTTTGAGCCACACTGTCCTTGGGCAAGACTTGATTTCAGAGTGACCATTTGTAGAACACGAATACTAATACTGCCTCTCTAAGTAGCGAGTTTTAGTTAAGCCTGATGAAACTGTTCGGGAAATATTAAGTAACGTTCTATGAAGTATGAATACACAGGAAAAAGCATACAAAGGAAGAAAGAACTATAAGATATGTGATTAGTGGCTCAGCATCTTAAAGGTATTCTCATAATCAGATCATTCTCATGCAAAGTAATGCAATTTTAAAGAGTTTTCACAAATTATGAATCTACATAAGTCACATTTGTTAAAACTCTTTGTACACACTTTATAACTTACAAAACCATCTCAATATAGTAAAAGTTTGAAACTTCTTCACTGTATGCCTGATGAATGGTGTGCAATTAATCACAAGTAAAAACTACAGCCTGAATAGTACAACCGTAAAATGTGAAATTAGTAAGTGTGAGGAACTACCAAAAAGTTGTAGATTTAAAACTACCAACTAAATTAGAATTGTAGATGCAAACCCTCAGGTTTTTTAATTAAAGGGACTAATTTGGTTAGAGGGTAAGGTGAACCAGATCATCAGTTTTGATCATTAGAAGACAGATTACAGTAATGGGATTCGATAATACTTGCGCTGAAAGCAAGGAAAAGACATTTATAAATGACTCTCCAAAGTTACTTTTGTATGATCCACTGCTGCATTTGCACAGGATGTAGGCAGATTTAGTTTTGTCCTATTATTGTTCTGCTCCAAAACAGCTATCAGTGGATTTACATAAGGAACTTCTGCTGCAGGCAACTTCAGTGACTTTGCCTACAGAAACACAAGCAGAAAAGTTGGCTGATTTGGCTCACTAAATAGAAACAGTTAAACAGCAGCCATAGCACAAACTTGCAGCATCAAGTTTTAGAACATCATAATATCTGCATCAGACTTCACAGCAACTAACATGTGAAGAGCAGAGACAGATTCAGTGCAAAAGGATACAGAATCGTAGAATGATTTGGTTTGAAAGGAACTTTCAAAGGTTGTCTAGTCCAATCCCCTGTGCAATAAGCAAGGACATCTTCAACTAGAGAAAGTTGCTCAGAGGCCTGTCCAGCCTGACCTTGAATGTTTCCAGAGATGGGACACCTATGACCTCTCTGGGCAATCTGAGTTCCAGTGTTTCACCGTTCTCATTGTAAAGAATTTTTCTTTATACTTAGTTTGAATCCAGCCTCTTTCAGTTTAAAACCTTTACCCCTTGTCCTGTCACTACAGGCCCTACTGAAATATCTGTCTCCATCTGCCTCATAAGCCCCCTTTAAAGTATCGAAAGGCCACAATAAGGCCTCTCTGGAGCTTTTTCTTCTCCATGCTGAACCCCAGCTCTCTTAGCCTGTCCTCATAGGAGACGTGTACCATCCCTCTGATCATCTTCTTGGCCCACTTAAACAGGTCCATGTCTTTCTTATGTTGGGGACCCCAGATACGAAAGCAGTACTCCAGTCTCATGATCGTGGAGTAGAGGAGGAAAATCACCTCCCTCGATCTGCTGGCCACGCTTCTTTTGTTGCAGCCCAGGATACAGATGGCTTTCTGGGCTGCGAGTGCACGTTGTGAGCTCATGTCCAGCTTCTCATCCACCAGTACTCCCAAATCCTTCTCCGCAGGGGTGCTCTTAATCCCCACATTCCTCAGCCTGTACTGATACCAGGGGTTGTCCTGACCCAGGTGTTGGACATGAGCAGGTATAAAGAGGCATACTCTTTTGTGCAAGCTACAATGGTTTGTCTGCAGATGAATCTGTTGAAGATAGCTAGACATAGATTTACATGTTTTTAATATTGTTCATCTGAAAGAACTTTGTATTACAGACATCTAAAAATCTTCAGTAAACCCTTTAATAAGCTTACTTTAGTTAATGTCTTTTGTAGACCTCTGAAGTCAAGGTTCACTTACATCAACCAACATAAAAGTTGACTACTATATCTAGACATAGTTTATTTATAGATTCCAAAATCAGTCTTCCCCAAAATCTTCAGAATATTTGAAGGACAATCTTTGATTCTAGAAACATTACAATAAATAAATATTACGTTAAATAACAAAAAATATTGTTTCTAGCTCCAGAGGTTTAGACAAAGGAACATTTCTAAATCTTTTTTTTTTTTGAGTACTTTTTCCTTACAATATTGAAGATTAATAATTAATTATCTAATTTGATAATACTTCATAGCTCATTAGGTAATTATTCACTTGGAGATATTTAATACCTTTTTTTCTTGAGAAAGAGTTTAGATTTTACAGATGACATCACTTTTCGTTGGAAAAAAATGTCTATCCTTCTTGGGTTACTGCTACTTACTGTACTTATGTCATTCTTATATTTCTTAAATGAATCTGTGCTCTGTTCCCTGAATGAGCAGTACAATGGACTAAGTTGGATCAGCCTGGTGAGACAAATACTGAGTGAATAAATAATTATTCAGTCATTACTGCTTTTGCACATTTTGTGCTTATCTTAAGGTTTTGTCAACTGCAAAACCTTGCCTAATAAAGCACACTTGTCTGGTTGTTCCTCCAACAAGGACTACCATGATCTGACTCCCCTCACACTGATATATGAGACCAGGAGACAATTTAGTTGTTCAACAGCCAGTGTGACTTCATGCAGACTTAACAACATCCTTCATGCCTCCTTTAAGCACAACAGCTTTTCACATGCAAATTTCAAAATTCTGTGAGCCTCAAGTTTTTGGCCCACACTTTCTCTCATGTCTGTATGGCATGCCAATTCAGTATCCAGAGGATACCATCACATCTTAGGGACATTTTAGGAAAATGCGTTTTTTTAAAAAGATATGCTCTTAGCTTCTCATAATTGACAGAGCAGTAATTGCTTCTTTGTAAGATCTTGTAGGTTCCAGGTTGCTGGTATGACAAGTTCTTGGTATGACAGTGAGAGGAATATCATAATTAATGCATCCTCAAGTCCTCCATGAAGATGTATTAGCTTTTATACTTCATAAGAGTATGAATGAAAGCTTAATATTTATGAAATTTAAAACAGCATTTTACATTTTATGACGAATCACCTTGAGGCATCTATTCAATCATGTTACTTTACTCTCATGTGTTCTAGATGTTTCCAGCAATTCCAAGCAGGAGGGCAGGTGACTGTTGGTTGCTTTTTCCTTTTTTGCAACATGATTCATTTTTACCAGGGATATTCCCGAATATGTCTATTTTTTTCTTACTTTAATACCCAATATATATATGCTTGTGTAAAACCGCTGATTTATGGCCATTCAACCATCTAGTACCTTCAGCAGTGACTGTATAACCACAAACATAGATCTGGAATGAGCCTTCTCATAAGAGCACTATCTTTTGGGCTATGTTCTATGTTTTGCACGTCCACTGTGGTAGGACTTAGAGTGAATCATACCTTGGCTTGTGACTAATGGCAAATCCATGTAATACTCAGTGGAATCTGCTCCCATAAGGAGAAATCTACTTTCTGTGGAGCATGACTGGAGTTTTTGTATATGTGTAGGCTTTGCCACATACTAATCATAATTAAAAATCCAAATGTCTCAGTTTCAATTGAGTGTTCATGCCGCTGCTCCCTGGAATCAGTCAGGAATTGTATCTGAACAGATGTTAAAGTTATTTTCTCAGTATTTTGGTATTATCTGAATAGCATATTAGTGTTATATCGAGAATAAGAGTGTTGCTATCATAAATAAATTCTGTATTGGATCCAGAGGACTGAATACAACATAACAATAGCTACTGACTTTTTCTTATTTACATTATATAGTATGTGTTAGAATTTTTCCTAGAGTAACTAAGCAGTAGATTGGATTCCTCTAAGTGTAAACACTAAATACAATTTGTTTTATTTCACTATATTCTTAAGTCTGTAATTGCACAAAACACTAGATACCTGTATACAGTTACATGAAGAAGCTTATTCTGGAAATTTTTGCACTCTTGGCAAAAAAAGCTTTTTATTGTCATTATTTACTTGCATCAAATGAAGAATGTAACAGAGATGGCCATCTATCCAGCAAATGAAATTATATTAAAATGTTTTGATTCATGTTGCAGATATGTATCAAAAACACATTAACTGTAAGCTAAAGACACATTTTCTTGCAATGCCTGAATGAAAAAAAATGTTTCAGCAGTCTTACATCAATTTTTCATCTAATTTTAATTGCATTATACACAAAGATATTGTATTTGTCACTCCACATTATATTAGAACTCTTATCTTACATTCTGTCTCTGACTTGGATTAGATGTTTCTTATTGTACCTTTCTGAACTCTGGAGTGAGGAATTTACGAAACAGTCTGCTCAAAGACCAAGTGGCTCCTTGATGAAGAAATTGGCATATGCATTCATCAGGAATCCTTCCACATTTTTTTTTAATCCTTACTCATACAATTCAGCATGCTATTGCTGCACTCAGTATTGTCTCTGCACTTCTAAGCATTCTTCCACAGCTAAGCTCATCAACACAAATGTTAGCATTGAGATTTTTACCCCCAAAAAATAAAATTGCACGAAAAATTATGCATTATGCTACTGTTAAATGGGACAGGACTAGTAAAAATAAAAATAATTAACCGCCCCCCCAAAAAAAAAAAAACAAAAACCAAAAAAACCCGACCTAGAATCTTTACAAACACTTGGAACACATTTGCTTTTGTTTAACAATTCAGCAGGTTTCACTCCTTATTTGCATCCTCTGGGTGTCTGCCTCTTAATTTTCATGAGCCCTTACAAGGTCCAGCTTTACCCACAGATGAATGAGGATTTATTGACATAATGCAAGAGGTTTATTCTGCAGATGCTCAAACTGCACATATATTATTCTTAGATCTAAAATATATTAAAGAGGAATCATGCAGATCTTGAAGTGCTATCAAAAAATGAAGTTACAACAAAAAAGATACAACATGGGTTAGGAACCATAAAGACAGACTGAAGGACTGAGGCAGATTTTCAGTGAGTAAATATCACGTATTTCTGTGATCAAGATTTATTCTTTGGGAGCTTATGATTGATGTTCAAAATGGATAATTGTGTACAAATTAGGATAAATACCATAGCAATCAAAAAGGTTCCATAATTTGTCATGGATTTGGCACTATAACACATTTAAATTAATCATCTGGACAGCAGAGAAAGATATTATTTAAAGTAAGACAGTAAGGGATTTCAAGCAAGCTAGAAGACAAAATTTGAGTTCAAAATATTCTTCAATAATTCAAATACCTTTCAATAAGGAAATCTCAGTGCAGTAGGACTGCCTAGTTGCACAAATAGACACATAGAAAGGAATTCAAGAAAAAAGTCCTTGTTGCTAGCCTGGAACACAAATTAACCCAAATTTGCAATGTTATATTCTTGAAAGAAAACCAGGGGTGGGAAATGTCAAACCAAGATCTCTAAAAGATATTGTTCTCTACAAGACAGGGAGCTATCCTTTCATTCTTTTCTATATGAGGAAAATCTTAGCTGAAATACTTCAGCAAAAGGATGAACTAGATGAGCAAAGTTACTTTGAGATCTGTTACTACTACTATTATTATTCTTGGAATTATTATTACTGGAACATAGGAACTATTTTGTGTGTTACTGGGAAATCTGTCTGGCCAACATAATATAGACACAGTTAGCTAACAAGTCATACCATGTCTTCCTGTGCTGTACCAGATGTGGCAAAATATTTTTACATGTAGAACATCATGCTCAATAAGCCCTTGGGAGTCAGGAGGTAGGCACTTAGTGATCAGATTTGTCAGCAGCAGTGCTTTGTCACTTTTATGACCTTCTATGACTAAAACAAGAACAGTCAGTTGAGTACAAGCACACATCTCTGGAAACATGTAGTTTGTTTATATTGAATATAGTTAATTTGATAGGTGTTTACCTACACTCACATGTCTGATTAAAGATCCACCAACGCATTTGCTATCACACTGAGTAACTGATGAGAATTTAATTTCCACCATGCTTACACAGACTTGGCAATACTGGTGATTTTGGTCTCTTGAATAATTCTGTTCCTAAGGGCAGTGGCAGTGCTGATGTCTGCAGCGATTTTCCTGGCAGGGACTGTGTTCCCTTATTGCCTTATCTGTGCCTCACAGAACTGCAGTTCCACCTTTTCTGCTTCGATCAGCAGTTCCCTGAGATGTCTCAGATATATCACCTCTTGCTTGAACTTTTATCTCCATTTAAGCTCTCATTGCTCAAAATACGTCTTTAATAGATAAGAGTACGGTAGACTGACTCCTTAGACTGATTTTTAACTTCTTGCTTTTCTCTTGCTCACTGAAATTCTGCCTCAGTCCTTCAGTCTGTCTTCATGGTTCCTAACCCATGTTGTAACTTTTTTGTTGTAACTTCATTGTTTGATAGCACTTCAAGATCTGCATGATTCCTCTTTAATATATTTTAGGTCTAATAATAATATCAAATGAACTTGGTTTAAATGTAGAATACTTCAATAATATATGAAACAAACTAGAACGTGAAGCCTGTCTTTCTAAGTTCAAATCCTACCTTGTGCTTAAATTTGCTGAAGAGAATTCTCTTTCTGGGAGTTCTGTACTATGACAGGAAATCTTCTGAGATAATGTGTAAAGTATATAGTTTTATTAAAGTCTCTGTGCATCACTGAGCCTCATTTTGTCTTTGCAAATACAATCAGCAACTAACTCAAGATCCAGGCTTTTCTATCTTCTCATTCATAAAGGTCTTTGCTTTCCTCTTTTATCACGATTAGCCTTTACTCTGCTGAATGGAGGAAATTAAATTATTGTTGAAGAAAAATAACTGCAATAAATTACTTTTTAGGATTTAGAAAATATCAGGACATGTGGAATATGGTCTCTATGTACTAAATGTCATTCTTTGGCATTTACAGCAAACTCAGTTTGCCTTACTTGAACACAAGGTTAACAGCTTAAGAGCAGGAATGCAATTGCATGTCCTGTTTAGAAAGTGATACTACTTAAAAATATAGACCTGAATAACTACACATATTCTTCCTGCTTTTACATCCGGAACATGAAACAAATTTCACTTTAAATTTCTCTATCGTTTCCATATTTAAAATAAAACACAATTTCATTCAAATAATATACTGTGGTTTTGTATCCACTTTAAATCATATGGTTCTGCAATTAACGTTTGCTTGCTTCATTTCACATTACACTCAACAGAGCTGAATCATCACTGCTCTGTTCCGTCAGCATTGATTATAAGACTTAATGTCCGGAAAATTTTCTCTTTCGCCCTTCTGTACAAATGCTGGGTGATCCTGCGGCTCATTTCCTGACCTATCTAATGGAAATTTTGTTGATTCAGAAATCTGTTTTTCAGCTGTGAAAAAAATGCCTCTTTGGATGTCTCTCTCTCTTGTCATTGACTTGGAGCAACAGACAAAACAGACAGCTAACTTAAAGCAGCTACTTTGTTTTAGAGTGCTGAAATAAGATAGCATACATCCTAATATGTCCTACCTGGAAAACTCAGGTAGGCATTTCCTAGATTTTGTGTTTTCAGATGATGATTTCTTATTTCTGCTGATTCCATGGGCTTGAGCTGAGGTTAAACAATCTTCCTTTTCACAGCACTGTAATCACTGTGTAATTACACTCTGTAAACAAATATGGCTTAATCTTTTTTCCTTTCGAAAAGGAGAAAAAGGGGAACATTTTTGGCCAAAAGACTACCATTTTTCAACCTGTTGTAAATATGTCCTTTATTGAAAGTGTTGAACCTATTATACCATTATTAATGTTGTGTTTCGTTATAAACATTGTATATAATATGTTTCAGGCCATCATTACCTCTTATCTTAACCAGATTGTATTTTTAATACATGCCCATGTTCGGCACTGGTCTGGATGTCTGTGCAGCTTCAGCTCCAGTATTTTCCAAAGTGTGTGCACTTCTGTTTGTATGGTTTCTCTCACAGCACATTCTTTTGCTTCAAAGCTAACTATCCCAGGTGATTTATTGTTTACTGTTATAAATATCACACAGACCATTTATTTAGGTTTCTGTGTGATTTTTATCTACATTTCTGATCAATTCAGCCTTTAAAATTCCAGTTCTATATGTAAGTGGCCCTATACTGGAAGGTGTACTTGTTTCAAGCACTAAAGTCTCAGAAATTGTGCTTGTACTGGACAAGTAGGTATGCTCCACAGCAAATATTCAATCCTGCTTCCTTGATCATATGGACCCTGCATGTGTGTCCAGGCTCCCATTCAGTCTGGGATGGAAAGAGGCAGGTACACATCTCACTCAAATGCTGCCATCCAGACATGCAGGCAGGATCTCACTGGTGTGCGTCCCTACACAGGACCTCAGAGACACTCCCAGATATGCTTATCTTAGATTAAATTATTATTTATTATTACTTATTTAGATAATTTTAGATTATTTAGTTTAAACCAAATTCCATGTACCAAATGACTTCAAGGAAACAATAACGAAATGTGCTGGGTGGCCAGAAATAGCTGCAATCTGCACCTAGTTTAGTCTTAAGAAATGTATTCCTTTTACTTCTGCAGCAGAAAACCGAACATTGTCAACTGCAGGGTTTTCCTTCTTCCTTTAGCTCTGTTTAGCTGGATCTAGCTCCATCTAGCTCCATCACGGAACATGAAAGAACATTTTGAAATCTGTCCAACATTGTTTTTCTAAAAGAGGGTCAGCCATTTCCACACTAAAGGAGTAGAATGTTTACCTGATCAAATTATGATGGCATGTGCACTGTAATTACCTAAATGAATGCAATGAGTTTAAAAGTACCAAATGAGTTTGATAAAACTAATTAACCAAAGATAAAGATTTAACCTATGAAAATCAAGATCTTTTTCTCCACACCCTTAGGTAGAGTTCTAAGAAAGGAAATGGCCTTAAGGTTCAAATAAGACTTAAAGTTTAACATACCTTAAAGTTCAACAAATTCTGGATGACAAGAAAATCTAACTCCAGGGTACAAACCTATTAGAAATACTGAGACACCGGATTAGTTGGAACTTATGGACCACAATCAATTTACTGCCAGATACCAGACGTTTCTTGCAAAATTTTATTACCATGACAATATCAGTGCTTTTCATATGGCTATCACTTTCTGAAAGCTGTGAAGCTTCATGTATTAAATCATGTTTTGAGGAAATTGGTGGATATCTTACCAGTGTATTTACAATGCATTTCAAAAACTACATACCAAAGTCTCTTTTCTAATTCTGGGGAGAGGAACATTGCCCGCCCCCATTAGGGGCAGTCAACATGACGTCACTAAGGGGAAGCCGTGCGTGACAAACTAAGGGGAAGTCGTGCGTGACAAACCTGATAGCCTTTTATGAGGACATCAACCGGTGGGTGGATGATGGTAGAGCAGTGGATGTGGTCTATCTTGGCTTCAGTAAAGCATTTGACAAAGTCTCCCATGGCATCCTCACAGCTAAACTGAGGAAGTGTGGTCTGGATGATCGGATAGTGAGGTGGATTGTGAACTGGCTGAAGGATAGAAGCCAGAGAGTAGTGGTCAACGGGACAGAGTCTAGTTGGAGGCCTGTATCCAGTGGAGTCCCTCAAGGGTCAGTACTGGGACCAGTATTGTTCAACATATTCATCAATGACTTGAATGAGGGGATAGAGTGCATGGCCAGCAAGTTTGCTGATGACACTAAACTGGGAGGAGTGGCTGACACACCTGAAAGCTGTGCTGCCATTCAGAGAGACCTGGACAGGCTGGAGAGTCAGGCGGGGAGAAATTTAATGAAATACAACAAGTGCAAGTGTAGAGTCTTGCATCTGGGTAAGAACAACCCCATCTCCCAGTACAAGTTGGGGACTGACCTGTTGGGGAACAGCACAGGGGAAAGGGACCTGGGGATCCCGGTGGACAGCAGGATGACCATGAGCCAGCAATGTGCCCTTGTGGCCAAGAAGGCCAATGGCGTCCTCGGGTGTACTAGAAGGGGTGTGGTTAGTAGGTCAAGAGAGGTTCTCCTCCCCCTCTACTCTGCCCTAGTGAGGCCGCATCTGGAATATTGTGTCCAGTTGTGGACCCCTCAGTTCAAGAAGGACAAGGAACTGCTTGAGAGAGTCCAGCGCAGGGCCACAAAGATGTTTAAGGGAGTGGAGCATCTCCCTTATGAGGAAAGGCTGAGGGAGCTGGGTCTCTTGAGCTTGGAGAAGAGAAGACTGAGGGGGGACCTCATTAATATTTATAAATATGTAAAGGGTGACTGTCATGAGGATGGAACCAGGCTCTTCTCAGTAGCATCCAATGGTAGAACAAGGGGAAATGGATATATGCTGGAACATAGGAGGTTCCGCTTAAACATGAGGAAGAACTTCTTCCCAGTAAGGGTAACAGAACATTGGAACAGGCTGCCCAGAGAGGTTGTGGAGTCTCCTTCTCCGGAGGTGTTCAAAATCCGCCTGGACGTGTTCTTGTGTGATCTAATCTAGGTGGTCCTGCTTTGGCAGGTGAATTGTACTAGATGATCCTTTGAGGTCCCTTCCAATCCCTAACATTCTGTGATTCTGTGATTCTGTGATCTAATTTCCAAAACGACTGAAAGGGCAAATACAGAAAAAAAAAGGAAAAGAAAACAGAAGCCCTCTGTTACGTGATCCTGCAACGGCACTTAACAAAGGATGGACCTTGGCAGAAAAATTCTGCCATCAACACGAGATTCTCAAAAAAGCTGAGCATTCAACTGTCATAAAGGCACATAGCTTTTGGAAATCCATCCTAAAGTTGTGACTTTGAAATTTGCCATCCTAGCAGTTTAAAATTAATGCACAGCTATAAATTTTAATCTCAAACATCAGACTGACACTTTGTCTGTTAGTTAACTAGTTAACTACCTCTATCTTTTTTATAGAAAGCTTGTAGCTTTCTGTAAAATCTTATTAAAACTAGCTTTCTGTTACCACTTCTGTGATGGAAAGGTGCTGAATAGTATGTAACTGCCTATAAATAATCTAAAAAAGTAAAGTATTCTTTATATGTAGATTTTATGCGAAACAGCTTTATATTCTGTATAGAATTTTGGCAAGAAAGAAAAGGCATCAACATGATGGACAGTAATGTAACAGTATTATTCAAAACATCTCTGTGGGAAATTCCTAACACATACTTTTCTTCCTGACACAGTTGTTTTTTACCAGCCATGATCATTTGCTTGATTATCTTGTTTGTTATCCATGTGTGAAGGGATAATATCAAACAGAAGTGATTTTGTGAACAAATCTACTTCCCAAAATGCATATGCCTCCTCCTGCAAGTTTGCAGAAAAATCAGAGCTCTTTCAATTGAACATCTGTCTGCAAGAAAAGTTTTGAAAACACTCTGCCACATCAACTGACTTCTTTCGTGAAGATGCCACTGCTGTTCCACAGATTATTACATTCATTTTCTTCTAAGGACCTAGCCTCCCTTTTAAATGTGGTTAGGATATCAAGTGCCCAGCAGAAAAGAAACTTTGATCAAGTGTTTAGCAGGGCAGCTTGGGATCACCATTTGTTAATACATCAGCAAATTCCTTTCTGGATTGTGTTGCTTAGCATACTGTACTCTGGGATCAATTTGTTCCTGTAAACTAGAGTATCAAGATACAGTACTTCTGAAAAACGCTCCAACAGTTTGGAAATCTCAACACTCTGTTTTTCATGTGCCTGATGTTGCTAATGCCAGCTTCAAATTTAATTGATATAGATACAGTTGTAAGGTTCCATATGACAGCATGTTTTTTACAGCAGCCATGAGTAATTGCCCTAAGATGGTAAAGTGTGGTATGAACTAGAATTACACATACACTAATTAGCTCTGAGGTTCTGCGAATGAAAACGCCTACCCTGTGAGAAGCAACAGCCTATTTCATACATTCCTCAAAGGAAGCATTGGCCAAGTCGGTAAACAGATTTGTTGTCTTCCTACTTTCTCATCCTTTATCAACAACTGATTCCTCTGTTATGATCTTTTTAGCTATTAAAAGTCAGAATAAACACAGTGTTGGTCTGAATCTGATCCTTTCGGTCAGAAGACAGACCCGAGATCAAAGAAAATCAAAGACAGCTAAGCATTTATATTAGACTTAACATAGTTAAGCCTTGGTTTGGCAGCAAACTTTTGAACATCTGCTTTCTGCTCTACTGCCCTAATTCCACGTTTGCATGTTGAATTCAATGACAAAAGTACTATTAACTTCAGATGTCCTGTAACTAAAATAAACTAGTATATGCAAACTAAACTGGGAATTAAAACTGAAGTATCAAATTAAGGAACTGAAAAAGAGCAAAGTCTTGGGAATTAATAGCTCCACTCACAGTGATCTAAGGAAGAAGAAATATCATATTCAGAATCTGTTTCCATATGAGACTTTACCAGGCAAAGTTCCTATGGTTGTTTGCATGATATAGAGAGTATGACTTCTTCATTTTTTACTGGAAATAGTCAAAATGACGCATGATTGCTTTGAATCAATTCAGTTAAAGAAAACCAGCTCAGACTGCTTTGAGCATGATCATGACAGCAGTGGACAAGTCTGTGTCTCCTGTTAAGACTAAAAGAACCGGGCTCTTCATTTGTGCTGCGTGTTTATAGTATATATGTGAATATCTCCAACTCTCAGTGGATTCATTCACAGTGTGTTTGTAAATATGAAGTGTCTCCTAGTGAAAAAAACATTCCCCACCAACATTATCTATATGCCAGATTCCCTCTGGGGGAGGATGCTGGAAGTCCTCTTGGTATTTTTGTGGTATCATGTTCTCCTAACGCAACCCTCTGAGTTCCAGTGTGCTCACTCCAGCATGCTTGCTCTAGTGTGAATAGTCTGTCAGTTTAGCTCTCAGTTTCTGAGACAGGAGACATTACATTCCTACAAGAAATGCCCTTATCGTCTTCTGCACTTGACATTATCTGCACAAGGGGCAATAGAAGCCCTAAAACACCTTGTGCCTCTGGACAATCCTGTCACCAGCTGTGGAGTGAGCCTGTCCTCACTGTTTTTCCTTGCTGTAGCTCTTTGAAGGTTTTTAACCCATGCTAGCTACAGGCAGTTAACCTGGACTCTACATCCAGAAATGCTGCCTGCAGCCTTCTCACCTGCAGATATTCATCCCAACCAGACATCCGCTGTGGGAACAAAGCAGAGGGAAAATCGTCTTCATGAAGGATATTGCCATTTTCTCATCAAGCTACTAACACAACAAATACATCAAGTGATTTATTTCCACAAAATAGTTGAAAATGTATTCCTTAGCAGAAATCTGGATTAGACTTTGGTATCACTGGCATAAATCTATATCGATTCTATTAACTGCCCCGGACTTACTTTTATCTAATTGAAAGAAGCATTGGGCCCTTGATATATTAAGACAGCCTTGAGCCAGCTTTCAGACTTCAATTAGAAATCCACTGAAAGGAAAAAAGTGTTTGTTATGACAAATACTGACAGAAATGTAGCTACATAAGCCAAGCACTCCCAGTGTAATAACACTACCCACCTGCAACTCAGCCAAACAGAAGGCTAATGCCAGACAGGGAAACAAAGAGGGATCAGGAGGCTCAGACAGAACAGGAACAGAAGGACCATTTGTCAAGCAATGGCCTTTTTCTTAGTCAAAAATTGGCTGGGAAAAATCCTGATGTGCAATGGATCTCTCACACAACTAGGGCTGAAAGACTGCATGACCTAGCTCAGCTTCATAGATCAATCACCATATGGAATCTATTCTTCACTGCAGTTTCTCCTCCTACTGTAAAAAATAAGAGCCAAGGATTTGTGCCTTGGCTTTTGAAGTCTGACTCCTTGCCTCAGATATTCACAATTACTAGAAGTTTCAGAGGAAAGTGAAAGAAACTCAGGTTGTTTGAGGAATAATCCCACAAAAGTTTATTTCTACTTCTTCAGTGTAGAGTAATTTATTCCTCAATATACGAAGTTCATATTTCATTTAGATTATGTTTGGGTTTAACTTATTTCTTTGAAGGCAAGGTGTATTGAAACCACATATTTTACGTTAACCCCCCCTCCAATCAATTTGACCTAATTCGCCAATTTTATACAGGTGTGATGGAAAAGCGAAGACCTTAAAGATAGTTAAATTCATACAACTTTCATTAAAACTGTCACCTGACTAGAGAAGAGAAACCCTGTTAGCAGTCTTTCTAAGCAAAAGTTTAAGTTAATTAGTCATCTCTTGTGCTTCACCTGCTGATGACCCAATAGGCACATAAACTGCTGGCCAAGCTATGGCACATACCTCACAGACAATCAATGGGAAAAAGAGAGCAGCTGGAATTGAAATTCTGAGAATCCTCAGAAAAGATGCAGGAGGATGGATCTGAAGGCATTGAGGGGATCGGTAGGCAGATTTCTGAGGCTGAGGTACAGGTACAAAGGACATGAACCGATGAGAAAGCAAGCTAAATAGTTTGACTTTCTCCATAAAAAGTCACAGGGTAATAAGCCATAGGAAAAGATCAATGTTCTCCTTTCAGTTCTGCCACAGCTCTATTGCGTGTAAAACCAGGTCAGACATCTAATCAGCCAGTGCATCAGATTCTCATAAAATAGGAATAAAATGCTTACTTTACAGGTTGTAGTGAGGTCTTTCATTATTGTTAGAAAAAGGCTTTGCAGCATTAGTAAAACCTATAGAAGTGCAAACTACATGTGAATGAAACACAGAAGTGAATGTAGGCAGACATGTTGATCATTTGACGTAATGAATTTACACTAAATTGGGATCAGGGTTGATTTCTCATCAAATTCACTCCGTGAAAATCTCTACTTCAGCTTAAGCCAATGAGCATGAGGCCTTTCCTTTTTGTGGGTCATCTTGTTCTTCAAGTGTAGAGCCTTGCCTACCATCTCCTGTGACAATTAGGCCTTTGAGATACAATCACCTGACACCGAGTCATGCACAGACTTCTCAGAGAGACCCTTTACCCATCCTTCTCAGGATGCTCGTGCAGTTTCGAGTCTTTCTGCCTTACACACATGCTATTCACAGATCTCTAACTATAGAACTTTCTTTTATCTAAACCAGAATCCAAATGTGTACAGATTATTTAAAAAAACAACAGGGATCTTGAAAGTATAAGGTAACTCGTCCTTCCTCAAGGGAATCTTTGGGGTACAGTAGCTACACTCAGGAAGGAAACTCGTGTTGTCTTGGCTGATATCAGACAACAGTTAAACTGGACTTCTCCTGCTGTAAAAGCTGATCCATTTGCTTCCACTCTCCTCCTGTCCAGAGTTTGCCATGTCTACCTCTTATGAGTCCTTACTTAAACCCATACTTTACCCCTTGGCTTCTTTGTTTGAGGTTTGGCAGCTTCAGTAGCCCCTACAGACCAACTGGCCACACTGGTTTGCGTAGGACAGGGTTATCCGATTTTCAAGATACTGTCATTTGAGTAACCATAAAAGAAAATGTTATATCTGGTTATTATATCCAGCCTAGGAACAAAGCAAACTATTTGTTTCAGAAGCAATTACTACATATGTATGTAGAGGCATTTAGGAAACAGTAGATTTCAGAGAAGCAACTCTAGATTAGAATCATTAATTTGACCTGGAGTTCAAAATTCACTCATTAAGTTCACCAAAACACTATACTTTCCTCCATCTTCACGGACAGCTCACTACATTTCTATCACTGTCCGTGTTTGGCAAAAAAACTTTCTTTTATGCTTGAAATAGTTACAGTGGTATCATAGGAATATTAACAACAAATAAGTTCTGACAACTGGGGTACAGAGAACCAGGCTTATACTACATCCTTGTAGGCTCACTAAGTATCTTTGATATGGTAGCCACTGACAACTGTTGACATGTGGTGTGGGTTGTAATTGAAACTTTGTTAATAATTAGAGTAGTCCATTCTAGAGTGCTTCCCTGCAGATTCTTGAGATTTCGTGGAGGTCATACTTCATACTATTACAACAACCATAAATACCTTTGGTTGTCTTTCTAGCTCTTAAACTGGCAGCTGCTATTCCAATTCTACAATGACTTTTTCCGCTTCATAGATGCCAATACTTAAAATAGTAATACGAGTTAAAGAATTGAAATGCTTTGCATCTGAATTTTTCTCTCTCAGTGACAAGGGCTTCTCATCTAGCAAATTTGTTTTTGCTATGGCTTTCTGGTCCTTTCATCATTCTGGTACTTCATTCCCCAAGGTCTGGTAAAAAACTATGCTTACTGAAGATCCATTCAGAAAACTATTCTTAAAACCAGCAAAGATAATTTCATGCAAGTTAGCAATGTAAGAAATCACTCTGGTCTCAGAGCAACCTGAATCTAAATTCTTTCAGAATGGTCTGAAGATTATAAAGTAAGATTAATTACAGTAGGAAAGAATAAAGGCTGCAAAGACTTGTCATTACTAATTCTTTTATAGGATGGGTAAGCCAAGTCAAAAATATGGATCCTGTTGAATACCAGATCACTTGTTTCAGAAGAGTAATATTGTTACATTCATTTATATTTTCATTGTAGTCACTGTATTTAATTGGTCTCATTTTATATGTTATTCATATCACAACTTTTGTTTGACAAAGTTGTTTGATTGATCTCTCCTACGATGAGGTCCATCTGCCCACGTTGTTATAAGCAGCAGGATAGCATAAATTGAGCATTTGTTAGTATTACAAATGGAAAATATTATGCTTTCATGATGTCCTTGCACGTTGCATGTATACTTCTGTTCTCTACAAAACACAGCATACAGGACTACTGTTCAGTAGTCATTGTGTTCAGATCAACTATTTCAGCATTTTATTACAAGCTCAGGTTTCTTTTCAGCCCAGGGATGTTGAAAAGTATATTAAACTTAATATTTCATGCAAATCTAGGTTATGTGATGGTTTCACATGTAAAGTAGGTGAACAGATGGATTTCTGCTCTTGTGACCTGAACTAGATTAAATTAGAACTAGATTTAACCAGATTAAATTACGTGATCTTAATAAGGTCATTTAGAAGTAGGAAAAAAAATAATTAAAGGGGTCAAGAATACCATCATAAAAAATGGAATCAACAACAACTTTCATTTGAAGAATAATAATTCTAACTTTTTAGCAAGAATCTTGTTGCAGCCAAAGTGTTAACAGTAAGGAATGTGTATCAGCGAATATAAAAAGAACACTGTCCTTGAGATAAGAAGGCAGGTTGAAGCTGTGAAAAACACACTGTCCCTGGGAAAAAAACAAGAAGGATGAAACTATGAAAAACAAGATTCTGAGCAAAACATACTAACTGTAAAAATATTAAAATATTGTAACAAATATAGAAATCTGTATCCAATCACCGTGTGTATCATACTCGTGCTTGTCGCGTGAACAGTAGTGTTAGACCAATTAGCTTGCTAAGTACAGCGCATGAAAGCATGCACAGAACCGAGCTATGTTATAAAAAGAGCAGTATCACAGAATAAAGCTGAAGCCTTTTTACTCATCATATTGATGCGTCTTGCTTCCCCGTCTTCGGCCGCAACATCTGGTGACCCCGACGTGATCAAGAGGGTTTTCAACGACCACAACGCGGACGAGAGAGAGGACGGCCATCCCGGCGCCCGAGAGAGGCGGATAGCCCGAGAGAGGCGGATAGCCCGAGAGGCGGATCGTCCGAGAGAGGCGGAATCGTAGCGCTACGGACTGACCGGTGAGTCAGGCAGACCGAGGTCTGGTTCGGGATGGGAATGCTGCAATGACAGCCTGGGAACGAGATGATGGAACGGGACGTTGCATTGTCGTTGTTGAAAAGCTTCTTAGAGGAGCGTGGACTAAAACTTGGAAAAAGATATTGGCCCCTGATTGCAGGGGGGTATGCAAAAGAAGTAAGCCACAAAAAACCAAAAAAAACCCAAAAAAAAAAAACGAAAAAAAAAAAACCAAAAACAAAACAAAACAAAAAAACCACAAAAAAACACAAAAAAGCAACAACTGCCTCAACAGGAGGAGGTAAGCGACTGGGACAAAGTGCTAGAGAAACCAGCAACTAACAGTTCTAACTTGATAAAACTCCCAGTACTCCTGGTTTGGGTATCAGCCCATGTACCGGAGGCAAGCTCTTCAAATATATACCTGACAAGGACTTGGGACACTATAGACGTTAAACTTTGGCGTGCAGCCACCTGTGGGGATGCTGCCGGCCTGGAAAAGTCATCATCGAATCTTTTGATCCAGGGCCCCGAACGAAAGACAGACTTATTGCTTTCCCCCGCTTCCAACGAAGTCGGTACACCGGCACCCCCGCGCCGCGCCGCCCACCGCGCCCGGCGGCGCCCCGGGAACGCCGCTGCTGCTGCCGGCCGGGGCCGCGGGCGGCGTTTGCTTCGGCGCTGCCGCTCGTGTGCAGGAACGAACCGCGGCTGGAAAGGACGGAGACGCGCTGCGGGCCCCGCTGCGCCGGTTCGTTCGCGGCTGATGGTCCCCTCGGCGGGAGGGGGCGGCGGCGCTTACGGAGCGCGAGCGGCCGGAGCTGCGGCAACAACAACAAGGGGGGGGGGGCGGCACAGGGCTGCTGGGTCGTCATCGCCACCCCGCCCGGCTGAGGCGAGGGAGGGCTGACCCCCCCCCCCCCCCCCCGCCCCGCCCGGCCGCTGCCTGTGGCCCAGGTTGTACCAAGAGAGAGCACATCGTAACTTGGATCGTCTCGATCGGCATCGCGGGAAATAACTAATCCTCTTTTGTTCCAGCAATTTCAACAGTTAATATCAGTGTTGCAAAACCGTAAACATGCACATTCCATTGTACATCTGCGAGCGCACACCACGCTTCCAGGGCCTATAGCAGAAGGGAGCAGGCGAGCTAAGCCTCTCACGAATGCAGCTCTTGTACCAAACTCGTTAATACAGGCAAAATCTTGCAGGACTTCTACCATCAGGATACTGACGCTATTAAGTGACAATTTGGTTTAACACGACAATAAGCCCGCTCAATCGTACAATTGTGTACTAGCTGTTAAAATATGATCATGCCACCAGTGAATGGTGTTAATCTTCGTGGTTTACGCTCGCAGGAACTTTGGCATACACTTCTTATCAGACATATGTATTTTTGTCATCATAAAGTATTGAGCATGTTGCTGGTATTTCTTACAATCCTACTGGGCAACCGATCATAGAATACGCACATGGTACTTTGGAGAATATGCTTTTAAAACAAGAATGATGGGGAAATCTCCCAATGAAACAATAGCTAAAGTGTTATAGGTGTTAAATCTCTTAAATCGAGAGCTAAACATTTTGGGATGAATAAAATGTCACTCATGTCAAAATTAGGCACAGGCAGGGTTACAGCAAGTGGCTTTCCAACAGCTGACTGAATTGACTACGAGAGCATTAAGACGTGTCCCTGATTTTTGGGGACAGGGGAGGCTTCCTTTGCTTCCATTCGGCAGGGAGCACAGGAACCTTATGAGCATTTCTTTGATCAGCTACAAATGGCAGTTCAGAGATAAACAGAAAATCCGACTACTGCAGATGTGTTGGTATTCCAGCTAGCCATTAAAAATGCTAACACAGACTGTCAACAAGCTCTTGATCTTATCAGAAATCGGGCAAAAACGATTGCAGATTTAGTAAAGGTGTGTCACAATGTAGGCTCGAAACACTATAAAGCAGAATTTTGGGAACCAGCGAAAATCATTGCAGCTTCAATATTTACACCAGGAGTTGAAGTAGCACAGGTGTTAACTACACTGAATAAGTTGGGTTGTTAGCTTGCAAAACAAACTAATGCTACAGCTTCTGCTTTATCAATGCTCTTAATTGACAGGATGGTTAAAATCTTTAATAAAGCAGACATTATATTGCTAGTAGTTCTTTTATGCATAGCAATAATCACCCCCTGCCTATTGTCACGCTCCCAGCAGACGGTACAGAGTACGGTTAATCAAGTAATGGGCACAGAAAAACAAAAAAGGGGGGACTTGTTGTGGCATCATACACACAGCTACAGTTGAGGTTTGACCTTGATGATTTAAGCCTGTGCTCTTTTCTGAAGTTGCGAAACACCGATAAAGAGGATGAGAAAGAAAAGGGAGTGTGAACAGCTGGTGCAGGGAGTGTGAGAAGTTGACATGAGGAGTTTGGGAAGTTGATATAGAGTGTGTGAGAAAATGATGTTTAGTTTAGCAAGTAAAAAATAGCTCCTTTTTAGGTATAGCCAATAGTAAAATTAAAATAGGTGCGTGCACTATTGTTTGTAATCAATCACAGTTGGGTGAGGGCCGCATAGACACATCGTGGCCAGAGTAATAATCTATAAAAGCTGCGTGTATAACAACAATAAAGGCCACTCTGCTATCACAAAAGAATTTTGGACACAGACAGTCACAGCTGCACAGCCTCCTTTAACAGTAATCATTAATGGGAAGGCTTTTCTGGCCTAGTTGACACAGGGGCTGATGTATCTATAGTGAAAAATCCTGACTGGCCACCCTCTCGGCCTGATACAAGCCCTGGCAGCTGTGATCGGAGTAGGTGGAACACAGATCCCACAGCAGAGTGCACAGACCTTGTTAGTAGTAGGCCCAGGTAACAAACAAGCTGTTTTGAAACCATATGTTTTTGATGTCCCATGTACATTATGAGGTCGGGATTTGTTGAATCAGTGGAATATGAGGCTAACCTCAAATTTTTAGCACGTCACTGATGTCCAACCCTGACTCAAGCTGGCAAGCCGGTCTGGGTCGATCAGTGGCCATTAAAAAGCGAGCGGCTGGAGTGAGCTCAAAAATTAGTCGACGAACAGCTCAAATTAGGACATATAATTCCCTCCAATATTTGTTACCCCAAAGAAATCAGGAAAATGGAGATTTATGTTAGAAGATTTAAGAGCTATTAATACAATCATTTCACCAATGGGTGCATTACAACCGGGTGTACCAAATCCTACTATGATTCCAGAATGTTAGCATTTGATGGCAATTGATTTAGAAGATTGGGTTATTTCACCTTTTTACTTTTTTATTTATTTGCACCCTAACGATTGTCCTAGATTTGCCTTTTCAGTTCCAGTGCTTAACAATGAACGACCCACGCAACAATATCATTGGATTGTACTGCTTCAAGGAATGATGAATAATCCTACAGTTTGTCAATTGGTAGTAGATGATGCTCTCTGTCAGGTCAGACAGTAAATCAAGCTTAGCAAATTGTACGTGCCTACCCTGACCGTCAATGTATTGTGCCTTCAAATACTCCAGCAGGAGTAAATCCAACAGGTTTATGTGCCAATGAATTATGGCAAACTGATATTACTTATATTCAATTGTCTAATTGATCTAAATATGTGCATGTAACTGTTGATATGTTTTCTGCCCTTGTTGTTGCTACTGCTCACACTGAAGAAAACCATGGGAGTACCAAAGAAAATTGGGACAAACAGTGATCCAGTATGGTGCCTTTTTACAGGATTGGAGAGTGACTCACACTACCGGCATCCCTCATTCACCTATGGGACAAGCTGTTATTGAACGAACTCATTTAATGTTAAAACAAATGTTTGATAAACAAAAAGGGGCAGTCTTCCGTATATTTCCCCGCAAGAATCCTTGGACAAAGCCACATATGTTTTAAATTTTCTTAATTTGTCTGCTTCTAGGCAACATACTATGGCTGTGGATCACAATTTTAAACCCAGTGCCATTTTTGCAGAAAAATCAACAGCATGTTATAAGAAGCTGGACTCAACTCATGGGATGGCCCTGCGCCTCTGCTTACAGGGGGAAGAGGGTATGTTTGTGTTCTTCCCACAGGTCCATACTGGTTACCAGCAAGAAACGTAAAGCCAACCAGGACTTTTGAAACTACAAATAGAGAAGGGGAGATCCAAGAATTAGCAGAGCAAGCAGAGATCACAGAAACACCGAATGAAGAGAATGGTTCAAATGGACAGACTTGTAAGATTTCATGTTAATATATCAACTGTTCTTATGTTTCTCATTGTTAGGTATATTATGTGTGTGAAAGTTGCTTGTATATATGCTTTGTGTCTTTTCTCCGATCGGAAAGTGTATGGATTCCACCCGTAGCTACTGGAAGGAAAAGAATTAACTGGTACCAAATTAATGACAAAGAATTACTAACTGGACTTAGTTGTAAGCACGTAACTTTGAAAAGAGAAGCTAGGAGGATTGTTATTGAACAACATGTTGCGATTCGCAAAAATCGCTGTTAGCCAGCAGAGCACATACTGGGCAGCCTTGTTGCACGCACTGGCCACGCGTGCGGCAACGCCGTGTCAGTACCTTTGTCGTAGACTCTGCTGAGGGTAAAAAGAGATGGCTCAGAGCGGAGCTGAGGGAGGCTGCAGAGCACACTGTGTGGATAAACAGGGGACGCCCTGAAGGTGCCGTGCCTGCCTCCCTTCTCCACAACGACCCTGCCGATTGACACCCTCCTGCTCAGCGAAATCTTGGGTATAGTGGAAATAGTAAGGCCCTCGGAAAGGGAAGTAGTATACTAGAAACTGCTTTTGCAAGGCTGTACCAAAACAATATGCTAGTAACTGAAATTGCCAGTCTCCTACACAGAGTTTTATTCGTGCGAGAAAAGAAAAAGGGGCAACGCTGTCACTGATCGATCACACAAATTTTTTCACCAATCTGCTCGACCTCTTCAGAAAGAGTTTGCACTGTCGCGAGCACAAGCCCGTGCCATCGTCGCTGCAAGGCACCAACCCTCGAGGATTGCAACCAAGAGGAGTGTGGCAAACTGATGTAACTGAGTTTCCCACCTTTGGTCCACTGCGCCATATCCACGTCACCGTGGACACTTGCAGCAGAGCTGTATGGGCGACACCAGCGCCTTCTACCGCCTTCCGATGTGTGAAACAACATTGGCTTTCAGCATTTGCTGCCCTTGGCTTACCACAAGTCATCAAAACAGACAATGCTCCTGCATACGCAGGAGCAGCATGTGCTGCATTTGTAGCAGATTGGGGAATTGAACATAGAAAAGGTGTTCCGTACAACAGTACAGGTCAGGCTATTATTGAACGGTGCCATCAAGATGTAAAGCGACTCGCTGCCATTTTGAAAAAAGAGGGGGAGATATCCCCCAACGCGCGAACTGAAAGGCGAAGGCGGAGGCAATCCAGGAGTTCCCAAAGACTCGGACCTCTCTGCAGAAGAATAGAAGAAGTGCTAAATCTTCCAAAGAACATATTAGACGACTCTGATCCAGATGAGATAGATTTTGCCTTTATCCGTAGTTTAATACGCACGCGCAAAGTTGCAAAATTATACCCGCTAACGCACTGTAGGTGTAGATGTAGAAGGTTACAGGTTATAACTATAGAGTGTGGAGGTTGTAGTCGCATATGTCATGAATCGCAACGTGACACAGTGCAAGGCTGTGCAGATTGTAGACGCGCTTTAGATATTAACCCATACCAGGCGCTTGCTGCTTGGCTTAGAATAGAGAACGCTTCACGACAAAGGTTAACTGCGTTGTTTGAGAGTGCAGAAGAAGCTATATTAGCACACGCAGCTTTTAGGTTACAAAAACTATTGACTGTTGTAGAAGTAGCACAAAAGACACAAGTGTTGGGTACCAGATATCAGAAGCAGTGTAGACATCATGACAGGGATGGAGGAATTTATTGGTAAGATAATACCTATAGTAACAGGAATCTTAGTGTGGTGCCAAATGGCCTACAGAATCAACTCCATTAGCCCGAGAGACAACATATGGGTAACCATTGCTAACAAAACAAACCAGTCATCAATCTGCCTAGCCCTGGGCGGTATTGGAAACCCATTCCGTACCTGTCTCATAGGAGTACCAACATGGAAAGTGGCAGCCTTTAGAGGGCTAGTAAACACCACTAACCTAACATATAGCAACTTCAATACCACAACGATCTATAGAGCGACCCCTCAACAGTATGACGGAGCAGTACAATGCCGGCTTATTCATGCACTTAATGCTTCCCTCCAGTCTAATCCAGAACTAGACCTGCTTGGTAGTATGCATGCAAACACTAACGCTGGGAAAATAGGAGGATGGTTTTCATTTTTTCCCAAAAAAACAGCTCAAATAAAAACAGGAAACTATGGGCAACCTTAGATTCTAATCTTGACAGCGCATCGGTACTTCGCTTTCTATACTCGAGCTGCAATGGCAGCAACATTACTGAACCTCGAAGGTTGCCCGAAGGAATTTTCTTAATTTGTGGAGACAGGGCATGGAATGGCATTCCAAAACAACCAGAAGGAAGTCCTTGTTATTTAGGCCAACTAGCCTTATTCCATCCCAATATATCCCTATTAAGAGAATGGAGTGAAAATCACACCAGGAGAAAAAGAAGCCTACATGATCTAGACTGTAGCAGTGTAGGCAATCCCACGTTTTGGAGTGAATTTGGACGAGTAGCTGCCTCCACACTTTTCCCAGGGTTAGCAGCAGCAAAAGCGCTCACCTTAGCAAAACAACTAGGTTGCTGGGCTCGTGACGAGATAAACTTAACATCCAGCATTCTAGATGAATTAACGAAAGATGTAGAAAGTGTCAATCATGCAGTATTGCAAAACAGAGCAGCGATTGACTATTTGCTTTTAGCCCATGGGCATGGTTGCGAAGAGATCGAAGGAATGCGTTGTATGAATTTAACAGGTCCAGGAGAGTCAGTGCATAGAAAACTTAAACAACTAAAGGACAAACTACATGCCTTGAAAGAGGTAGATGGCATCAATGGATGGTTGACTCCTGGGGAATAGATGGTTGGGTGAGAGATCTCATCAAAACGTGCTTGGGGCCTCCTTTGTTGTTAGGCTTTCTCTTGCTTTTTGGACCATGCTTAATGCAATGTGTGACCCAACGCTTGTCAGCTATAGCGCACGCCGTTTTTGAAAAAAGAGGGGGAGATGTTGCAGCCAAAGTGTTAACAGTAAGGAATGTGTATCAGCGAATATAAAAAGAACACTGTCCTTGAGATAAGAAGGCAGGTTGAAGCTGTGAAAAACACACTGTCCCTGGGAAAAAAACAAGAAGGATGAAACTATGAAAAACAAGATTCTGAGCAAAACATACTAACTGTAAAAATATTAAAATATTGTAACAAATATAGAAATCTGTATCCAATCACCGTGTGTATCATACTCGTGCTTGTCGCGTGAACAGTAGTGTTAGACCAATTAGCTTGCTAAGTACAGCGCATGAAAGCATGCACAGAACCGAGCTATGTTATAAAAAGAGCAGTATCACAGAATAAAGCTGAAGCCTTTTTACTCATCATATTGATGCGTCTTGCTTCCCCGTCTTCGGCCGCAACAGAATCTGTTTCTATTTTTTCTAAATAAGGATAAGAAAAGTTTAAGAGCATATTCTGTTCTCAATAAGATGTCTTGTGACATCGGAATTTTCTACTACAAGATAAATTTCTTCCAATCACATCTCATATCCTATGTGACAGAGGATTAGCAGTTGCTCATAAACACACGCCTGTATTTGTCACAGATATTTCAGCCTGCAGCCAGCAGTAGCCAGACAGGTGTTTTGCAGAAAACTCACATCTGCTTCACAGGAAGAGGGAAGTGTCTGCTGACTGCCTAATAGCGGCTCCTCTCGAACAAAATCAGTATTAGAGCTACATCTGCTACTTCATTTATGTCCCACTGGTTGCATTTGAAATGCAACTCCTTTCTAAATCAAAATGCTTTTTCTTGATCAAATTATTCGGAATTTATTTCATGCACCATGCAGTTGATGCGTCACACTGCATGATGCATCAACTGAGTTATTCTAGTTAACAAACACTAAATGAGAACAGGATTTAAATAGTTAGGTAAATGTATGTATCTTTAAATAGAGGTCAAAACACCTTTCTTAATTGTTGTCTTTAGAATATTGATTTCAAAAGGAAGAATAATAAACTAGAGAAAATTTTCTCTATGCTTGACAGTCTGTAAATGTTGATTAGTATTGTCCAAAGGCTTAGAGATTAATTTTTCACACTGCAGCAAGCAATGAACAAGTAGACAAGGACAGAAAACTTTCTTATACAAAGCAAAAACTTAAAGTATATCAGGATGTATAGACAGACAATATTGACCTTATTTCAAAAGATAACTATTTTCTAAAGCTATGGTCCATAGCCAAATGTTTTTCCCTTCATTTTGATCTGTAAAGGTAGTCAGAAAAGCTTCCAAAATCAGTGCTACTAGTCTCAAGAGTTCTTAGAATATGTAGCAGGGGTGCACGAAATAAAAACTCCAGATTAAAAAGTACAGTTTTGGGATTATTTCTCCAAGAACTAAATTCTAAACTACCCAAATTCTGCAGCTGAGTCTGATATGATTGATAGGAGTTTTAGACAATCACAGGAAAACACGTGAGAAAAAGCAAAGTATACAAGAATTTTCCCTCTTCTAACGGAAAAATAGTCGATGAAAGAAACAACTACTACTGAGATATTTTTTAGAAGCAGAGATATTTTGGTTGACTTACAGTGAAGAGTTTAGCAATTGAAAAACCCTTAAAAGGGAGATTTTATTTTGGATTTAGCTTTTTCCAGTTGTGTTTTGGGTGATTTTTCTGTGATAAGAAAGTTCTTCTTTTATTTGGAGTGTTTAAAAACATAATCAGTGAGAAGAATGCCATAAAACGCTTGGAGAAGTTGTTTTTCTAATGTTTATAATATTGTTTGATCTTCTGGAGAGATAGAGTGTCTGCAGTTGAAAGTAGAAAAAAAAGAAAGAGCTCTTGGGGAGGAGAGAGGAGGTTATCTTCACTTTTTAATGCTTAAACTGAATTGGTTAATCAGAATTTTATCAGAAAGGGGGCATGACAAATCCCTGTTATGTCAAGATTCATTTACTCCTTTCTTGTAAAGGAACTATCTGGGCATAGTTTGTTTTTTTTTATTGACTGACTATTTTCAGAAGGAGCTTGAAAATCAGAGGTAAAATTGGTGTTTTAAAGAAACTGTATCTATGTAAACTCTTTTGTTCGCCAATCTTTCACACCTTTGCAATCTCTTTGACCTAACTCAGAAAAAGCTAAGCAAGTCACATTTTTATCACAATATTTTTGTTTTTAAACAGGATCTCAGTGATCCCGTGTTGCAGATAATCAGATTTGAGGGATTCTAGTCAAAATTTTTAAAGCTATTTCAAATATTCAGGGGGATTCCATAATTTTATTTATTACACCCTTTCATCTATTTTCTTAATGATTCCCCTCTTGCTATATCAAGCAGCCCTTATAAAGAAGATAGGGAAAATCTCTTTAAGTGTCAGGAAACACACAGGCAATCCCAGCTCTCTCAATTCTTCCACTTGAAGAGAAAACCAGAGAAATTCCACTTTTTTTCCATTACTTGTTCTGCCTATGCCTGGCAGCCTTTCTTGGAAGTTATATCTGCCAGTCCTTGCTGGACTCAAAATGGATGGATTATATTGCATAAGCAGAACTCATTGTGTTATGAATCTATGGTAATACTATACTTATCAAATGAGAGAAACTGAATGGATTTCACTGACAAGTACTTTATATATTGACATTATTTTCATTTTTAAAGGATTTTGGAACAGAAGGAATGGCATTGGGAAAGATCCTAGTAATGTATGACACTTCTGAGTACTAGAGAGGTGTAATCAAATCTGTTAATGTTCCAGGCACAGATGCTCCTTCTCATTGTCAAGCCTGTAATCTGTATGAATGCATCAGAGTATGGAGAAGACCAGAAACAGCAAAGTATGACATATAACATTGATGGTATGTCATTCCATATATGTCTATACTATTCCCATAGGCTTTAGTTAATATCTTTTAGTTTTGTGGTTTTAGCTCAGATGCCAGTTTCAATTAAGTTCAGAATTTGCACCATCAGGAACGAGTGTTTTTTGATTATAAAAGGGTTTAAAATTCTGTGTAGGTGCTGCACTGATTGAAAGCAAGTTCAGTTCCGTGACCTGTAGCTGCACAGACCAGGACCTGTGAACTGCTCATTCCTTTCCACCCTTTTCTGGAGTGCCTGGAGCCCCTGGAAGAGGGTAGCAAGGAAAAAACATCCGCACATATTGAAGAAAGCAATCAGTGGGAAGGTGTTTGACAGTTGGATAGAAACAATCTGTGCTACTAGATACAAATCTGGGCAGGAAGCAGAAAACAAACTATAGTCCATCACACAGAGCCTGTGCACATTCTGGTTAAGTGGGAAAAATATATGAGTAAATAAGTGTCCATTTTCCGTAGTTGCCTTTTAGAGTTAAAATTCACATAGCATTTTGCCAACTCACATGATATCATGTTAGCTCCACAGCAGTTCATTACAACATACAATAACGAGCTGTGAACTTCTGCAGCCTTTTTTAGGTATGTGACACAGGAACGAATCAGAAATAATAGCTCACAAGACTAAACAAAGTGGAATTATATAGATGAATAAAAATAATTGTGAGACCATAGTAAAACAAGAACATTAATAGAAGCATAAAAAAACCCAAAACAGTCATATCTGCCAAGAATGACGTGCTGATATTTTATCATTTTGTTTCAGCAAGGTATTTGACATGGAATGCTTAATGATAGTCAGTGTTGGTTTCTGGTTTATGTTTAACCTCTGAATGTGCTAACCAGGAATGCAGGGAATCAGTCCAATTTTGAAATACAACTGAGAAGTTACGTGGGAGAGATTGCACAGAGTTGTGTTCGTAAGGTAGAAAAATTATAGTGAGTGGTTTGTGCTGTGGAACTTTCCTTTAATGTCATCCTGGAATATTACTCTTCTATGTCATCACAAGCAAACTTGAAAACTGCAAATGATGCTAAGGTGACAGATTCTTAACTGCAACTGAGAATACTCTATATTATGGCTTAAGGTTTAACTCATCCCAGGCTCAGCTTATTTCTATTCCCTGCTGTAGAAATACTGTACATTGAGATTGTCCTTCTAGAAGAGAAGGCTCCAGGGTGATCTTATAGCAGCCTTCCAGTATCTAAAGGGGACCTACAAGAAAGCTGGCGAGAGACTTTTTACAAGGGCATGTAGTGATAGGACAAGGGTAAAGGCTTTGAACTGAAAGAGGGTAGATTTCAGTTAGATCTGAGGAACAGCTTCTTTGCTCTGAGGGTGGTGAGGCACTGGAACAGGTTGCCCAGAGAAGCTGTGGCTGCCCCATCCCTGGAAGCGTTCAAGGCCAGGTTGGCTAGGGCTTTGAGCAATGTAATCTAATGAAGGCATTCCTGCCCATGGGAGAGGGGTTGGAACTAGATGATCTTTAAAGTCCTTTCCAACCCAAACCATTCTATGATTCTATGATTCTGTGATTCTGTGATTCTGTCATTGTCAACTGGTTGTGTAGGGTATTGTTCAAATGCTGCCATGGAGCTGCTGTATCACTGCAGGACAGGACTAAGACCTCCCTTATGCTTTATGTTTTAATAGATTCCTTTTACATTCCACAGGTTTCTTTCACTGAATAAAATTTCATGAAGAGTTAATGTTTAATTACACTTTTTGTCTGCTTCCTGTGAGTCAGCTGTCTCATAAGAAGGTTTCAAATGAGTAGTACATTTGAAAGTAGCAAATTCTGCAGTTTTGTGAAACTAGCAACTGGTCCAAAATGTATAAAAGCTTTAATTTGGTGAGAATCAACTGGGAATACTGAAAGAAGATTCAGGCATAAGGCCTGTTTCAGGACTTTTTCAGTAATTCCTCATTTATTTACCAGAAAACCCTAACACAGTTCCTCTTCAGAGGAATGAACTGTTAAGAGAGGTAGCTTGGAGGAAAATTTGAAGGATGGAGGATTTTTACTTCTGCTTTTTGTCTGTGTTATGATTGACACAGGAATGTGATATTAAACTCCTACCACACTTTTTTCAGTTGAAACATCCTTGTGGAACCCTCTGTGTTGTTTATATTTAAGATGACATTTCAGCTTCCAGAACATCCTAATTTTGTACCTACACCAGAGGAAAACCTCATGGTCAAGTCACTATTTACCAGTCCAGTCTGATAATATTGTTTCTAAAATCTAATGACATATTGTGAATACTAGTTTCAAGGACTGGTTAAAACCCTCAAGGTTATGACCTCCTTGAATCTTTGAATTCCCAAATAGGAAGATTATTAAAAGAGCATGATCAAGGTTAGTGGCCCCTAAAATTAGACCTTACAGCTGTGTTTTGATTTTGCTGTGTGTGTACGAACACAGAGATCATCTGTGCATTTGGACTTCTGTACAACACAAGAGAGATCATTTTTTGCTTTCCAGACGACCATACTTTTCATTAGAATGTGAAAGCTTTAAGGTGCAGCATTTGTATCTGTATTTTACATATATTCCTCTGTAAGTTCATGTTGCATGTGAACTGATAACATAGCCATGTACACAATTGCCTGATAAAGTTTTCTGGAGAGAAGTAACTGAAACTCTCCTTTAATTTCAGATTTAGTGGTATTTTTTTAGTTTAATTTATGGTAGATGACACTGTAAAAGGGCAACACATCCTATTGATGACATGAAACAATACTTCTAGGTATATTAGCTCTGAAAACCCAAAGAGGTAAGTCATTCTTATTCTTGTTTATCTGTATTTTTAATTTGAATATTTACATGTCACTCTTCTGCTTTTACAGCAGTTTCACTTTCCAGGAGGATATAAGGACTCTTCTAAATTACAATGACTTCTAATAACCCCAAGGCTGTCTAGAAACTGAGGGATTACTATGTTGTAGTTGTTCATTGCCTCCATGGTGCCCTCTTTATTCTTTATTCGGTGGTGAAGTCTGGTGATCAAGAACTGAGCTCAGCAGACCAAGGCTAAAACAAGCAGTATTTGCTCTGCGAAGGGGGAGAGCATGCTCTCTGCAGAGGACCAGGCACCTACTCTGATGACAGAGTCTACTGAATCATTTCACACACTATGGGGCATTAAGATCAGTAGAGTGAACCAAAAATTTCAATTTTAAGCCATTAAAGTCAGCAAGATCAACATTTTACAAATTTGCATCAAGAGGACAATCCAGTAACAGTGTTTTTGCTCCATAAAGTGATTAGACAGCTTGTTCATAATGTGGTTAACTGAAACTGTTTGAGGCATCTGAGACCACTATTAAGCTTTGGAAGTGCTCTCCTCTCAAGGCTGGTTAGCTTAAGGTCTGCAGTACAGAGCAATCAAGAACGTACTCCTGAAATCCCTGTAAAAGCTAAGCCACTGTTTGTTGCCACTTTAACACTTTGCTACTCTTAGTTTTCCTAGAAGCCACCCAGCAGCTATGCCTAGATTCCTTTACTCTGTGCCAAAGGGAAATAATGTGGCAAAACAGGATTTACCAGGCTGGTTATATCTCTGTTCAAATGGTAGGAGAATTCAGATTTTGATTTTCAGTATGTGCTTTCCCTTGGACACACTGGGCTTTACAGAGACCTTTGAACTGCAGAAGTTTTAAAGATGTTTTGAAAGCAAGCACCCTGTGTGCAAATATGAGCATCTGTAAGTATCTAGGGGGAGGGTTTCCAAAGGTCAGTAATGTAAATTAGTCATGTGAGAGAAGGAGGTGGCAAAAGGCACCAGACTGGAACTCCAGGCTGGGTTCAGCTCCTGGGTCTGCTGCAGCTTGTGACTGCAGGCAACTTGTAGGTATAGTATTTCACTAGCTCAGCGGGCTGCTATTAATTAATCTCTGTGCCTGAGGTCTGCAGTAGGAGGTACGAGAGTGGGGAGTCTCCTCTGTGAAACAGCAGCTGGGTTGTTTTCTGTGTCCAAGGCATGTCTTTCAAAGCTGACAAGGGTGTCTCCATGCAGAGCTCCACAGGTAGTCCAGGCAATTCCCTGCTTCCTGGGGCTGAGCTTCACTTCTCCACTCGGTGAGCTAAATTCACCATAGTTAAAAGAATTTAATTTCAGAATATGAAAATCAGTTACAGGACTATGAAAATCAGTCATGGGGGGAAAGAAAAAGTCATCATAGTAGAAGAATGAGAGGATGGATTTTTTTCTCCAGTACATATGAATTCAATTTCAGAGAGAAATGAATCTCAGACTGTAAGCACAGGAGGAGACCTCTGAGGAGTCAGAACAAAGGGTCTCTTAAATGATAATCAGTCATTCTATCAGCCCATGATTGTAGCAAAATGTTTTTGTTGTAAAACATTTGCCTGACACATGCTTGTAAACCTGCCAAAAAGGATATCCTACTTAAACAAAACAGATATTAGCCTCAAAAGTGGGTTTTCAGTTCAAGATGCCCCTGATTTTTTTCATAACTTTTGTTTAATTCATGCAAACAACTAGCGAGTACCATTAAATTAAACGAGAGCATAATTAATGTTCCTACAGGATTCTTAAACAGAAACAGTTACATCATCTGTGCCACTGCAACCATCGGGAGCAGAGGCCACTACAAGCCCAGACAACCTGTGCCCTGGCACCAAAAAGGAGACCGAGACTGTTGCAAGCCCTCAAATGGAATCACTGATGACGTGTTTCTTCTCCTTGGACACCACTGTGTAAATCGCACCCTTTAGCCGTGCTTTGCACGGTGGTGTGCCTCACCACTAGCCGAGACACAGAGTCTTTCTGTAAATGCAGAAGGTATAGAAAAGGAACTGAAAGATCCCATGCTGGGCAGTGGCAGGCAGCGGCAGAAGTGGAGTCAGTCTAGCTGGTCCTTTAGCTTGGGAGATCCAAGCGTTGGATAGCTTCTGCACAAGCACAGGTGAAATTACTCAAAAAAAAAAAAATTATTTCAGAACAGTGTAAACTTTTGGTTATGTAAGTAAAAAAGGAGATGGCAAGCCAGGACTTCCAGAATGGTATGGGGAAAAAAAAAAAAAAGAACAAAATCTAGAAATTATTTTTGAAATTAAATTAAAACAAAAATTAATTGACCATAAGTGATAGGATAGCTCTCAATACTAACATCTTATATGAATACAAATGCTCTTCTTCCATCTATATATTAAATTTGCATAATGACCAGAATTTAGAAAAGAGAATATTAGGAGGTTACTATGGGATTCAAAATGATAGTTTTATTAAATATTTATTATGCTTCCATCCCTTGTACAGGAAATACAAAGCAAACTGCTCTCAGCTAGGAATCAGTCTTCAAAGTCAAAGAGGAAAGAATATATTCTGCTAGGCAGATAATGTAATTGGTTAGTAGAATTTCATTTAATCAAAGTGATATCCGTGAGCATTAGTAGGTAAGAGAAAAAAGACAGCCTTTGAACATACATTTTATTTTATTTTATTTTTGCTATGAAGTTCACTAACTTGCAGTGGGATCCTTGTGTAAAACAACAAAGACAGACAATTTAAGGTCAATCATCAAAAAGGTTACATGGGAGAGGTAAGATGAGGTGGTGATCCAATGATTTTTGAAGATGGTTTTAAGAATTTATTGAAAGCTATTTTAAAGAGCTCTCTTTTAGGGGGATAACATCTTGAGACACTTGGATTATATTGAAGCAAAGGAATTCAACCTTAACTAACTTGTTGGAATTCTTTGAAGATATTACTGCCATGACAGATAAGGAGAATTCTAATTTAATTAGGTTTTCAAAAGATAGTTAGCATTGCTCCACATCAAAGATTACTGGATAAAAGGTATAGAATAAAGGCTAAGAGCTAGTGTAGGATAAAAATTGTCTCCTGAAGTAAAGAACAAAAGACAATGATGCACAGCTATTATTAAAAGGAAAAGAGGTTACTATTTATGCCAGGGTTAGTTGAAGTATATACTTTAAACATTCTAAAATCATTGAGGTATGAGTAACCTGAATAGGACACTTAAAAATCAAGAGACACGGTTTATGATGGAGTATATCCACTTTGTCCCTTGCAGCTATCATAAATTTACCTGCCTCATGCAATGTGACAGAGTTTTCTGAGTTAATTAAAATCCGATGGTGTAGGGAAAATTATGGGTTTCTTACAGTATTCCCTTGTCCTGACAATGTTCAAGTGGGAAAAGGAAGACTGATGGGACAACTCCATGCCATGCTGGTCGAAAAGTATGGTCACAAGCAACTGGTTGTTTGAAAGTTTATTAGAGCAGCTTTCAGGCTAATCTAATTTGGCACAAGAATTTTAAAACTCAGTTAAGTTGCAATGCACAGACAGCTAGCAGATGAAAGCTGTGTGCTCGCTGTCTGCCCTGCCCTCTAAAACTACAGGCAAATAGATTAGAGCTTCCCCCAAGCTCAAAACTTAGAAGAAACTGGGAAATATTTCCATAACAACTACTTTATGCCAAGACTTTCTGTAGCGCTAATGGAAAAAGTGCTGGAAATTGAAGACAAGTTCAGAATGAGTTAGAGGAGCAGAATGAACAAAAAGAAGAGAAGTTAGTTTCAGATAAACAAGGGCAGCAAGAAAAGACTGGGCATATTGAGTTGGACAGGCTCTTCCTGTCCTTGTGCTGAACATTTCTTACGCTGCCTTCTCTGTTTTCTAATCATATACTCCAGGTAAAAGGGCATACTTTACTTTTGTGGGTTTTTTTTCCATAAATATGATCACTGTTACTGCTCAGCCCTTTCCTCAAAAGTAAGTTAGTAGCATCTGATCCAAAAGCAGTAACACACAATCCGTGATTCACAGTAGTCAGAGAGCCAAAGCTGGAAGCCATGTACCAATTCTTGGGATTGTGCCTCCCTTTTTGTACCTTTGGTGCACTGTGCAGTGGAATTATACAAAGCCCTTTAGGGGATTACTTGCGACTTAAAATGGTGCATATGTATCACAATGACAGTGTATTCCAACAGAATCAGAACACCGTTTGCCACAAGAAATCTCTTTGACCCCCTCTGCAAACGAAGCAAAGTCAGGTGAGTAGCCTTCTCTAACAGAAAAGCATTTTGTTGAGAGATTTTCTGGAGACAATCTCTGTTGGCTGATGCAGTAATTACAAAGAAAGAAAATCTCAGTAGCTATTCAGAACCACAAAGAAATTTTTAAATCATTTTCTTTAACTTGTTTTAACTGATTTTCAGCACATAGGCTGCAATAATTTTGCAGCTCAAAAGAGGATCCAGTTCTCTGGCACACAGAGGGAGCAGGAGTTAGATCACTCAGTAAAGCGCAAATTATCAAAGGATCTGCAGCACCAAGAGTTGCTGTCAGTGCAGAGAAAGCCCTGTATGTGTTACACAGCAGACCACATTTGGATGGTTGCCCTTTTAGCTGCTGCAAACACAAATACCCATTTTTGTCAGCTTATGAAGGAAGAGTTGGCGCCCATAGACACTCGTTACTAGAGAGCGGGCTGCAGCACAGGAAATGCAGTCATGGTCAAGGCTTTTCCTGTGTTTAAGTCCAGATGTCCAGTGGCCTGTAGTATTTGCTGTATACTCGCTACCAGTTGTGAACACTTTGATGTTCTTTGGGGGTCACTAAACTGGCCTTTTCCTATTCTCCTGAAGAGAATCGCCCTGAACAAAATTCACCACAGAGAGAAAACTAAGAGCTAAAACAACATAACAAATCTGCAGCCTCATCTGTGAGGATGGAAGAGTTACTGGAGAAATGGAGGAGGGCCAAGAGCCTAGGAGAGTGGTCTAGCAAGGGATCAAAACTGTAGCAGAAGTTTAGGGTGCCGAAGCTTTGTGCAAAAGAGCCTCCTCCTGTGCAGTGCAGAACCATGGAGTCACAAATCCCAGCGCCAGTCCTAGCCCAGACATTAGAAGCTGGGGCAGTTGCTTTGATCAACCATTTGTACTAACATTGTCTGCAGTGGCATAAATAAGAAGTCATTTTGGTCAGAGAAGTTTAGCCCAGAATAAAACTGCAGTGACATCAATATGAGACCACAAGGACCACAGCCTGCCAGTATACAGAATAGTTATGATCCCACATTGACAATGTTTCCCAGGAACAGGAGTTTCACATAATTCATTATAATATTAAACTTCTAAATCCTCAGAAGAGCGACAGTAAAACTATTCAATTTATTGTTAGCTCAAGGTCAGATTTGCTGAGTGTTTGTCCTCTGGAGTACTCTCACAGACCAGGTTGGGCAAACCAGCTGGTAAATCTACCCGAAAAACCTTGTGCACACCCTGGGTATTCCAAAACATACAGTTTCACAGTTGCATTCACAACAAACAGCCCCAGCACGATGCAGCTCTTCTTTGCTTCTGTCACATCTGCCCTTAATGCACTGTCTAAGTTTAAGCAGATGGCTCTGCCCATGGCTGCCCTTGGAAGAGTCTTGCCATCACCTGCCACCAAGGGATGTGGGATTCCCAGGCAGCCAGAGTCCAGGCTGCCTACATGGGCAACACAAGGTCCAGGTTGACACCAGAGTGCAGGTCCAGCACAGATTTCAGCAGTCAGGTGAAAACTAAAGATTCGGCATTGCACCAGGAGCTGTTAACACCAAGAGCATCCAGGAAACTGTTACTGACACGAATGCAGATTTAGGAATTTTTTGCTAGCAAGGTGGTGATCGCAAGTTTGAGGGCTCTATTTGCTAAAGGTAGTAGGGTGAGGAAGTCATTGCAGTGCGTTACAAATGTGTCTTCATGCTGTAGTAGTTCACCCACAAACTGAAACTATTTGTAAGGGACGTTTATGTTCCATATCATTCCTGGAGTTTTCTGAAAGTGTTCAGAGGAAATTACTGACTCTCTGAGTGCCAGATCCCAGGGTGTGAAAAGAATACCTTTTTCAGTCAGCTTTCTGATTTGCCGTAAAAAATTTCCTTCATCCCTCCTGAGTCTAGTGATGTTCCTCGTTAGGGACTGGGAGTTAAAATAATACCAGAAAAGGCCGGGTTTTTCAGACAAAAGTTCATTGCTGTTTGCAGAAAAAAATATTCCCTGCATTCAGTTGAACCTTATCATTATGTTTTTACATTCTCTCCTTGTTTTAGGAGTATTTCAGGCAGAGTCTTTTCCTGATCTTTGAGTTTATTCCTAGATTTTTCTTTCAAGGAGTGAGTGGTTTTTCAGTAAGCTGGGCTCACTTGTTCTGTCACAACAAAGGAAAATAAAAATAACCAGTTGAAAAACTGAAGTTGCTGGAATGTGTAATACTCAGCACTAAAATGGCACAAAGTGCCTCCCTATTTATAGCTCTTGTTTTGAGAAAGAGTGAGGCACACTTTGGGCACTAGATACAATGGATCACCCAGGAAAATGCATGGCCTTGCATTCTGCATGTGAAAGGCTTTTTATTTGTTTGTTGCAATACCAGTAATTTCCCAGGAAAATGGGGCTTAGTCAGAGTTTCAGTTATCTATTTTATGCAAGAAAATGCCAGGTTTGACATGCCAGTTTGGTTGCTGACTGAAAACTTGGATGACTAAATAAAATCCTACGCTTGCTGTAATTCAGATTTATCCACATATCTTTATCATTATATCATTGCTGAGACGTGCATGCTTAGCATGATTACACAAGACATGTGCTTTCAGTGTACTAACAGACCTACAGTATCTCATTCATCAAATGGTGAGACTTTGAGGAGGACAAAATGTTCCCAATTTACCAGTATCTAACCTTTTTTTTTTTCTTTTAATGTGCTTCTTTTTCCTTATTCGAGTCATGTTGAGCCACACTTAATATTATGTTTGCTAGTTTCTCTCTTTCTTTTAAAGTTTCAGTTAAAGGTATTGTATTGTTTTCCAGTTCAGTAGAAGGTAAAACAGATTGAAATGTCAGAGAGCAGAATAATTGGAGAGATATAATGAAATTGCTATTTGCAAGAAATAAAATTATGTTGCACATAACATGCAGAAGACATATATAAAGAGGCAGCACTATTAGTAGCAGTCCAGAGATTTTTGATGCTGTGTTTAAAAGCAAGCCAAGCCTTTCTGTGTGCCATGTGGGCTGATAGCAGGCAAGAGTCTTCTGCACAGGAGCACTGCAGTTTGGAAGCACTACAAAAGCACGTTTGATGGGTCAAAGTAGATCCCTGTAGGGGACTGCATTCATGCTGTCTTTGGGGAAAGGTAGAAGCAAATCTAAGATTTCATAAATTTTGAAGGCAAGCTGTGTTCATAGACAAGATACACATTTATCCAATACTTTCCTGAACAAAACGACAAGCAGAACCACAAATTAAATCCAAGGTCTTCCGCGGGGTGTCGTCACTGATCGTTGGTGGACTAATGTTCAAAGGTGAGTAGTTGGATATGCTTTGCCTCTACTTATGGGTAAGCTCATGACACCTTTCTATGTAATAACAGGAACAGGATCTGCTTGGATCAGACAAGTATGGTAAAAGCAAAAATAAACAGAACCACCATCATAAGTTTTCTTTTTGATTTCTAGGTTGCATCTCATCCCCAGGGTCTCCTGAGTTTATTCTCCAGTTCCAAAGGTACTGGAGGATAAACTTATGTTTCCAAAAATAAAGTTTAAAAAAAAGTCTTTAGAACTTCATTTCTCTGACTCATGCCCACACCTCAGTTTTGTTATAACTGCACGAAATCTCCATAATGAACTGGATATAAACAGCTTTTAATAAAAAATATACTGGTGTTTTTTCTTGGCTTTTTATATCACAATGCCCCTAAATAAAAATATTTAAATTATGATAATCAGTAACTGTGTTTGTTGTCTGTATCTCTTTGGGAGACCAGAATTGTACCAGAAACAAAACCTTATCCTATACGGATGATCTGTATTTTGTCCATTTTCGTGCCCATCTTGTATCACAGTAATTAATAAAAATTCATTCTGAGAACAGAGGACCACAAGAAATGCCCTGTAAAGTCAGTTCTGTCATCTGTCTAGTCCAGTCCTCTGGTCTCCATTAGTGGCAATAGGAGATGCTGGTTAGGAAGAGCACATGAGCTGAGTTGCTTTTTGAGGGCCCTTCTCCTCGTACTCCTCAGTATCCACAGTCCCTGGAGCAGGGACCAAGAGGCCACATTCCTGCCTATTGCCTTCAGCCCTTCAAGCATCTTCATGTGTGATAGTCACTTTGCAAAAATAGCTTGAGACTGCCCATGTTTTTTTGAGACTGAAACCTATAATCAAGCATGATGACAAAGGTAGGATCAAAAGTTGAGGAAAAGTACAGTAGTGAAATGAAGGGAAAAGTTTCTCAAAAGACTGAGCTGATTCAGCAAGGCACAGTCATTGAAAAAAAAATATAAAAACTGAAGCCAAATAATAAACGTGGTCCTGTGGATCTGTTAAGGTATATTAATGCTGCCGCTTTCCCATCTGTTCCCTGAGGTTCCAAACCAAAACCAAGTCATCTGCAGTCTTGGCTTCCTCATTGTGTGAAACATTCATCTATTAAATTAATCTGAGGAAAATGGATTTATTTCATCCCTGGTGGAACTTTGTTTTGTTTTAATAGGGTTGCATGCTGTGGATTGTAGCCCATTGAGGCCACTGATAAACTACTTGTGAATAAAAACAAAACCCAAATGAAACAAATAAATAATAACTTCATGTTATATTTTACTTCTAATAGAAATGCCTTTGGGATAACTGCAAATTTTCTTCCGTTGTGTTGAGAAGACTAGCAATTTACACTAACAAAATTGGTACAATAACCCCGGGAATCCTTATTTTTCTATGAACAATATACAATGTCAAAGTTTAATGTTAAATTTCCATGTTCTCAAACTCCGATATCTCTTTCAACTATGAAACAAAATTCCTGGTGCTAGTATCACAGAGGGAAAGGCTCATGCTTGACCTTGTTAAGCAAAAAATAGGAAATATTCTTCACAATCTCCCAAACCAGTAATTCCCGGATACTTTATATTGCAAAATTCCCTTCTTTCACCCTCTGATTATCATTACTCATTTAGCTCACGATGGTGATGCAATCACTTGGAGCAATGGCAAAATTTATTTAGTGCTTCTAAAACATATTTAAGTTCATAGCGTTCAATACTGTACCATAAAAGTAGCCTAGAAACTTTACTGTTATTGTGTTTAGTAAAGTTATGTTCATTTATGTGTTTCTGCTTCCGACTAATCTGGATAACTTAATAATTGTAAGGCAGAATGTCCTCTAGTCTCCCTAGACATCCCCCTAAAATTAGCACATACCCTCTGCAGAGAATAAATTACTAACTAGCCACTCGCAGAGAAGATGTCTCATTTTCGTGGCTCACATGGTGTGTTCTCCGTATCTCCTGTTGTGGTTCTCATTTTGTGGCTGATTAAATGTATTATCTTTTTCACCCGTTCCATTACAAAAGTGCTCTCCAAACTGTTGATTAATTAAGCTGCATCCTCGCATGTGATTAGGACACAGGACTGTGAGTCAGGCAGCTTAGGTTCCCTCTATGGTTATGCCACAGGCTTCCTGCATTTTTCTGGAAAAGTCAGTTCAATGTCTCTGTTCCTAAAACACAGAGTGTTTGTACAGAGTAATGAAATATGCCTTTCCCACAGATATGTTTAATTTAGCAATACTGTAAAATAAATGCATACCTCTGGTAATATTATTTCAAAATACAAAGGTCGTTAATAATTGTACCTTCCAGAGCTTTTCTGCTGCATATTAAATCATTTAGGTATGTTTGAACTGTTTCAATTTTAATTTGAGAGCATTCTCTTTTTATTGTTCATAGAGACTTTAAAATTAGGATTTAAAATTTTAACAAACTTGTCATATAGATTATAATATTAAATTAATTTATAGAGATCTTAAGTTTATTTGTGCCTTCTCTTATTAAAAAATCTTTAGAGCTGGTGTAAGTCAATAAACTTGCAGCTGATCTAAATTTGAAGTTACTAGTTACTAATTTATAAAAACGTCTCTATTGAAACAGGAAAATCACTTTTGAGTAGAACTCACTTCATTCTGCAACAAGTTAGGTCTTCAAAAGAAGTGATCGCAACTCAGAATGCAGAAGTGCACAAATTCCCAGTCACGACCATGGCAACTTTTGAGTTTATTCAAAATTGAGAAATGAGTGTTGCATGAAGTTCTCTGGTTAGCTTGAGTATGCTTGGCAGTATGGTGATGGCAACATGCTCACCACATTTCCAGAAGTGGATACTATGTGGGGTGGGTGGATAGATCCACTTTGTACAGCCCAGATCCACCACTTGAAAACCTGCATCGTTCTGCATCTTATCATGCTTAAAAGCACAAAAGCTCATTTTTATTCTCACCTCTCTTCATTACGCACACAGGTATTTCACGGAAGGTCTGAGATATCATGTTTGCATGACCAGTAAATGAGTAAGACGCCTCCAACAACCTCGATTACTACTTTAGTGGTGATATGGCAGTGCTATGAAGAAATCAGCGGATAAGAAGAATAGTTTCTTCATTTTGGATAGGAAAGGCGAAAGTAAAATTAGTAACTTCAGGAATTCACGTCATCAAGCCACAAAATGCCAAAGCAGGGTGAAGAGATAAGATACGCTTTGTTAAAGTACACCCCTCTTCTCAAGATGAGAAGAATAATTTGAAGTTTCTCCTCTTGTGTGCAGACGTGGGAAATCCAGTTATTAGTGCTGTTGGACTCTAATTTTAAAAACCACAGCTCTTGATTTTAAGAGGAGTAGAATGCAATCAAAACAAGATAGCTGATACTGACATATATCTCCTTTTGTGCCTGATAAACATCAGTGGTTCATGTTAACACCGCTCTACCTTGCTTCATCAATTTTTACACATATTCCTCAGAACATAGTTCAAAGTCTGATTCAATTAACTGAGTAGTGCTCTGGTGACTGTCTCACTCGGTACAACTTTCCAGTACACCAGCAGAGCTGTGGTCTGCTGCTGCTCCCTGGGAAACAAACTCGGTTACGAAATGGCATGATGAAAGAAGTCATTGGCACAGTTACAGGGAAATGCCAACTGTACCTTGTATAAAGCCTTCTCCAGAAATGGAGTGGTTTTCAGTTTAAAAATGCTATGGAAAGGCTGAATGTGCAATCGCTTATGATTGCAACAAGAAAGAGGCTATCATCTTTTTCTTAATAATGTTGTCTTAGATATCCTGCCAAAGTGACGCTGTAATGGCAACGGTACATGCACAAATCATTATCACCTTTAGAAAACTGAATTTTGCTGTCATAGCATTTAAAAAAAGGAATACCTTTGTTAAATCTTAAAACAGTGGCTAAAGGTGGAAGGGGGTTTATGTGTGCATATACACATATCCTAAACAAATACATATATAAGTATATATACATACAGCTGCTGAAGTATTTGACTAGCCACTGGAAAACAGTAGTTTTTCAAAGAATAAGGTTATAAAGCTCTGTCTGATTGGCTTTTTATACAAGAAGCTATCTTCGTACATTTTTTTTATTACAACCCTAATATTATGATGTGGAATATATAAATACTTACAATATATATATAATTTTAATACAAGGACTCATTTTCCCTCTGCCAAATGCAAGTGTCTAACCCAGTTCTACTGTTTCACAGGCATCAGGATGAATACACATGTTGAAAATGCTCATTGGTGTCTATCCCTGACTATTTTTCTCCTCCCATGCTGCAGAGACCAATTCCCATTTTCAGCTTGTGCTTACAGAAACATTTCAGAGAAGCAACCAGCCTCTCCCAATGCTACTTTTCCTAACTTAACCACATTACCACTCCTTCATGTAATTTTAACTTACTGCCTCAGAGCAGAAAAATAGACCACAGCTTTCAGCTGTGGATGTCAGCTGTCCCAGCTGAAGTGGTTAGATCAACATGTCATGAAGGAGTATGAACCTAATGGATGAATGAAAGGATATGAGCTTTTTCTTAAAGTAAACCTCCAGAAAGCCCTATTGTGGCAGACAGATTATGGAAGTTTCCTTTTCTGTATATAATTAACATGGGAATAATATATGGGTAGTCTAATCTAGGCTAAGGACAACCAACTTTTGAACTCCTAGAAAATAAATGAAGGTCATTACTAAGCAGGCAAAGTCGTCTAAAGAATTTTTTTCTACTCTTTTGTGTCTTTTTTAAGATGAAAGAATCCGCAGTAAATTGCTCAATAAAAAAATGACCAGGTTAAAGTTCACCAAAGTATGGACTATATTTAAATTGGGCCTAGGACTGAAATATGTGAGGCTATATTTAACAAAGATGAATGTTTTGTTTCATACTGTAATTAAAAACCTTTGAAACACCACCAGTTGCCACAATACCTGATTGCTATTCTCTTTGCCTAAATAGCCTTGTTACTTAACCTGTTTGTAAAGGACAAGCAACAGTTTTCTCAATGTTGTTTTTAATCTCAATTTGAAAAGACAAAGATAGCAGAATAACAAAGATTTTCCTTTAATATTGGGGGGTTTCTTGTACCGACGATTCTAACCCATTTGGTCACATTCCCAGCTGCCCCCACAGTGGCACAGAAACACCTCACCTTTATTGTGGAAAAAAAAAGACTGTAATCCTTCTGGTATCACAGGAATAGAAAACACAGAGGCTAAATCAAGCATAAGAAACTACCTTCATGATGCAGAAAATTCTTTTAAAGGAAGTAGACCTCAAGCCACAGTGAACATTTTCCTACCACAAGAGTCAGCCCCTTCTCAGAGCCTCTTTTTGCAGTAGTTATTGGTATTGAGCAGCAGAAGACTCATGCGCCACTGTCGTCGACTTTCGTGCGACTTTGTGGTACCTCTCATTTCCAGTGTCCAGGTGCTTTTTGGCCTTACCAACTCTTTGGTGTGGTGAGTCCTTCTGCCCCCCACCCCTCAAGAATCTTTCCATCCAAATAACAAATTAAAGACAAGTAAGAGATACTCTTTTTTCTTCTCAAAGTATAGAGGAATACGGTGGGTTCGATTTTGGTTTCTTTCACATAGATAGATACAAAATTTATGGCATACTACTGCCTGAACAAGAGGATGAGGAAATTTAGGTGCAGTACTAGGGTGACATTTTTCTGTGTATTGTTGCACTCTATTTCCTTTGACTAAAAGGGAAAAAGTAAAAGATGGTGTGTTTTACACAGCTTTCTTCTAAAACTCAATCTCACCCAAGTTCACATTAAACTGGTCCAAAATTAACTTAAAAGTTTTTCAAATTCTGTCTAACTTTGTCCTGGCTAGTTTAAACTGGAAGCAAGCAATGGAATTCAATACCCAGAGATTTTTGTGTGATTTTTTTTTGTGTGAAAGAGGAATTTTGCACTTTACAGGGCTCTGTGAGTCTACTCTTATGATATAATGGTGCATGCCCGCACCATCTCGGGATAAGAACCCCTAGCTAACAAATCCCATTCCTCTCAGTGGCAGTCCCCCTTGGTCTTAACCAGAAAAGGCTGCTTAAAATCTATGTGAAAAATGTATTAGTTCCTTTCTAAGCAATAAACATTAAAATTGACATACAAAGTTTACCCATCATGCTACTGCTGCACTGATCACTAATTAATATATGTAAATATATATTAATATTATTAGCAACAATGAAAATTTCTTTTTCATCTCAGTAAACATTAGCTAGTGACTGTTTATACTTCTTGTATATGGCTGTCACAGATATTCCTCAGCAGAAGACCTGAAGGCTTCATTGTACAACTATATAGCCTCTGACTTAGGTGGCTGAAACAAAAGGTTCATAAAAGCTTTTCATTCCTCATTCTCAACATCTGGACCCAGCGACACATATATAAACAACTCTTTTGACAAATTTGTGAAAATGCAAAGCACTCCCTTTGGCACAAACAAAATGTAAAATTCGAAAGTACAAGGTCCTTTCGTACCAAACCCCAGGGAGATGCTCACAGGTTCACTGGCTACAGACTCCCCACAGGTTCTTCTCTTGCTGTTACTTCACTTTACTGGTTGCCACCAAGAACGTCCTCACAATATTATTTCTCACCAAACTGGCATTTTCAGAGTATTTGAAAGGTTTATGGAGTTATTAACTACCTGAAGAAAGCAATTAGAAGTGTGATAGTCCTGAGTACTCCATGTTCTGGTATGGAAGAGGATCCTGTAGAAACATAAGCATGTTAGATTAAAATATTTTCCTACTTGCTTCTTTTAAAAAACAGGAGAATAAATTCTTCTTTATCAGAATTGCACAGCCAGAACTGAAGGAGGAATCTGGCCCATGTTGCCTTGTACACTTTTCTTACGGCTGTATCACTAGTCCAGTTAAAACTTTGTTTAACGGCTGATGTGTATCTCTAGTTGGTTTAGCATCATTTTTAGTTTCCAATAATATGCAGATATCTAAACCCAAGAGCCTTTACGCGTATAAACATTTTTAGCTCCCAGTTTGATATACGTATTTTGGCTGATTAATTTTCAAAATATCTATTTGTACTTGTGCCAAACAGTCTGCCACTTCCATACAAGCCTCCAGTTTATGCACTAGCACTTTATAAATCTCCAAATAAAATCTTCCATGTTTATTTTTCTTAGAGAGAAAAATCCCGTTTAATAAGTGTGGGCCTCTCTTTTGTATATGCATTTTATTATTGAGAGGCTGGCTAACTGTATTCTTTTCTAAGTTGTATTGGTGTTTGGGATTTTTTTATTAAGGGAAGAGTAGAAATCAAATAATACTAAAAATACATAGTGTGTCTACTGTGGGCTTTCTCTGCACATAACCTAAAGCGCATAACCATTGTTTTGTTGTCTAATGGTACTGGGGAAAACCTAGTACTATGATGCTAGGAAGGGGAGAAAAAAGACTTTCCTGGACTTGTAGTCAATACTTTGTCTGCAATCTAATCTCCTAAAAGACGCCTACTCCACTTCTGATGGTGTTTGGTTCCTTCCACTACATGTGGTTCTTCAGATGTTCAGTTTCTTGAAGTAAATTGTGGAAAATGCCCTCAAATGGTGCCAGCAGATAATTTATAATTTATATTTCTAAATTTTTAGCTTTCAGTTTGATAGATCTATTTTGGCTGATTAATTTTAAAATATCTATTTGCACTTATGCCAAATATAAATTTATATTTATCGTTTACTACCCCGCCATCAGAGGAGTGCAGTATCCACCTTCTGGTCCAGGAAGGGAAACTTAAAGACAACGTTAGGAAGGTAAAAAAAATGACATTGGCAGCAGCATCCCTGGTCATCCAGCAGTCAGACATCAACCTGGTATTCAATCAGTGCTCCACAGAACAGGGATATGACATCTATAATGGCATCTATCCTAATTTTTCAGACCCTAAACCTCTCCTGAATACCCTAGTAATCACAGAGTACAATGAGATCTTCACTACATTCACCCGGTCCTCCCTGGGATGTAGTCTTGATGCTGTGGGTGGCGAGTAAAGCTTGCAGAGTTAGCTTAGAGCCTTCTCAATTTCTGACATATGTTGTACATGGCTGCATGGTGGCTTCCAGAGGGCCTCCAGGCTGCCATGGAAGCAAGTGTGATTTTATCCTGTGCAACCTGGCTTTAAAATATTTAATTCAGGACATGTCAACCGCATATCAAGCCTGGAGGCTCTGTATGTTCAAATATTTATGCTTCCTGGGTGAGTCTGGCAAGAAGTGTTGCCAAGTGCACTGTTATCAGTGTCCCATGCTGGCTAATTTAAAATTAACTTGGGCACTGCCTACATGAGTTGCAGCAACTTATTTGACTGAAAGAGTCCTTCCCCTCCAGGAAGAATACGGAGCTCAGGGGGATGGTGGAGATGAGATGAACCGCTTTTACACCCTTCAAAACCTGAGCTGCTTTGCCAGCTGAAGAGGCTGACTGTAATTTAGGCAGCCCTATAGCAGTGCTAGGGAGAGAACCTTCACTGAAAGGGAGTGTGAAAGAGGAGCCTGACGAGCATTTTGCATAGTGCTTGCACTGGGGACGCTGCCAGCAGCTGTGGCAAAGGGACACAGAGGCTGGTGTTTCACCCACGTGCTCAAAAGGTGCTCAGAGAGCTGTGGCTTGTAGAGCAAAATTAAGGACATCCTTCCCACAATTTCATAGGCAGGACAATAGTTTTCAGGAACAGACATTTATCAGAAATGTGTTTTCAAAAAATCCTCAAACACTGAAGAAGTGTGAGAGGAAAATACTGTCTGAATTTTCTCAAATACTGTCTCATTTTCTCTCCAGAGTTTTCTCCAGGTGTTGCCCTGGAGCTGGACCCTGATATTTTTGCTTGTTGGTTTCCTTTTGAGAGAAAAACATTTGATTAGCATATAAAGATCACGCGCAAGCATGAAAAATATCAAGTGTCTCAGAGTGTGTTTATTTATGGGATTGCTCCAGATGAATGCACTCTATTGCAAAAATAATTCACTCATTTCCTAGCGCCCTTCTCGTTATGTACACAGCCGTTTCAGGCAAAACGAAAGCTAAATCTGTTTTCAGGAGAAAGCAAGTGCAGTTCTCTGGCACAGAAGTGATCTGACGTGTAGGAAATCAAAGTTCCTGCTCCTTGATTATTTAAACAGAGCAGAGCCTACCAGTTTCTGAATATCTCGTGTAAGCAGCTTACAATGTCAGTCCTTGCTCTGCCAAACCATGTTCTGTGTTTGAGTAGTGCTCTCTGCTCGTCCTGCTGCTTAACCGGTGAATAATTTCGCTTAGTTGAGCCTGTTTCAGGAGCAGGACAAGTATTAAAAAATTGACTTTTAAAAAGAAACAAAAAGAAAGAAAGCGAGAAGTTTTCCCGGCGGTCTCTGGATGCCGTGCGGGATTATCTCAGGTTTCTAGTTTCCTAGGAACGTAGTAACTCCCGCGCGGTTTGTTTTGTGGGCGGTGGTTTTGAATATATGCTAATTCAGCTTTCCTGACGGGGAGAGGAGCCGTGCCTCAGCCACACAGCTCTCCTGACAGCCGTCGGTGGCGGAGGAGGCTGCGGAGCCAGGCCATGCCCTCCCGCTCCTGACGGGACCACTCGCCCGCCCGTCGGGGCTGTCAGCAGCCCCCAGTCACCCGTGTCACCAGCAGTGGGGCCAACATGTGCCGATGACCATGGAGATGAAGGACTCGGGCAGCGTGGTCCTGACAGCCTACCATCCCCACAGTCCGGCCAGGATCCCAGGCATGGAGCAGAGCTTTGTGCAGGACATCCCCGCCAGCCGTTCGCCCACCAACAGGTAAAGTCTGAGGGATGGGGACTGGTACCATGCACTGACTTTTCGCTGGGGTCCGTCGTGGTTTTTGCTGAGTGTGTGTCAGCCCCAGAGTGTTTCCCGGTCTCTCGGCCACTTGGCGAGTGCTTTGCTCCCGCATGTTTCTTGCCTGCACCAGGAAAGTGATTCAGCCTGGTGCTGCTGGTCAGGATTGGGAGGGGGAAACGTCAGTGTTTATTTTAAATCTTGTAAGTCGACAGATCGGGCCAGTTTCCTGCCCAAGACACTCAACAAGACAATCCCCAGGAAAAATAGCACGTGAATTGGACTTCTGCTCAGGTCGTTTAGAACTGTATTACGGAAAGTGAGAAGGCTGGAGCGACCGAGTCTGGCGCTCAGAAAGTTGATTCTGGCTTTGGTTTAGAGGATTCTTTAATTCCTTGCCTGTTCACCTGCCAGGTCAGGACCAGCCCTTGTCTTTTTGTGAAATTGCAGTTGCTACTTCGCACACCCACATACACACAATGGGAGATTGCATCGTTAAAGACTTAGTCTAAATAAGAAAATTCCTTTGGGAGCAGGAAACTAAGCATTGTCTTAATTAATGCAGTCGTGTGTATGTTTACTTCCCTGCTCTATAAGAATGAATGTATTTGCACAGTTCAAGAATAGCGGTTTGGGCAATTTTATTGTTTTAGAAAATCTGACCTTTCTCCTAAACATACATATCTGGGTTTTGCAATTTTCTCCAAAAGATGTGATATGAAAGTTCATAGTGTAAAAAGTTGAAGAAAGTAGGAAATGTAACTCTCTGGCTTGACTGAAAAAAAATGAGAACTAAAGTCTGAGGAAACAGTAGATGTCATTATCCCCAGGAATTAAGTCTGTGTCTTCTCTTAATAGAAATATGATATTTACTTCATGTTGTTTATTTATAACCCGATAGCTATTTTGTTTTCAATGTCATTATTTAGGTTAGCTGCATCTTCCTGTTCTTTGTGTATTTCCCCAGCTGCCTCATAAAGATAACTCCTTTGTTCTGTTAAACTGTTGTTGGAGAGCAGTACCAAAATACACAATTTCATTTTAAGAAACACAGTCTGGGCTTTTAGATTCAGTAAGAATGGCATTTGCTACTCAAAACGGAGAGCAGTGGTTTGGCATTGGGTTGCTGAGGAGCATGTCATTTTTTCCCCAAGGAAGAATGCTAAACTCAATCTCCCTTTAAGTCTGCAAGCAACGGAAGTGTGATATTTTGCTGTTTTTCTTGTAGATGTGCTAATTGCTTTAAAATGCTCTTGAAACTTAAGCTCAGGGTGTATGAGGGTTTAAATCACATATGTATCACCTAAGAAAAGCAGAAGTGCAAATTGCAGTTCCTGAAAGGAAAAAAAAAAAAAAAAAAAAGAATCCTGGTGTTTTGATGAGGAACATATTTTGGAAACTCCTGCCGTGAGGCAAAGCCATGTGTCTCTCTATATGTCTACGTGCCCATAAGATTTTGGTGCTGTCTCCCCTTTCTTGTCCTCAACTTCCTGCAGCTGTCTAATGGCAACAGCCAAATTTTGCCATATGGGCAGTCAGTGACTGTCTGAGTTTCCAAAGCCTGTTCAAGAGAGGGATTTTATTAACCCAGCATGCAGTCCTCTGGAATGCAGAATTCATGAAGGCAAATGCACTAAGTGTTTCAGCAAATGGTAAAATAGGCTCTGGCTTAATCCCTACTTCGTCTTCTAAGAACTCTTTCCTGGACTGCATTTTCTGTATAGTTTCCCCTGCCGCCATCCTAATGCAAGAAGCTTTACTATAGACTCTGTCTGGTGTTCCTTGATCCCTAGCAGCCACCTGCACTACGGCACACTAATTCTTTGGCTCTCCAGAAGAGTGATTTGAAAAAACATGCAACAAACAGAGATGTTGTCTATTATTTGTTTGATAACAAAAGTACTTGGGACCCAGAGCCTGACTTTCCTCTCAATTTGGTTGAGTTTAGTTAGATGTAGAACTAATGAAGTCCATACTTCAGCTGTATGGCTGTGAGAACAGAATCAGTCTCGGATATTGGCTCTCAATTTGATAAACTGCTGATAAGTTATCTCTCAGCTTAGCAATCAAGATCTTTCATTTTCTTTCTTCTCCCCAAAACTTTTCTCATGCTTTGCAGTGATGCTCCCTTTATATCAGCAGAACAGCTCCACTCACCAGAGCCAGGCTTGGATGTGAGTGTCTCCCAGCTATATTTTCACTTGCAAACACTTTCGCTTTGGGAACCTTCTAAGCAGAGGTTTCTCACAGAAAGGGGAAGCTAATGCAACCTCAGTCAGCATTAAACTGCTCTGCTTCCTACTATATAAAAAGACGTTGAAGAAAAGAAAAGAAAAGAAGAAAAGATTTAAGTAGCCATCATGAACCTCTAAACAAATGAGTAATCTTGAACACTCTTGCCAATCCACAGCTGAGAATCACATGGACACCAAAGTTTACACTAAGAAAGTAACTTAGATGCATCAGACCACTTGAATTCACATCCACCTACAACTCTTGAGGGGCCAATCAACTAGGCATCCTGTGCGCAGGTCTGAAACATACACCGGCAGCATTAGCATCAGCATGAAGTATAACAGCCACAAGTATTTTCATTCATAAACCCAGTGGGAAAAGAGCATATATATACTCCATTAAATGCTAGAGGTAAAAGCTGGTGGGCTAAGAGGGACAGGAGAATATGTGCTTTAGCTGCTTTGAATGGAAGACGGATCGGTGTGCAATGAAGGATGGTAAATTCATAGGTGTAATGAAGGGGAGAGCAGGATGAACATTTGACTACATAATGATGAACATTTGACTACATAATGATATTAGTTTTATTACATAAACTAATAAAAAGTTTAAGAAGATGGACCACAAATTCCAGCCATCCTCCAGAACAAGGGAGAATCAAGGGGACTAAAGATAGCTATACTTAAATCTCTCCTCTTCAGCTATCTATATAATTAATTTCTATCTTTCTCCTTTTGTTCCATCTTGCAGACTGACTTACTTTACCAGTTCCACACATGGGGTGAGCCCTGAAAACTGCACTGTTGAGTTTGCTAGAGGCCCAGGAGAATTCTCCAGCCAAATATTGCTTTAATTCCATTAATGCAACTAGCAAGTTCATTGTCCATTTCTCTAATGGGGCATTCAGATCCCTTCACTTTGCTTGTCATCTGCTTTGCATGATTGGAATTGTTGACAGGATTTTTTTTTTTAATTATTATTGTTTTTGAGAACAAGGTACTGGAGAGATCTCTGTTTTCTAGACTAACTCTATGGCCTATGAGCATAGTGGGAAAGGTTCCTGTGCTTGTGGCATCCCCCTCACTTTTTTTTAATCCTATTTATTAGAACTCAGATGTCACAAGTACCAGTGCCAAACACCCCAGAATATCACTTTATCCCTTTCAATACAGATACTGTCTTAGTGCAAAGGTGAAAGTGCTCATTTATGTTAAGTACTGGTCAACTTTTCCATCCTCACTTCAGAGAATGAGGAACTTAGTAGGTGTGCACAAATACTGCTCCTGGATTTTATAGAGGAAAAGTGGGGCCACTGCTACATGTCTTCCTCACGTCTCCTTTTTATCCTGCTAGGAGAAGCTAGGAGGAGTTATTCCTGTGCTCAGAGGAAACAGGCATGACCTCTATGCCAAATGGCCAGTGAGTGCTCTAAGGTAATTATGCAATTAGAGGAGTACAAAGCATTCCTAAGTGAGTCACGCTCAAGCTTTCCTTGACTCAAATATGAGAGTTAGTGAGTTCCTCAGCTCGTTTGCTACCAGCATATCTACCAGCAAAGAACTCATCCTGTGCTGCAAATCACAGATATTTCCACTGCAAAGAGTGGCTTAAGCTTATATGAGCATGAGATAAGAATCAGAGGGAAAAAAAAACATCTTCACAGGCTTTGTTCCTGCAGAATTGGTTTAGAGCAGTTTTTAAAGGGTGCATCAAGTTATTTGTATGTGGAATAAACATATTTATGTTCAGTACTCATGCAAAGAGTGGCATATATACTACCAAACCTAGGAGCTTGCTGCACAGGTAAAGAACAAAGTAGATTTCAGCACCACAGAACAACACAGCCAAGACCCCTTCTTAGCATCTCCCCTAGCCAAGGGCAAGTCTAGCATTTCAAGTTGTTCCAGGGAAATGCCTTTCCATTCTCTTCATGTTCAGCAGATCTCCCTCCTCCTACTGTCAGAGGGTGACTTTCAAGCAGGTGTCATTAAACCATAGAGTCAAAGAAGAACAGGAAAAAATTCTGAAGTTTCTATGTTGCCTTGAATTACCTGCTGGTAGCTTCCGGGATCCTTGCTCTCCAAGTCTAAGACTTGCAGATTTGGGGCCAATAGTAAAGTTGTTACACTGGGCAAGCATGGCACCAGATCCTTATGCAATATTCATCTCCTCCTGTAAGCCCCAAGGATACTACAGAGATATGTAATGGTGAGATAAAATGTCCTGAAATAATGACTGAAATAAAACTGGAAGAGGAGCCTTTATGCACCAAAATTTGGCTTGTTTTTATCCCAGCAGAAGCAGATTTTATCACACTGAAGTAAGGTCTGTATGCCCTAAGGCTGGGTGATCTGGGTTTAATTTCTGTCAGCACTGATTGAGCAAGCTCCCCTGTTCAGTTGTATACAAGTGATGTCAAGAATGTCTTTTAAGTGATGCAGGATAAACAACCTTAACTATTTTGGATGTTTACTTCACTCTACCATAAACTTCCTCAAAAGACAAAAATAAAAAGCCAGCTCCTTTTCCACAGTAAATCTTGAAATGACTCGGGCCTCTTGCAGTATCTTGGACTCAAAACCTATGAAATTAACATTTTAAAATGTACTAAAAGTGGTAAAATGAAACCTTATAAAACAATAGTCTAGGAAAAGACTGTACTAGCACAAGTTGGGCAAAAAATACTTCTTGTGGAAAAAACACTTTTTATAATTTCTAGTAGCTTTCTAAACCAGGATTTTTAAGGGTATATTTTTTATGGACACCAAGATTGATAATTCTTTATAAAACATTAACGGGGAGAATGCATATAACAAAATCAGACAATAGCGGACACGCTTTTCCTGTAGGTTTTAGAAATACCTACAGAACATCCTCTGGGAGCCTCACTGAGGAATGTAGTATTTATAGCCAGTTCCTCGTGTTATGGTTGAAACTAGAGTTGGCTTCTCTGGTTTCTTTTTAGTTTGGTGCTCCTGCTGCTCTCCCTGGTACCTCCATATGTAGAGCTGATGGAAAACATCTGGCATTGTCCCTTTGATCGTTTTGTTTGGTTGAGCATTTAGCCAGCTGTCCCATTCATTTTTAACTAAGTCAGTCACTTATCTCTGATTACATGAGGGTTGGAGCTGCCCACAAAAAAAAATGTAAGACCTGTGCCCGGCACAGACACCTTCAGATTGCATCTGGCAGACTGACAACACTGGCATAACAAACAGCCAGGAATCAAGAACTGTAAAGTCTTATTTTTGCACAGGAGATCAAAATAATTCAGTGTAAGTGTGTGGAAAATGTGCAGAAGTTGGAACTGCAAGACATGACTATGGAACACTAGTAAAAATCCTAGCTAGGACAGTATCTGAAAAGCATCTGGTTAGCGCTGTACAAATATAGACTCACATCCTGAAACAGTGCAGACTAACCATAACAAACAATCAAGTTAACTTCCTGGATTTTGGCTAACCACAGTACTAGCAGCCACTTGGCCCACTGCAGTGCTTTGGTCCAACTGGCCAGGCAGGAAACACATCTGCCATCAGCATGGGACTGGGCTCCTTGCAGCCTTCAGGTACCACCATGGTGGGTGCACTTAAAGAGCACAGGAGAAAATCCAGGAGAAGAGTGCCCAGAGTCACATTCCAAGCTGATGAATTAAGCCAGGCATCCTATCTAGGATTTTGGCCCCTTTGTCTTCCTCCTTCTTTCTCTCTCGGTGGAAACAGCCCCCATCATGGTCTTCCAAGTCCTATTGTACATACCAGGGACTCTGAAGGCAGTGGGAGGAAGAGAGGAGCAAAGGACAGGAGAAGGACCACCTTCACAGGTATATGACCTGGTCCTCCTCTTTTGTGCAAATAAAAGGAGCTGCACTGAAAAAAAAAAGGTCTCCCGAAGGACTTTGTGTGGTGGGGCCCTGAGTTCCACCAGACACGTGTGTCAATGGGTTTTGGAATGGCATTGAAGTGGTGATTCAAAAGCTGAAATGGTTTAAAAGACAGGTTGTTTGAAAAAGAGTCCCTGCTACCCTAAAGGACTATTTTAGCGGAGGTCAGCGGAACTCTGTCAGTTGGCATCCCTTGTAATTAATGCAAGGGAAAGACTAATGCCCTGTGAGGAATCCCTCATCTCTGTAATTCATTTCTTCCCCTGCTTGTATCTGTTAACTTTCTAGATGGAGTCTCTGGTCTCTGAGGAGAGTGGAACAAACACTGGAGCAGGAAGCCTATTATCAGTTTGTTTGTTAGAAGATTGTTATGTTTTCTTATTTAGGATGCTATGTGTAACACTGAGCTACTGTAAGCCTGTGGGATTTTCAGATGTGTGAAATCATCCAGTTTAGGATGGACCTATGCTGGATGTTTAGACAGAAGAAGGCTAAACAAAAGAGAGACAGAAATCTCTGTTACTAAATGTTGCCATTATTGAATTTCTACCTGAGAACTATACAAGCCTTTTATAACATTTCTTTCTGTACAAGTTGATCTGAGCATATAATGAGCAAAACAATGACCATAAGTCTTTTTGTAGAGGGTAGAATTGCTCTACCAGTGCAGGGAGACAGAGGAGAGTGTGTATTAAAAACCTATATTGGATGTAGAAATCCAGCTGGGTTGACATCATTTACCAGTTGAAAGACAAATAAGCAAGAGGCAAGCTGGGTAACTGTGTTTTAAACATGTGTCTGTGAAACATCAGGACGTCAGACATCAGGTCACTCTCACAGATTGTACCAGAGATGGAAGAATCTCTAGAGCTGTTAAGTCCTCATATTTTACTATAGCTGATCTGAAAAATACTATCTTTCCAAAGGAAGATTTGGACAGGGAATAACAAATGTATACAAGACTTGAATTTGATTCGCTGAGTGGTAGGTTCCTCGCTAACTATGCCCCTGCAGATATCAGAGAGTCTGCGGTTACCTAGACTCTGTGTTAGTCTACAAAATCCTCCTCTCTATCAATTTCTCTTTCTCTGGCTAATAAAAGCTCAGAACAAAATACCTTCTGGGCCTATTTTCTGGCCCAGTGATGATCATACATAGTGGTCAAGAGGGAATCTAAAAGTGAGACTGTAGGATCTGTTTTAAGGTTAACAAGCTGGATAGCTGTAGCATTCAATCTAACATGAAATGCTCTTTTTTCTATTCTAGTCTAATGAAAGGTCAATAATAAATCCTGCAGTGGAACATCAAGTGGGATATGAGCCTTGTTTATATACATGGACTGAGTTAATGGACACTTGGGTGTAGTAATAGAGGTTTTACCTCTGAATTTGGTGGAAATGGGATCAAGCCATCAGAACTCAGATTTTTTTTGTCAATAACTTTGCTTGCAGGGCATGATCTGATTACACTCTCAGCTCGGCTCAGACTGACTTCTTATTTAAGAGGATTATTGCAGAATAAGGCATCAGTATGAAGTCTTAGATAATTAAAACATAACGGTGACTAGGCTTATCTTCTGATTGCAATACTTCCCTTCTTTATTCAAATATTTTGAAAAATTGAGTTTTAAATGTTTGTCTGGATGTATCAGAGATGATTACAAAATCTTTGCTGTAGTTACAGGTGAAAGATGGAGCAAGGGAGCCTCCAGTATTCTCTGAAGATGTTTTGCAGGCTTGGCTGTCGTTGGCCATTTCTGGGCCAGATGGTGCCCAGATCATACATGTGCAAGGAAGCGAAAGGAAGTAGCAAGCTTATCATGATGACCAGAGACAAGGGAAGCCTTTGTACTCAGACTGCAGCAGACTTTCACATTGAAAGTGCTGGCTTTTGGAGAAAGAATGAGCAGAAGCAAGCAGGGACAGCTGGCCAAGCATAGGAGAGGGGTCTTTTAAACATGTGACGGTCTTCAGTCTGCTGCTAAAACAATTGTGTCCACCTTGTGTAAGGTCGTTCTTACATCTTCCACTCAGAGAATTCATTTCTCTATAATCCCCGGTGATCTGCTGTAATCCCTAAAGCTGCCTTCCTTGCTCACATCCTTCCCTCCTTCACTCTTTCAATTAGCAAAAGCAATTAAACCATGAAAATTTAAGAATAACATTACTGGAAATATGAGGTTTCTGGAAATACTAATTTACTCTTATTTACATGTGTGTATAATATGCACAAGTCCATAGATGGAGCATGAAGCTTAAGGCTGCCCACATGTCACTGGCAATTCACAGAATATATGGCAAACATTAGAATGACTTAGCCCACAAGTCAAAAATTAACTGGAATCTTCTTCAAGCGTATTTCTTCAAACCATCTGTTGTCTCTGACAAAGAGTGGCAATTAAAAATAAACAAACAAAGGAATTGTCAATTTTTGAAAAGCCTTCTTCAACATACAAGACCTCCATCTTCTGTATCTAGGAAGCACACTGCAGATTTTTGGGAGGGACATTGACTCTGCAGCTGTTTTGCGTGGTCAAGATGCATTTCATCCTTAATGGACTCCAGCTCTTATGGCTTTTTTTAACTACCGAAGTTTTTTAGTAAGTCTTAGCTAAACCAGTCCCGAAGTTAACTGTGCCACACTCAGCAATGCAGTAAGACCATGCAAACCTTGGTCTACACTGAACACAAGTAAATCTGCAGTTAATTATGATACTTGACACACAACAATGAGTCACTGTAGTTGTAAGTGATCACCCATTTGCATGGGAAGTTTATTGTCATAGAATGTCCTTGGAGGCCCATTTTCTCTTTCCAAATTCAAACATGGGGTATACTATTAATGTGGATAATGAGGATGTCTATAATTAACAGTTAGTGCTATCAAGAATTTTAAAAGATACAGTAAGTTGTACTTTTCACAGTCAGCCTTCTCTTACTTACATGGAGATTTACTAAAACAAGAAGGAGGTATATCATTGTTTTATTTAATTTGCAGATCTTTTTTTTGCTCTCAGACACAGGACATTGATATTTGTGTACTATGCATTTGCAAAGCCCACTTGTGATGCCTGTATTCTGACAACTATCATATATCTATATTACAGGCAAAAGAAATCAAATACAGTAGTGAAAAAATCAAAAAGTTCAGTCTGATACTATGAGGTTTAACAGCAAGGTGTTTCACCAATCCATGGCTTTAGTGAATTTCACGATTACCATGTAACAATTACAACATGGGATTTCAGGATATCTTTTTATGGAGTGGCTGCAATCAAATCTGACCTCCATTTGCCTGTGCCCAGGAGCTGTACTGTGGTGTTAGCACAGCATTTTACACAAGCCAATAACCAGGTGCAGCGCTGTCCTACCGCAGCTATAGGGCTTCTGGCCTGGGGAAGTCTATGCCCAGCCCACTGACATGGCTGTAGGTGGAACCTTGGAGGCTGGAATTCAAAGTGTTTAGACTAATGCTTCAGGGCTGACAAGAAAAAAAAAAAAAAAGTATGTTTTTTTCTGAGCGGGTCACTCTGCTGATTAATAGGTTAGGCTGAGTATTTTCAGGTCTAGATGTTTAAAGTAAATAGGTGGAAAGCTATACTACATTTTTCTCAAATATTTTGCAGGCTGGAGGGGAAACTTTCTCCAACTTACTTGAAACATAACAGAATACCTCTCTCATTTGTGCAAATCAGATTCTCACCAGAACAAAACACATGAAAAAGGAGTGGTGCTTGTGGACACGGTATTCTGTTGGAAAAGATTATTGACAATACTATGAACGTATTCATCATCTGAATCCCTGCAGACTCCAGCAGAAGAGTCAAGGATACAGCAGGGTGCCGTAGTCATCCTGATGAATAAATTTAAAGAATATTTAAAATTTTTATTAGGTCAGGATTTTTTTCTCCCTAACTTAGCTAATCCATGTGAAAAGTAGAGTCCTGATTTTCCTAGAGATCACAGCAAAAAATATCTTTTATTTCTTAAACAATAGATAGGCCAGTCAGCATCTGACTATCCATTAGAATCTCTTTTCTAATTAAATCTCATCAGCTGGATCAGGAGTACGATGATGATCAGAGTCTGAATTGAGTCTCATTCAAACACTGTACATAAGGTTCATAACCTTTATTCTGAAGCTGTCAGTTCAGCCTTTGGTTTCTGAATCATTTCATGGCATTGATCCAGGGCTTTAGTTATGCTGAAAAAGGCATTGACCACTTCATAAGTGGGTGGAAAAACATCATTCAGCAGTTAGCTGGGTATATCGCTGAAAGTATGTCTGTAATTCTGTGAAGGAGATGGTGTTACTAAGAACAGATTGGTTTCTGAGACTGCCTTGAACCCAGCCAGCTGTAGTTAAATCCTCAAAGGCTGACAAAGTGCATTCCTAATTATATCAGTGGAGTGGACAGCTAGATTAAGTTACCTCCTTTGAGACTATTAGTGATGAGTTTCCACCACTGAGATAGATTTTATATTTCATCCAAGCCAAAGGGGACCTCAGACTGTGCAACAATAGAAATGAACCAAACACTGAAATGATATGCATCTGCGAGGTTACCCTAAAGCCCGCGGGTAGCTGCATCCCATGGATTCACTGAACGTAGCAATAGCAATAACATCCGGTAGGCAATCTTTGAAGACTTCAAATCAATTTAAACGTAGCATTGTATTCATCTTTGAAATTAAGTAAAGCAGTTTGCAATAGGTACCAGAAAGAGACAGGAAAATAGCAGTGGGAAGAGTTTTTCTGATATCTTTACAGAAAATGCATATTTATAGCTTTGGCCGTCTTCACAGGATCTTACAACACTCACTGACGTCAATATACTTAAGCAACTGGTATAGCTGAAGATAATAAGATCAGTACTTATTTTTCTTTGCTTTTCTGTGATCTATATTTAGTAAAAAACTTAATACCACTTTTCCATCATTTGTGACAATCTATAAAATGAGCGGTGCCCTATAATGTGGTTACAGCAGACCAAATTTAGCATCTTCTGAAGATCGATTGAACACGATGAGTAGGTCTCAGGGATAAACAATGAACAACACATACTTACATATGATGAGAGGAGTCACATATTCTTATAGAAGAGAAGTAAACTTCTTAATCTTCAATATTAATTTTACATTTGATGAAAAGAATTTGGTCACTTTGCAAAATTGCTGCTGTGCATTTTACATTCGAGAGATGTAAGGAAAATCCTGTATGCTTAAGCTAACATTTCTGCTACCATCGGCCTTTCTCACACTTAATTCATGCTACCTAAAGCCAGAGAGATGATACAGTGCTCTGCACATGCCACCTGGAAAGTCCCGTTTAGAATTATGCAGTGTGATGGGCTGATCAGATAAGTCATGCCTGAAGAGAGGACATGTTTAACTGTTGAACTGTGGAGGTTATATAGAGTTGAATCTCTGGATTACAAATATAGTTGACATCTCACAACATTTAAGGTCAGATCCAAAACTCCTCTTGGTGGCAGTAGGCTTTGAGCTTGTCTCTAAAGTTCTAGAAGTCCCTGCAACCAACTGGATATCCTTGATATATGTTGCAGTGCTTCTTTTTGATCATTTATGCTATTCACTACATTCTCTTCTTTAAGAACTCTAAAATGCCTCACAAGGATGAATCAGTTATTGAATTTCTCTGTAATTACATTTCTATTGAATCCACTTTGTGCATTTATTGGACCTTGATAAAAACCAATAAACTCAGCCAAAAACTACAGAACTACACAGGAAAGATAATTGAGTGGGGCAATTCTGTAATGGTCACTCATGATGGAAAAACTTAACAAGTTCAATGGGATACTTTTCCTATTAGATTCATCATAGTCACTTTTTTGGATTGCCCTCAGAGAAACATACATACGAATGGAAATATTATCACAAGTTAGCACTGGACCCCAAAATCCAAGCAAAACAATGAAGCAGCACAGACTTTCCTTCCTATCCTGATTACATCACTGGAACCACTGCCTAATAAAGGGATTTTGTTTGAAAAAACTTCCTTCTGTGTTTTTTACAGTGCTGTGTGTCTGCATTCCTGTTCATTTGTATGCGTGATTAGCTGAAATCAAATACAATGATGCAGATCTCCAAGCAGCTATAAAAACTGAAAGTGAGCAATACTAACAGCAAAAAAATATTCTACATTGCGATCTTCATGGGAATTGTCGTGCAGAAAGCAAAAGAGCTGACGCAAAATCATGTATGTGTTTTTCCTTTGTGTTATTTTGTCATGATGTAACTGCTCAGAAGTTTGCTCTTTAGCAGACTTCAAATAGCCCTGTGGACAGGTAACAAAGGATGTACTGTTTGTGTCTCTGCCTCACACACAGCTGTTCTCTGGCCAGCAGCTGGAAAGAAGTGGCTAGATTTTGAGAAATTCTGTAAGTATCATGCTGTGGGATTTTTTCCTCTACCTGTGATATTCTCTATGCTTTTGATATTACTGTTGACTTTTGATGAGTTGGTCTTTTGTGGTTTTGCCATGAGTCCTATAGATTTTGAGAACGAGGAATGTATTTTGGTCTTTACAATGGATGTTGTACCTTCTAGGGATGAATCATTGAATTGATTCTGATCATAGACATCAATTTAAATGAAGAGAAATATATAACTTTTAGATGCCTAAGATAAGAAGAAATACAAATACATCTTATTTGTATTTTCAGAATGTGTAGCTTATGTAAAGATAAGATAAAATAATACAACAACAAATCAGAATCCTAACCAAGCAATCTTCCAATCATTAAAAGAATCTAAAGGAACTCAAGAGAAACTGGCAATTAGTTAAGGATATTGAAAGTACATATGTAAAAAAACAAAAAATACCTAAAATCTACTTTTATGACAACCGTGCTTTCATGTGAATGTTTTTTGCTATGCAGATGAGGGTTTTTTTTGCATTTTCCTTGTCATTAAAATAAACTTGTTTAGTCAGTCTTCGAAAATTAAAAATGTTTGACAGTATTGGAAGAGATCTTTCTGAGTAAATACACTCTTCCATTACTAAGTAGTAAAGCGAAGGATAGACCAAAATCATGATGAAAGTAGAGGAAAGATCACGCAAAATTATTTAGCTGAAGCTTATTTTAAACGCATCCTGACTTCAACACTTAGTTTTTATGAGGTGCTTTCTTTAAATTACTGATTTAATCATGCACTTGTTGAAATCAAAACTGTTGAAAAGTTCTGTAATTGGATTATGTGGAAAAGAAAGTTTGCGACTATAATATTAAATACTGATTGTTGAAATCAAAATAGTTACTCAGAAGTCTAAACTAATAACTGAAACACACTGATGTTGCTAGGCATTTCAACAAACCATAAGAAAATGTATGTTCACACCAGATATGATGGAAGAACTTTTTTGAAAGGTCAAGTCTGTACATCTCTTTGATGCAAGCCTTGAAATGCCTAGGGTCAAATTATTTATTACACTGTATTTCAGTTCTGACTATTATCCTATACAATATGTAAATAGGAAAGTCCTGCTTCCCTCGAAATTATGATAAGAGAGTAGCTTCTTGGTTACCCGTGACCTCATGCTACAATCAGTTTGCCTAATGAAAATGAAATTAGTTTATTTTGCTTGAAGAGACCAATCAGATAAAATCTTGAGTGGAAATTCTTGACTTATACACTTCTACTGTCTGTACTGTAGAAAGTTTTCTGATTTGCTTTTTTTCTAAGTACTTTGAAAACCTTTTGATGGATGGGCTCGTTTTAACCCTAATGAAGAGATAAATAACAAGAACAACTCTATGGCTTCTGTGAGTTGCTGTGGTTATCTAACTTTTATTGGACACAAACTTTACCATGAACTTATTCTTAGTAGCACTTACCCTGTGTTTCCTGCAGTGTTTGCTGGGTCTGATTCACACATTATTATTCATATTCTGTTTCATACAGAAATGCTCTATATAAGATTGCCGAATTGTGCTTTTGTCACAGATGGACATCTGGGGGAACTAATTCTGTTGTCAAGCTGTTCACAAAGGACAGACTCAGATGACTTCTAAGCTTGACTGTGGGATGTGCCAGAGAGTGTTCTGGGGTCCTCCTGACCCATCTCCCACCTTAGATCACTTCCTCAAAGTGTTACAGTGAGGCCAGAAAACTTTCCCTGTCAGTTTTCAGAACTGTACCTCTGCCTATGGCTGATGTATGGACAGAAAGCATAGGAAAAACAAACAAAATAGCTACCCACAGATGTGTACCTTCTGGAGCTGTGACAACTGCATCTATGTGAACATTTTCTGGACGAAACTTTGCAGGAATAGGCAGTTCACAAATACAAAATGGTTTAGTTTCAGTTTGTTCCTTATTTGGTTGAAAGTTATTGTAAAATTCCCACAAAGGCCATAGACGCTGTCTGGTAGTCAGCTATCTCCAGACTACCTTCATTCCATCCTAGTCTATTAGGACTCAGAAACACAAGCAAGTTGCGATGACTTAACAAGCCACCACTTAACACTGTGAGTTTTTGTAACTGTCCAGGGACCTGTTTTTAGCACCAGGCAAATAAAAAGTAGCTTAACTAGGCTTTCAACTTTTTCATGGCAGAACAGCTCTGAATTATGCCATCTTTGCCACAAATTAAACTTTCATGATAGTTAATATAGCTCGTTTGCCAGCCAGGAACTTTTCCAGCAGTAGTAATAACATTATTCGTCTCAGTTCTTAGAATGATATGCATCTGAAATTCTTTTCCTTGGACCAAAAGAATTCCATAACTACACCTTTTCTTAGGTGATACATAGATAAGAAAAAAAGGGGCATTAGTGTTTCCTCCTGTCCTCACCACCACATTCTAAGATAGGAAAAAAACTTTTAATCCATGTATCGAAAGTTTTGGGCCATGGTAGTTAACTGTCAACTTCTTAAATAGCAACACAGCATCAGGCATCCTTACTACAATGATTATGGAGTGAAGTTTGATTTATATTGGCCATTTCATTGGCATTATCATTCATCAGTGCAGAATATGCAACATATATAACTTTGAGAAGGAAAGCTCTTTGAGAACATGTGCTAAGTTCATCTAAAATTTTTCTCCAAGGCCAGGAGAAGATTAATGTGGTCATGAAAGCAAAGGCCTGGCGCCTCTGTCAGCTCTTTTTCCAGTTGTTTGAATGTTAAAATGATCACAGAAATTTCCTCTTAATTCTCACTGCACAACTCGCATGCACATCTCCAGCACAAGTGATGGCTGCAGCCTGTGTGGGAGAAATGCCCCTGACTTGCCTGGCAGCCAGTTAGCTCACCCTAATGCAGGCTCTGAGACTCGGACTTGAGCCCAGACAGCCTTGTCTTGAAAGTCAGCAGTGTCAGCCTCACAGAGGCAGAGGCACTCATCCCACCTCCCTGAAGGAAAGTGGCTCCTGCTAGGATGGTTTCCAGTTGGGCAGTGCTCGGTTTCAAAAACATCCATGTAAAAGCTGGCATTTGCACAAATCACTGGTCTGAGGAAGTTCCGGAGATAGTTGTAGCTGTGCTGGAAAGGATGAAGGGAAAAGCCATGAGTTTGTTTAAAAAAACATTAGCTGCAACTAGGGTTTTATTTTCTTCCCGCTGCCTTCTGGCAGGTGACCTCAGTGGAGGTGTGAGTGCTGAGCACTGCGTGGCAGCAGTCTCACTTTAGTTCAGTTTGAACCTGGTTTATGAACAAGCAGAGAGCTGTCTCTCATCGTCCCTGCTAAAGCCATCCTACCTGTACCCATCCCCCAGAAAAATCCCAAGGCATTGGAGTAACCTCTGATGCAGGCGCCAATGCTCTCAAACACAACGGCACACCCACCATACATGTTTGGGGAGCTCATTAGAGGACAGAGTCAGCGTTTTCTTTCCTTCAGCAGCTCCAAACTCCTAATGATCCTTGTCCAAGCACCTCTGATTTAAGCTTAAGTTAAAAACAAGCTGCAGTTTGCTCAGCTCTGGCTTTAACTCCATGCTTGTGTAAAGGCGATAAGGGGCACTTTCAGTATATTGCCTTCCTCTCCCAGTGCACGTATAGATTGTTTTATAGAAAAGGCAAAGCAAGAAGGGGGAAAGTAAGAGAGATAGAGATTAAAATGCAAATGAAAAAGCTTATTAATATGGCAAAGCTAACATAATGCCATCTGGTTTATGTCTGGTCCCCATTTGGAGCTAGATCCTGCTGGGTACTGAGTGCTCAGGCTGTTCCCAATGGCACTCTCCAGAGCACGCTTAATGTTAAGTGCTTTACTGGACCGTGGCCAACATACTGAGCACCTCACAGGAATCAGCCTTTTCCTAATTTTTCTAATTTGTAGAAAAAAATTCTTTCCAATTCTGAGCCCTGCCACTTCTGACTGAGATTTTTGCTTCCCCACCCCACTCCAACCCCCATATTTTTTCTTTTTTATTCAGAACACTCAGTGCCAAGCAGGGTTAGGCCACTGGTTGCCCACTGGTTGCCCACTGTGGAAACTCCAGTATAGGCCACTGGCCTCTAAGGAAACTCCACAGGACAATATTTTAGCCTGAACTGAGGTACTACCTGGAGTTATTTAAAATTCCTTTTGCTCAACCTGTGAAAAAGAAAAACTTTGGAGGAGAAGGGAAAGCGTGTGATAATAAACTCTCAGCGTTGTCAGCATATATTCCAAAGGGACAATGAGCTGTTAAATCAAACCAAAGAAATCTCTAGAAAATCAGGACTTGTGGTGTGCCTGACAGCATACGCTGCATGAAATACTTGAAGTCAATAACTCTAAAGACGCCTGTCACCACAAGGTGCACCTTCTGTGCACTCAACTTCCATCTCTCTCCAATAACAGTGAACCTTTGTGAAGAGTGACTGTAAATTATAAATCCTAAGCAAATTTTAAAATTTTATAGCCAGATCTGCAACCAATCTGAAGACTATAATGAGAAAGGGGTGACAAAGCAAGCAGAGACACTTTTTGCTGTCATGGCAAGTCTGCTGCATAATTCTCCTATCAGCTGATCATTACACAATGCTTTAAAAATCCTTGAAGAGTACCCATTTGCCATGGTATGGTCTGTCCAACGCTCATTTGTGCATCCATACATGCATGCGTGTGTGCGGTGTGTGTTAGTCGCCTGCAGCGTGTCAGCTGTGGTACCAAAGTGCAGACATCCAGCATTTTAGCCATGTGGAAAACACACTCCCCAGGAACACCACCCCTCACCTGCCCCCTGCTCACTCTCCACTTCCCCCACAGCCAAATTTTACCAACATTGCAAACCTCTGGCCATCTTCAAGAAAGAAAAACAAAAATAAAAGAAATATTTACCTCTTTCTCTCAGTTAGAATATTGGCCTAGGGCCTGAAAAAGACAAAGTATAGTCTTAGATCACTGATTATATTAAGGCTTTGTATGTCCCCATGTTTATCCATACCCTCCAAGGCTAGAAATAATTCTTCACTGAACCAGAGTGCCATGCCTCGTAGGACCCAATGCGGCAGCTTTAAAATTGCCAGGTAATTGAATATGGGAAAGATTTTGACTTTCTGTCATTATAGTTATGTTTTTCTTATACCCCTAACTTTCTGAGTTTATGTAGTGAGAAAGAAGCAATTCCAACTCTGAAATGTAGCTGTCTTAGGGGTATTAAAGGACATTTTCTGCCTGAACTGCCATCAGGACATAGCCAGGGAGCACGGTGCTCTGCATGGGCAGAGGTGGGCTGGAGGTTCTTGAAGGTAAACAGCATTTTTCAGTGTAGCTGGTACAAAGCACAGCACCCAGGAGGCTTTTGCTTCTGACTCACATCTCCAGTGTATAATAATAATAATAATAATAATAATAATAATAATGATAATAACAAGAATGTTTTCACGGCACATGGAATCAAACACAGCAAGCAAAGGTGGTACAAGCAGCAGACTGAGATTTCATGAGTACTGTAAACAGGCCTCAATATGTACGCTGGAATTCAGCCAGAATACTAGAAGCAGCACTGCAGCCCTACCAAGACATGGCCCCATCGGATTTCCTGGCAGGTCTCTTGCTCTCACACCCCTGACACAGATACTGGTGGGGCAGGGGGTAAGGGACATCTTCATCAGATAGTGCGGGTATGTGTCCTGTGTGGGTGACAGTGTCAGATTTCACTGCCCTGGCTTTAAAACGTGTGCTTCTTCCCATCTGCCATAACTCGCCACTAAGTTAATAACACAAGTTCTGTAAGACGTAACTTGTCCTCTCAGCTGATATGGATCTGCAGAAAAGCAAGATCCAGGACCATGTGAAACACTCATCACCCATCAGAGCATCCGAAGAGGGTTGCCTGCAGTTGCAACAGCTGGTGAAGGAGGCTGTCACTGCAATTTTGACAGTGCTGCCAGGAAAGCCTGTTCAAAACATCATCTCTTATCAGATATCTTGAATTTTTCCTCTCTCTGATCCAGCACTTTCTATTAGTCATAATCAACATCTTTTTTCTGTCTCGCCAATGCCAAAAAAGCCCTGCCAGTGAAACCGCTGGCGACGTGGTCAGTACCAGTTGTTACATGAACAACAGGGAGCTGAAGCGCTTTGATGCAAAACAGAGTGCTGCAAGAGGAAACAACTGTCAGATAATCATCTCACAGGACTGTGTGAAACTTGTGACATTGTCACATGGCTGGTGTCCTCAGGCTTCCCAGCTGGATTTGTGCAAGTGTGAGAGGGACTGAGAAAGAAAAGCTGGAAACAGCAGGTGATGGCTGGCCCTGAAGTGCTCTTCTCTACGTCACCGTTCATGAAAACCATAGTTGTGAGTATATCTTGTTTGGACAGTGCTGTTGAAGCCAGAGATTTCTAAATCTTGATAAAAACCTTGGTCTTGAAAGTGAGCAGAAACCTCATTCAGGCTCGTGAAGGCATTTGGGTTTCAAAAGGTTTATGTTCATTCCCCAAACAGATAAAAATGCCTTTGGAGGCCTGAGTCTCCACTACTTTCACCTGCTGCAGACATTCAGGCTTGCATAAGTAGGGGCAAAACACCACTTTCAGTAGTGCTTGTGATGGTCCTGGTTCCTCAGGTGGCACGGACAGGATTTTGGCCACACTCCATGTGCCAGGCACCGAACATGGCAAGCTCTAGGTCTCTGGATTGAAGTCAGGCAAGGGAGATCTGTGGCCTCAGCTACTGTCACTCTCTTAATGTTCAAATTGTGGCAATGGTAAACAACAGTATTACTTTTACTTTTGAGGGGGGCTGCTTTTTTTGTTCTTTTTTATTTCACACTAATATTTCCAAATTTCTCATATTTTATTTTTTACAATGAAATGTCTGTAATGGTTCACAGTGGAGTGGTTAACATGAGTTCCTTCTTTTAAATTTCCTAATGAAGGTTTCTTTTCTCCTATCCTCTTTTTTTGCTGCATTGTACAAGACAGGTCTCTCGAATTCTGACTTACTGCCAAGCCCAGTTCTTCTTTCATGTCAAATAATTAACAAAATTTTAGACTAACCTAATATTTACTTTATACATGGTAATTAGGTATGTCTTTGACTTATTCATGTTTCTGTTTAAAGGAATGAACTTTGGAGACTGGATATTTGTAATTGATTGAGCATATTCAGAGCCATAATTATATGTAGAAAGCAAAAACTTCTTTTTTGCTTTGTCTATTTGTGTCCAACAGAATTTTCACATGTAATGCCTATTTAGTTAGGGTTTTTTTTAAAGTCCTTTTACTGGAACACATTTCATGATTTACAGTCTCCCTCAAGTAATATTGTTGATTAAATTAGCGTTCTCTAACGGGTGAAACTAGTAAAATATTTTGTTCAAATTAAATCCTCACCTTTAAGGAGAAGTAAATTGGTTGAAAGGCCATTAGAAACTCAACAGCAACTTACCCCAGTTCTTAAAATAAAGATTACTTTATATTCAAATATGAATTTGGCAGTTACAGTTACTTTTAAAGTCACAGTAGTGAAGAACATCTGTTAATTTAAAAATATCTCTGATACATTACAGCAGTTTAGCTGTAGTTAGTTTAGCAGTGCTTGGTTAACATCTAAAGGAGGAGCGGAGGGAATAAACATCTTTCATTTGGCAATCAGCAAGCCAGGGCTTTTACCCATTGCTTGGATTTATTTGGGTTTAGACAAAGTTCCTCTGTTTTTGCTCAAGCTGCAGTAATCCTTCAGCCCTTGATGTCATGCATTCTGGGTTTTCTATACTCTTTATAATAATCTTTGAACCCTCAGCCCACATCATATGTTATGAATATTCTTTTTTTGGAGAAGAGAGGCAGGCAATCATTTTAGACTGCAGGAACCCTACCCCTAACATTTCCTTGTGCACCAAAGAGATGGAGCAACATCAGGGAGAAGAAGCAGCAGAAAGACCAGTTTGGAAAGATGATTTGGAATAAGAAAAAGTAAATGGCGAAAGATCAGTGAAAAAGATTACTTTTAAGGGTCAAAATTTCACTACTCTTGAGGAGTGATTCAAACAGTACCTAGAGAAGTCTTTTCAGGGCCATGCCTGATTCAGTGTGAGCATGGTTAGGCTGTTGCTACAGAGGAACAAAAGCCAGAAATTGGTCCTGGCGAATATAGGAAATGGTAGCGTTACAGACTATCAGATCAGAATCTCCTTTCCAAGTGAAAATACATTGAAATTCAGAGATAGTAAGTAATTATTTCCTGCATCTTCTTGCCAGGCAACTGATAGGGTTTGTTGCTCAGGTCCTTCTCACTCAGTGACTCTTCAACCAGATCACCATCTTTTTATTCTTGGCCTTCTAGGTTTAGCTTTGAAAGAAATTATGGTTCTAAGGGACAGTAAGTGGCTTCACTAGGGAATTGTACTGTAAATCCTTGGGATTAGGATAGCTAACAGCTTCTCTGTGATATAATTTAATTCAAGAAGTAAGACAGGCTTTTGTTGGAGGGATCTAATAAGAAAATATTGCCAAAAGTCACCAGATGACTGAAAATCAAGGTAAGAAATTACGTTTCACCAAAGATCAAAGAGCCACCTGAGAAAAACCTCTGTGTTTGTGAATTCAGCACAAAGAATGGCTCCCCCACCACATGGATCCACATACTGTTTTCAGTGTACATACGGCCCCGGTTTGCAGCTATCGCAACAGACACTGGAAAACAACCTCAGTCCCTTCCTGCTAATTTATTGGTGGAGGAGGGTTTTTTCCACCAGACAAGTTCATTTGTCAAGGTGACCATCGCAGCCGACACCGAGCGTTACTGCAGATGAAGAATGCTGCCTCAGCGTATTTGTGAAGCCCAGCTCAGCGGCTGGTCCTGAGCCTCCTGCGAGTCACAGGGGCATTGCAAAAGAAAACCCTTCCTACAGGCACTGCGAGGGTTTTTCTGTTCCACAGTTCTCGTACATGGGCACTACACATTTTGCAATCCTTCTCCTGTCATGCTCTGTAAACCCTCTTTTCTTGCCTGACTGGTTTTATGTCTAAATGGTCTTGAGGTTAAGTAGTTTCTTTTGAAAAATCCCTATTCTGTAAATTAATGGTCTCCTAGTCAGGGCTAAGATGGCAATTAAATCTTAATCAATCATGAATGTAGGTAGGAAATTTCAAGATACCCTGCCAAAGGCCAGACAGAGGAAGCAGATCTTCAGAGATCTCCTAAGAGTAGGTTTAATCTTTAGTGGTTTTTGAGAAGCTGATGTCAAGTCTGGACTGCTTGGCCATGAATGACTATCTTCTTCCTATCTACACAGTTGCTTTCAAATACATTACTTATTAAGTTTTAGTATATTACCATTTTTCTACTGTGAAAAATGAGCCAGATTTGGAGCATATGTTCTTAATGCATCCCAGTGTTAATATAAAATCCAGCTTTGAGAAGAACCTCTGATTTTTGCTCACTAACAGCTGGAATAGATCAATATATAGAGGGCTTGGAAATAGCAGTCATGTTTCAGAAGAAACCACCACATGATTATGATCATGCCAGTTTAATTTCTATGGAATAATCACTCCAGTGACAATTCTTCCAGTTCTTTCCTTGTGGTTTTATTTTCATGCATGCCATATGACATCAGTTAGACAAGTCCTTAAAGCTATTCCCCAGGAGCAGTGACCTGTTAAAACAGAAGACTGTATTTAGGAGTGGGATCAAAAAAAAAGAACATTTCTTTTTCAGGAAAAAAAAAAGGGGGGGGGGGGGGGATGTTGATCAGAATAATCTACAGAGCATTTTTTTGAGACAAGAAAAAAATAGGCAAAAATCAGAAAAAGCTGAAACATTTCATTGTGATATTTTCTAAATGAAATGGTTTTTTTCTAGTTTATGTGGATTTAACTTTCAACAGAGAAGTAAAATCTCTGAGATCAAACTTTTTGTTGTTCAAATTTCTACAAGAAAAGCAAATGGCTTTGCTTCAGCTGAACTTTAAATGAAAATTTTATTCAATTACTTGTTTGGCCAAAGCCCTGAAAAATCAGTTATTTACTAATTGTTTATGATTGGTTCTTACATACAGATACAGCAAAAAGCTTAAACACTTGTCTCACTGTAAGGATAATTTAAGTATTTCTGCTGTCATAAAACGGAGTCAACAGCAGGTCTCTTTTATATCTCAGCATTTAACTTCAGAAAAAGAATAGCATGAAACCTCATGTGTTAATATTTATCAGTTGTGTGACATTCAGTATATCTGCTGAAATATTTCATCGTGAAGTCCCATATATGGAATTAGTTTAGAGCTACTTTTGTATAAATCATAAACCGGAATACTCAAATATGAATAAAAATACCAGTGCAGGCAGATCTCTGCGATATGCTTTGGTGGGACACCTGTGTATACAAGTTCACCACTATTTATTTTTTGTAGGACAGCTGTGATTAGGGCTCACTATTGTGCTGGTCCAGAAACAGTAAGGGCAAAAAAAAAAGATGTTTAAACATATTTACGTATTTTTACGGCAAGACTTTTAACCTAAAGTTTTGTTTAAACTGTAGTCAAAGGAAATACTTTATTTTGAAGGTAAAATATGTTAAGTGCAAGGGCACTGCAGGGAGAAAGTTACAATTCCCTTAATTTTAAGTGTACCTAATGCTCAGGGAGCACTTATCCATTTCCAACACTCAACAGCACTTTGGTGAGTCCTCCACTGTCTTCTCCCTTTATGGACAGCAAGAAAGACAGCTTATCCACAGGTGAGCCGAACTGCTCTGTGGAGGTGACCTTCTTTCTACTGACTGTAAACAGGAGCCAACAGCAAGCAGGGTCTTAACTCACACATCCCGGTTCAATGTCTAGTGCTACACGAGAGGATCCAGCACTTACTGAAACACAGGGAGTGTCTTAATTGCTGACAGCAGCCAGAGGGAAGACGCGCTCGCTGTGAACTGCTGCAAGCGAGCCGACCTCCGCTTCCTCCCCTCCCTCCCCAGCTGCATTTTTCAGTGCTGCACAGGCAGTGAGCTGCAAGGGACTTGGGTTGAGAATGGGAACCCACCTTCATATTTACCAAACGCAACCAAATCTCACCTTAATATCTAGAAAAACCTAAGTTGCTGTTATTGAGGCTTGTTTAAATTCCATCAGAGAGAAACTTTGGGAAAAGGCAATCCTAAAACTATGTTTGTCTGACTGTACAAAGTCTAGAATTAACTACAACATACCTTTAATTTCTTCATTCAGCAACAGCTCAAGGAGAGTAAGAGTGGCAGCAATATGTCCCTTAACTAAAAAGAGGGAGAATGCATCTTTGAAGGAAGTGGGGAGGGCAGCCTGATGACTATTCAGCTCTAAGGTGGCCTCTGAATGCCTGCAGGTATAGAGGTATACGCTACTGAGGTATGTAATCGAGATTATATAGACCAGCATCACTGTATCATTTCATGCAAAGCACCAGTAGCTGCCAAGCAGTCTCTGGTCATCACCAACACCAGCTGGATTTGTAGCATGAACAACCCCACAGTCCACTACCAAATTCCTGAGCCACACTTTTCCCTGCAGTTTATCCTTTAAAGGATGCTGGTCCCTTAACAGAGCTACAGACAGTGGCAAATGACTGGAATTTTTCCAATTTTTATTTTTCAAGGTTTTAAGTGATTCTGTAAGTTCACCAGAAGAAACAGAAAGACAACATTAAGTCCAATTTAAAACATAAGGCAAATTTAACTTCAAGATGAACCGTAAAACCAAATCACTTCTGGTTTTGCTCTTTTCTGTCCTCTTCGGAAATCTGTGACTGATTCAAGAAGTCTTTTCTCTTGTTGTTTGGGGTTTTTTTTCCACAGCTTTTTTAAATATCTTTCTTGCTTTGCTTATTCTGATTAAATAACCAGCTTTCTTTTCCCCCTTTATTCTGCTGAAGGGCTTTAGCCACGTCTTGGAGGAAGTGAAGGATATCAGAAAGCCTGTAACCAGAAAGTCAGCTCTTTCTCCCATATTTCAGGCTGGAGGAATGATGACAGGAATGCTGTAAATTTGACAGATCAGTTTAAGCCTTTCAATGGATAAACAAGGGTTTGGCAGAGGGAGTAAAGTTTGACCATCTCATGTATTTTCCATGCTCAAGAGTTATTTCTTAGGGTTCTTTTGACAAGTTTAACAGAATGGTGTGTTTCCTCATCCCCCAGCTGCAGCTCAAAATCATCCCCAAATTTCAAGACTTTATCTATCTTGTGGCCAAAACCCAATTCTGGGCCACTGTTCATACAAAACCTGGTGCATGCTTTTTTCAGCATTCATCTAGGCCTCCCACTGATTGTCCCACTGTTGGAAAACCACAAAAGTCTTCCCCATAAATATTTGATTTCTTAACAGCTGTATTCTGGCTCACTTCTCCTTCCTCGCTGGCATTGTGCTCCGGGTGGAGCAGCCATCTCTGTGCAGAGGGAGCTCCTCACTAATTTGCATCTGGTCATTTCTGACTTTTTGCATTATGCTAATGGCAGTGTCTCATATCTCTTTAGTAGAAAACACATAAAGTTGCTCTGTCTCTTTCTGAGCCACCCCTTAGGGACTCTCCTGAATTACAGGGCAGCTTGGTGCTGATTACTTTTTTATTTCTCCTCTTAGGAAACCGATAAAAGGTTTAAGTTCTGACACAAACAGGAAAACACACTAAGAGGATTTATCCTGAAGGCATCTGCTCTTTAAATAGTGATGAAGCAGTGTCAGTCCGTTTCCCACAAAGGCCAGAAGCTCCACCACTCTTTGTTCCCGCAGCCCTTGTATGACTAGAGGCAGAATATCCTATCACAGGCTGTCAGATAGCTCCCAGAATGTGCAACTTGGTGATCATAGGCTGAGGAGGGACTCACTGCCACTAGGAGCATGAAGAAGTTGGGTTTCAGAAGGACTCTGCTCTGCTTCTTTAAGGATAACACCAAGGCTTTATTCTGCTCTGAGGTAAGACTTGCAGAATTTACTAAATCAGTAACTTCTCAGCCTTCCAGACTCTGTTCCCTCCCTCTTGTTTTCTTAAATGAGGAGTGGCAGGAGAGGGAGCGAGCTGTCAGAGTTATCACTAGTGGAATTTTCCAGCTTTACCGGGCAGGAAAGAGGGGGACAAAAAAAAGAAAAAAATCCGCTGTAGAAAAACAACTGGATGCAGTGCAAGCGAAAGCAGCTGCAGGATGTGCCTATGCATGTTTTGCATTGATTCAAGCTATATGAAAATATACCTCAAGAATTTATTAACATGAACCCGCTTAAGGTTTTATTAACAAGGTGTGCTTCTGAAAAATCATACCCTGATATACTACACCTTTTTTTCACCATTTATTCTGTTTAAAAATATGTTCTGCTGGAATAATGTTCCAGAGAGAGCAGAATCTTTACTTCAAATTGGATTGATCACAGTTTTTCTCATTTTCGCTTTAATTTGACTTGGGGTCAGAGATGTGCCTTTTTCAACTTTTGCCTTCTGATGTCATATAGATGTTTATGATGATTATGTGTGTTTCAGCTCAGTGCCATGACCAGACTCTAACTTGCATAAATAGATCTTTATACAAACCTAGCTGTAAGGAAAGAAGAAACTTAGGACTTATGTCATTCCCAGGGAGGAAAGCCAGATCTGACAATTTAAGTGGTGCGTTCATACAGATTACAAGGCTAAATGAGCTGAAGTGCTTCTCCATTGACAAACACATTACCCTAATCCGCATTTTTCAAATTGTGCTCAAATCTGGCTCAGTTCTGTACACTTGGCAGGCAGGGATTTGCAGGGAGCACAGGCTTTTTCTAACAACTACTTTCAGTTTGAAAGTGCATATGTCACTTAGTCAGGTAAAAATCCAGTGCTTCAGGAAACTGTTTGTGGTGAAGAGCAGCAAAAACTGTTTACCTAGTAATGAAAACTGCATTAATTCAAGGGAGCTGACATCTAGGACTTGTCCACATTTTTTTGAGGAAACTGGAAGCTTGTTTACGTAGTCTAAATAAATGCAAACAATAGACTATCAATCCAGCATTCACAAACAGGTTGTCTCATCCCTCACAGAGGGATTCCAGGGGATTTCTTTCCCACAGGCTTGCTGGCATGATGCTTGCAGCTCTGCACCTCCAGAGCAAACATCAGGAGTGTTTGAGGAGTTTCTTTTAGCAGTTCTGACTCCACGGCAGTTTGCACACACTGAAATGGTCAGTGCAACCTTTCCGGTTCCAAAGTCCCCCTGCAGCAAAATATCATGAGCTGGGGTCATGACCATTGGCAGAAATAACACTCCTTGGAGAAAACTTTTCAAGGATTTCTTCCTCTGTTATTCCCTCTGTAGGGGCACCACGAGGCCTATACTGAGGATCAAAAGGAAGTCTGAAATGGCATCAGATGCTGCAGAGCAGCACAACATGACGATCATGGTCCAATATGATGAGTACATAATAGATTTTAATTTACTTTGATGAGGATGAAAGAGCAAGTACTTTGTTTTTCTCGTGTCAAACATGAAGTCTCACTGAAAGGAAATTCGAGCAGCTAGTATCCCTGGAGATTTGACTTTCGTTACCTGGATTCTTGATTGATTAGTTTAGAAAAGAGAATCAGATCAGCAGGATTATTGTGAAATTTCTACTGGACAGCTATACTCCTAGCATTAATAGAGTTTCTTTAGCAAATACAGTGTCATTACAAGTCCCAGCAGTGTTCTATCAGAATGGAAGATAGGGCTTACTGGCATAAATGATTATTCAAACTGCTTTTTGTGATTTTGTGACTCCTTTTTCATATGAATAGAATAATTTTGAGTGATGTCTCATCAATGATTTTTTCTCCTGCTTGTTCTCAGTGGAGGTGATCACATCTATGGAAGGAAAAGCAGCTCTCTCTTGGGTGCTAGGGCTTTCTCAGGCAGGGCTTTGCAGTGTAATTACAAAGTAATTCCTAATTCAGAAAGTCTCTGTGAGACACAGAAATGTAAATTTTTCTAGATGGCTAGAAATTCTTCGCTGTTTACACTGTTTTAAGATAATGACCAAATTCTGATGAAGATTAACGTAGCAACTCTAAACCGCACTGTATTTTGTTCAACTCTCTTCATCACTTTTTATTAGAAAATCTCTTCAAATACATTATTTTGGAAAACCTTAGGCAGTGAGCTGTGCGTAAGTGATCGTAATGATATAGCAGCTTCTTAATTTGACAGATCTTTCTCCCACTCAGATGATCCTAACTACTTTGAATAAAGTCTCTTCCACTTTTATCTTGAATTACACTTCCATTAAGTAACCAATTAATGTTGATCCCCTGGTTCGTGCTGTACAAAATAATCCATTTTATGTGTTATCTAGACTTTTTCACAAAGACTCTTCAGAGATTATTAAAATATTCCCTCCCCTTATGCCCATCTTTGTCCTGTATTCATACATGTATTTATATGTGAGTATGAATCCATATATATGTGTAGTAATCTTCTCCTTAGGATATTATGTATGTATGTCATAAAGGAAAAGGAGATTAACAGCACAATACAATACAAACAGGCTGACTTTATGGCGGTCTTGCAGAAACTGCTGCCAAGCAAAAGAATAAATAACAGCTGTGTTAATCAAAGCCAAATTTAAAAGATAAGGCTTGAATTTAGGTGGTCAAAATTCCAGAAAGCTGGGCAAGCTTAATGTTCACAGGGAAAAAAAAAAAACTTCAAGGACAAAGAGTGTAATGGTATCTGATTTAGTTGAAGGGAAATTTTCAAAAGTCCTTCTGTGACTTAAAAACTTAAGTACCACCTTCAAAATTGACGATGTGTGCAGGAGCATTTACTCTCCCTGTAAGTCCATAGGGTTTGTACTCCTGAATCCTTCAGTCTTTTCTGAAAATGGGAGTTAGGCGACTGCCCTTCTAAGTTCCTTTTGGAAGCATGATCTGTAGTCACTTGGAATTCCAGAAAAGACAGTGATCCAAGCAGTGGCAGAATACCAACCAGGGTTACCAACTCAAACCAAAGAACTAGAAGTACAAGCGTGATTATTCCCCTGTTTTGCTGGAAAGCCCTCTATCGTCTCTGTTTTGGATTAAACTCATGAAGATGTGTTAGCCTGTTCAAGATCCTGTGGAAACATTTTGAATCAATTGTAACGGACATAAATATAGCCCTTGACTGGAAATCTTCCAGAGAGAGAGAGCTGCAACAGTTCAGCCAAGATGCGTTATATCAAAAGCATGGATAAGTAATTCAGTGTCCTCGTGGGAAGCATAGCATTACAGCTTCACAACATTCATAAAGTGCCTGCACAGTGAAAGATCTGACACGATCATTAAAAGATGGATGAATGCCCTGTGAATCTCCACCTCCTATCATGGATCATGGCCCTTATCTAGGCAGGGGTGGGTAGAGGAGCATGTACTCAAGATTACAGAGGGCACAACAATGGCTTGGTGGTACTCATTTGACATGAGCATGTGAGTTTTCAAACATTATATACTATGTTTGTATAGCAATATTAATTAATTTTTAGAGGCTATCCAGCCAAGAATATGTGCAAGGTTGAAAAAGCTTTGATAGAAACTTCAGCCAAGCTCTGCAAGATTTACAGAGGTTTAGCAGTTCTATTACACATAGTGTACTATAGCTTTAAGTCACGAACTAGCTCTTGTATTTTTAATCCTCTTCTATGGCAAAATATCTGTGTGATTTTTAGACATGTCACTTTACTTCCCTCCATAATTCTTATTTGACCATGTGTCTGTGGTCCTGTTATGATGAATTAGCTCTTGCCCTTACAGTTAATTAAATGCTACAGGGGTGGTTGAGGTGTTTTAGTAGTTACCAAAATCTTGGTCCTGCTGTTACTGTTCACTGCATGATGATTTTGTATCTGGGTTCAGATTCCCAGCTGTGACTAAGGACAACTCAACACAGCTTAAAGAGGCAATTCTCCAAAGTCATCTTTCCATTCTCCCAACACAATCTGGTGCAAACCCAGAACAGCTTAGGACAAAACAGAACAAACCAGTAACTGCCAAAATATTAAAGAGTAATCCCTTCCTGTAATGATGTCTGCAAAAGGTGCTGTAGAATTTCGTAGCATGGTTCTGGGCCACCTAGGATTTCTGTCTCCCAGGAGAACGTGAATGCGCATTTTGTACCTATTTTAAGATGCTTAAAGCTAAGATAATATTGTCCCTCTATGTTTTCTGAGCCTTGAAGGCTTCCCTCCGATGTGAGCTCATTTTCCTCAGAGATTTCCAAGACCTACCTCTTACTACCCCAGTGTCAATATTAAGACAGTTAAACTTCCAAACCCTGTGCACAAGAGTCTTTTGACTGGCTTCAGGATGACTGTTTGTATGATTCAGAATTACTCATATCACTGAAGAACTGCAGACAAAGGCACCATGTTTTGTAAATATTAGTTGTCTCTCTAGATTCAAGAGCTTCAGGAGCTGCAGTATATTTGAAAAGTTAGCTTTGAAACACTTGAGATGCTGCAGCTTCTCTCAGAGTGCTCATGGATGACATATTTGAGATAAACCTCTAAAATAAAGCAGTAGGAGAAAAGGTAGTTGAAGGAAACTGGAAAGCTGCTGTGCATCATGTACTAGGACTCCCATTTAAGAGATGATTTTTTTTTCTGTTATTTGCCTTCTTTATGGGCATTGTAAAGCAGTGTAACCTAGTCAAACATTTCCAGCTGTCACTGGAGTTCAAGTGGTTTGGAAGCATCACTAATTCATTTGACTCCTTACATAGGAAGGTCATGTTTTTCACAGGCATGTAGTACAAACATTTGAACACAAATTAGAAAAATACCATTTGAAATTTAGGTTGTTGTTCTGAAAATTCTCATGAAGATGTTCTCTCTGTCTCTTTAGCATAAGCCTAGAAATCACTTTAAGATCACAGAAAACCTTTTATTCCCCATTGATTGGAATTGTATAGCCAAAGTATAAGAAGCCTTGTTTTTTCTTTTCCCTCTTTATTCTGTTGAAGACCTGAGAATATAACAAATTAAATTTGATTTTGTGATCCATTGATTCCTCAAAAAATGGGAATATCTGCTTTTCGGAAACTTATGCTCTTCTACTTGGTATTCCTTGTCTGTTGTGCTTGTCTCCATTAAATTTAAGGCTCCATTCTTCATCTTCAGCTCTGCTCTGTCCTTTCTTACAGTTTCATCTCCCATCATCTCACCATGACCTTTCATAGTACTGGTAATGCTACTAGTATCATCTGGCAACTCAAGAGGTTCTTGCTAACACATTTCTCTACCTACATGATAAATTAAAATTCTCTAGACTAATCTCTAATAGGAGTCTTCTACCAGCTTGTGCTTTAAATTCATCTTTATGCTTACACAATTATGCTTGTACAGTTACTGATGTCCTGAATGGGAGAGGAGATTACCAAATAATATACCGCTATTTAATTTTAAAGTGAGTGAAACACCTCAAAATTTTAACCTCAGAAATGTTGGTCCAAAATATATTCTAATATAGCTTGCTTTTTAAAGCTTAAAGGTGAAATGGCCATATTATTAAAACTTCTATTGGCTTCAGCAAAGCCAGGAGGATTTACTTCTGTTAATATTGCCTAGCTGTTTGGGAATTTTTAGTAGTTTATTTATTTAGAATGTAAAGTATCATAGTTGCTTTGACCCTGAGCTTTTTGTAAGTATTTAGAACTGGGTGGAGATGAGAGGCTGGTGTGTGACTTCTTCTGATAAGGACCTATGATGTTCAAATGCTGTTGGAGAAGCATGTGGGAACACACCCATCAGCTTCAATACCCATCCCTTGCCCCGTGTGTCGGGTCCCCCTATGCCACACTGGTATCACCTCCTCTCTGCACTGAGCCCTTATCAGCATCGCTGCTTGCTCTGCCTCTACATGAGGCTCTCACCCAGCCCAGCACCACTTGCTTTCTGGAAAATGGAAAAGAAAGGGAAAGAGGCAGGGTTCAGAGATGGCTGCAGATAGAGGGATGGAAATCAAGATAGAGATAGAGATGAGGCCCCATGTTGCCTCAAGTCATCCAGAATAAAGTCACAGACTGTTCAGGACATTGGCAAGAGTTTCCATGTCGATGTACTTTCCATTGGTTTCCAGCTGATGTGTAACCATTTTTCTTCTGGTAAAATAGGAACATAATGCTTTGAGATATTCTCCAAGATTCATCTACATTGCTTTATTCATTGTACGTTCTTTGTCTGCACTGCTTTCTTAAGCAGTTTTATTAAGAAAAGAACAGATTATTCAGCAAATTTGGAGCTCTTTCCAAAGTAACTCATACAATCTTTACTAATGTGCCTGAGTGGCAAAAAATAGAATTATGCACACATCTTGATTTTTATTTGGCTACAGCATTTTCCAGTGAATTTTTCATTCCTTCTGACTGATTCAGTATGCCACAAAGTACAATGCACCATGGAAAATACAAGCTGAGAGTTTAGAATTGCCCAGCAGCCAACCCAGAGCTGCTGAGAAAAATCTAAATAGTGAGAAGTACATTTGCTCATGAAATTTGTGTGATTTGTTGTAACTTCAACATTAGCAGTACCACAGAGAAGGATGTTCTGAGTTTCAGCATAAGGGATAAATTAAGCCAGTGGGCTTGTAACAGTTTATAACTATCTGAGAATCTAATCCAGGATTTTTATAGTGACAATGTGAAGTTGCTCTCACTCTGTTGAAAGATTTAAGAGTATCTTTACCGCATAAGCATTTTTTCAATAAAATAACTTTTAAAGTTGTGTGTTGCTTAGCTTTAAAAGTTCAATGTGTTGCTTTACATTACTTCAGTCCAGTCCTGTGAATACCATTAAACACAATGTTCAAAATATTTTCTCAGGAATTGCAGGGTAACCAATACCATTTATGACTAAAATATAAATTAATACATTAAAGAGTTTATATATTAATATTTTGTAGCTCAACCATTGCCTTCCATATATATTAAAACACATTTAAAGGAAAATCCAATAACTCACAAAAGTAAGTACTTGTTTGCTCAGGTCCTGAAGGCTTTTTTAAAAAAAAAATGTATTGGGTGGAGTGGTGACATTTAGTTAAAAGGGTGCATTAATTATAGGAAGGGAGAAAGTAACAGCTGGAGTTCGCTTAAAACTAAGCACAAAGAAAACTTCAAAGACATATTGCATGACTTCGAGTTCCTGTTTAGTTTCCATGTTCTTTCTCTAGAAGTATCTGTCTCCCTTCATTGATTATGTCAGGAGCTTAAAGAGCTTAGACTTAAAATGTATATAGTTGCATTAGATGCCTTGCAGTAGATCGCACAGTCCAGTTATTTATGTTGTTACCTTATTTCAAACAAAATTAACGAATATGTCTTTTGAAGTGCTTCAGAGAGAGAAAGTCCTATAAATACTGTGAGCTCCTTAATGGAATAATCATGCCAGTTGAAAGGATAGGTCCTTTAGGATGATCTAAAATAAAAATAAGTACATATTCTTCCACAGTTGCCACATAAATGCAGGCAACGTTAGAAGCTGTGCTGAAAGACATAGAAAGTTTGACCCATTATGTTTCTGTGTTTCATCATGCCTGATGAATATTTTAGTATTTCTTTTTCTTTAGAAAATCTAATTTATGCTTCTAGAGCCAAAAATTTTTTAACACTGTCCAGTTTACATCCCCTATGGGTTTTACTTGGTTTGCTTCTCTGCTTGTTGGATGATTTATGCCTCATTGGAGCTCTCAAACCTGTGCATTTCCTGCAGTTTTAACCGTATCCTGTTGCGTTATAAATAATGGGTCTGGCTAAGTGTGAGTTGCTGGCAAAGGCTTATCAATTTTATTGTGAGAGAAGATTCTGGATTAGTCTGTACATTGCTCTCCTCCTCCCAGCCTTCTTGGTATTTGCAGTTGCACACATACGTATGCGTAGTGGTCCAATGTACTCCAGTTGGCTTGAGACAATGCCATCCCCAGGGAGTGCTTACAGGGCTGTCACTTACCTTAGAAGTGACACTGCCAGAGCAGTAGGAAGCAACAGAGAAATACAGCTTTTGTGAGAGCTTTCTTGCTACTACAGATACCTCTCTGAGTAGAAATCGAGTGAATAGAGTGAATAGAATTAAACTTTGTGTAGTACCAGAGTTTAGACAGCAACTAGTGCATTCATGCTTCCCTCTCTCCTTTTTATTCATGCTACTCTGCTTCATCTTTCCTTGCTACTTTGGGTAGGACACTGGGTAGCTGCTTACACTAAGCTGCACCAAGAAATGTATCTGCCTCGTGCTTACTGTGTGGATTAACTGGGTAATTCATACCAGCTACTGGTAATGTTATAGCAGTAAATCCAGGGCTGCCATATAGCTTGACTTCAAATTCAGTCCAGGTGGACTCTGAAGGGTTTGGCTTGGATTTTCGAGTGCTCATCTACCTTGCAATCCCTCTGGGTGAGTGTCAAACAGCTGGAATTTTTGTAGGCATTTACTCAACTCAACATGAGTGGATAAATTGTACGGTGCACACACAATGAGCCCAATGCTCCTGGAGACCTTCATCAGCTCTGAGGTGTATGTACAGTGGACTGTCATGTCCAGTGAGTTCAATGCTTAGACACAAATAATATGTCCTGTACGTGCATAATACATCAAACAGTTTCTGGAAGCACGGGATTTCCTAAGCCTTCAGTACATGGCCCATGTGCCTGTGTTTCTTCCTGGAAAACCTTGGTCTGCCCTAAATACATGGATTTGTTTCATATAAAAGCAATTGAACTTAAGCAAGCACCAACGTAACAGAAGAGTTTGTCAATTCTAATAAAAATGTATTGGAAATGTTTAACATGTTTAAACTGGTTGCTTACAACCAGCTTTTGTCTGCTGTCAACCATATCTAGATGCTTTTTATCTTGCCCATACCCATTGAAAATTACGTCTAACATACTCTGCCATGATCTTCTCATGTCCTTAAGTCTTCAGCATTCAAAACTAGCTTATCCTGCTGCCTCTTAATCTATAAGAAAAGAATGCTTCCCAATTCACTTGGAAAAAAAAAAAGGTTAACAGAACATACTTTTGTTAGTGTTAATCATTTGGGAATCCCTGCTGCCCTTTAGGAACAGCCTTGTTAGGATAATGAAGACAAAACAGAGTCCCTTTCAGATTTTGACAGACGCATTCAAGCCATGTAGTGCACTGTCTCTGTCACGTCAAGCCAGTGCTGAAGTGATGCGATTGCCAGTGTGGAGGAGAGGTCTGGGTCATGTCCCCGAAGGTCATCGTTGCCAGCAGGCAATACCTAGAGAGTATATTCCCTGCACTCCCCTAGCTCAAAGGGTCTGATTGTGAGAGCCCTCACATTGAAATGCACAAACAGAGAGAGATTCTTCTGCAATCTCCATGCTCAGCCACAGAGCCGTCACAATGTGGCCCTTGTTACAGACAGGGGACTTCCGTGCCACTTACAAAAATGTTGTGTAAGAGAGAGCTGAAGAACTCCAGGTGAAATGCATTTTTAAATGCTGGCAGGTAACACTGGTGTGTAAACTCTACAGCTGAATCTCCTGTTAGCACCTTGATAAATGGATTACTAAGGTGCTAACAAGGTGCAGATGAATTATAAATAAATAAATGAAACTCTTAATGCCTTTGAATCTTATAAGTCTTTTCTCTTTCAAGTCTTTAAATCATAAGACTCGTTAATGAGTCCTTTTGGTATAAAAAATGTTTGTGGAGAGAGAAATGCATCTTTAGAAGTAAAATTAATAGTTGACAGAAGCGTATTTTGTACAATGTTTTGTAGAATATAAAGACATGTAAAGCACCGAATTCCTGTGTTTTCAAGTCTAGCTGAGACAGTAAAGCGATAACTTAGCTTATTTTCAAACTCAGCTTCGTAAAAAAGAGCTATGAGATTCATACAGTTTTGGAGTTCTCCTAGGCATCAGGATGAAAAAATGATTAATGAAAAAAATCCTATTCTGCCTCTCACTCAAATACTCTGTTACAAGGAAGGCCCTGTGAGACTAATGAATATGATGATAGGTTAAATATTTGCTATACTAGATGTTAGAGAAAATAAGGGGAAACTTTAGGATTCACAGCCTACAACTCGCCTGACATCTGCAAGATAATCAGAAACAGAAGCATGCAGAAGGAGTTGGAGGGATAATGTCTGAGATATGCCTCTCTCTGTGAGCAGGAGCCACCAAGCATGGAGAGAAGGAAACAAGCAGACAGCAAACAGTCCTGGAAAAGGGTGGCCAGGAAGGAATCAGAAGACAAGAGATTTGAGGCAAGAGGGAACTGTGCCGTAAACTATGTACAAAGATACTATTTCCAATTGCTGGACTCTTCCTTTGCCTGTGTTTTGTATATGTTTTACAAAAAAAAAAAAAAAAAGAAAAGATAAATATTGGCACATGACTGATTCTTAACATTTCAGAACAGAGAAAAATATAGTTCTTGTTTCCCTGTCAATGCAAGATACCATCCCCTTTTTTACATTTGGGAAGAGCTGAGCAGAGAGAGAGTAATCACTTTTTGTCATAAATTGGTGAATTGTTATTACAAACTGAAGAATAGAAAGATCTGGGTATAGGAAACAACACCGTACTCTGTTTTTCAGGTGCTGCTGACTTCTCTGGACTAAGTGACTATACTGACAGAATGATCTTAGTTCTAGGATGACCAAGTGAATTTGCTTCCTTCGTCTTCCCCATTCCTGTGAAAGTGACTAATTGTGGTGAAGCAGGTTCAGGACCCATTGAATGAAATGAAACATCATGACCCACAAGAGTAAGATGTCCTGTCTCTGTGTAAACAAGGACTAAATGCAGGTTTTAACTACAAGATGGCTTTATTGCTCTCATTTTTTTGATGGATCCTTTACCAACCATTACTTAATCAAACTGAAAACACAAGCCTGGCTTTATCATTAGTCAGCCTGTGAGCAATCATTAGGTGTCACTGAACCAGCTTTTCGTGTGGTTTGACAAACTTTTAACTTTGGGGATAGAATAAGAGTTGCTTATCAGATTTGGCTTGGTTGTCCTGAAATAGAAGGGTGCTGTCAGACCCTGAACAGTACACTTCTGCACAATACACAGAACATAAAATACAGATTTAGTAGGCTGGTTTGCTATTGCATTTCATCAGCATTATAAACATACATCAAGGCAAAGCCAAACACAGTTGAATCAGCCTCCTTATGCCCCATGGAAATACTTTGCTGCTTTGCAAAAATCTTTCCACAGAAAGCTTTCTACATGATATCATCATCTTTCTCCTTACTGGCACTCTTTAACTCTTTCTCCTGTGACCAATATCCAGTAAAAGAGGAGTTCTTTGGTAACATTGGCCCTTGTAGTGTACTTTTCCTTTCTTTCTTTTTCTTTCCTTTTTCAAGGGTTTAGGTTTGTATCTGTGGCTTTTTTTTTTTTTTTTTTAATTTCACGCTGAAAACAATTTCAACTCATTCAGTGGAGTCATTGTAATTTTTGCTTGGTACTTTAAGGTTCATCCTCCTCTCCCAGCGTTTTCCATCTAGGAAGCCAGTATGTGAGATCCCTCCTGTGTTTAATTTAGTCAGCCTTTCATACTAGCTCACCACTGCCCATGTGTGTGAGGGAGCAAATGAAACTAAGCATGGGCTTCACAATTGCTACTAACAAGACTGGTTTTCAGCTTTTCAGTAAAAACAACAGATTTGATCTAATGCAAACATTTTATTCTTATAAATTTCTCTACAGAAACTAAGAAAAAGAGTAAATAAGCCAGAAGGTCTTGCAGGTGAAAAAGGTATCAGGAACATAAGTTTTCTGCTATAAGAGTCTCCAGGTAACTCATAACCTGGGCTTATTGAGCTATATCTGAGACAGGCAGGCAGCTTGCTGAGTCAGTGCTCATTCAGTGTCCTTCAAGAATGAATTAAAAGTGATGAAGAATATGCTTTGCTTCCTCAGTGGGATTTTTTCATTATTTTTTTTTCCTGAAACTGTTTTGAGCAGCTTTGGCTGGAGGAAATGGAGGCAACTTCCATTATCACATAAAAGCAAGACTACTTCCTCCAGGACAAAAGCCACAGGTATATAGGTCAATACAGCAGCTGGAAGTCTTTTCAAACATCTGAGCTTTTAATAGGCAGACTCAGAATAATTGCAGAAGGTTTGTACCAGACCACCTGGAAGTAAGCTTCGGTTGTTTACCAATAAGGATAAAGCACCTCTGCCTAACTGCTCTAGTTACAGGAATTTTACACAGCTTGATCTAATCCAGGCTGAGATAACGAGCCTCATATATGAGGTTCTCAGCAGACTTTGTTCAGCTCGTTTTACAAATAAGCTCCGTACTTTTAATATTGTTCTAAACGCACGTTAATTACCCAGGAACCTTAGACTTATTGGGTAAAGCTGTTGTCACAGCAGTTGTTGCCATGCTACGTGGTCTGTTTTGCATTTAGCTTTTTGGTATGATGATATTACAAAATAACATAGTCGCTGTGGGGAGAAAAGAAACAACTCATGGAGCCTCTTTCTTCCTAATATGGTGAAATAAAAAGCCTTGGTTTGAGCTAGCTGAAGTGCTGATGGAGCCAAAGTCCAAGGATCAGCCTGGTGTGGTGCGTGAAGAGTGCAAGAGTCATGGTCAAGATTCACACTGGGAGGGCAGGAAATGTTTAAATTCCCTGGCCATGACTAAATGATGGGAGCCAGTAACGCTATCAGGGAAAAAGCCCTCTTCTCGTCCCAGCACATGTTTAATTCCAGACTGACAAGAGCATTCCTTCTGACAGCTGTTTGTGCAGGAGCTCCGGGCTGTGCTACACAGCAGACGTAGGGCCTTATTTTTCACAAAGGTTTATGCTAAGCAGGAACACGAATGACCTGGTGGGCAGCAGCACAGGGGTCTCAGGCAGATCCCCAGCTCAGGAGAAGGCTGGTGGGAGGACGGGCACCCGCTGCATGCCTGGCACCGAGCCTCGGCGTCTATCTCTGCTGCTACGGTGCCCGGTGGAAAGGGGCCCCAAACACCACGAGAATGCCAGGAAGTTGTGCCTTTTTCCTTGTTTGTGTTCACTATCACCTTTCAAACAAAAGGGCACAGCTTTTCACGGCAGTAAGCCATCGGCCGGCAGGAGCTGCTTCCCCCGTCTCCACCAGCTCCCAGCTGAGGAGATGAGGGTTTCTGGCTGCTTCTCTGGGGTTCTGCTTCTGCTGCTTAAAACCTCTGCTTGGGACGCTTGGCACAGTACTCACTCATGATATTTAAATCCTCTGAGACTTGTGTTGTTTTTTTTTCCTTGCCGATGATGATGCAGAGAAGAGATAGGTGAATCCAAAAAAAACCACCAGAGGCTGACACATCCAGATACATAATTCCAGTAATTATGATTTATCAGATACCCCAGTTGTCTGAGGCTCGGGGAACAAAAGCCGACTGAAACACATCTCCCCAGAGGGAAAGCTACAGGGAAAGCACTTGAATAGCTTTAACCATGCTTGTGTCACAAATTCTTCTCAAATTCGGTGACTGTGGCTCATTGTAATTAAAACAATAACAGTTTCAGTGCTATGTTTAAAAGCAAACAATCATTTGCTGTTTACGAGGGAAAAAAAGGACAGAAATACTGAAGACAGAACTTCTCTTCCTAGAGAACATGTCTCCACAGCACCATTCTCTTCTGCTGAAATATTGTCACCCATCAGAAAGCTTTGCTTCCCAGCAGCTGACCAAGAGCACACGGGCAGCTTTGGCATCTGAATCCTCCACATCACACCTCCCTGTGTTGAAAAAGAGGCAAAGGCTTGAGCTTTGCCTTTTTAAAGCACTGATAAAGTCCACAGCTGGATTTGTTGTGCTCCGTTGTTTCCACCACAGCTCCCTAACATGGGGCTCAGACCTAACCCAGAAGGAATTGCCTGGGACCACCCAGGCAAAGCGAGGAGGCTCCAGGAGCCTCAGGGAAGCAGCCAACCCTTCGCTGACCAGGTAGGGGGTTGCAGCAGAGACAGCAGTGTATAGGGGGAAAAGCACGTGCAGTCAGCTTTATTAAATAGTATATTGTTTATACATCTATTATGAAAACTTTGACAAGGAGGAAAATACTGAAAAGGAAGTATTTTTTTTTTTTAGTGGAGTAAAAGTGATGCCTGTGGTTTTAAACAAAGGCTGTTGGCAGGATGATGCCATAAAGAAAAGGAAGAGAAAGGGAAACTGCATTTGAATTAATTCAGATAAGTGAAGGCCAGAAGACCTTACAACAGAATTTTCCATTAATTCCTGCAGTCTAGCTCTCTGCCATAACTGTGTTACCTCTTGACTCCTTTGTACAAATATTATTGTGGTCATTATTACTGTTTACTGTAACTACTATAATTACACTTACAAAAGCTGCTTACAGTATTGCAGCCATAATAATATGAAAGAGCAAAGTCAGACAAGACTTTTGTGGTGGGCATTTTATAAGATTTTGCATGAACTTGTATAACTGTCTTCAGCTGCAAGAATTTACAGTGGGAAAAGACAAGAAAAAAGGAGTAAGGAACAAACCTCTCTGTTTTGATTTCATCACTGTATTGAATCTTAACTTGAAATTTGATTTTTAGTGAATCATAATTTTCTTTTGAACCTGAGATCAAAACATTCTATTTGATCTAAAATGTATTATTTAATTTCAAATAAATATTTTGTTAAGATTTCTTTTATTTTAATTTCATTTAGGAAAAAAATGATTTTTTTTTTTAATTTTCAAATAAAAAGTAATTATTCTTCTGAATTAAAATAGTTCAAGTTTTTAATTATTTTCTGGAGCCAAGTGAGTTTGCAAAATATTTCAGGGTTCCCAATCTAATTATTTTTCACCAAAGAGGTTTGTACCGAAGCATTTTAGCCAGTAAGCAAAACAGGAAGTGATAGAAAGAGAAACTGAGCCACAAAGATGTTAAAATACCTTTCTAGTGTCTCATTAGATGAGTAGCAGTTTTAGAAATAGAAATTACCTCTCCTAGGTCCCCTCTGTGGTGTAAAACACTCAAGGTCATTAAAGAGATATATTATTAGACACAAAATAAATTTCCAGCCATAACTGTTATGAGCAACAGAGATCATGAAGACCACCAGAACTGTGCACTTTATCTCCAATATCGTGTTCCCTGCCCCCTGGTACAGAGCTGAAGACTCAGTTACATGCTTCGTCTGCATGGTACAAGTTAGCACAATTGGTAGACTTGGCAGTGTTAGGTTTACAGTTGGACTCAAGGATCTTAAGGGTCTTTTCCAACCTAAATGATTCTATGATTCTATGATAGAAAGATAGAGTGTTTTCATCATTATCTCTTTTCAGAAAGTCTCTCCCTCGCTGTCGAAGAATTAACAGGATGCTTTCCAACGAGTCGGCACCTCCTCCTGCGTTCAGTCGCTCCAACTCACAGGCCTCCATGGACAGCACCTCCATGGACGACTTCTGGTGTGAAGTGGAGAGTATTAAGGAGAGCCGTGAAGATGGATCTGAAGAAGCAACACCCTTGGAGTTCAAACCCGCTGATGGTGAGCACATGAACACCACTTCTTCCTCACACCTTGGCTTTGCCTCTTCTCTTTAGTGGTGTCCTGATTTCCCTCCTTGTGTCATCTGGTAGGAGCAAAAGCACTAGACTGGGTCTATGATCCACTTCTGAACATCACAGCCAATATACGAGACATTACTGGAAAGAAACAATAATTCAGCCTGGTTTATGCACTGAGCTGGTAACTGACTTCTGAAATAAGGTTTTTTGCATTGATCTTATTTGTACTTCAGGAGGACAGATATGGTGTAATTCAGAAAAGAGAGGCACTAAATGAAAACTTCATCTCCAGCACTAAATAAACTAAACCAAAACATATAAAAGGACCAAAGAGTTCATTTAGTATACTGGAATTTCCAATTTTCTGGCTTTTGGTAGGATATAATGCAGAAGTTATGAAAGTATTGAAGCAGCTTTTAGTTAGATATCATTTGGTGCTATCAGAAATTTGATAACTGCCCGTTTCTCTAAGATTGCACAATTTAGGTATAATTCAAGGAGACATTAGAGATAAGTCCGAATATATAGCTGCCCACATCATTCAGACTCTCTACTTGTCAAAATTCATTCATCACTTATACAAATTATCCTGAAGGTATTACTACTTCATTCTGTTACTTTAACATTTTCCCCTCTCCTTTTTTTGTAATGTATTCAGAAATACATGTAGTAGTCTGCACTAGCTTGTTGCAATGCAGCTTCGTGTTAGATGATTTGATAACATCCAGAACAGCAGTTCTCATTTTTTCCAGTTATGACCCCACTTATAAATGCATTATATTGTGCAACACAAAACGCCAGGTGTTACTATAGGATGAAACCAAATTTCATTTGAGGTCATGATCCACTGATAACTGCTGCAAGCCTTTTGTGGATTATGGCCACCAGTCTGGTAACTACTGATCTAGGGATAGATTTTGAAACAATCTTTCCGTACAATTATTAACACGAGTGACAATGTATTTTTCTTACCTTGATGTGCAATGGGATGTCATTAATTCTGCTACCAGGAAGAAGGGTGGAAAGGGGAAAGAGTGCTACTTTATTAAGCAATCAAATATATAACCAGTCACGATAAGTATTCCACACAGAAGTATCTACCTCCAATGATATGCCATTTCCATGGAGAACACCTCCCACTCACTGGTTCCAGGTAAGGCTCTCCTGGAAGCAAAAGGAGAAGACCTCCATTCACCAGAAGTCTCAGTCTGTTACGAGGGTTTATGGTCTGGCAGCTTAACTCCAAACTACACTTCTTTGTGCTGGCCTGTGGTCTCAAATACAAATAAGTCAGGGTGTGACCTTGAAATCTTATGGTTGTTGTTATGGGAAGGCAGAAAAGCAATCTACCTTGATCAGTTTGACCTTATTGGGAAAATTTCTGTCTGATCATGCTCTCTAGCTCTCTGGCTTGGAGACCCCAGAAAGAGATTGCGAACATCTCAGTGTCCCCTTCATGCAATTGTCGGTGTGAACTGGGTGTCCTTGGCTTGTCTGCACGGTCAGACAAATGTCACATATCTGCGAATTACCAAGCCAGGTAAATTAGTAGGACAAGGCAATACAGGAGACCATTTTCCATGTTCTGAGAAACTTTTCCATCACTTTAATCACTGCTGAGCTAAATCTTCACAGCAGTGCAAACTCTACTGCAGTCCCATGTTATCCTTTGTCTGATTCCACCTCATTACACTGCATTGATTTTTCCCCCTCTGTCCTGAAATAAAAATGAGACTGCAAAGCAAAATGTAATACATCTCCACACTTCATTTACCTTCACAATGCTGTTTTAAACACACATATATTGCATACATCCACGCAAAACCAGGTAGTGCTTCTTCTAGTTATTAACTTCAGGAAAATATTCAGTCTGGGATTATAAATCTTGGAAATAATAGTGAGTTCTCCTAAGCTCCTAATAGGGTAATGCTCCTTGATGAGGATTAAAACAGTGAAAAACAATATGGAAGTCCTCAGAGCAAAATAAAAACAAATATTCGTCATTCTTTTGCAATGTCTTTGAGAGGAAGAGATGAAGAATCCTTAAGAATGAAGCCAAAGGGTGATAGCAGCCAAGCACCACTGATATTGTTGAAACCACAATGCTGTTTTTTTGCCAGACCACATGTGCAAGGGAAGACATCAGCACGCTCACTCTGTTGACGTTAGTAACTACAGTCAAGAAAGAACAGAAGATCCTAACAAGTGATACAAAGGATGGAAATGTAGGGAAAGAGGAAATCATAGGGTATTTAAGATGGCAGTGATGTGCAGAACTGCTTTAACACTTGGTATTACAAGGCTGAGATGCCATGAGTTATTTGAGGTTATATCTGAAATTCAAAGAAAAGCACACCTCTTTCCTAGCAATCTCTATGACAAAAAGAGAATTACCATCCAGAGGGAGCCCTCTTGATTATCTCTTTGTCTTCTGGAGGAGCAGAATCAAACACAGTGTCAAGACCCTGCTGTATAAGTAGCTACCACTACAAAAATGTTTTGTAAAACAACATGTTTTTCTCTTAGCCCTCATTTAAACCTATATGTCATAAAATTTTGAGGGTTTTTAATGCAGAAATTCCTTCTCTTTAACGGTGTTACTCCTCTGGTTGTTGTCATTATTTCTTAGTCTATTGTTTGTGAGTGATTGAAATAGGAAAAGGACAACAGCCAGAGAAAACAAGTCACCGAGACGGCTGGTGAGCAGGCACAGTGTCATGTCTGCTTTACTATTTCTCATATCATCATGAAAGCCAAGTTTGATTAAAAACTAAATTCTTGGAAAGAATATGTCAGGACAAAAGCCAAAATGAATATAATTAAGAAACTGGAACATGAACGAACGTGCCTAGAGCACGCAGAAATGAGACCTTGTTAGAAAGAAGAGTGAGGACAGCGTAGGAACCATCAGTTCAAAGCTTACAAAGGAGGGAAAGGAACAGCCTGTCATCCTGTCTGTGGATGTAGAAAGGATCTGAGAGGAGACAAGTTGTTTCACAGGATATAGGGCTGGTCATACCTCATCTAACACAGAACAGGGGTTTCAGAAGCAGATATTTTTATAGAGCTTTGTAAAGCGACAAGGCAGTTAACAATGAAGTCAGTGATGGTACATGTAAGATGCTTTCGCTTTTTCCTACAGTCCAGCCTGTAATTTTCTTTCTTTTTTTTTTTTTTTTGTGTGTATATCAAACTGCAAAAATGTAGCAAACTGGTATCTATCAATCTGCCTGCATTCTGGTGTCAAGAACAGGCAGTAAAGAGAGAGTGGAAATACCAACCTGCCATTAAGACCAGTGCAGGGACAAGAACAATACATGTATTGACTAGTTGTTTTATAGAACATTCTGCAAATTAATCCATTTCCTGTTTGACTTGTGTATTTGTAATACCTTTTCTTCAGTCAAAGCAGGAATAAAATCATTGTCTTGTCTCAAGCAGCACATTGCTGAGCTAGGACTGTTCACAGCACTAAAATGAAGACCCTCAAAATCTCTCCTATGTGAAGAGAGATTTTAAAAGACTGTGATAGTTTACTTTAAAAAGCAGACAAATAAAAAAGCAATGACGGCAAAATTTAAAAATACTAAATGATTTTGAGAAGGTAGACTGGGAGCGTCTCACTGTCTTACAGTGACAGGGGATATTCATTTAATGTAACAGGTAGCAAGATGAAATCCTGCATTGGGTTTGCATGGCAAGGTTTTGGTAGTGGGGGGGCTGCAGGGGTGACTCTGTGAGAAAATGCCAGAAGCTTCTCCCATATCCAAAAGACCCAATGCATAATCTCACTACAGAACCAGTTGCCATGTCGAACCAGTTGAGAAGCAGGTATTGAACAGGATTCAAGGAGATTTTAATCACTAATCAAGACACCAAGAAAGGCTGGGGTGTAGAGTGCTAGCCGGCCTTTTATTATTAGAAATTAGGATGATACTTAACATGTAAGGATAGCTATTTCTGCATCTTCCACCCCTATCTGACCTCTTTGACACCTCCTTCTATCTGACCCTTGTTCTTTAGTAAGCAGCTCTGGCTCTTAATCACCTTGGTCAAAACAGGCTATTGGACTAGGTGGACATCACACTTCTCTCAGTGTGGTATCTTCACTAGGTGTCTGACTACCAGCTGACTTTGGCATCTTAAATCTTATCTTAAGTGTGTAAACACATTATTCTATTGTATACACCACTTCAGTATTTTTGGTTATTTTAATTTATCAGTTTAATTTCCACCTGCCAAATGGCTTCATCTGGTACAACGGGATACAAATGGTAACAGAGGGGACTGATGCTCTTGAATGAGGGGTTAGTTTTTAGCGACCTTACTGTGTCAGGCTGGGCACTCTACTGCCTTCTTCACATGGGTGTGTTAATGCACAGGTTAAAAATACCTCTTCTGTTCTTCTCCTAAGCCTCTCCTGTGCAGAGACTGCCAAACTGAAAGTTGACAGTATGTTGACAAAACTAAATTAACTTACACTTGTGGCCTAAGACAGATTAGAAGTGGACTCTTCTCAAGGTAAAGGCTAAGGCAGTGGTCCACTGTGCCACCTCCCTTCCTTCAGCCCCCTCTCCTTTCCCTGCCAGGCCTGGTAACATGTTCTTTTCCTCCACAGAAGGTGAGCTGGAGGCAGAATGGCTGCAAGATGTAGGTTTATCTACGTTGATCTCGGGAGCTGAAGAGGAGGATGGCCAGGCCCTGTTATCCACTCTGACCCGAACTCAAGCTGCCGCCGTGCAGAAGAGGTACAATACCTACACTCAGACCCTGAGGAAGAAGAACAAGCACACAGTCCGGGATGTGCGAGATATCTTCGGCACCAATGACTCTTCCGTAAGTAGCTAATGCATCCTGCCAAATGCTTTTGAGCTTGATTGTTATGCATCTTGCAAGTGGCTCATCAAAGCTTCTACCAGACAGGAATCTTTTTCTGCTGACAATGTACAGACAGCCAGTAGCACTTCCTGACAATAAGTCCAGACTTTTAATGCTGTATATACTACATTTTGAGAGGAAAGGAAGACACCAAATAAAATAGACGGTGCACAGTTTTGCAACTAACCTGTAACATAATGTTGTATCTGTTGCCAGCCTTCCTCCTGCAATCTCCTATCAAGACTAACATTTACTCCCTTATTTTTTGGAAATTGGTGAGTTACTCTTGGCAACTATTCAAACTTTTGCTGGCTTCTGGGGACGCTTGCTATTTACTCATCAGTCTCAGGGGTGAAGTAAAACTTCTCTAATGAAGCAACTGGGGTTCAAATATGCATAAGCAATTAAACACCTGCCAGAATGATTGCTACTGGTACACTGGCAGTTACATTTCACTTATGTAGCGAATGAAAATCTATTAACTGTTCGTTTGCTTCATGGCTTCAGAAATTAGCATTGCCTTTGGCGGTTTCATTCACTTTTCCCCAAGGATAGCTCTAAACACATCAATTCCTATCCTTACACATTTTTATTTTGGTGAATGCAGTCAATTGTGTGAGTTTAGTCCAACGCTCAAAGCAACACATATGACTTCATGTATGTCATTCATGGTATCTTAAATGGGAGTCACCAATAAGCTCACAAGCTCACCTTTGAAATGAATATTAAAGTTCTTGTCATTACAAAACTCCAAGAAAGTATTTTTCTTTATAAATTTGTTTTTCTTTATGAATTTTCTATTTGTCCTACGTTCTCCTCAAGGCTTGGCATCCTAGTTGAGTTTAAAACCAAAAATTGGGAAAAAAAATTGTAGCTGCATAGTTATAATAAAATTACAAAGACATAATGGTTGGAAAGTTAACTTATTTGTCTCCAATTTAAGTATCTGGGCTCTTTTGAACCTCTTGCACAAATCCCACAAATATATCCAGAAGCATCCACTAGTTTCCTGTGGGTAGATTTTCTTGCATGAGAAATCATCAGGCATGTTTGCATGAACATCTAAAAGCTGACAGCACTTCTTATTAGATTAGCACACTTCTCCCATTTTAAGTAACTGTAAGCCTTAATGCATTTAAAATTTTTAGACATAATAATAAAGCCTAAGTTTCCTAATAAATTTCAATCAGCCAAATAAACATCATACCCATTCTCTTGGATGGGCACATTATTGAGCTGGTTAGACCTGCTTATTTTTCACCTCTGTTTCTCACTTGCTTAGGAGCAAGGAGCTTAGGAGCTTCAGAGCCACTGCCCTTCAAATCGCTGTTTTACCTTCTCTGAAATTCCACTCACTTACTACATCTGTATTGGAAAAGTCTAAAAGATAAGACTGAAAAAGTAATTGAGACTTCTAATTCTTCTTCTCCAAAAATATGCAGTTCAGCAGGATGCTTACCTAAATGCAAAACACAGATACACTAATACAGCTGCAGAGCACACCATCACCTCCCTTCAAAAATCTGCAAAACAGATTGTATTTTTAAGAGCCTGCAACCAGCACCCTTTGGGCATTCCCATTGACAATTACTTCTATCTATCTCTGCTGCTTATTATGGGATTTAGAAAGTCCGTCCTAATTATCACCTCTTCAGGGACAGAGGCATTGCAGGGGTAGGTGGTGTGCCCCAAGTTGAAGGTTTCCTGAGCAGCCCTTTGTAAAGGGGTGTCAGCTGGAGCTCTGCTGTGTCTTAGACATGGCAGTACAGCTGTTGGTGAATCTGTGTGATGAATCAGTTTGGGAAAGTGATCTGGAATAAAAACCACCAAGCCAAAAAACTAAGAGCAACAGGGAACAGGGAGGGGTAAATCTTGTCAGCACAGCTACTGAAAAGAGGCTGGTAAAAAGATTGCTTGAAATGACACGCAGGAGTTTTGCTTTCCTGTCCTGCTTTTTAGTTGGCAAGGGAAGAAGTAAACTGTTGAAAATAGTAAAACAGCTCTAATTGCTTCACATAGCTCTATAATCCTCCCCATTAAGAGGATGGATTTACATTCTCTTCCCCCAACAAGCTAAGCATGGCAGGAGACTAGAGGGATGGGCCACAGGATGGATTACTCTCTTCCGTGGCTAATGACAAGAGAAAAGGTGATTAGCTCACTAGGGTCACCTGAGATGAGATTTAGGAGACCACTGAAAAGGCAAAAATAGTCTCATCAGGGGCAGGGAGACAGAGATCAAGATCAGCCCTAGTTTCTTGTCTGTGTTCTGAAAAAAACTGCCAGGTAGATGTTTTGCTATCGCTGCCTGGTGGCCACCCTCATGTGAGCCAACACAGAGCGAATGGTGCTTTTTCCCTCCTCCTGCCTTGAGGTCTGTCCACTCAGAGCAGGAGTGTTCCCTCAACAGCCCAAGTGGACTGGAATGAAAGGAAATGAAGTCATATTTCCTCTTTTTTTGTTTGGTATTGGATGTTTTTGGGTTTTCTTCTGTTGCCCACCTTGGAAAGGTGCCATGATCCCTGGGGTTAAAATGCAGCACCTGTGGCATCTCGTCCCTCGGAAAGTGATGCTGATCGATGCCTCGGTGGAGCAGCTTGCCCCAGCTGAGGTGACTCTGCTCTCCTTCAGACAGGCCTACGCACAGCAGACTCCACTGACAACCACGCTAGGGAGATTTAAATTGGATGGTTTATTAATCACAGTGGCCTGATTTTCCTTGCTGCTGGTACCCTGCTGCTTCCATCAGAAGCTATCGGCTCTGCTAGAGCTCAAAGCCTAGAAAAATCAACAGCAGAATACAAATCGGGGGTAGGGTGGGGGAAAACATTGATTTTATTAGTGGAGGGAGGAAAAAAAGCATCATGCTTGTTAACAGCCCAACCCTGTATGTTGTGATGAGCTAAAAGTCGTCAAGAGTTTTAGGGGCATTTTACTTGAGCAACACATGAGAAAATCATGTCCTAATTAAAGAAGAACCACTAACTAACCCAGAGCTATTTGCATGAAAAGGCATTTGTGACGACAGTGCTACGACGTATGCATATATCCAAAGCATGGGCAACTTGTATCCTAACCAAAGCTACAAGGCTGGCCTCCTTTGCCTTTATTTTCCTTCGCTTCAGGGCTGATAATAGAATTTGGTGGCTTTGGTGCTCCAGTGATTTGTTTTTACATCTTCTACAATGAGGGTAGCTACTAAAGAACTATCTACCTCATCTCCATCTTTTCCATCCTCTTCTGGTTTCCTCTTGCTATTGGAAATTCCTGTGTACCTTGTGCTAGTAAACATTGAGCTCATTTTTAGTATCAGATAATGAGAACTGTCTAATGAATCACTTTCAGTCAGAAATCAGGATATGAGAAGTCTTGCCTTCACTGGAGCCCCAGTCAAATGAATAAAGCTGTCCCAATTTTGTTAAGGACACAATTTGACACTTGGCTTTTCACATTCATTAAGACATGAGTTTCCAAGCTTTTTAGTCTTCTTTTTTACTAAAGAAACATTCTGGATCTTTAAAATTCATGCATTAAAAAGGTTTTATTGCCAGTCTTCCCTTTCTTTGTATCTTATTATAACAAAATTTAAACAAAGATAAAGGAGGTGGGGTGCTGTTTGCCCTGTTTGGAAGACATTTTCATGAAAAAAAAAAAGTCCTAGATTTGGCTTCTTTATACACTCTCGCTGTGGAGGCTGGGAAACAAGACCAAAAATGCGATTTTTTCAGCTGCCTCTGACATTGCACATGGGTCACAATATTCGATGGCTACAATCTGGAGTAGGTTGCAGGCTGCAGCAGGAAGCTCTGGGGGAGAGGCAGAGCTGTGCCTCTCTGTTGATTTCACCTGCGTAACAAGGCTGGAAGGATTTTTTTTTTCTTAATAAACTGGATTCACTGTAAATCTATTCTGAATACTGTTCACAGGGTCAGACATTTTGAGCAGTGAAAGTAGATGAGCCAGTTGCTAATGTTTACCATTAATTTCTCCATCTGGATCTTAAGCGGCAGAATAATTACTTTTATGTTTGATTTTCCCAAATCGCTGAGGCAAGTTTAACCAGCCCCTCCACTTCCATACTCCCACCTAAAATTTATATTGCTTTTTTATGTCCTAAAACCTTTTGTGTAAATGTTACGGGATTTTATCATAAAAGCATCCTACGGTTCTCCTTTTAAAAAAATCAATGGTCCTTACAATCTTCTGGCAAAGGAAGTCCATATGACTCAAATCCTGTTTGCCATCAAGTTTACGGGCCATTGAATGGACTCTCTCAGGAGAGGTTTTATTCATGTTACATTTGACTTTGTTACCCAAATAGCTCAGAGGATAAGGTTGAATAAAACAACTGCAACATTATTTCAGACTTCCAATTGGAAGAGCTGCCTGTGTTTTAAATTTCTGACATTTTTTGGCAGCCTGAATGCTGCTCCTGTGCATTGGCTACAAATAGGGAAGACAAAATTTCTGCCCTGAGGCATTGCTGCTTGTTGATAAACAGCCCATTTAGCAATTTAAAGAGCGATTTAAAGAGCAATTTAAAGAGCGGCTACTGTGAGCTCATCAGTTCTCTCAGCAGCAGGTTCGGCTGGAAAGCTGGGGCCGCTCCATCAGGCTCGGGGTGGGGGAGAGGCAGCAGGTTTGAGAAAGAGGAGGTTCCAAGGGCTCCCACCAAGATGCAAAGGGCAGCAGAAAAAATACAAGACTGGTTTGGAGCATTGTAGTTATTTTCACTGAGTACCTCAGAGCATCTTTTAAATTCCTGACTTTTTTTTTTTTTTTTCACCCAAAAACATTCAGATGAGCTGCTACTGCCCCATGGACACACAAACACTCAGATTTGTCTTTATGATGAGACCTAAAACTGCTGAGAACAAGGGCAAAACTCTGCTGCCAAGAAGAGGTGACAGTGCTTGAAAGTCACCTTCTGGACTTCAGAGCCCTTCTCTGCTGTGCCATACATGCTTCCCTCATTTTCACACAGTGCAGCATGATTTCTGCAGCAGAAAGAAATGAATTGGACTATAGAAAAGGTCTTTTTTCCATAAAACTTTTTTTTTGTGGTTCACTGATGAAGCGTTAGTACAGCGCAAGGACATCCGTCCACTAATAATTTGCTGGTTCCCAAATCCTGACAGGCAGTGAACAGCCTGGTTTCTGACAGGTGCTTGGGAGCAGCGGATGTTCAACATGTGTCAGAGAGTCCTCAAAAAGATTTGTGGCCAAAATGATTAAAAGCAGAATGGATTACAATCTGATGAGGACCTTTCACTTAGTACAATTATGTACAGCAATTTATTTAGTTAATTTCAGTTGTTACATAGGACAGGACTCATTAGCTACAGTGAGCTGCAATGTTACTGACCTCACAATGATTTAAATCTGTGCAGCCTGGAGAAGATTAATTCTCAGGCTTGGCTATGAAAAATGTACTCTGGTGAATCACAACATGTTGTTTAAACTTGGCAAAAGAGTATAAGATGAGAATGATAACGCTGTTGCTTGATCTGTAGCAGTTTCTGTCCACAGACTTTTACCTTCACTGCAGTCTGATCATTTTTCCTTGCCTATCAGCCCACATTTGAGACAGTTCCAGTGTCACCAGTTCCTTCTAATGGTATCCAGCTTCCTGGGCAGAAGCCAGTTTGGAAATCAGTTAGCTGTGAGTATGCCAATGTGTAAACAGTGTTCATTTCCTCCTAGAAAAATGATAGACAGAAAGATCCTTTGGTGGTTCTGAGGTTAGTCCTCGCTTCTGTGTTGGAGCCATACTGCATAAATATTCTTAAAATCGTTGTCAGCTTATTGTCATGCAATAACCAAAGTTTCCCATTCAAGACCGGTGTTGTACAGACACAGACTGCTGCCCTTGAGGCCTCGGTGTCTAAAAAGTACTGATCATTGCAAGGCTGGGAATGTAAAAATAACCTCTAAACAATACGGTGCAGAATTTGTCCAAAATATGTCAGCAATGTATTTTATTTTGTTGTTGCAAATCACGACAAGAAAGATGCATATTTCCTTTACATTTCTTCTCCAGTACGGCAGAAATCACAGTGTCAGAAATTTTTCATTTTTCTGGTTCTGCCCCATTATGCTGGTCTAATGGTGTTATTTGGGACATCCCTTAAACGCTTTGCCCTGACAGTGACTGGCAGTGCTACTGAAAATGATAGCTCTGCTCTATTCAGCATCTGGATAACTGTCAGCAGCCTCCCACAGGAACGTCCATCTTTTATTTTGAAAGCTCTTCCCATCACTGTTGTTCAGGGCTTAACTAAAGGGATATCAATACCCAAGTTTCAAAACTAATCTCTTAGATGTTTACCTCTGCATCAAGTGCCACAGACATTTTCCTTGGTTGCAAAAGCTGCTCTGCTAATACCTCTGCTCTGCAAGTTGTTGCACCAGAACAGATGAGGAATCACATGGCCAGGGGTACCATGGACAGTCTGTGGTCTCAGGTCCAAAGGTGGAAAGAGAGACGGAAAATCTTAAATGACTTGGCCATTAGATAACACCTAAGTCCACAGTTCAGAAGCCAGAAGCCACTTAATAACGCACTTAGCTTTTTCATACTTGAGTTGCAAAACAAAGGGTGTTGCAAAAAATGTGTAAGTCCCTGTATCTGTAAGTGCAATGACTCAAAAATCATGGGGCATGCACATGTTTTTAAAGCGTGTAATGCTTTTTAATTCACTTTCTGATTTCCATGGCTTTTGAATGCACTTGGATCATGTTAGTAAACTCTTCTCTGCAGACCTGAGGGCTGAAATTTTACTTCACTTCCAAAGAAAATTATGATTTTGTTCCAATTGTGTGAGTCTAGGAGCTGGACCTTAAGGGATAATGTAAAATTGTCCTGAGATGTGAGACATCAGTCATGAAAGTTGGCAACACTGGAACTCATGCATGTTATCACACTTTGGACTCCATGACAATAGGATATTTCTGTATTTGATTGCACTGATTTCAAAAATTTTCCTCTGGCATCCACTATTTTCAGCACGTGACTAAATTTTAGAGTAGAGCATTAAGTAATTTCACAATATCTACCAGAAATTCTAGTAGATAGACTGTTTTTTCAAACTGGAAGATTGTGCATTGAGTCCTGTTTGGGTGCTATGCACCTAAACTAGCAACTATGAGAAATATAGGTATGTGAGAATATAAATATATGCACAATGTCTAATGGTTGTAAATAAGTCAACAGTAACCTGAGAAACTGTGTCAACAGCATTTTTCTGTCAGGAGCTTTTATTTTTAATTGTTCATTAGACAAGCGCCAACACAATTTGCTGGCCTGAGTAGACAAGGATGGAGTACAAAAACTTGATAATTGCTGATAAACAGGAAGATCCAGCTTGACTGTCTTTCTCACGAAAAGCAACAAGTTAAATAGCCTGAAATTAAAATAGGGATTTTATTTCTAAGGGGTTATTTCCTGCAGACAAAACAGGAACATGCTGTGGTTTACACTGAAATTCCTTTTGAAGCACTTCCTTTATTACTTTCTCAAGATTTTTGTCATCTTGGTTCAATTTTTTAATGTCTCTGTACTAAATGCAAGCATGCATTCAGCGTTCATATATAGTTTCCCTTATTTTCAGCTAACAACTGTCTAGACTGTGGACTAGATAAAGGCAGCCCATCCATAACAGAAGAGCTCTCCTATGAGGTCTCTTTCTCAGAATCCATTGCGGTCCTTCTAAAAAGCCAAGAATGGCTGAAAAACCAGAGGTTCAAAAAGGAGGACTCTGCTTTGCCTGTAAGTTTATTCTCGACATATTTCAATTGTTTTCTTTAACCTAGTAATTTCCTCCTTTATATCCCCAGCACATTGGAGTTCGTTAAGATGCATTAGCTGTCATTTGCTATGTGTGCTTTATGGACACTGCCTGCTGTGCCTGCCTACTGCTAGTGAGTGATTCCCGGAGAGGCATCAAAGCTAAACTGGATATTCAAGCCCCGTTTTCACTTGTACCCATGGCAGATGAACACATGTAACTCAATCCACAAATATTGCATCATCCGCACTTTTTTCACGTAGAAATAAAGACCAGTTACTGGCAGTAAAACTAGAAATCATTTTCATTACTGGTCTGCTTTGCTACTTTATTCCCCAAAGATTATCTGCCTTTGTTAACACAAAGACTTAAAATTGCTTCGCAGATGAAGGGAGGAAAGCAAGCCTTAGTCCTGCAGCAGTACGGATTGCCTCCAATCAGTATTCAGTGCAATTACACTATAGGGGATACTAAGTCAATAGTTAAAGGAAAGTTTACGATATCATATCATATCATATCATCCAATCAGACATACACTGAGCAGTCATGCCATTATCTGGAATTATTTCTTGAAATCAAGGAATTCAGTTTTCTATTTCCATCAGCCCTCACAACTTCCATTACTGAAAACTAAAGAATTAGGTTTGTGCTTCAGATACCACATTTTAGTTAAATGTATGAAATAACTGTAAATTACTTGGAAGCATTTCCTGAATATTGCGATATCCTGAGGTCTTGAACTAATCTGAAATTGTTGCTACCCACATAGACACCGAATTCTCTGAGAATTACCCATTTATCCATCTCAGGCACCACCAAGGAAGAAGAACTTGAGATGCAGAAGTAAGTTTCCTTGTTGAAAGCAGGGATAAGACACCAAGTAGATTACAACTGGTGCGAATTCCCTGTGCTTTAGCATGTCTGGGTTTTTTTTTGTGGTGGGAATAACTTGGTGTCCTGCGGAGAGTAAGGATATCTCCACGTTCATCATGATTTTGGCAAAATCAATAGCAATCCTACGACCTCAGCCTTCACTACAACACCCACACAAATTGTTCTCTGCAACAGCTCAGACAATTTCCACTTGAAAGAGTAGGGAAACTGGTGACAAATAGGGAAGAGAAGATGCCACACTGAGTATCATGGAGCTGTGGATGCATAATTGAGTAGTATTAGAAAAGGTCAGTATCATGCTAGAGATGAACTACTTTGCATGCAGGACATCATTTTGTGTGCTCAGAAGAGTATATGAGAAATATGCCAGGTCACCACAGACAGAGTGTTTGTAAATAAAGTCAACAATTGTAGCTGTTGATGTTGGCATTTCTCTTACTTCATATGCTGCCACTCATGATATTTGTATTTTCCCATGGTGACTCAGATAGTAATGGGCCCCAGTAAAAAATCATCTTTTGCTCTGTTACATAAAGCAACCAGTCACCTGTACTCTGGAGGATTGTCCCTCCTTCCTCAAGGAGGGCCAACAGTGAGACTGAAGTCGTGCTAGTCTGATCCATTAATATAAGCAGCTTCATGGGTAGCATATACTGAGCTCCATGGAGAGAGATTGTATGTTGTAAAACACATGCAGCTCCCAGAAGAGCAACTCAACATCACTGTCTGCATAGAGTTACATGCAATTTCCCCAATGTAGGACCATGATCGATGTGACTTAGTTGAAGATATTACAGAACTAAGAGTCAGTAAGCATTTCAGGCCCATCTTAGTACACTGCATAGTTTCATGCAGAAACAGTATGTCACACAATATCGGACATGATCCTTAACCAAAACACTAGTAATCTAATTTCAGGATAGCTTCTTTTTTTGTAAGAAAAATCACCAGAAAATTGTGACGCAGGACAGAAGAAAGAGGCCTAGCCCCAAACTTTGTGTTAATGCTGCATCACGTCATAGTGACCCTAGGAGTCAATCAGTCACCACGGAAAACCATTGTAACTACCCTTTGTAATTGGTTTTGGAGTGTTTGTCATTTTTTCTTGGCAAACACACCTTTTCTCAGAAAATATATATATACTGTGTGATTTTTTCTTATTTCCGAGATGCTTTCTTGTGCTTTGACTGCTTTTTGACTTTTTGCATCACTGGAACCAAAATGTGTATATATTCTCCAGTATTTTGTGTTTCTTCAGAAGACTATCCTCCATGTAACTTTGTTACATTATTAAGTCTCAGTGTAAGAGCAACAGTGGTATTACTGCATTCTGAGGAGGGAAGATTGTGGCCTAAAATACCCCAGGCAGCATGTATTTTAGTTACTCCATCTCCTGTACTCTTTCTCCTCCAGTTACGATCAACCCTTGTCGAAAAACCATGTACAGTGTGATTTAGGAAGTCCTAACTTACATTATGTAGATATCCTTTGTCCTCTCTTACTTTTAAAATCTGTTATGAGTTTATTTCTTTTTTTGTTGTTGTTTGCTTTTTTCTTAATCTCTTTGACTGACTTTGTCTAGAGATGGGTTAAACTTACTGAGTCCAAAGTTGTTTAAAAAAGGGAGGACTGGGTTGAAATTTCCAGAAGCAAAACATTACTAAAGGCTGGGTTTCCACTCAGTTCCCTAAAGGGAGGAGATGATTTGTAATGATATTTATTTATACCTCTAACTAACAATTACTGGTTTAAATTACAATTAAATAAATAAATTAAAAAAAAAACCAACATACAATACCAAAGATCCACAGTTCTTTGAAAAACATGTTTTCTACTTTAACTTTGTTATTGTGTCTAACAATTATGTCCAAAACTGACAAGTATTTGTTCTTTTTGACATTTGTACAAATGCTTCTATCATGACACAACATTCCTGGCTTTGGTCCATTACATTGCAGTTTCTAAAATATGTAGACATCTTCACATGCCCCCAAATTACTAAGTATAATTTAGTTCAAGCCTCCTTGAATAAATTATTTCTTAGCTGCTGGGAGTCCTGTTTCTAAGCCTAAATGCTTCTTGAGTAATAAAAAGTACCAGTAAATTGGCAGATTGGCATCAGGACTAACTGATTTTGCCTCCGGGCTTTTATTCTGATCCTTAGCTTCAACTCTCCTATAAGACTTCATAAATTAATAGTAATATGCAAAGCAGACATGTATTCATTATACATACACACACACACAATTGATATACAGCAATATCCATGATGAAATGTGTCAGCTACTTCAACAGTGTTCAAAGATGCTCTGGGCGAGGCAAAACCAGAGCAAAATGTTATATCCTGCTAAAATTGGGCAAAAGTTTAAGTAGCACGTAGCTCATTTGTCGCAGCCGGAATATGGGCACTGAGGTTAATGCCTCTGCCCCAGCACCACTTACCGGTCAAAGCGCAAGGGAACGTGATGATCAAGAAACTCGATTTTTATGTTTCGGGTGGATACAAGTTATGTCAACATACCAGACCCATATAAAGGGTTGTAGCTCAGCTCTTTGGTGTTATCCATCTACCCTAATACGACTTCCTATCACATATGGGCATCTCTTTCTAAACAAAAATTCATGTCCTGTAATTTTTGTGCAAATAAAGATGCGACCCATCTCTACTGTAGAAATTCATAGTTCGGAAAAGCCGGTTTGGACTGACAGAGGTTGGAGACCTTTCTCCTGAAGACATGAAGAAGATCCGCTACCTCTCCCTGATTGAGCTAACAGCCTTCTACGATGCGCTGGGGGTGGAGCTGAAGAGGAACCGCGCAGAGAGGGTGCGGGGACGAGGTACCGTGCTGTGGCATCCCCATGGAAGCCACCTGGGCACCCCTCAGCATAGCTAAGGTGGTGCATACAAGGCTGTGCTTTCTCTCTTTCACTGTTGTTGTTGTTGTTGTTATTTTAAAGAAAATGGTCTGTTTGGAGTCCCTCTCGCCATACTGCTGGAGAATGATCAAAAGAAGGTTCCTGGAATAAAAGTTCCCCTCATCTTCCAAAAAGTGAGTATAACTCGGCCTTTTTGGTCACTTAAATTCAGTCTTCTGTCATTTGCACTGACACTCAAAACAGTCACCAGATAAAAGAAGATGCAAGCTTTACAGACTTGAAGGTGTCTACAGGTTGTTTGTTAGCATGTTGTGGTTTGAAAATCTTGTGACAATGAGACAAAATTTTCTCCTTTTGTGTGTACTGTGGTGGGGACCTCTTTCAAATTTTTTAATGATATGATACCATACAGGAAAATTCAGGAAACAAATGTCTGGCTTTCTGTTTCCCTTTCTCACTAAATTAGAAAGTCATTCAAAATTGTGTGTGTGTGCAGAAGTGGCAGAGATAAGTTGTCTCAGGAGTTTTAATGTCTCATGAATTCAAATAACAGGTATTACCTTGCTGTTATTTCCAGAATGGAAGTGATATCTTCTCATTGAGGTTTGTATGACAAGACAATGTCATTTATTTAGGTCATATGACAGTACAATGACATCCGGTGGATGGTACACAGGTACAGGTACACCGACACAAGCACACATGCGATTACACAGGTTTACATGGACTTGAAACTGCAACAAATTTCCCTGTAAATACCGACAAAAAGGGAAGTGGTGTGGAGCGTCAGGGGAAAGACTGGTATGACCTGAATATTTACATGACTTTGCAATCAGCTCCACAGGTCCTCTGTCAAGATACCATGGGAAACCAGAAGGATCCAATAGCTAGGGCAGCAAGCAGAGCTGGTGGTGAAAATCCAGAGCTGTATGAATAAATGCTGGGAAATTATTTTTATTTTTCCTCATTCTAGATTATGTTAAATCAGAACATTTATTTTATTTTTTTTTAATAAAGAATTAGAGTGGAAAGCCTATTCCTCTATTCACTGAGATTTCAAACGAAAACATCCTGGGATCATTTTCTAATCTGAGTTCTCAGTTCCCAGAAATGTATGTTATCTATAGACTTTTCCATTGTGCTCCTCAGGGAAAGACTTAAACATTTCTCAGAGGTTAATTTTCCCTCAAAACACCATTGTGCTTTACCTAGTGTATCTGCCCTTTTATTAATATGTTTATGTGTTAATTGTTCTGTAGCAGTGTCAAGTCTCAAATCAAGGACAGAGGGGCCTATTGCATTATCAGTTTTCCATACTCTGCATACTCCGTATTTCAGGGTCAGGAATATGGAGAACAAATTAGGATGGTCTACTTACATGAGCTGACTTGTTTTTATTAATAAATTACATAAAATGTATCTTTTCCAAGCTAGTTTCAAGGATACCTAGACTCAAAAAAAGTTAATAGTACTTTTAAGTGCTTCTGAGTATTTTCCTGGGTTTTGTTGATTTTTTTTTCAGTTGCTGCTCAAGCTTGAGGAAACAGGTTTAGAAACCGAAGGAATTCTACGAGTGCCTGGATCTGCCTCCAGAGTCAAGGTACATGCTCATGCCAGTTTTCTGTCTCCTGGACCACAGACCCTATGTGAAATAATACGGTACACACAAATGTACACTGCATATAAATACTGATGCGTGTAGATATTCCTACCAGTGAAAGGTCAGATCGGTTCCTGGGAACCAATAAATCTCAGAACATGTGGTCTGTTGTTTTGCATTTGTTAGTGTTCTATACAAAGCACAGACTTGACACTGAATGCAGTTTTTCTCCACTAAACATTGAGAGATCCTTTCAGTTTATCTCTGTCATCCGAAATTGCTGTGATCTTATCTCTGTTTTAATCTATTTCAGAAATCCAGAGTCGCTAAACTGAGCAAACTTCAGATAAAGATCTTATTCTATGTCATTTTAACCTTTGTGGCATTTTATTTCTCATTTATCTTCTGTGATCTTACAATTTCATGTTCCAAGTGAGAGAAATTTGGCCTGTATTCACTGTTTGGCAGCCTCCAGAAGTGCATTTTCACAGGCTATTTGCGGGCTATGAACACAGGCTAGTTGGTACTCAATAACCTGACATTGCAGTGCAGTAATGCTTGCAATCGTTTCTCCAGACTAACTTGATTCCAGAAGCTGAAAGCCTTTGGCAGAGGCAAATTAGGAAACCGAGTTTTTTCTGGGCTTAGAAAGAGTAGTATCTACCTCTTTCCCAGATTTTTGTTTTTTTTTTTTCTAGTTTGGTTTTTTTTTTAATCCGATTTAAGCAACTTCGTACAGTGCATCTCAGTCCTTTTTTCTCATCTTCAAGAAAAGCTAGTCTTGCTTTCTGAGACAGGGATTCTCAACATTGTGGCAGCCACACAAAGAGTCATGATGTTGGGGATTGCTAAACATTGATGGCATAGGGAACATAAAAAATGACTGTGCTAGAAAAAGCTGCACCACTTCGATGCAGTGAAACGAAGATTGGCAGTAGCATCCCAGCTCCCTTTGACTCTGCTAATTGATAAAAGTGCTCAGAACCTTGCAAAGTGCCACATCTTTCAGATCGGAACTCCTCATTCAGCCTGTACTTTACAGCTTCCTCAGTTTTTCATACAAATACTTAAAAGTATTATTTCACACAATCTCAATTTTTTCAAACCTCTATGGGGAGATTACACAGCAGGGCGGTGCTCTACCTAATTCAATTACTTTCATCTTCTTTGCACCTATTGTACCGTTTCTTGTTCACTTCTTATTCACTACCTATATCCAGGGAGCTGCTATGAGATACGACTTTATACGTAACTCTCCTATATTAGATGATAAGTTAAACGGCCCATATGAAAGTTTTAAATTATTTGAGTTTTGGCTTCATTTAAGTCTGTCCAACAAGCCAACCAAAGCAAATCCAGATTTCATCCTTCAAAGCCTTCATACATTATTATGACATTAGGATTTGAGGACATTCCAATTTTATTTCAGTCTTGTTTGGAGAAAGAAAAGGCATATGGAAGTGATTAAAGGTTACTCTTCTGTGAAACAAAGAATAGAACAAATAAATACAAGTTTTCCTCTGTAATCTGGTTTGTAACAAAAGCTTCAGTGAACCAAAAACGCATGGTAGTCTACTGTGGGATCATTCAAGTTTAAAAAAAAAAAATTGCAAAAACATTTTTTAAAAGTACTTATGTGCATATATATTTGTATATGGCAGGGGGTGAGTGTATAAAATACACATATATGCTTGCCTGTGTGGATATATATATTAAATGTTTATGTTTCAAAAATCTTGCTTTCTGTTTCTACGGATTTTTTCCATTTCTCAGCAGAAAAATGTGGAGTAGCTTTGTCTCTCCCCTTGTGATTTGGATGAGGTGAGGATTTCTCTTCCACGTTTCCCAGTCAGTTACCAGGAGAGAATTTAATCCAGGTGTTTGTATGGATAATGTGCAAAGGATGTGAATACAGAGGAAGCTGAGATAGCCCAGATTGCAACCAGTAAAAAGTGCTAGCAAAAATGAGACTGTAACATTATGTATGAAATTCTGAATGACTTTCTATTTCCTTTTGTGCCAACCATTTCACTTCATTATGTGTGACCATATTTGATATGTAATTTCCTTCCATTCATGTGAGGTACGGTAAACAGAATCTATTTTTTAAAGTTTTCTGTCTGAACGGACTAAACTTTTTTGCATAATATTAAAGTACATTTGACAAAAATGTGATCTGAAACCTGAATATTAGCTACAGTTGTAATTTTTCATAAAGGGTCTCACAAAAGCCAGCAACAAACTTCCCATGGGTAAGGCAGTGTTTGGCCAGTCGTAATTGTGAAAGCTGCATTATTTATGGATATCCTTCTACTACAATAACCTCCTTCAATCTTAATAACATGACAAATTTTTGAGGACCTCACATTTTTCAAACAGTGATCTGGGTTTGAAGCCAAATTCTGTTCCTACTAGGAACCTTACTGAGTATTTCCCGTTCACACACACATGTGAAACACTGATTACTTACCTTCCAGAACTAAATAGATCTCTGTTATACAGCAAGATGCTGACATTGGAGAACAAGAGGATTAAATGGGCACTCAAAATGGTATAATTAATTCTATCTTATCTCTATAAGAATAAATAGTAATAATAGTAATAATAGTAATAGTAATAATAATAATAATAATAATTATTATTATTCTATCTTATTCTCTATCTCTCATGTTTTTTGAGGAGTTTTTTTGGCGTGTATTAAGTGGAGGTTTTCTGACAGCAATGGTTTGATACCTTTATTTATCTATGAAGTGATAAAATTATTTATAACTATCCTAAAAGAAAACATCCTTCTAAAGACAGGAAGGCCTGAAGTTAAAGCCATTTGGTCAAGGCCTGTGGACTTGGATGCCAACAGATTGTCTAGCAAGTTCTCTGGCAGTGAGGAAGAACTGCCACTCCTTTGTGATTTAAGGGTCAAAACCTCTGGGGAGTGTTTTAAACAAAAAGAACAGCTATGCTAAAAGTCCTGTTTAGTTGAATTTTCTGTTTCTAGTTGTAAGACGTTATACAAAATTGTCTTCCTTTAAAATGATTCAGATGGGTCACTGGCAGAAATCTAGCTAGTGCAAAGCAAATTTAGCCTGGGTTGCAAAATGTCCTCAGGAACCTGATCTGTTAACCTGCTCTGAACTCTGCATAGCTGAGCCTGGACTGCTACTGGCCAGGAGCTACTTGAATTTAACTATGGTGTAAAGCTGCCTGTTGTTTGTAATGGGAATTCTGAAATAATCTCAAACCGCCGGGTCAGGAGAGATGATTAAAGGTCAGATGTTCCTTTTATCTTTCAGAATCTCCATCAAGAACTTGAGGCAAAATTTTACGAAGACACTTTTGACTGGGACCAAGTACGAAATAATGATGCAGCAGGACTGCTGAAAATGTTTATAAGAGAACTCCCAAGCCCCCTCTTCACTGTAGAATATCTGCCTGCTTTCATCACGCTAGTGGAAAGTAAGTGGAAAAGGAGTTAGTGTGGACTGATCTAGAAAAAACGTCATAGTAGATGTTACATTTTTTTCTCTCTCTGACGTACAGAGAAAAAAAGGCCCAGTATATCGCCTAAACATTTAAATTTTCTGCAAGCTTTCCTTTTCTAATGGAAAAAAGTCTCTGCATTCAGCTAATGAGTGTGAGTGACACAAATGCTTAATGTGAGATTTGAATTCTGTGAGCAAATCCTGGCTGAGCAATGACTTTCATACATAGACTCTGATTCACTCAAAATATAGATTTCACAAATGAAAATGTCTGCAAGGTAAATTCAGGTCACTGCCCTTTAGCTGATATTCTGTTGGATCTATTTTATTTTTCTCTGAGTTTCGCCTGAGGTCAGAGTATTCGTACAGAGATATATGTGATCGCAGAAAGCTTCAGGCAGTTGGGTTTTGTTTTCAGTGTACATACTCCCCCTCATTCTCAGTACATTTTGTTCCTTTCTATTCCAGGAAGAATGCAGTAGTACCTTGCCATACCTATTGACTTCATTGTAAATTCACTTGAGCTAGGACAGAGTGAAACTATCAGAATGATGAATTTATTAGGCAAATTGGTACAGAAAAGTTAGAGCCCTTATATAAGGTTGCAGCCAAGTTTGCAGTGTCTCTGTGAAGTAGTTTAAAGGGCACAAGGAGGTGACCCCTTCCTGTAACCTTCGTGTACCTGAGCACGCTCTTTGTGAGTCCCAGACTGCATGCAGTTACCATTGCTTAGCAGTTTGGTGGAGAAGGATGAACATGAGATGTTTGTGCAGAATAAAGAAACTTTATTCCGTCCAACAGATACATGGTCCATAACACTCTTTTTCTCCAAACCTTTCTTATCCATCCTGAGTGGATACAAATGACAGTTATTCTTCTCATCTTCTCCACCTCAGCTCTTCTAGTAAGCATTACACAGTATCAGTATATACCAAGTGCTGAAAACATGATAGTATTCTGTAACTGACAAGGGGCTCTATGTTTCTGTAGAATGCTAGACTTGGGAAAAATCCTTTTTAAGTTATAAGCCATCAGTCTCCACTCCTATGGCACAAGCGTTCAGCAAATTGCTCAATAACAGCAGTCTAAAAATTTTATGAAAACAAATATCCATTCTGATTTGAAAGGGGAGAAAAAACTTGATCCATATACAACACATTCTAACCACGAGATCAAAGAGAAACTGGTTAGTACTGAAAAATATTGACTCCTTGCTATTTAGACAGAATTTTATAAAACCTTTTCTCCCCCTGTGACAAAGATGATGAGGAAAAATCCACTCATTACAATTGCTTTCAAATTTCAGGAAAAGATTATGGTTAATAAATATCTAAACATAGTAGTCTCAACCAGGTAGTAGTTGCTGTGTTTCTAGAACTGCTGACCCAACAAGAATTTTAGAATAAACCAACTGTAATTGGGATTTAAAAAAAAAAATTCATTATTCATATTCTCAGAAATCTCCAAGATTAAGTTACAGCTACAAGCTTTGCATTTGTTGATAATGCTGCTGCCTGAAGCCAACAGAGACACAGCCAAGGTAAGTTCTTTGTTTGCTATCACCTGCCATCTGTGGTGCCTTTTGACTTTTAAATGAGACACACGTTTTTTTCCTAACAGTCAGTTGATCAGACACTGCACGGTGAAAGTATTCATCTGTGTTTTTCATCATTTCCTTGAAAAGATGTCGCAATTCCCTGGCCGTCATTTCTCTTACAAGCAATTAAGAAATAGTTGCTAGAGGTATCCAACTGCTGGTGTCAGTAAATGGCTCCCAGGCATCATTTATTCTGGAGTACCCGTTTCAAACAGGCACATTCCTTGCATAGTTTGGAAAAAGAAGGTCCAGTTTCTGGATTTTCTATATAACTGGAATTCTCTGGGATGAAGTTAAATGAAAAGCTTGCCCCCAGAAGCTTGCCTAGTGCACTCCCAGTGCTGAAGGGCTTCCAGGGCACCGGACCAGACTCGAAGAGGTAGTCTGAAGTAAAAACCCCTGAAACATACATCTGTAGCATGGATATCAGGACCTCAGCCTCAGCTGGTTTGCCTTACCAACCCACACCCACATCCACATCCACATCCACATTACCTCCTGATACAAACAAGATGGCTAAAAGTGTGCTTGGGACCTCCCAGATCTGGTTGCAGCTATGTTCTGACCCTAAGAGACACTGGTTGGTTTTTGCACTCATTTACACATAAAGGAAACCAAAGTGAACAAGCTGCCTGAGATCTCCCAGACATTTCATCAGGACCCCTGATCACCAGGATCCTGCAAGTCCCCTTCCTCTGAAAGTCTCCCACTAATTTCAGATATAGATTTATGAGTACAGGTGCCTTCTTTACCTGTATTTATTTATACAATACCAAGGGACAAGAATAACAACTCTCTTTAAAGCACTTGGAGGCCTACTAGTGCTCTATGAGGAATGGGGGTTATTTCTTCTACCAAAGTCTGTATCAATATAGAGCAGTATATGTAAAACACATGCTAGATGAGTGGTCTTAATTATTGCTAGGATTTTACATGAAAATAGAAGTGATGACAATACTGAATGCATGCCTACTTGCTATCTATAACGAGATTTTAGAAATTTCTCCAACACAGTTTCTGTTTTGTAATTCCTGGGTTTGTAAAAGTGGTTTAATGGCAATGTCAGGGTACAAAGACACTGGTTTTAATGATATGGTGTTGCAAAAGGACTCGTTGGCAGACCCCAACTCTAACCACAGCTGCAATCCATCTTATTCAGTCACTCAAGCACAATTCTGAATAAACTACTCAAAAGGGAAATGAGTTTCCTTTGACTCTGCCATGCATGTGCAGAAGTGACGTAAACGAACAACCACTGAGCGCTTCTTGCTTTCATTATCCGAGAATAAAAGTTTGGGGGTTGCTGGCAGAAATTCCTCAGATTATATCACATATGGGACTGGTGCACATTCAAAGAGAGGCTGATCACCCTGGTGACTGCAATATAAAAAGCCTTGGCCAGATATATCAAAATGGACACCTTAAAATCTATGAAGAAATTGACTATTCCATTGCAACACCTTCATATCTTTGCTTTACTAGAGAATTCAGAGCCTTAGTGCAGGCACTGCACTTCACTTATAGATTTGGGATTATGCTCTAAGTAATAGGTAATTTATTAATGTACATTTTGATAAAATTAACTATTCCTCTATGACTGATGCAGGTGGTTGTGCCAGCAAAATATCAGAATAATCCAAACTAGAATGCAAAACGCCCTGAATTTCACCTCCAAGTGCAAATATGGCAGCTTTCTAGCCAGACGCGCATTTGAAAATGTTGCATTTAGGGAGTAAAATATTTTGTGAGACTTAACATTAACAAGTGACATTTCTCCAGGCCTTTCTTCAGTTCCTGAAAAAGGTGGTCGCTAATGAAGGGAAAAATAAAATGAATTTGTGGAACGTTTCTATGATTGTTGCACCAAACCTCTTCATCTACAAAGGGAAACGTGCAAACCAACAAGAAATGCAAGCAGCCGCCACCACAGCACACATTGTGCGGCTTTTAATTCGGTACCAGGACATCCTGTGGACAGTGAGTAATGCTGGTTCCTTCTTTATTGCTCCTGTACATTGAAGTATTTTGCTATATACAGCAGCTCTGTAGAAATCAGACTAAACTGACCTTCCTAGAAGAAACAGTTAGCTATTCTTTGGAAACTGGCTGGAGTCCCTAGCTCTAGAAAGTGATAGGATGACAGATTCCTCTGGGTGGAGTTTTACCTCACCGAAGATATCCATTTTAGCACACATTGTCCTCTGGAGGTACCTATCCCGCACCATTAATTGTACAGGAGAATGCATAGCAAAATGATTTAATCTAGATGCTTAGGTGAGGTATCTAGACTTGAATGAGATTAAATGACTGCTTAAAGTTTAGCCCATAGTACTTGCTGGACTTTCAAAGGTCGCCATGAAGATGAAGATGTCATCTGGTTTCTTCATAACAGAGGGAAGGTACGATGGGGATTGCAAAGACAACCTCCTAATAAAGTTCATACTACTGCCAACATCGCTAAAAAGTTTCATATGGTATGAAAGATGATTTATAGTCTCACCAAAGGAATAACTGTGGATTGTTAGAGGGAGCTACTAATTGCGTGTATCTTCTGGGAATAAGTAGATCTTCTGTGGCCTAAAATTCAGTGCCTTTCTAAAGCCCCAATATCAATTTTATGGGGGAAAATATTACTGTACATTTTCAGCTCTGGCTTCCTCCCTTTAGGTCCCATCCTTCCTGATTTCCCAGGTGAGAAAAATGAATGAGGCTGCAATGAACAACAGCAAAAGACAGCTGATGTTTGACAAAGGAGTGAGAAAACTTCTGAGGAGAAAGACCATGGAGCGGGAGAGACCTGAAAGACCAGAGGTGTGATAAAAATATATCATTTTCAAGGGCAGACTTAACCAGCCTCCCTCCTTTCATCTCATAAAAGCTTCTGAGGGTGGGGAGGAAATTTTGCTGTACAAAATAAGCTGATTTAGGAGCTATCTTGAAAGACGTGCTTCCCAGTCCAGCATTTTGATAAGACAAAGCTTTGGGGCTTAATCAAGAAAAGTCGAGGAAGGCAGAATGATTTATAGCAGCCCAAGATATAAACTGTTACAAACACATGCTGGTTTTGTACCCGTTTTATAAGAAACTGGTCATATGTGGACTTGACAACAATGATCTGTAGATATTCAACAAATATATGGATCTGTAGTTGAGTAGTAGGGTGGTCCATTTTAGGATTAATTGCACTCACCCATGTCATGGTCTAGGCCACTCGATATTCTCCTTGCAAGTTTTAGTTTTCCAGCTTTGCACTAACCTCCTAAGCAGAGAGAAAATCTAGTTTGCCTAACATAGACACCAATACTGGGTCTAAATTTAAGTACCTAATGAGGTAGCTCTTCTCAGGTCTGTGTTGTTATTCCTCGTATAGGTAGAGGACAGAGGTGGACACCTTTGAGGATTTCCAGAGGTCCTGGTGCAATTCAGACTTAGGAAAGTCTGATACAAAGACCTTCCTTTGGAGATCTTAAAGCCATCAACCTTTCTCCATTGACTGCATACAGAGTTTAGGATCTTACTTGAGCAAGGCTACTTCAATAGACACCTAAAATTAACTTACATGTTAGATGTAACATATAATTTCAGCAACAAAGCATGTTGTGTACAAATGCACAATATATGCAGTCCCTATAGCAGCTTATATGTAGTATTTCCATGTAAAACTATCTTTAATAACCTGGAGATAAAGTCTTTAACACCTTCCATGGTGATTTAAAAGGATGGAGATTGGTGAATTGCAAGAGGAGTAATCAAGGAACTGGTCAAGGCCTCCATAGCTATTGAAGAATAGTCCTGAAGAACAACAGAAAATACAAATTAGGAAAGAGTGATATTAAGAGATTGAAAGAAATAGAGAAGCAGCCATCTAATACAGAGAACAGAGAAACTGCAGAAGGCAATCTCTGGGAAAAAAAGAGGAAAAAAAATGGATATATATGAATCGTGAATCCATAATAATTCAGCTTTTGGAGAATTCATTTGCCAGCACTGACTGAACCATATTGTGGGTAGGACACACATTTGTGCTGCAGATGGAGACACAGATGTTTGTTTAAAATGGCAGTGTAGACCACTGTGTTGCAAAACCGTACTCCCTCTGCAACAAATACAGTGAGAGCTTCTAAGGAGAGTCGATTACTGCAGTCATTGCACCTTCGGGAAGCCAAGTTCATTGATCGTAGTAATTGGCTTTGCATCTAATAAAAACGAGACTAGCCATGGCAGGTAGCTGAAATATGAAGGGTAAATTGGAGGCAAACCCTGTTTGGATAACCGAGTTGAATTTTGAGAGCACTTAACACAATCCCTGGGTCTCAGATGTTCTAAATTACACAGGGACAGAGACTGGAGAGACTATTGTACTCTGCTCAGCATGGTATTAACTGGATTAGAACTGGAATGCAAACCTTGCTAATTGATTTACCCTCCATTAATCATGGAGGAGTGCATAAACTTCATAATCATCTGAACACTACACAAGGTCAAATTTCAAATTAACAGAAACCATATGGTACTTCTTTGATATTTTACTGTACATACACTTGATCTTGTTGAAGCTATAGGAAGCGGAAACAGAGAACTGGATCTTCATGCCTCAGGAGAATTTAATCTTTGAAAGGAAGACCTAGTCATTTTTATGTACTTTTAAATAAGCAGTTGATTCACTGATCAATGTTAACAGAATTAACTTTAAAAATTGCCAATAACAACTTGACTCATTATTACTGCAAGCAATCAAAATTCAAGGGCAATTCAAAGGCTGTACTTTTTGTACTTTTTTTAAAAAAAAAAATAGGTTGGGATGGAAGGGACCTCAAAGATCATCTAGTTCCAACCCCCCTGCCATGGGCAGGGACATCTTCCACTAGACCAGGTTGCTCAAAGCCTCATCTAACCTGGCCTTGAACACTTCCAGGGATGGGGCATCCATCTCTGGGCAATCTGTTCCAGTGTTTCACCACTCTCACTGTGGAAAATTTCTTTTTTGTATCTAACTTAAAGCTACTCTCTTTCAGTTTAAACCCATTACTCCCTTTATTCCACATGAATTTATGCGATGCTTAGCAAGGTGTTGTGTCTTTGTGTCTTATCTTATTATACTGTATCTCTAAATTTGTGCTTGTATGACTGTAAATATGTTTTTTGAATAATTAAGTGAATCTGGATTTTTGCAAGCAATCTCAAAAGAGCTGCAGAACTGCTTCTGAATGGAACTACAGCAATACTTGCCTTAGACTTACTCTACCGAATATTGATTTTAGGGAGCTGTCACTTTTCCCCCATACCTGCAGTCTGACATACCCGAGGGGGTGATAAGAGTTTACGCTCCACTGCACTCAAAAGTGTCTATGGCAATTCAACTCAATAGCCAAACAAAAGCCAAAGACATCCTGGCTCGATTTCACTGTGAAAACAGGTGGGTAAACCAGAACATTTTATTTTTCCTCAACAATAGTATCAGAACCATTAATGAATAGATAGCCCCCTTTTCAAAGACTCATGTTACAAGAACTCTTTTTCTAATCTAAAATTGCTAATTTATGGTTATGTTGGTCAAAGAAATTTTAACCACTGATTTTATTCTTCATATTTCACTTAATAATTGGCTCCTATACAGAATCAATCTGCCCTTTGTTATGCCACTAGTAAAAAAATACATTTTATAGAGTTGCTGCATAGACAACCCAGAGGAATTGTCTTACATCTGCCGATAAAATGTTAATGTTTTTATTTCTGTGAGGTAGTAACTATTAACAGTTATGGGAAATAGTAGATTGTGTCTGAAAGTCTTTTCTGGAAAGTCTTCCCATGTTACCACATAATTCTGTTCTTTAAATAAATACTAAAAAATAAATAATATAATAGAAGGTTTAGTTAACTGTGACACAGCAATCTACTTCTGTAGCAGATTTGGTATTCTGCAGTGCTCTGTTTGGTAGAAGTCCTTGCTTTACATAAGTAAGTTCACAGGGGCAAAAATATCAATTTTTAGCTCAATGTAGATGGTGGTTGGTAAGGCAGTGGTCATAACAGGAAAGACAAACTGAAGGGTTTTTTTTCCATCCTAGCCACGGATCGTCACAGCACATGAGAGGCCAGATCCAAAGTTTACATGAAATTGGAGGAAATATAGGTATGTGTCACTTCTGAAAATTCAATTCTGAATGTCCTTAACCTCCTAAAACACCTCAGGGCAGTGCTGTTTTCACACAGCTGAGTCTCTCCCATCCTCCAGTCCACCTTCAGGAAAGGAGCCTGACCCAAAAGCTGTTGAAATCAATGTAACGATTCCTTCCAACTCCAGCGTGACTGGAGGGGCACTCCGCAGGAGACAGTAACTCGATGGCTGGATCTCATCAGGACTCCTTACAGTCTTGCCAAATTCATCTGACCTTTCACTTACCTCTCTCACTCTCATAATTGAGCATTTTTCCATGGTTAAGAGATCCTTAGTCTTTCTCTCGAGAGCACATTCCACCGCGCTGTCAAGCCTTTTCCCAAGACCTATTTCTTCCTCACTGTATTTAAGTGCTAACCTCCCCAAAGCAAAACACACAGCATTGAGAATTCAGCCCTTGTATATATGAGTGTACTATACTCGTCCTAATCCATGTGCTTTATTTAGATTGCAAATTCCTTGCAGTAGGGATTTTGTCTTCTTCCGTGTTTCATAAAGTGACATTTTTGTAATAACAACAACAGTGTCTTGCCACAAAGGTCAAAAATCAGATTTTAATTCGATTCTGCACAGTCCTGACTCTCTCCTTTCTCTATTCATACTGAAATTCTGGATGCTCTGTTGGAGTCTTTTGTCAACTGTCTGATTAGATTATTCCTTAATTCTTCTAGATTCAGCTCTAAACAGTTTCTATAAAGTTATTACAAAACATCATAGACTTGCAGAAGGAAAGTCTTTATTACTGAAAATATACTCATACAAAGCTAAATTTGGTTAGTGATTTGTTTTGCCTGGCTAAACACGATGACCAAGCGATGTTAAAACAGGAGATTCACACAGGCCTTGTGAAACAATCCCAAGTATTCCCACCACGCACTTTCAAAAATCTGGACATTTAATTTCATCTTAATTTAGTTTTTTTTTATAGTCTTAGATCTTTCAGGGAACATTAGTCCACTGATTATGCATTAATTCATTTGTATTGCTTTCATTAGAATAAAATCATTAGGACTCCATTGACTGTACAAAAATTTTACCGTAATCCTTTGTGCCACAGCAATGCAACCTCACCAGTTAAATGGCTTCATCACCCAGTGTAAATGCAATATAGTCCAACAAATCAACTTAAGAATTTATTGCCTTCTTACTCAATAAAGAGGCTCCAAATGCCTCTTTCTGTGGCAAAGGCAGCAGGAATTCCCCAACCACCCAACTCCTAGTCCCAGTCACCACCTAAAGAAACCCTCAAACAGCCAGACTTCAGAGGACTCTCTCTTTTTTTTAGGCAGCAAAACAGCAACTGCCAAAACCTTGATATAGTCCCTATATTTCTTTGCAAGATCCTAGCTGGATAGGAACGCATAGTTTACAGAGCTACTTTTCTAGCATTAAAAATAATGTAGACACGAAGTCACAGAGTTGTAATTCTAGCCCAGTAAATTCAAATAAATAAATAAAAACATACTGTGTGGCATTTACAGTAAAACCGTAATATTTATTTGCCATTTGAGTAAATGCCTTATCCCTAACTCAGTGTAATGCAGGGCATCTTGTCTGGAACTGAAAGTGATTTCGTGACTCTCACTGGCAAATTAACCAAAGCCCCTGTCTGTATCCAGGCAAGATGTTAGCTAGACACACCAAACTAGGCTCGCTGCGTACAAGCCGGAGACACACTCAAGGACATTTGAACATAGCTCTGTCCCATTTACTGATGTGCTCAAAACATCCTATGATTCATGGCTGTCGACTTCCGTTTCAGGTCAGCACTGTTTGGACCCAGATGCATACATGTTAGATGTTTACCGTGCAAATCCTCAGGCAGAATGGGTGATAAAGCCAAAAGCAAGCTGAAGCAGAAGGCTGTGGCGTACTGGACAAAAGCCAAACAGACAACAGCGACGCCTGTCATTTTAAGAAGCTCTTGGCAGAGACAAAACAAAATGGTAGCTACAGGATATCATTCCTTTCTACTGCACTGCCCAACTGAGGTTCACCACGTTCTACTTTTGGTATAAGCATTATCACTCCAGCTTCTGGACCATCTGAAAATATCACAGCAGTCATGCTTTCATGTGAGTTACACTTGTGTCAGTTGGCTCAGGAGTTGAGGAGCATGGACCAAGGTACGGTGCACAGAAAACAACCTGTCGCATACGGAGTTGCTTCTTTTCTGATCTGGTGTTAGAACATGAATTTTTGGAAAGAATCCAGTGGCATCTGTGGATACATGAAACACTACTGATCACGGCCTAACACAGAAGCATCACAGAGATATTCAAGAAGAGAAGGTTTCCGTCAAGTGTGGAAGAGAGGAGCTCAACTTGCAGCAGTGCCGAGACATAGCTGTGTGACAAAATCAAACCGTTCTGCTGAAAGTAAACCTGTACAGTGTGCATTACTGCAAATATTTATGTCTCTCAGTCACTCCTCCTGAGTACCTGATGCTGGGGGAGGGAGGAAGGCAGGAGGAAGAATTACTGTATAGGCAGCTATACTGCTTATGTATGTACCACTGTATATATTACTACCAGTCTTCCAAAATCATCTGTCTGGATCACATTACTGTGTACAATTGTTGCACCACAAACCATTTTCTCCTTCCTTCCCCTGTCATACACACAAGTTTCAGGAGACAAATGCGAGGTGAGAAGGCGCATATTCCGCTAGCTCCATCTTTTACTTGATACTCTCAGATTTAAGTCTATGTAATGCCACAATATGAGATGTGTGTTAATGGCATCACTTACAGCCATCACCTTTTTTGTTAAACATTATAATTTCTTAATTTGTAACCTACTACTTTTTTTTTCTTATTATTTTAGCTTTAATATCTAAGCAACTTTTATACTATTCAGTTGCATCAACGAGAGAGATCTTTGTCCGGATCTTGTATAATACAGCATGGAGAAGAAAAAGAGCTTCCAGTTAGCAGAGAGATTCAATACTCTTATTTAACATTTACACATCAGGGCCTTAAAACTGTAGCCAAACTAGGCCCAGTTGTGCTGGGGGTTTTACAAATACAGAGCAAACTGCAGCTCCTTTTACAGATGGCATGCAGTCTATGAAAACACACAGGCTGACAAGAGGACAGTGGGCAGCAACTGCACTGGGAATGCAGCCTAGCAAATGTAAGACAGTATGTGTAGTTTGTAGCCAGTCACAAGGGTGAGCACCGTTCTTCACCTAATCCTCTTGTTTTGGGCTACACTTCATAGAACTAAATGTTTGTTGAGTAGGGAAATTACAAGTCTGTGGAAAACAGCATGTATTTTTTTTTTTCATCTTTATCTTGTGCAAAAAATGAGAACTAATGCCTTCAACTGCACTCCTGACAATGTCTCTGTCACTGGATGACGATATTGCACAATGAATTCATCCATGATCTGAGCAGTGGGTTTTGCTCTCGATTCAGACACACAGGTGAGGCAGAAGCTGCTGCTCTGTTTACCAGGTAGCAATGTAAAAGTGTTCTGAACCAAGCCCTCCAGGCAACCATAAAGTACGCTGTCCTGCAGGGAAAGCCTGTAACTTGTGATGCTCTGCTGAAGCTGTGCAGTGAAGATTTGCACGTTCTAGAAACCCTGCTTCTGGTTCAAAGTTAATCGTGTTCTCCAGCAGTTAACTTTCATTGTTAGTGTTCAGTGAAAGAAATCAACATTGAGTCAGTAATTTTACCAGCAACAATAATGTCTACAGAGGGCAGATCCTGTCTTTCTTTCTTCCTTACCCTCCGGGGATGAATAATGATAAAATTTAGCAACATTATCCTTTCATTCTCTTTAAAACTGAATTTTTAATTTTATTATTTTTTCCTTAACACTAATGGACGCACAGTTGCAGCCAGGAAAACACCAGGACAGTTGTATTATAAAATACGCTGCTTATTTTGGCTACTATTTATTTTAAGCATATGAGAGAGAGTAGATCTGTGGTTTGGTCATTGGACTAAGCATAAATGTTTCGTCAAGTGGTTTGTTCCCGGTTCCCTTTAGTCCCCTCTATGGCAATAGACAACTCTTTCTACTATGCTGCTCTTTTCTTTTAGCTGTAAAACAGGACTAGTACTTTCCTCATAGAGGTAACATGAGAATTAGTTGAGTTAAATTCTGCTCTTAGGGGCAGTCAAACAATTCCCTGAGCAGAACAGGAGTTATAAACATCCATCTAGGAAGAACGAACTCAGCAAAGGCATTTTATGTGGAAAGTGCTTTGAATATGAAGAGCATCATATAAATGCTAAGCATCACTGTATTCATAGCCAAGAAAGAGCTTTTATGATTATACAGAAAGCCTGAACATTAACTAAAGAATTTGAAATGTCCTAGCAAATGAGAGAACTTCCTACAATACTTTCAGACAAAGACATTGACCTCCTCCGTCTTGCCCGCTCACTTCACTCTGTGTTCTCAATGGCTGTGCAAGGGAAAATGCAGAGCACCCATGTGTTAACACTGTAACTTGCTCAGCACGTTCTGGACCCTGAAACGAGGACTTCGTCAAAATGATATCTGAAATAGATCTCGCTGTATTCCATACAGGATACAAGGGATTTTTGGAAGACTTTCACCTTTTACCACTTTGCAACTTAGGAAAGCCAAATCTGATGTAACGGAACCCATCCTGTGAACACTTGTTTTATACTAAAATTGCCTATAACTTTAGAAGACATGCATATTGGCAGACGAACTAGATTCTGTGTACAGCATGGCCAAATACCTGCTGTGTCTGAAACAGAATGGCAAAATTCTTTTTTGATACAAATGGACCTAATGACCCATGTGTACTGTGGTTAATACTGTTACACATTAAGTTGTTTTGCGTTGTTGTGGTACAGTAACTTGATTTAATATGCAGCAGACAAACTGAATAATGTCTAAAACGTTTTTGAATATGAGGTCTCAACTTTAGGCCTTGTATTTCAAAATGCTGGTGGAGGCACCTGGCATTTTGTTCCTCCTAACGGCAGCTGAAGCCAAACCAAGTTATCACAAGATTGTCACCTAACAAAAAGTAACATATGTGGAAAACTATTCATAAAGAAGTGGTAGCAAGCAGGGAAAAACCTATTCAGCAAACTCCAAAGATGCTTCAAGCATTTATGCACTCCATGGTCCTACAAAGACAGCATTTTGCATATCAACAGAGAGAGAGAGAGAGAGAGAGAGAGGGAGGGAGGGAGGGAGAGAGAGAGGGAGGGAGGGAGCATTGCAAGAAGTAGGTATTGGAAACAGACTGGAATGCTCTAACCTCTTTATGCAGCTAATGTCATTAGAATGTGTGCAAATGTGTCAGTGTCTATGTATAATATTAACTACCTCACTCTGCATTTTCCAGGAAAAATGTTTTGGCTTAGAGGTTTAATATTCCAAAGCTTTCTATTATTAATTTTACCTCTCCACTAGTCTTTACTTTGATAAAATCTCCTTCTAAGGGGCAAGATTTGGAAATTACCAAAAAATATACATTGAAAGACATATTTCAGGATATGGATGAAATTTTATCCAAACCATGTTGCCTCAACTACTGCTTGTAATGTGAAACTTATGACATCAGACCTTGGGGTTAATAGGTAACAAATACAAACACGCTGTGTTTCGGGTTTTATTTTTCAATGGCTTTCCATTAATGTGTGTCTTCTCTGGAAAATAATATGATGCCACTAACCAAAGCAAAATGTCTGTACGTACGTTTTCCTTACACTCCTCATTTTGTTACATGTTTTGTTGAAGTAAGCCCACACGTTAAGTCTATTTGTACATCAGAATGTGTCCTTTGTATTGTATTCATGTCAAAAATAAACCCAATACCAACAAAGAAAGCTTTTCAAATCTAAATAAGTGGTTTCCAGATAGAAACAGGTGACAGAAACTGCAAAAAGCAGTGGTGAATCTGTCCTAAAAGCAACTCTGTTGTTATAGCACCTGAACAGCTACACAAAAGACCAGATACTGCCATCCTTGCTCAAGTGGAGTAGTTCTTTGCTCCAGGAGCTCTTCTCTTGGACTATCTCGATGCAGAGTACAAAATGACACTGCTTGCAATCCTACCTCATTGAAATCAATGACAAACTGCTTTGGGGTTGCATTTGAGCCAGTATTTTGTAAACTAGTATGAAATACATTAAGCAAAACTGACTTTAGAATGAATTGTAAAAACACCCAGTAAAAGCCAAACAAAATTATAAAGAGCAAACAAAAAATACTGGTAAAGTATTTAGTTTTAATTTATTTTAAATTTAGTTTAATTTAATTTAAATTTAGTTTTATTTTTTAGTCAAGGAAGTGACTTGTAAATAACTATGTTTATTATAGATGCATTTTCAAGCACAAGACATGTTTGTCACTGCTCAATGATCTGGCCAGTCGATGAATGGATGTTCTTACTTGAGTAAGATCAAGTGTGTGTCCCTCAAACAGGGCTCCACCGCAGTTACTGGAAGCCTCAATTTAGAAACAGTCAGGCACAGTAGGAAAATGTAAAGGCAGAACTGCTGACTGGCCTGTGAATTAGGAATCACAGGGCACCAAAGGTGCTTCCCTGTGTCCTGTATGAAATACTGTTTTCCCAAGAAAGACGCATTAGTTCTCGTTGCCAAAATATACAGTTGTTTCCAAGCCGGACCCAAATAATTTATTCACCAGCACAACATTTCATATGCATCTCTGGGCTGTGGAGTCACTGCTTGTCCTGCAGCTGATTACAGGAAAGCACAAACAGGAACATAAACCTCTGAGACAATGTGGCTATAATGGGGGTCACTAGCACTGGATATTAAGGCAGAAGGAAAAGGGATTGGAGCTACCATATAAAGTACAAATACGAAAATTCCATTCATTAGCTCTGAATCTGAGACTTTCAAAACTATGCCTTCAGTCTCCTGCTCCCTCTGCTGGAGTCTATGCACTGGTACTTTTCACTTAGCCTTCTGGCTCTTGTAACTGAAATGTACGGACAACTGAGCTACATGAAATAATGCACAGTTTATTGTGGTTTTACTATGTGGTTCAAAATTATTACCTTTTTATAAAATGACCATCGCACAATAAAATGAAATACTGTCAAGTAATCAAAACAAAACATACTGTAAACACTGATTAATAAAAATTCCCAAAAGAAAAATACTCAATTAATGCCATTAACATTGTAGTAGAGGTATTTGTTGTTTAAAATCTTTTAGTTAAAACGCAGACATAGAGCTTCTGACTAAAAAAAAATAAATGACCTGAGTTGGAAAACAACCAGAAAATCAAAGAGATGCAGGCTCTCACCAATTCTTCTTGTCATTACAAAATGAGAATGAAAAATAACAGATCAACAAAAACACTCTCTCTCAGCCCAGACAGGCTTTGCTGCAGTTCAGTGCTCAGCCCCAGGGCAGGAATGAGGAAAGACTCCACGCAGGTCAAAAGCTCTGCTGAAGTCAAACAATTCTGCCTGTTGGCCCTTGGTCAACACGAGGTTCCTCAAACAGCCATGGAATGAGCTCTTGCTCGTGAGGCAGTTTTGCTTCACATCAGCTGAAAAACAAACATAAAATATGTAGAATCTATTTCCAGTGAACTGAAACAATTCAAAGATCCAGATTATTACTCAGCTGCTTCCCCTCCCTCCCAAATGAGAGATAAAACCAACACCTGAAGAGCACCAGGTTCCATTTGTGTTTGGATGATCTGAGACATCCCACCACGGACAGTCACTGCTGCCTTCAAGAGTAAGCCATGCACTGGGATAACTTGTGCAGAGCTTGTAGAAACAATTTGTTCCAGGGAACAATAGGAGATAGGAGAGGGGAAAAGAGAAGAGAAAGCCACTCTACATAGGTGCCTTCCAAGTTAAAATTGAAACTGGCAGAATACGTAGCAACAGCTGAGCTGTACACAGTCATGGATTCCATTGTCAAACCAAAACATGAGGTTGGTAGAGAGTCCAACTCTTTTTTCCATACAACCCATGAAACAATTCATTCCACTTCTGCAGTACTCAACTAAACTGAAGAATATCACTCTTCTTTATGAACAATTAGTATCACATTATCTTACTAAAAAAAACGCCAAAGTTCACAAGATGCTGATAAGGCCTCTTTGGTATTTGAGGAAGACCAAATATTAATAAATATCTGGCAAAATGGCACTAATTCATTTTTCATAAAGCACCAAAACTTTGTCTAACAGAAGACTGTAACATTTCAAGCTATACCTCTAAAGCTTTCCAAATATTTAAAAGCTGAGTTTGCTCTTCAGACCTCAACACTGTTTTCAGACAAATGGAAATATCTCAACTGACAAACTGCAACAGCTGTTTCAGAGACAAATGTATACGGGCATTTTATGATATGTTTAAAAGCATAAGATATTCAAAACCATAGGAAGCCTACTCACTCTCAGTACGATGTGCTCGCTAAAAAGCATGCCTGCAAAATGGCCAAACTCATGATGTTTGAAATTCAGTCCTCTTAATGAATATATTGTCTTGGCTCAAATTATCAATTAATGAGTTGTACAACTTAATTGAAACATAATTCAATTATATACTTTTTGTGTTACTATCTTTTTATACTATACTACCTTTGTAGTTTGATTGACAGTTACTTCAGAAGGGAATTTGCAGAGAACAAGGGAAATATATGTTCATCCGCAGAAGCTTGACTTTTGCCTGCACAGCCCTTGACATGAAACATTAATAAAAATAAAGCAGAGAAGAGCACTATAGAAACCTTACTTAGACAAATGTGAAGGAAAACCTTAATATCAATTTGATTGCAAAAGAACCACATCTCAACATACACAGACAGAGATGCTGTGAAGCCTGAGACTGTGAAAGATAAACCATGTGGAGGAAATCCTTTCCAGAAACTAAGCAGCAGGTTTGTGTAGGACAGTGATACAAGTTTGATCTTGCCAATACACTCAACAGCTAAATGCAGTCCTCCACAAAGACAGTATACACAACTATGAATATGTTGTGATCTCAGCAACAATGTGGAAAATGGTAACTATGATTGATAACTCAATCATTAACTTCATGAATTAGAGAGAGCGAGGGAAGGGCAGGGAGGGAAGGGAGAGAGAGCATGTGTTAACAGTCATTCTTATGAGCGAGAGCAGGAGGGAGAGCAAAGAAATATTATTGTACCTACCAGGATAGCCTCCAACATAAATGGGATTGTTCGTGTCTGCAGATGTTGACTGGATGTAGGGATTATCAGTTTGCACCAAATTTCCATCAATTATCAGTGAAATGTGATGTTTGCTTTTGTTTGCCTGAAGCTTGTGCCATTTTCCATCGCACAAACTACTTGTGCCTCTTGGTTCATATGTGGCTGTTATTCTGCCAGCTCCATTATTGACATGGAATAAAACCTGTATAAACAGCCAGATGACAATTAAAATATAAAGTAAGGATACATGAACTAACTTGCCTAGATAAAAGCACAATCATGCTGGTGCAGAGATTTTCATTTTAACAAATGCTTGGTAATGATGCAAAACTAATGTTTACTTTGATGGACAGAGTGTGTCCTAATTGAAATATCTTTAAAATCTAAAAGACTAAGATCTATCCATGCAATGGTCCATTGGGTTAGCTTGGTATGTTTCTCTTGGTATTTCAATGTCTTGTTTACAAATACAGATCAAGTCATTTTCTCCCAGAAGCTGAGACTTCAGATCGGAAAGAAGATCTACTGTATCTAACTGAAGAGAAAGAGAATAGACTGAAAGCAATTGTCAATGCCAAGACACGAATTGGTTTATTTCATGTATTTATTTTTCAATGCAGCAGACACTTCCGCAAATCTGTGGTAAGGATTGATATGTAAATATTAACTGAGAAAGTATGTCCCAAAGACACAGTGATATTTAACTCTGTCTCTAGCTAGGAAGTTTTGAATAAAAAATGAGCTATTTCTGAGAAAAGGAAATACTTAAGAGCAATCAAGTACACATTTTTTATGCAGGACATGAGTGGAAAACTATGTATTGATTGTTAAAAGGTTTATGGAACATAATGGCCAGTAGAAGTAGAGAGTGAGTTAATTGCTCATGAATATTGAAGAAGAGATTACAAAACAGGGTGCTTTGTACAAGCAATAAGATGTTTATCAAGGACAAGTGTAGCTCTATGGCAGAAAGGTATTAAGCTACAAGAAAGGCATATATTTGGTCTAACATACAAGGCACGTAGTACGGAAGGTCATAGTGACTGCAGACTAACATAAATTACACTAATTGAAAGGGCAAAAAGTTCCAGTGACTTCTGCTAATCTGTCACATTTTATCATGTGATAATAATGAGAAACCTTGAGACTGAAAGTCTGTCCCATACTAGTTCTGTGGGGGTTTGGTTTGAACATTTTGCCTCAGCCCCACTTCACTGGTATCTATTTAGTGCTACCCAACAGTTCCAACCTCCCAGTTTTAAACAAGTCTCGTGAAATCATTGTGCCAGCACAGGGCAGCCTACCTTGCCATTTACAATCTCCAGTCCAATGGCATCAACCTTAGCACTGCTGACCCCGAGGAGAACGCCATGCACTGCTGTCGTACGAAACTCCAGTGTGATGTTCACATCAGATCGGACTTTGTAACCATCTCTGACTGAAAAGAAGTTATAAGCTTCTAATAGAAGACTTGTAACCCACAGCACAAAGTAGAATACATACATTGTCATTAAAAGGCCTAAAAAGCTCCTTAATTACTCTGCTGGGATACAACCTTGTGGAACCTCTGGAAAGTATGTTTTCCAGAGTCATAATTCACATTTTATACTGGAAAAGATAAATTCCCAGATAAAGTTTCTTTCATTAATTTATACTTAATACATTCTATCTCATTTGTAAGAAACAGTAAAGAGAACAAATGTAATCCTTCATGTTACTTCACAAGTCCCCTACGTCTTTTGTCTCCATACCCTTTTACAGACCTTAACTTAACATCATGAACATGGATATTCTTAGCTGAAGAAAGAGGTAGGTCATTTCTTTCCCAGGGCTAGAATCATTAGCTCTTTCATGTGTGGAAGATAGCCCTTTGCAGAACTGGACACTTTCAGACATACAGAGTAAATGGACTCAGTTAGAAATACACACGCTGGGCATGTACTCTTCATGTGAGAAGTCAGTTAATTACATACAGTTCCATTCCTCTCTAAAAAGAGTATGTTTTCCTTAATTCAGTAAAGAACTGCTTTCATTTAATGACACTTACCAAGAGCAGCAAAGCCACTCCCATCAAAGTAAGTACCATCCTGTGCTGTTATATAACATTTATTCACAGCAAAGATGGAGACAGGGCTCTCGTTGTCCAGTTGTTTCCCATTAATCGTCATGCTACCCATGCAGGCAGGAATACTGTGAGTCACCTAAGCATATTGAAATATAAAAGTTATTGTGTAATACCAACTGGTACAATGCTCTTTTAGTGATTCATTTTATGTTATTGTAAACAAAAAATTCTCTGAACAAAACACAGCAGGATCTAAAATGTTTACATAATTACATTTTTATTATTACATATACTTATATAAGGTTATAAATGTTCATAATGTCCTAGAGTCAAAATAAATATTCTATAGAAACAAAGTATACACTCTCTGTAAGGTACAGAAAGAATTGTATTTGCTTGAATGTGAGCAGGGATACACCCAACAGTTAAAGACATTCCAAACATGCTTTAGCAAATTAACAAGTAAATCAAGATTTTGTACGACATTTTGCAAGTACAGATCACCAAAGCTCTATCCAGCAAAAAGATTCATTAGAATTTCTCACTATTATTACTTTCAGCAATTACAGAGTCAAAGCATTAAAATATTTGTTAGCCTATTATCCAATTAAAAAGCATGGGGTGAAGAAAGTATGCCCAGGAATTAAGAAACACTGTTATCATCACCAGAATCCTCCCTGAGATAATGGGCTGCACGAGGAGGAAGGCGACAGAAACTTACTCTCTAAAAGCATGTGTAAAAAGTATGTTTTAATCTCAGATGGCTAAACTCAACCTTTCAGAGATATTTAAGGCACCAATTCCTATTTGAATATGATAGGACTGAGGCACCAAAATGTCTGAGTTTCTAGGTCATATTTTTATCTTATACTATGAAACACAGAAATTTATATTCTTTATCCATTTTTAACAGAGAGACTGATAGAAGAAAAAAATCTACTAAGGGCTATTAGTAAAACACAAGGCTACAAGCTCTAGCTAGAGTCGCTAAGCCATAGAAAGCTGGAAAGATGTATCTGGTAAAGGGTCATTACTTTCTTTGCTGTTTCTTTCCCTAAGTACTTCTTTTTTGCCTGTCAGAGACAGGATACTGAATTAGATAGGTTTGATGTAGTATATTCATTTTAGTACTGCAAAATGTCAGAGATACTCCATCACCCCAAACCTTCTTACATTCCCAAGATTCTTCGGCACGTAGTCTAAGGGGAGTCCTCCCACGTAGAGCTTCCCCTCCACATCCAAAGTGCTACCATCTCCCAGAGCACTGACTGCTACCAATTCCTGTCCGTCCACAATTATTATACCTTTTCTTTTAACATATTCTGTCTTTACCTAGAAAAAATGAGAGCATGCAAACATGAATCAGTAAGCTGAATCAGTTACCTAGTGATCATTTACCATAGAAGCAAGACCATTTTTTAGTGGTTAGATGGCTTTGACACACTGTACTGAGGCATACTCTTGAAATACATTGTGAAGCTGAGGCCATTTCAGAATGAAACTGAGCAGCCAACTGCTTCCTTGCCTCCACAAGGGCTCACAATGATTGCATGTTGTCCTGCATAAGTTTTGCAGTGTCTTAACAATCATTATTTAAAACCACTAGTTTATTGCCTTAGGATATGAGTACATCACTGAGTTTGAAGAGGGGAGGACTGTGCTGGTCTTCTGCAATTATGCTGCCCACCAGCTGAGCCACCTTAGCTCTCTCAAGTGCACACTCCTACGCTATAATTTTATGACGGGCAGTGCGGAATCTGCTATGACCAAAAAGCTTTCCAGTTCTATCCATCTTGTTCATTCATGCCCCTACACTTTCCTTGCACTAAAGCACTCACTCACATGCAGATGAGGGACTTTACTTGAAGTTAGCTAGCCTTTTACTCTTCCCTGGTTGCTTTTAGCCCCACTCGGAATTCTGACCAAGTTCAACATGAGGTCTCATGAACACTGGGGTTTGTAGCAGGACAAAGTGGTACAGCAGGGTGATATAAGCAGACGGCAGAGAAAGGAAAGAAGTGGTGCTTCCTTCGGCAGCAATGCATATTAGCTTAAATTGATTGCAGAGCTACTGTGATAATCACCTTCAGCTGTGAAGCGGTGTGCCACAGCCTTTATCTCTGAAAAAAGGTTCAAGCTCATGTTTTTATGTCCTGGGTAGTAAAGGTAGGTCAGGTCTCATATGGAATCTGTTCATCTTTTAAAAAGTGGATAGTGTAAGTATGAGTTTTATGTGAATATATTTAATTTTAAACATGCAGCTGGAATGTTCTTCCTTTCAGGGTAGGCAACAGAGCTTAACTGTGATATATCTCTGGCAGAAGTTCACATTTTCTTTATGTCAGTTTTACTGGTTTTTCTTTTGCTGATTATATATGAAGAGCAAGAATAACACTCTACTGGTTCCCAAGACACCTAGGAGAGGTGGCAGCTTTATGTCATCAATCACTTTGTTCCACAGAAGCCACTTCATGGAGTTAAGGCTTCACATATGGACAAGGGAAGGAGAGCTTAGCAGGATGAACATTGTCATCTCCTCACCTGCCTTAAGGAAAAGTAATATGGTCAGAGTTGCTTTTAAGACTCATGCAGACATCACAGTCATTTCTCACAAAGAAAGCCAGAGCCAGCAGCAGGTGGGCTGCTCAGAGGAACTGGGCCAATAGTGGCTGACACAGAGTCTTTGTGCAGAAGGCTCTGAACGTTACATGACACCTGAAAGCTGTAGCCATAATTTCTCTTCGAACTCTTCTTATGCCAAGTCCTCCCCCTCCAGCCTCCATTCATTCCAAACGACTACCTTTCTCATGTTGCATCAGCCAAGGAAAGGAAAGAGGTGCTTCCCTGCTAGCACTAGCTGCTATGACGTGCTCAGCTATCAAGGGATAAGTGGGAGAAAGGAGAAACCGTGCACCCACAAATCTCTCTCACCCTGTCACACACTCAGTTGCAGGTCTTTGGTGACATAGTGCATGGAAAGCTCTGTGGAAAATTCAGCATTTCTAGACCTCTCTGTTGGATTCTTCTCTGGTGAAGATAACCATTATTACATAGTTGGTGAACTATTTTAATTCTAAATAATCTGAGACACTTGACAGCAGTTGAATGCTGGAATTGATGCATAATTAGTGAGAATTTAAAAAGGAAATAATTATAATCAAATACAAGTTATCTGAATAGTTTCATGATCAGATTAAAACCTGTTTGCCTTTGCAAGACAGAAAGTGTACAGGAAAGGCAGGGAAAAACCATCCCAGTAAGTCCATGTAAGAGAAAATGGAGTACAAGATCGGTGACTACCTACCGTATGCCATTTTCCATCACTGATAATAGCAGGGTGAAAAGCTACTGCTTTTCCTTTGCCTAGATCAAATGAGAAATAGAGCTGTCCCCCATGAAGCTGTAGGGCTGCATAATCAACCTGGTTCTGGTGAGCCATGTAGTAAATCAGGCCACTGGAGGCAAAGGTTCTGAGATTCAGCTGGACAGAAAGTCTAGACAATAAAAATTCAGTGTTACCAAAAGATATTTCTTTTGCATCGATAAAAAGCTCTTCTGGAGGCAGAGAACAGCCTCAACCAATTTATTATTATGAAAGGAAATTTATTATTACGAAGGCCAGAAAAGTAGAATTTGCATTCATTCTAAGAAAGCATGGCCTGTAATGTATTTTGTAATAGAAATCAGTGCTGTACCTGTCAGAGACAGAAAAAGTGCCTGTCACAGAGCGAGCTGAGCTTTAAGAGGGACAGGCTTGCCTATTGCCCCAAGAAAGGAATGAATTCCAGGATAATGTGAAGGCATCCATTACTATCAGCCAGGCTTGCTGGGATATAATGGGCAGACTGAGAACAGAGAGAGGCTTAAAAGGTAGAATAGCTGATTGAGCCATTTATTATGGAGACACCAGGTTCAGACTACAGAGCATCAATCCTCTGCAATGTCCCCATGTTTGGCAGTTACAACAGAAGGGCTAGAAGAAAAAAAGGCTCTTTTCTCCACGCCTGCAGAGGCTTCCTGAGTTGAAAGAAGCATGCACAAGTAGCTTGCAGGCTGTGTTTTGGGGACCTTGTTGGGAGCCTCTCAAAACAAATAAGAGTGACAGAGAGGCTATCACAAATTCTCAGTAGAATGATTCTTCTCAGTAGACTCCACTCCTTCAGTGACCTGGGGAGTGAAGTAGACATGGAAAGTGCAATTGCAGAAAATCCAGAGGAGAGGGTGAGATGTTATCTGCATCAGTCAAAGGAGCAGGGAACAGCTGAGCTCTGTATATGGAAAACAGAAATCAAAATATTCACAGAAGCTACAGTGGGGCTTTTAAGTCTGAGGAGAAAAAATGCAGAACTCTGACCATGAGTAAAACTCATGACCACAAACCTGGGAAAGACACATTATTTACGCTGTGGTGGTCGTGATACCTTCTTCCACGAGGAATCCACAAAAACCTGAAGCGAGGGCCATGTTCAAAGCTGGCAATGCAGTGATCATTCATGAAAACCATCACTGCACTGCTTGTAGCTCAACACAAGATAACACACTGTGTGCATGTGTGATTTAGGATATACTCACTTCTTCCTGACAGTAGACTGATTGAAGAGCAGTGTCAAGTGGCTGCCTTTGGCAAGTCCAAACTGATGGGCACCTTGAACATGATGAGGTAGCTCATCTTTTGCACAAACTACCTGTTAATGAAAGGACTTCATTAAGAAGAGTAGTACCAGGTGTGGAACAGTGAGTGCTGAGAGGCAATGTGCCTACGTAGAACTTTGTAAGGAGCAAAACCAAGCCACATGATCACCACAAAGTATACAGCAACATCAACTAGCTAAACTTTGAATCATACTGAGCTATCTTTAGGCTCAAAAAGAAGTAGTTCTAAGGATTAAGCTATGTCTCATGGACAGCACTGGTCTTTTCTACTGAGAGATGTCTGTAATTTGAGAAGTATTCATTCACTATTTATCTTAATTGATAGCAAATAATATCAAATGATAACAAATGCTGAAAGACAGTACAATTTCAGCATGAAAATCTTATGGACTTGGTAGAAACATTTTCCCATTTAGTGAGGATGCACATTTTTGTTATGATCCAGGAGATGCAGAGCTGAGTAACAGAGTATGAGCCAAAGCTGTACTTTAGCTCTAAGAAGGACAGCTTATTTCTTTTTATAGCCCCAGTTGTACGAAATGTATAAAATCCTGCTTTCTGTTGCCACAGAAAAATGATTTCAGGATGCTTTGGAAACACTTCATTATAAAGATCTGCAGCTGCAGAAAGAGAGAAGTAATGCTGCCTTCTCTCTTGAGAGCAGGGACTGTGTGAGAGGAAACAGGTGCATGCAAGCTGCATTCAGACACTGGGTCTTTGGTATGGTTTGTGCCTTCTCTTTGACACAGAGCAGAGGCTGCATGTGTGTGAGCAGGAAAATGGGAATGCTGAATTGCACAGCTAATGCAGTTCTCAGCACAGAGCCACTTTGGCAGGAAGACACTAAAGATAACAGTTACTGTCAGGTCCTTCTGCTGGGGGATTATCACTCCCTTCTTTCTTTTCTTTTTTAGTGTTTCTGCCTGAACAATGATAAACCTAACTACATTTCCCTTCCAAAATGCCAGCAGGCTGCTACAAAGGTTTATATCACGTATTTTCTGTAAGAAATAATGATTTCAAATCCACATTCATTGAACCATTCCATACCATAGAAGCAGCAAATATACACAGTCCACACTTTGAAAATTCTCCACAAAGCTAAAATGTATCTTGCTGTTGAACACTTTCCTAGAAGAGGCAATAGAGTTTTGCTGTAATACATACTTTTTTTGTATCTGTGAGAGGCCTCAGGGGAACTGGTAAAGCCTGAAGTTCAGGCTGAAGCTCAGTGTCTTCTGGCTGGATGGCTGGTTTAGGCTTCTCTGACAAAAAGCAGCTGTCCATATCCACATGTTCATACTTCATGGAAGTGGTGAAATACAAAAGCCTGTGTTTTAAAAAAACTACATTTTAAGGGGTGAAATCTCAAATCCTTACATTTCCCAAGCACAAGGAGAGTATTTTACAGGGTCTTTCACTAGTAACAGAAGAAAGGGAAAAAGTGGCACACTGGGACAAAAAGATTGAGAAGTGCCAAATAATCTGTGCATAGAGCAATATTGATAGACAATATTATTGGAAAAACATTCTGTCTGTGAATGCAGATGAAACGAAACTATAGTAGAGAAAATTGCATTTTGTGCAATGTCTCTATACACATTAAAGACATTTTTGATGCTGTTTGGAAATGTAGCTGGTCAGATCCGCTTTCTGTCTGCTATAATACCCAGATTATCAGTATCATGCCTGCCTTATGTTAAAAAACAGGTAAATGAACAATGTCATAAAAGAGATTACAAACTGCAATTATTAATTACTATACACAGTTTTCTGAAACAGAGTAGTTACCCCTCTGACTTACTCCTTGTTAAAAATAAGATTGCTGATACAGCCATGAAAGGAGCCAGACATTTTTAGCCCTAAAATGCCCTCTCCTGCTGGAATGCCACCAGCATAGAATTTGGAAATATTCATGGGACTCATTTCTGCTGATGAACCAAGCCTCAATTCTGCAGGGTTACTTTCATCCACCTGTACAGTTATGATCCTGAAAAAGATAAAGTAAGGAAAACATTCAACTAGGGTCTTAGACTTTAATTTTCAAATCAAAAGCATTCTTTTCGAGCCTCAAAAACGTCCTGTTCTAAGAAATAAAGATTCCACCACTTTGATAATTCTTTCAATGTCTTAAAAATAGAAGACTTTTTTCTCTAGGCAATTTTTAACATGTACAGTTTTGTCAAATATCTTTCTACATTATTTTGATAATTATCTTTCCAAATTATTTTGATAGCTATATTTTTCCTAATACTCTCTTGTATACTTTACTCAAATGGCCCAAGCTGTCTAGAGTTTTTGAGAGCTTTTAACTACAACTTCACCAGTGGCTGTATGGTGTAAACAATTACCATGTAAATCAGAACACCTCCATTAACAGCAGAAAAACACAGCCCTGATTATTCCACCTAATGAGGTAGCAAAGGCAGTTCCTCAGGGAGCGCAGTGAACTGACAACAGCATACAATAATTAAACAGGTAGTACTGTTTGCAGTCACATGTACCTCTTATTCCGGATTAGGATGACAGAGTGTTCTTGTCCATCACTGTATGTTCCATTAACAGACTGAAGAATTACTTTTCTAGTACTTGCTCTATCTCCAGCATTAATATGCACTGCAAGATGACCATCAATCAGCATGATGGAAAAGAAGGGCTGTAGATTTAATCAGAAGATTAATTTTTAACTATGACTCAATTTCCTGTCATTCAGTGTTTAAATAGAACACACTTTGGAAAAATTTACCTTCAACTTTATTCTAAACAAACTTCTTAATGAAACTCGAAGACTAGTAGGCACAAATTGGTACCTCTCAGAGTGCAAAGTCTTCTAACAGAAAACATGAAAGCTGGGTATTTCTCTGGTCAAGATAACTCAAGTTAAAATGCAGGAGTTTTTTATACTACCACCACCTCACTCTTTTCCTTAGAAGAACGAAAAAAGAAGGGACAAGTATTCCTACTAAGACTTTGTCCTTGGATTCCAGGAGCTCTAAAACAGTCCACCAGATTTGAGATAGCTGTTCATCTCAAATCTTTCAACAACTACTTCTGACTAACAGAAGCGCAAAGTAATATTCTGTGTGCACTTCATGTACAGTTTTCCTCCTGTTGCAAAAACATTCTGGGTTCTAGTAACCGTAATAAGTCTCTGCTAACTGATCCTTCACCTCTCCTCTGCACAATGAATATCCTCTGTTCCCCACCTAGTCTCTGTATTTGGGCCTTCCTAAGTCAAATAATTTTTCTTTCTCATTCTTTGCATGTTACAGTCTTAAAAACCAGACTTGATATTACTAAAAAAAATGGCAAAAACCAAAACAAAACAGATTTGTTTTGAGTACTTGCCAAATGTGCTTGTCTACGTCTTCGCTTTTCCAGTCCCCTGCTGAGTCCAGCAAGGATGATGCCGCTGCTGTTCTTCGTAGCAAAAGTTGCCATCAGTTCCGATTCTGGGCCTAAGGACTTAGGTACCAACTCAATATATCCATTGTTCAAGATGCTCACGCTATGAATAGGCTATTTTATGAGGAAGATAAATAATTACTGACTTTGTCCCTACATAGCATCTAGTAAGAAAAAGAATAAATTTCAAGTATAGATTAGATTATCTTAGAAATTTTCAAGATAAACCCATTTCAACTCACTATATTTTTTCACAAACATTACTATTCATTGTTCAATAAGAATAAAGATCAGGTTACAAAATCTGGAAGTCTCCTACCTCCAATACACAGCCTTTTCTTACTCCATATGAATTTCTAAGCAAGTCAAAGGTTGAACGGGATATTTCCAGATTCTTGATGCATCCCACATACATTCTACTATTAAGACCTTTCCTGAAACACAAAACAAGGCTTTTTTTTCCCAACGAGTAGTACTGGAATCTCTTGGGAGAAAAGATTATGTTCTCTTTAATAATAAAAAGAGCGATCTGTTTTAAAGAATGCGGTCAGCCCAGTGTAAGTGAAAATAGGAGTAATTTGGGTTTTACTCTTAGTAGATATTAATTCTGATCTTAAAAAGAGTCAGATAACATCGTTCCTAGATGGAAACATACAAGGGTGTAGTGCTGGCTTGCCAGGCCAGACCATTTTCCAAAACTTTAAGGTGAATCTTTAAGCTGAAATGTAATGGCTTTTGTGTGACAGGTTAACTGTAGCTCTCTCTCTCTACTATCTAGCAATTCTTCTTCATTTCTTAAGTCTGGAGGATGCCTAATTTGGTCCCAGATTTAAGTTAGAGAAATCTAAGGCTGTCCTGCCATAATCCCTTACAGGCTGTTATGCCAGCTAAGATTAATAAGCCTGCACCTCTGCAATAACTGCACAGAGACCAATATTGTCCCAGAATTTACCTTATTGTCAAGAGCATGCAGACAGTTTAATTAGATTTTCTTTTGCCATGTTTATCCTTTCACAGTGAAGCCACTGGAAGAAATGTGACTTTACAAGTTCAGCAGGCATGTGCAATACAAAAAGCATAAATTAGAGACATGCTATAAAATATATAATTTTTATGGTTTTTGTTTCAAAATTGTTTCTCCTTTGTTCCGAGTTTCAAAACTGATTTACAAGATTTTTTTTTCTGAAGTAGAACTTTTATTCTGAAGCCAAGTTTTGCCCATAAATGCCAGCTGGAAAACACAAGGTTCACACAGGTAGAGATCAAAGGAGCATTGTTCCAGCCAGTAGTGCTGAATGCTTGCCGCAGTCTGACACAAAGAGCAGGGAGCTGCTGTGGTAGCTGCTGTCCTGGAAATCACCCATGGAGGAGAAGTTTGTCTCTGATCTAAGCCGTAGTGTCAGACCTATCAGTGAAAAGCACCTTATTCGAGTTTGAAGGCAAAGGACAGATAATTCTGTCGTACACAAGGCCATAAACAAGACTTCAGACTTTGCTGATTTTCACTAATTTCAGTCGAGATAGCAGAATTTTTTAAAGTCTTTCCCTCTACTAACAAAGGTCTTAGCGAAGGAGGAAAAGCAGGAGGACACTTTACCTCACAGTCCTTGATCTTGGCAGCCCACCAATGAAGATAGGGTCCTTATCAGAGCGGTTCAGGTCTGAGGCAACCCCTGGAGATTCTCCTTGCTTGGTTTCTTTATAATTAAGGTTATATGCATCCATGACTGCCAAAATTCCTGCAAAGAAAAGAGACTAAAGATCTGGAGAAGGACATGAATACACTTTCTTCCATTTTGGCAGTCTTGTCTCTAAAAAAAGAAAATGTATTCATTGACTCAAAATACATACAGAAAATCTTTAGAATGAGTAATTTATTGCACTTTCAGCTATTCCTTTCTGACAAAACCAAATCTGGGGAATTTTACAGGAAAAAAAAATATATGTTACAGTTATTAAAATGTATTATTTGTAATCCATTACTTCCCAAACTTAGGCCCAGAACACTGTTGTACTAGGTACTACTAAAATGCAGAACAGAAAACGTGATTCCTGATAAACAGACTTGGAAAAAAATCTTTCACTCTTTAAAGACTATGGATATATTTTTGTCCAGCAGCTTCTGCACTACTCACTCTTTGTAAGATGTGCCAAACCAAGTACAAGATTTACACTGCTGTCCTTCTAAAAGCGAAGTAACACAGGTGTGGCTGCTAAAGAAACTGCACTGAGAGTGACCAGATTTGATGGCAGTGATGTTCCCTGTGACTATCTTAGATATATCTATTTGTAAACGTGCAGCTTGTTTCAGTCTGTAGCCTACCTTGTTTCTTGTTCCGACTGAATGAAATTTTATACCATGTTCCATTGTTGTAACGATTTTCTGTTGTAAGAGCAAGAGGTCCTGAACCTAGATCAACAGTCAGTCTCACTTTGCCATCAACAAGTTCAAGGGACAAGAAATCTCTCTGGAAGAAAAAAAACAACCAACCAAACAAAAAAAACCAACCAAACAACAGATTAAATTCCTACAGATAAAATCTTCCAAACAGATGTATCCTTGGCAGATTTGGGCTACTGTGTCAAAAAGCTTTGGTAACTCTTGTACCTAGACTATTTATTAGGCCAAAGACACTTATTTTGTTATGTTTAGGAAAATTAAGTTACATATACCTCACAAGAATGCCATTTTGCTTTGTTTTGTTGTTATTCTTACTTAAATGCATCATCAGGCTTGATTACTCAGCAGAGGAAGATTTAAATAAAAAATGTCACATTTGCTTGCTTTTTTTTGGATGAAGTTGACAGTAATTTGATTTGGCTGTTAGCACAACGATCAAATACTACAATGTTCTCTCTGCAAGAAGCAAAGAGCTTCTTCACACAGTAAAAAAGATTTTCTGAATTGCATTAAAAGAGTCCCCTCTGCACTGTAAAACTTAAGTCCTGACTTCAGTTAAATAATAATTCATTTTAGTCTAGAATTGGAACCAATTACAGAGAATTCTCTTCATTGCTTAATTTTGCCCTTAGTATATGTGAATATTTGCTCTAAAGAGTTATGTCTAGGGTTCCTGTCTTTACTCCTTTAGCTTATGATGTCAATCACAGGTGATAATCTATACAAGGATAACAACTTGTTTTAATATATGTAAACTGAAAAATAACAAAGAAGAATGAAAAAAAACATCAAGTGATCTAAACATAAGTTTTTGACAGCTTAAGAATCTGATCAATTTTCTTACAGTGCCATTTGAAGCAAGATACAGAAGAAGCCCATTAGGTGAAAAGGTACTGAAAAATATTATTATTTGAGTCACTGTTGAGCGGAGTGCCTTCTCCACAACTGAGTATCCAGTGCCATCAAAATGGAATGAAGTGTCCTCATCCTGTGGGCTACAGAAGCAGAAAACAGAATTAAAAATGTTACCCTGAAGATCTGTGTTTTCCAGCCATTTTTTATATAAAATATGAGAAAAGTTAGATCAGTTGGTGCAGTCCCCAGGCAGTATGATTAGAAAGCGTGGATAGAGAATTGAATCTTGATGTTATTAATAACTGAAAGATTCCAGCCAAAGGCCACTTTCATTATAGAATCTTACAATACGTGATTTAGCCATGGGGAAGGATGTATACAAGATAAAAAATGTTCTTCTCTGATTTATGAAAAAACCCCAACGATTTCTTCAGGGAAAAAGTAATTGTTATAGCATACACTCTCTTACTTAAAACATGTCGTATATTTATGAAAATGCTTTGCAGGATTTCACTTACGATAAATGTTCTATTAGCCTCTTTCCCTGCAATAGAATAGTTGTAAAAAATATCTCATACAATCAAGCAGCACCCTCTGCTGTTTCTACATGAAACATTCTGCAAAGGGAATATGGTCAAGCATATTTCTTTTCAATTCCTTAAAACATACAAATAGTTCAGTCTGCAATGCCCCATCACAATGATTGTAAGAATGGTAGCAAGCTCAGTGGCTACAGTTTTGCTACAGATTTTTTTTGTAAGAGCGCTTTACACTGTTTCTTTTCCCTAGGAAAGAATAAATTTGTCTTACTGGAAATTGCTGGTAAACAAACATTCCAAAATAATTTGGTTCACTGGGAATCTCTACTTTCAATGCACAAAATAGACCACAGCAACAGAACTCTTCTGAGAAAGTGATTAATAAGTGATAAAATTCCATACAATTAAATTATTTGACATGACTGACACATTCAGATTTGCATGCTCAGAACTGTAAGTTAATGATCAATGAAACACTGAGTATTTCAATTGTCTGAGTACATTATTTTTAGCTAGCATAGCAACACATGTTGCAGATGTAAACTACTTTAAATCTTATACAAAAAAGAAAGTGAGACAAAATACCTTCCAAAACAGCCATTGCATTTGCCCTCTCTTTCCATGTAGTTCCAAAGACCGATAGATTTGCCGTTCAGGGATGCCTCTCCCATGCACCCTTTAAAATGGGTCACCTTAACAGCAGGCGATTTCTATAAGACAAGAAATACTTCATGAATACAATTAATGTTAAGTACTCTGAAAATGATGCAGCCAAATTTTCGCTTGGTTGTTTTCCTTGAACTCTAACTTTGTTAGACATAAATCATAACAAAAGAACAACATGTTTTAGCATAACTATTAACAATTATCATTTAAATCATAATAGATTAGTTTTGCAGCAAGTAAAAAAGTAAAATAACTATGTCCTTGACCTACTTGCATGCCTCATGTCATGAATAACAATGGCACACTAAAAGAAGCCATGGAAGAAGGAAATGGAAAACAAATTCATTGTGTAATGTCTATGCATCATGCATGCACACACAGCCTGTCCTGGTTTTCCAGGAAGAATTAACTTCAGGATGCCAGAACATCCTTATAGCATTTGTTCACAGGACCTGGCATTTCTTGATGAAGTAACCAATTCATGCAATTATTTCTAAGCCAAAAGTATATCTTAAACATGATATAAAAATTTTACAGAATGTTCATCTCAGAATTTAACCTTGATTTGCCCTCCAAGTCCTCCGATAAACATTAGGGTTGATTTGTTAACGTTCAGTACGCTGGCCGTCCCCGGAGATGTTGCAGATTTAGATGAAGGCTTCTGATTGGAGTTAATTTCCTCTATGCTGAGTGTACCTGTTTTTCCAAACCTGCCAAGTACAAATACTAATAAATAGTTTTAGAAATCATCAGGCTTAATCAACACATGCTATTGGCTTCTCTTTTTACAGACAAGAAAAATCTCGTCACTGGAAAACTCAGAAGTTTATGTTGTTTATGCCAAGTTCATTCACTAAGTAGCTGGACATTTCTACAATACAGCCATCTCATAAAAAAAATAACAATAATCAATTTTCCTATCCAACATTTATGTCATTCTCATTTTAATTACCTGGTTGCATGTATTCTGTGCCATTTGTTGTTGTCAATGTGAAAATCAGGGTATTCCACTCTTGTTGATCCAGAGCCCAGATCCCAAAGAAGAGCTACCTTACCACGTCGCATCTCCACCGCAAGGAAGTCTGTCTGAAAAACAGTAGGGCTTATTCTAACACAGCATCGAATGTGTAGTTTCTGTTTTGTGTATTTTAACATGTAACATTAAGAAAGTCTTTCCAGATTCATGACCTTACATTCCAAAATACTGGAATTGACTTTTAGCAAAATCAGGCCCAGCAAGTTTTTACTCACCTTTGCTTTTAACGAAACCAAAAAACTCACTTTATATACAAGTAGGTGAATGCTTTCTTTACAGATATATAAAAACATATAATGTACACATACACGTAGACATATAGAATTATGCACTTCTGAGTGTATGTGAAGTGACCTACCAGTCTGTGAAAAAGTACTATCACATGACAGCACGCAACAAGGAGCTAGCAGTTGTGTATTTATTAGGATTACAGAGGGGAGGAAGACGAGGGCGATGTGACAGTGAGCCACCATGCTCCTTTTCAAGTGGGTGGATGTACCATGCTGATGAGGGCCAAATTCAAGTACTTTCTCTGTGATGTCAGGCAAATAGCTCGATATACTCCAGCTCGCTATAGGAAAGCATCGCATAGAGTGTTATGCTCCATGAGGTTAATGGACAGCATGGTAAAAGGAAGGGAGAGTTTCATGATGTGGCCAAGAGGAATCAAGTGCTTTTATTCTTTACCTTTGAGGATGTCTGGAATCATCTAAGGCAGAAAAAGACTTCCACCCCTAGTGAACACATTTGTCTGCAAGGGGACTCACTTGGATACTTAGTTTGAAGTCAAGTAGAAAGAAACATATACATGGTCATTTAAAACATTTGACCACCATCACCTTCAATAAACGTATGTCAGAAACTTACCTTTCCATTGCTACCCAGGTAGAAAAGGAGGTTATCTGGTTCCGCAGTTTTAACATTGAGTGTTAAGGTGTTGTAATTCGTAGATGAAATTTGGGGTTGGTAGGCACGAATGCAATCTCTGTCTGCTGATACTGCAACTTTAATCTGGGGGCCAAAGAAAGAAATGGAATCTAAACAAGTTTCAGTGTACACAGCACATATTTCTGGAATATATACTTAGCTTCTAAACAACAGATGCAAGCCATTTGCTGAGATATCTTCATGCAATCTAAGTATTGCTACCTGGGTTAGATCTTAGCATTCCCCTTGGTATCACTTGATAAAGAAATTCACAAACAGAAAAGAACAAAGCCTGTCATAATTCATTCATTCAGTTAGGAAATTTGAAGCCAGTAAACTAAACTATTCAAATACCTCAGAATATAACAATAAATCTTGGGTCAGAAACCTATGGATCAGTAAAAGCCACTATAATAATATCAGAAAATAAAGATAGAGGAATTGGAAACCTTATGAAAAAAGTAAGAAATGAAACATAATTTCTAGTCTCTCTTGAGAGAAATTAAAAAAAAAAATTAAAAGGCAGACAGACCACAACAATTATGGTTATTTCAAAATTTTACAACATAGTTTACACGATTATTCAAAAAATACATTTGTGAATATATTACAATTTTTTTTAAGACTAAGTAGAGAAATTCATATTCCTGTTGTCATACCACTAACTCCTTTGAACAGTGTCTAGTATACTGATAAGACATTGATTCAAGCTAAATGCAGCCAAATTCTAAGGAATACCAAGGAGCATGGTAGTGTAATGACAGAAAACCCATTTTACCAACATGAAAGCTTTAACTTCATCAACTTAATTGAATATGCCTGTAGCAACTAAATACATAAAGAACACATGCATATGCGTAGGGACACAGATATATAGTTTTTCTCCTCTAGTAAAAGTTTACAAACTTTCAAAATTGGAAAAGGAAATTTTGCTAATACTTCTTTTTGCCCTGTCAGGAACCTCTGTGGTTTATGACACTTCAGAAAATACTACTCCCTCTTTTCTGCAGTGGATTCATTAAGCTTCAGTAGACTGTGACAGAGAAGCAATAACCATATAATTAAGGAGATTTGCAGAAAGAACAGAAAGCCTTTTATTTTTTAAAACAAAACCTCCCTAAACCTTACAATAACACACCCACACTAAAGCCAAAGGCAAGCCAAAGACATGCCAAAAATTGTTGAGTGCAAAGTCATTTTCATATTCCCCTCATAGTTTAATGAGGTTCATAGTACAGTTGATTCACTTTTGTTGTCTTCAAGGGGGGGTGCAGATATTTAAAAACAAGTATATTATTTGTCTTAAAGTATTCTGGATGCACAGCAGCTTCTTGCAAATAAGAATGTATGGACATGGCGGAGCGCAGATGGCAAATTTATTGATAGAATCAACACTTTTTAAAAAAATTGTAATGATACTTGATGCTATTTGGAGGCATCTCAAATCAAACTCCAAAATAAGCTTAGAAATTAATATCTTGTCCTAAACAAAATGGCAGCACCATTCCCTCAGTTGTCTCTTTCTCACCAAAATACCTCTGTGAGTGCTTTCTGGAATACTGTATTTCATTATTTTTATAGGGAACAAAAGGAAATAGTAAATAAATTACTGCCTTGCTGTTCTGACAAACTCGCAAGAGCAACAAGGAAATTGAAGCTAAAACTATAAAATGTACCAACAGCTCTGTCAGTACACTTGTAGCACCAGTCAGTGCTCTTGGAGTTCAGTGAGACCCCTGAAAAACTCCGTGTTTTGACAGTAAATTTTAGGCTCTTTATCTCAAAGAACTTCCCTGCTAAATGTGAAAGTGAAGCCATCAAGTCCGGGATGATGGAACTTACAGATGCTGCCTGCTTGCGGGCCTGGCTGATGAGCTCTTTAATTTCAGACAAGTTTCTGTTCAGGTTCTCCTCTAGCATTTTCAAAGGTTTCAGTCTATCCAATAAAAGACTTGCTTGTGCTTCAACTTCTTTAACTTGTTTTTCAGCTGTCATTGCTGCCAAAACATAAATGAAATGTTGAGGCACGGTGAAAGAGAAATGCACTGTTCATTGCTAAAATATGTAGCCAAGGAGGCCTGTTTCTGATCATTTTATTTTCAGCAATTTTAAACATGAGTAAGGAACATGCACACTTAAGGGTAACCCATGTGACTCCTCTAGAGGTCTTTTAAAAAGTTAGCACATTTTTATTGAATTAAGAAGAAACTTTAAGTCTGGTAGACTCATATTTAATGCTTATTAAAATTGAATATTAGTACTGTTTCTGCAAGCAGTGACATTTCTAAAGAGCAATGAAGCAGCAAACTTACCAGCTTTTGATGAATCAACTATAAGTTCACTAGTTTTCCTCAATGTGTCATTAACTCGGGACAATGTAGAAGAAGTATTCAGGAGCTTTTGACTGTAATCCCCAAAGTGACTTAAACCCACCGCAGCACTTGTGTTTGCAGACACAGCCAGCTCTTTCACCTCAAGCATAAATTTCCTTGTATCTGAAACACAGTTCCCAGGTTAAAAAAAAATCACAGCTTTCATACATACTTGGGAGTAGTAAATGCCTGGCTTCATAACAACACAGTTACAAACATAGTCAAAGCACTAGAAATGCTGTCAATTATGCTCCTTTCGCAGTAAGAGTTATATTTTTGTTTTTATTCTTCAGTCTGTGAGGGGAGCTCCAAACCAAGGACCTACCGTGATCTAACTTTGCTTAACTGCTGTATGTGTCTCAGCTTACAGAGTGGGAAGTTTACCTTCTGTGAAACTGGAGCGCCAGGAGGCTGATGCAACTCCTCTTGCCCAGTTATTAAGTTGGAAAATGGCCACAGCTATGGCCCTGAACAAAAAACATAGTAAATGTTCCCAAGCTGGTGATACAGATTTGGATATAGCTATAGATGTAGTTACGTTTGTACACACACACAGAGGTATGTAATTATAAAATATATTACACACATATAAATAACAAAATTTGCAGCAATTTTAATTAAGGCTTATGAGTTTAGATTTTCAAGTCTTTTAATCAAAAGATTTGACTAATCCAAGATTTTTCATGATCAGCTCTGAATACAACATAGACACAGAGTGCGGTGATGGAGAACTTGATTCTGTCCATCCCAACAGGAAGGTTACAGGAATACATCAGGCTCATAGAGTTTAAGTTCCCTGAATGAGTGTTGGCACCCAAAGTCACTAGTCTGAGACTTATGTTTTGAATCCTCCAGAAAGCTGGAGAGGTAGAAGGTCTATTACACCTTTTGCTTTGGGCTACAACCACTTAGTGTACCACTCTCAATCTCAGCCTGCCCCTTACACTACTCCTTGTGCCCAGAACAGTGAGAAGATGCTGCAGCTGATTTAGGTCTACAGGGATCCTTCTTCACCACCAGTAGCCCATACAGAGGACAACACCACCATGAATCCCTACCCAGATTAAAAAAAAAAAAAACAAAAAAGAAAACTTCAAGAAATGTAACAACAGAACTGAAATCAAGCAATTTTAAGCTGTGAGTTAAGGAGGACTATCCTATGTTTTTAATAATGTCTTAATTTTCAATCTGTAGCTTTAAGTCAGATAGCATCCTGCAATTAATATCCAGTGTAACTTTACCACTAATATCACTCTTCAGTGTGAGTTCATAGCCTGAGTTGTAAAATGGGTATTTTAAAGCTTTGGGCTTAGCATTCTAATCTGGACATACACTACAACCCAACAACCCAGGGAGGAGGCCTTTATGAGTGTTTTTCTACCTTAAAAATAATACTATTAAGGTTGGTAAAGTATTTCAGACCCTCTTATTTACAACTTCAAAGACATTTTCTCTATTAGTTTCCATGAACTCTAGGTCTTGCCTTTATCCAAAATAATGACTTTTTTTAAAAAGGGAATTCTTTTATTTTGGAAAAGCATGGAAAGAATGTTTTAATCAGTTAAATGAAGTCAGCATTTACAAGAAGAAAACATTTAGATGCAGATGATAAGATTCACAGCATAGTATAAACAATTTTGAAACAAGCTATCTAAAGAAAGCAAAACCTCACAGTTCCATACATAAGTTTCTCTCCATGTGAGACTAAATATTCTAGGACTTCACTCTCTTCTCATCGGTGTAATTATATTGCTTTCAGAGCCTCACTTGATTTACCACAGTGTGAAATGGGAATAAGACTACAGGCTTTATTTGACAACCCAGTTGTGTTTCATGAGTTTACTGAAAAAAAATGGAAAATATTCCTTGAAAGGCAGGAGGCTAAATGAGTCTTCACTATATTTTATTGCTAGGTCTCTGCAATCAGACAATGAACAGGGTTTTATTATGATTGTGCTATACAGTTCTGTAATAAGGAAAATGTCCATATATATTTCACTTACCATTAGGCAATGCTCTTAGTGTCAACAGGGAATCATTAAGCTGGTTAACAATTTTACTTGTACTTTCCTGAATCTTTTCTACCTTTTTGTTCAATCCATTCAATCCAAATAAAAGGCCTGTAGGAAGAAATAACTGATTTTTCTATGTGTAAACAAATGCCATACAACCCACACAAACCCTATGTACAGGGATAACAAGCATTCACTTATTTAATCAGTGGAACTTTTTTGTTTGTTTTTTTTTTTTTTTTCAACAGAAAGAGTGTTTTACAAACAAGAATGCAAAATGAACACAGTCTGCACAGATAAGCTCCTGTGGGCACTGTTCCATTCAAAGATATCCTTTTTGGTTAATTCTGTCAGACTGAATTGGAAGAAAAAATCAGGAAAATGCTATAAATTAAAATGAATCCATGATTTATGAACCTTTATGATTTTTGTGATGCTCTTCACTTTTTCTGATATCTGACAACTGCCATTCAAAGAAGTGTTTTCTTTTATTTATTTGTGATGTTTGCAGAATCCTCTCACTAAAAATAAAATACATAGAAAGAAGGAAGAAAAAGGAAAAACTCGGACATGTTCTGTCCGAGTTACATAAAATGTATACGCATCAAGTCATTGATTTTAAAAGCAAAGACCACTTTACAGCTACAATTTATCTCTGAAACATTCGCTTTCTGTCCAATTTCATCCAAAATTTCCCTTAGGTCCAGACTCTGCTCCTACATAAAGTCTTTGTTAAAAATGCTCTTTGAACTTCCATGGTGCAGACTCCCATGCCTTGCTGATATCATTGGAGTAACAAAAAACAAAAGGATTTTGGAATTTATAGAGGGACTCTGAGCCAAAAGGCACTTTGTACTGACAAAGTTCAGCTCGTTTCTGTATTTCAGCTGTGTAGAAGGAACAAGTAAAAATGATTATGATTTAAATATATCATCCTACATCCTTGTATAATTCATGATTTATTAGATAAAATTGGATGAATGCATTTGTTCAAGAATTATAGAATCATAGAATGGTTTGGGTTGGAAGGAACCTCAAAGATCATCTAGTTCCAATCCCCCTGCCATGGGCAGGGAAACCCTCCACTACACCAGGTTGCCCAAAGCCTCATCCAACCTGGCCTTGAACACTTCCAGGGATGGGGCATCCACAACTTCTCTGGGCAACCTGTTCCAGTGCTTCAACACCCTCTTCAGTGAAAAATTTCTTCCTTATATTCAATCTAAATCTGCACTCTTTCGGTTTAAATCCATTGCCCCTTGTCCTATCACTACACACCCTTGTAAAAAGTCCCTCTCCAGCTTTCCTGTAGGCCCCCTTTAGGAAGTACTGGAAGACTGCGACAAGATCACCCCGGAGCCTTCTCTTCTCCAGGCTGAACAGCCCCAACTCTCTCAGCCTGTCTTCATAGCAGAGGTGTTCCAGCCCTCAGATCATCTTCGTGGCCCTCCTCTGGACCCGCTCCAGCAGCTCCATGTCCTTCTTGTGTTGGGGACTCCAGAGCTGAACGCAGTATTCCAGGTGGGTCTCACAAGAGCAGAGTAGAGGGGCAGAATCAACTCCCTCGACCTGCTGGCCACGCTTCTTTTGATGCAGCCCAGGATACGGTTGGCTTTCTGGGCTGCCAGCGCACATTGCCGGCTCACGTTGAGCTTCTCATCCACCAGCACTCCCAAATCCTTTTCTTCAGGGCTACTCTCAATCCATTCTCCGCCCAGCCTGTCCTTGTGCTTGGGATTGCCCCGACCCACGTGCAGGACCTTTCCCTTGTACTTGTTGAACTTCATGAGGTTCTCACAGGCCCATCTCTCCAGCCTGTCAAGGTCCCTCTGGATGGCATCCCTTCCCTCCAGCATGTCCACAACACCACACAGCTTGGTGTCGTCAGCAAGCTTGCTGAGGGTGCACTCGATCCCACTGTCCATGTCACCAACAAAGATGTTAAATAGCACTGGCTCCAATACTGACCCCTTGAGGAACACCACTCGTCACTGGCCTCCACTTGGACATTGAACCGTTGACCACAACTCTTTGAGTGCGACCATCCAGCCAATTCCTTATCCACCAAGTGGTCCACTCATCAAAACCATGTCTTTCCAGTTTAGAGACAAGGATGTCATGTGGGACAGTATCGAATGCTTTGGCTAAGTCCAGGTAGACGATGTCAGTTGCTCTTCCCCTATCCATCAATGCTGCAACATCATAGAAGGCCACCAAATTATTCAGGCACGATTTGCCCTTAGTGAAGCCATGTTGGCTGTCACCAATCACCTCCTTATTTTCTATGTGCCTTAGCATAGTCCCCAGGAGGATCTGCTCCATGATCTTGCCAGGCACAGAGGTGAGACTGACTGGCCTGTAGTCCCTGGGTCTTCTTTTTTCCTCTTTTTAAAGATGGGGGCTATATTTCCCCTTTTCCAGTCAGTGGGAACTTCACCAGACTGCCACGACTTCTGAAATATGATGGATAGTGGCTCAGCAACTTCATCCGCCAGTTCCCTCAGGACCCATGGATGCACCTCATCAGGTCCCATGGACTTGTACACCTTCAGGTTCTTTAGATGGTCTCAAACCTGATCTCCTCCTACAGTGCGCAGTTCTTCATTGTCCCAGTCCCTGCCTTTGCCTTCTGTGACTTGGGCGGTTCAGCTGGAGCTCTTGCCAGAATTACGTTTGTTCTTAATCTACTGCACATTCTCTAACAGTTTAATCTATAACATTTGGAAAAACAGCCATTTAAAGAAAGCATTGCTTGGAGGTAAATGAGGTATAATGAAGGCAAATTTTTTTGCATTTTACAGAGAAAAATTATATTCTTACCTAAGAAAGTAAAATAACACATGGCTTCATAATATATTAATCTTAATTGTATAAAGATATGTATAGTCATAAACAGTAGTTTTTAAAAAAAAACCAAAACCACATCCAAAACCCCCACAAAATAAGACATAGAAAAAGAAGTTGAAGCAGAAATGTGAACTCTAAAGAACTGACCATCACTTTTTTATTCAGGTTTTCAGCTTCGTTCTGAAATTTGGAACTAAGCAGTAGAGTTTCTTTTCCAAGAAGATTGAGAGACTCCTCTGGCTGTAAAACACAGATAGACACCAGTTGCCATATATGAAAAACACAAATTCAACTGAAAACATTTCAATATCTGTGGATGTCTACTTCAAGTTATTGAATGTTCTCATTATTTATGAGATATTCTATTTATTACCTTATTAAGTATCAATTTAAAAAAAAAAGTTGTAACCATTTTTCCAAGAATGTGGCATTTAATCTCTTTGTGAATTAACAAAAAGAAGACTGTGAAACAAAGTCTACCAAATTACAGTTTGAACATTGCTACTGATTCAGTGCTGTCTTCTGGAACGTCAGTAATTCCAGTTTTAGGCCTAAGTCAAAATTCCCAGCACTGAGGACTTTAAAGTGAGATATCTCAAAATCCCAGTCTTTAAAGTGTTCTTTTAATCCATTTCTCCAACTGGAAAATCTGGAAAAGTAACCTGCAGGATTCACGTTGCACAAAGCTTTAATAAAATAGAGTGCTAAAAAATAATACACAAGCTCACTGAACAATTGCGTTGTCACATATTTGTTTCTGCAGGCATAATATGCATGAGATTTGTAGAACAGCCCATTCCTTCCTTGGGTTTACAATCATGAAAACCAGGAAGAGATAAAATGGTGGAAATAGAATAATATGTAAGTGATAAGGTCAGACTGGTAACCAGTCAGGTCTTTTTAAACTACTGTTTCAATAACAACCCAATAATCTTGCAAGGCAGAGGATTAGCAGATGAGACACAAACATACATTTGGCTATGAAATGTCCTCAACTAAGCAAAATAGTTGTGGTTGGGAACATATAGATAGAAATGGAAGACGGACAGGTCAAATAAGGAGATGGTTGAATAATTCCAAAGGTGGAAGGGAGCACCAGAGGTTTCAGAACGTAAGTCCTATAGGAATGTATGTCAGATGACAGATATAAACACTCAAGTCCAGTCCAGCTAACCATGCATTAGACATTAAAAAAAAAAATCCCAACACCCTAAAAAATGGTAAATGGTACTGTGGCAGAGAGAAAAGCAAGGTAAACAGAACATGAAATCTGGTACCATTACTGCCTTAGAGTACAGATGCAGGATAGAGTATATACCAGTTGGTAGGACAGGCTGCCATATGTGCCACCATCAAGAAGACTCAAATTTCATCAAGTGGAAAAACAATTAGAGCAAAATATATTTTGTTCCAAAAGAGAAAATACGTCCAAAATGACAAAGGGAAAGACATTAATTAAAATACTAATATTGATACTTACTAAATCCAAGGGGCCATTCACAACTCTAGATGCATCATCTGCCAAACTCTCTGTTCTTTCAATCACACTTTTAACGCTGGAGTGGGTGTAGACAGCAGCAGTTGTGTTCAGAGTCACATTTCTTACTTTAGAGAGGCCACTAAATAGAGAATTAACAAGCAATTCTCTTTTCATGAGAGTTTCTTAAACATGGAGAGATAAATGGAGAATAAAAACTGATCACAGAATCATGGAAGAGTTTGGGTTGGAAGGGACTTTTAAAGATCACCTAGTCCAGCTTCCCTGCTGTGGGCAGGGAGTTCCTTTAGTGGATTTAAGCTACTACCTATTTAAATTAAATCTGACAGACGCTACTGTAAATCTCCTGATTTCATATGTTTCTCACCTCTCTAGTGCATCTGCAAGTCTTTGGAACTGGGCAGCATGGTCCTCGGCTTTGTATACCAGGTCAAGCACTCCTCTCACAGACATCTGCATCACCAGTTCGTCCACGTGGTGTCGCAGTTTGGTGCTCCACAGCACTAACCCATCCTGGTGGACCTCCAGGTTCTGCACAAAAAAATGGTTTCCTCATTTTTTTTCAATAGCAAAATACACCTGATGACAGTGTCAGAGAGGATGTTAAAACTTAAGTACTTACAGATGTCGAGTTCTTTACATCTTGGGCAAGAGCAACAGCAACGTTCACTAGGACCTTCCCTTCTTTAATGAGCATGGTCGAGACTTCTTCACCTTCCTTTATATTTAGCTTTTTGTCCTATAGCATAAATCAAGTGGTTTATAGTAGTCTGTAAAGTCAGCTAGTGCAGATGAGTTCACATATTATAAAATCAGTTTTTGATTTTCAAACAGGGTTTTCTTTTGAAGTTTTAAGGTATCACAGATATTACCATGTTTAAACATGTACAAATATTAAAAAGTCAAAAAGTAGCTTTTAAACACAATTTCCTGTTTGGTATTTCTTAAGCAACAACACTGATTGTCCAGTCTTACATGTAACTCTGCCAGGTTGCTAGAGATAAGAGGGAACAAGCGATAGGTCTCATTGATGTTAGCGAGTGCCTTATTCAGCAGGTCCTGGCCATCTTGCAGTCTGCTGTTGTGCTTTGATAAGAGCTGGCTTGCATCTTTTTTTAGTTCAGCAAGCTCCTGCTGGGGTTTAAGATATTCTTTCTGAACCCGGATCAACAAATTTTCTGCAGCTCTGAAAAAGGGAGGAATCAGAAAAAGAAATAAATTGTAAAGGAGAAACTGAGGCCTGCATTTCTTAGTAGAAATCAAGGTACGCACAAAATTAATTTAAATGCACCTTCTTACAAAAGTCTTCAACTTTCTTCTACAATAACATATGTACACATTATTGTAGTTAGTCATCTTCCCACACAAAAAGATGACTGCCTGGGGGAGAGGGCAGGAATACAGTTCCTAAACTTCATATATGGTGACTTAGAGGGGAAAGGGAGTAGTATAAATCACATTTGCTTGGACTTATTTGGGACATCCCCCACATCAAAACCTCTGTGAAACATCCCTCTGGGACTGGTCTATGTCTTAATTGTAGGGATTCATATTTTGAATGTAGGATCAAAACACCAGTTATGAGGATTGACACTGGAAAGAAACAAGTAAACAGAACTGAAGGACATAAATCCAAGAGTCTTGAAAATTTTAAATATCAAATAAAAATAAATAGCCTTTTTAAAATGGACACTGAAATGAGCAATCTCTACACTTCTCTTTTGAAATCTGTAACAGACATTATCTGGGAAGTAGCAAATATCCTCAAATTTGTCAATTGTTAATTGCTTCAGCTGTTCTGTTTGGGAATATCTGCATCTCCATTTGAACACTTTCCATTTGAACGCTTTCCAGCAGTGAAGGAATTGAACTGAAAATGATCCTGAAAGTTTATTCCTTTGTTTCTCTTTGTTTCAGCACATATGCTGCACACTGCAACTCCAGTAATGATACTTTCATATAAAGGTTTGTCTCTTTTAATCAGATTTCAAATCATATAGATCTTTAACCAAAGCAAAAGAAAACTAGTTTATTTCAAAATTATATACAGCAAAACACATTCCATCTTTCTTATTGAATAGCAGATGTGCATTTGCATGTATTTCTTAAAACAAATAATCCAGAGTCCTTACACTTAGAAGCCATAGCCTTAAAAAAAGTCACAGGAATGAAAATATTTTACAGATAGTAATGGCTTCTATTTCAGTGTAGAGTAAAAATGTTGTATTTCAAATGATTTAGGAAGCTTGCCTTACATGGCAAATGTGCGGAGACTTCAGTTATGAATGTTGCTTAACAGTATGTCATCACAAGCTCAGTCCACTGTGAACCATGTGGTAACTTCTGCTCCCTGAAAAATGCACTGTCATAATGCTTATTTAAATCAAGTTTTGAATTTATAGCTGCATTGCATGACAAAGTCTGCAGAGCAAATAATCTTATAAATCTTAAATCTCTTCTTCAGTCTATCAAAGGACACTCATCAGAGAACTTCCAGAAATTTCAACAAAGTCTATAATTGAAAAAGTTAATTTACAAGTGTCTTCTCTAACAGCTCAAAAGCTGATGTTGAAAGTCAGAACATCCTGTTACTCTGCAACAGGACATTTTCATAGAATCATAGAATCATAAAATGGCTTGGGTTGGAAGGGACCTCTAAGATCATCTAGTTCCAACCCCCCTGCCACAGGCAGGGACATCTTCCACTAGACCAGGTTGCTCAAAGACTCACCTAACCTGGCCTTGAATATCTCCAGGGATGGGGCATCCACAGCTTCTCTGGGCAACCTGTTCCAGCGTCTCACCATCCTCAGAGGGAAGAATTTCTTCCTTATATCTAATCTAAATCTACCCTCTTCCAGTTTAAAGCCTTTGCCCCTCATCCTATCACTGCACACCCTTGTAAAAACCCCCTGGCTTTAAACTGAAAGAGGGGAGATTTTGATTCAATATAAGGAAAAAATTTTTATGTTGAGAGTGGTGAGGCACTGGAACAGGTTGCCCAGAGAATTTGTGGATGCCCCATCCCTGGAAGTGTTAAGGTCAGGTTGGATGAGGCTTTGGGCAATCTGGTGTAGTGGGGTGCCCCTGCCCATGGCAGGGGGGTTGGAACTAGATGATCTTTGAGGTCCTTTCCAACCCAAACCATTCTATGATTCTAGTAGGCCCCCTTTAGGTACTGGGAGGCTGTTAGAAGGTCTCTTCCTTCTCTTCTCCAGGCTAAACAACCTCAACTCTCTCAGCCTGTCTTCATAGCAGAGGTGCTCCAGCCCTCGGATCATCTTTGTGGCCCTCCTCTGGACCAGCTACAACAGATCCATGTCCTTCTTATGTTGGGGACCCCAGAGCTGAACGCATTACTCCAGGTGAGGTCAAGTACTTACGTTTTTGTAAGTGCAAGAAAACGTATTTGAAGTTCCTAATAAATGTAAAAATAAATGGTACATTTCTCATCCTTTTAGCTTCTATATAATTTAATATTTAGTACAAGGACAGCACAGGAGTCTGTTGAACAAAATCAGATATGCTACCAGCGTAAACTTTCTATTCTGCCTAATCCAAAGCACTTAATATAAGTTAAATTTTCAGAAACATTCCACTCTGGTCTAAATCTTTGTCCCTTTAAGTCAATGTTAACATTCTTATAGTTTTTGGTGGGCTAGGACAATACTTAGTATTTCTGAAGTTGGAACAAAAATTTTGTTGACTGTTGGAACAGTCAATGTTTTATATTGTCAAGTCTGGCGATAAGCACTAATAAATAATGAATACAAAAGTAATTTTAAAATAGTCTTTAATTGAGGACAGATCAAGTCAATGGAATGTAAACCTAAACGGTGGCTCAGAATGCTGGAACAAGTGCCTTGGTTTCATTTGCAAATCTATGTAATACATATTCCAGTGACAATAAATCGTCATGTCCTTCAGCAGACCTGACATGTCCTGGGCTTGCAATTGACTGAGACAGTTCTATGGTGTCTCCTAGCCAACAGCAACAAGGAGATGTGTATCAGGGCCAGTTTTGAATCATACTGAAACCGATGAGTCATTTCACTTGTTGCAATGGAATTTTGTATCACATCCAAACAAATAGGCTTTGGCTACATTAGTATCACATGGGGTTCCCACATATCTTCAAATAATGGAACTCAGAGTTCATATAGCTCCACCTGGGCTAGTTATCCATCACATTGCCTCTTACTATGGCACAATGTTTCTCCAGCTATCTCTCCAAAAACCAGTATTACATAGTATAAACACATGCGAAATGAAGTTTTCAGTAGAACAGGCTTACTTTAGAACATTGGTAGCATTGTGATGCTGTTGGACAAAATCTTTCTTGCGCAATGCATCCAAAAGGGCAGAAATATCATCCTGCAGGCTCTGAGATGTAGCATTTGACAGCGGGAGATCCAGGCCCAGTGTTTCATTTAATGACATAGCAACTTCAGCAAGTACTAAGTAGGAGAGCAAACAATTTAGTCATACCATTAAAAAAGGAACATATGTGAACCTCCTGTGCAAACTGCAGCACTTCCCAGGTAAACAGTTCTTTAAGAATTGCCAAGGAAATACCCTCCTAAATTCTGTAAAGAAGTGGAAATATCTTAAAAGCAAGATACCTTTGATGGCTGTATGCACTGTGTCAAGAAATCCAGTCAGTTCTTGACTTTTATTCCTGGTTTCCTGAGTCATTCTGTTAAGCTGCCAAGCTTTTTTCAAAAGCCTAGACGACTAGAATAAAATAAGATATAATCTTTGACAGTTCTTCTAAAACACTGATTAACTGTCTATATTTTTTGATAAGGTAGACCTAACTGATTCATAAATCTCTGATGCTTCCATGCTCACAGATGTCTCAATTATGTTGAAAGTTCCAGCCTCTGATATCAGTGAAGAATTGTGTTACCAATTATTTTCATAATCAATAAGATCATAACTCCCAAAGCTATTTCTTTAACATTCCATTTTTTTTTAGCTACAATTAATGTATCTTAAGAAAATCACTCTTTTGGATACACCACTTTTAGCAATAACAACACTGCTAGTGCAAACACCTCATTAGATTAAGCATACATAGTCAGAAAATTATAGGTACACATTGTCAGCAAATGAGATCTAATGGCTGAAGTACTATTGTCGATTTTCTAGCTACAAGTTTTCTTGTATTAAAACTGAATAAAGAATACAAAAGTTGTCTACTTTTCATGTGGATTTTTAACAGATTTATTTCATTTCTCATTTTAAACACAATACTATAGGTATTAAGGAATTTTCAGTGAATATTGAGCTATGACATAATTTTGAATAAGCTCCACATGCTAAAACTAGTTAGAAGAAAGTATCTCTGTCTCTCCAGTTTTAGGGCCTTAAATAACAACAGTACAAAAAGCTTCTGAACTTCAACAGAAACAATGTAAATCTCCTGTACTATACCGTAAAACAATGTAGTTTGCAGAATTACACAGAACAACATCTCTCCTCAGAAAGTCTATAGAATGAACTGAATTCTTTCATTGAACTCTAGATGTAAAATAATTTCTAAACAGTCTCTGGCATTTATGCACCATGCTATGAAATCTCAAAGGATTTCTCCAGAATGGCTAAGAATAAAGAAGTCAGCACCCACCTTTTCATACAGCTGATCAATTCCTCCTGATAAACTCTGAAGACTTTCTTTTGCTGTAGCTAATGAGTAAGTTGGATCTTCTCTAGGAACTATAGACCTCTGTAAGAAACAAGAAGAAACAACACACCGTAATTTAAGGACTTTGTTGCGTGTCCAGAAAAGTTCTAGGAAGAAAATAACTATGCACACTATTATATTATTTATATGTTTTAAATGACTGATGTGCAAAACACGTTAAGATGACATAAAGTAATTACATACATACATTTCGTGCAACAGTGTGTCATTTAAATAAGGAAACAAGATTCCAGCCATGCTGTACTTCCAATTGAGTAATAAGAAGGAAGCATAATTTCTGCAGCTCAAATAAACTACTTTGAGAAGTTCCAAGGCCCATCAAATTAAATGCTTCCATCCAGTCCCACAGCTGCTACTGTAACAGCAGCTGGTCTTGTTAAAACAGCTGCATCTAATCTAGGGTATATCTGTGAGGATGACCCTGGAGAGCTCTATGTTTCCATGTCAAAACCCAGTGCATGGCACTCAGGAGTTCAGGATTTTGGCCCTCCAGACGCAGTGAGTTAACACAAGCAGCCCTGTGGATCCTCTCACCAGTAAGAGAGAATAATAGGCTGTATTTGGCTTCAAGGTCATGTCAAAATTGCTCTATATGGCAATAAATAGACCATTGTACCCAAGTGTATCATATTTGATACAGTCAAGGCCTGTGGCAGAATACCACTTCTCTAAAGATGCAAAGAAACTTAAGGCATCTCTTAGAAAAAGAGCAAGTCTGGAAAAGGTTATTTTTAGATCTCAGAGTTTTCAGAGCCAACCATTGTAAAAATCATAATAAGTATCATTTTGCCCAACTTTTTAAAGAGGTAATACATGGGATTATCCAGCAGCCTTGTGTCAAATGGAAATTTCAAAGTCTTTTCCACAGGATGAGGAAAGAACAAGCAGAAGAGAAACAGAAGCTGAAGCTCTTTAGTCTCCTGGGATAAAGCACAGCAAAGTTTCTTTAAAAGCCCAGTTCAAAAACCCAGACTGGGACAGCAGGTATGTCTAGGTATGTTAGGAAGAGTAAAGCAGGAGGCTTTAACTAGAAAAACAGAACTACTGAAGCCCTCAGATGGACTGGACATGCAGAAGCAATAAGAAGCAGATGATTTGATTTGAGAACTTTCTTATTATTGAAAGACTCACACCTAATGCATAGAAAAAAGGAAATACGAGAGCTCCTGAGTGATCAGCATGAGGTAAAGACACAAAACAGTGCAGGGGCCAGCCCTTCAGGGAAGATCTGTAATTCATATAAGTAAACTTGGGGATTTTATGTCTTCCAGCTACAGTTATTTTGGTACAAGGCAGAAGGGAAGGTACTCTTTGATTAGCCAGAAAGAGTGGAATACTTGCTTCCAAACAGAAAAACTGCAAGACTACTAATTTACCCTCAAGTTGTATAACGAACATTCTGGTCTTAACATAAACAGAACTGACACCATAGTCACAAGTGGTTTTATATCACTTTTAGAATCCCACTTTCAAGAGAGTGACAGCTGGATTTGATTTGATTGTAAAGTAAAAAAAATGTATGTACTAAAGAAGAAACTTTAACTAATTTTATTTTTACATAAGATTTGACTTTGGTTTATAATTAAAGTGCTAAATAAAACGTACTTATTGAATAACGTTTATAGTCTCAGAAGATGATGATCCTATACAAACATAAAACAACTATAGAAAGCAAGTCAGTTGTATCCTTAGAGTATTACAATAATTAAGTATGTTCGTGCCTTATGATATAAAGGAAGGGAAGCATAACTGAAGCTTTGTAACTAAAATGTTACCAACTAAAACGAAAGGATAAGAATATCTCTGCTGAAGTATAAATATGTAATTTAATCAAGTTTGCCTTCAGATATTGTAATTATTAACATTTTCAAGTACATAGATTGGAATTCAGTCTGCCTTACATCTTAAATACAAGAAATTTAAATTCAAACTCTTCAGTTGCCGAATCCAGCAGCACAAGAAGGTTCACATTATTTTGATTTTGTTGTGATATGGTGGAATACAAAGAAGATAGCTTCATTTTTGTCTTAAGAGTTTGTCTTGCTTGACTTGCTGCTGAGCAGACTCTTATCAATAAACGTGCATATTTTAGTGGTCATGAAGTAGAGAGGACTGTTTATTTCTGGCTTTGTGCAGAGATCATGAGCTTAATCCTCAGCAACAATAAATGACCCTCTAGAACCACGAAATGTGGTATTTCATGCTCCGTTTAAGAGAGAGAGAGGAGCTGAAAGGGAAGTTGGCCACAAGCAGCCTGAAAGTGTCCAACACGAAACATTCTACCTGGCTTTTGTCTCTTTTGATGGAGGACAGAGCAAGGTACTTGGACTGCCAAGCAACCAAAACGAAAGCAAACGGCTGCATCCCAGGCACCCTGGCTAATGGAGAAGCAGCCTGTCAGACCCCTTCCTCCCAAGGACTCCAGAGCAACAGCCTCGAGATCTACGCCTTGGCAGCTCTTTAGCAAAGGGACCAAAAAGGGAAGACCTGACCTGATGTTTCTATTTCACTGCTGAAAATTATTTGCCTTGCTTTCACTAGGTCTGGGACAGTCTTAGGGATGCACATAATCCAGATGAAGCACAAACATATAGCACATTCAATAATCACAGTGCTGAAGGAAAAATAAATTCATCTATTTATTTAAATGCTAGTACAAGAAATGAAAAGAAAGTAATACAAGCAGCTAAATAACTTAAAGTATATTTCTATAGCAAATGCAATGGTCTTAATCCAGTATCACTTACACATACACACACTCAAGCCACGAACTTTAGGTGGGCTTCTGTTAAATTACTGGCACATGTGAGTGGCTGTAAGTTTGCTTTAAAGATGTGACTAAGTTTTTCCACTATTTGTGTGTTCATTTTACCTTCAGATGTTTTGTTGCGTTCTCCAACTCTGACAATATCCCGTAGGGCACACGGGCAACACCAGTGAGGTTTATTGAAAGTATGGCCTTGTTGAGATTATCCAAACCGTTTAACAAAACTCCTGTGCAGTTGTCATCACAAGCTAAATAAACCATTCAAGAAGAGGAAGCAATATTAGTATTAAAAAGAGGCCACCAAATTACACAGTATATACCTTCAGTTTTTGAGTTGAGTGATTAAATATAGTAATTTTGAGTATACAGATTTGTTGTATTGCCCTCCCCTTCCTGCCCCAGGTATGGACCTATTCCAAACATACTTTTCTTAGGTTAGCACATATTCAAGCCTTATTGATTCTCCTGGCTATTGAGCTGCTTGCTACACTATAAGCTTATTGAGCCTGTTTAGCTATATTGCAATATATCCAGGGTGATGCCACTGACACTCACTCAAACAGGTTAGGGAAATTCAAGCCTACAGTGGTGTAATTCCATTTATTCCTTGGTGTTGTTTTTTTTTTTTTTTTTTCACTTATACAAAGCAAAATCTGAGTCCTAAATCCCAATTCATTGTAAATGCAGATTCCTGTACTTGTGTCTTTCTGCTATCCACACTCTCATAAGGAATTACATGACTAATTATTGGTGGAATATGACTAGTTATTGGTGGAAAATGCCTACATACCTAGGATAACTCCAAAAGTATTATCACAGCAGTCTCACATCCAAAGGGTCAATGACATAGGAATTCAGCATTTTAAAATAAATCAAGGTATGCTACACACAGCAAAATAAGTATTAAAATTATCTTGTCTGTAGCACTAAATATGCCATTTTAAGGATTAATTGCTTGTCTGGTGTTATGATCTCTATTGTAGTTTCCTCTGTGGTCACAGAATGGTTGAAGTTGGAAGAGACCTCTGGAGATTATCTAGTCCAACTCCTCCTGTTTTATAGAGATTAAGTTGTTAAGATTTTTTTCCTTTCATAAAAAGAATAGGGTCTGACATCATAAAAGCATTCAGGGAATAGTCATGTGCACATAAATATCACTGGAATAGACCAAAGCCCACTGGGAAAGTAAACAATTTAAAAACCACCTACAAACACACTCGTCTTCCACAAGAAGATGTCTCAGTTCACACTCCTCACAGAGCTGTCCTGTCACACCTTGCTTACAGAGGCACTGCCCAGTGGCACGATCACAATTAACATGAACAGAGCCGCTTGGATTGCACCGACACGGATTGCAGCTGCCACCGGGAAGCCGAGGGTCACCATAATAGCCAAGGGAACACCTAGACAGGGAGGAATGGGACACTGAACATCAGGGGATATTTATCATTAAATTAGATGTTATATTTGAGAATCACTGATAGTTTTTTAATTAACGGCTTCTTAATAGTAACTAACAAATCACTTTAAGTCCTTGAGCACTCAGTCACATATTTATTTATGAACACTGAATAATCTATTCTAAGTAGAAATATGGCTCATACTAATCAAACTGTCCTTGGGAGTCAGGGATAAATGGGGACATCATGTATAACTCACCTTTCACAGTACTGTCCTTCATATCCTGGGAGACAAGCATCACAGTGGTAATCCTGAATACCTTTCAGGACACAAGTGGGACTAAAACTGGAGGAAGAAAAAACAAATACCTGCTAGCACATAGATGGAAGACAGAGAACACCTTCAGCCATGGGATAAATATTGTAAACAATAGCATCCTCTGCTCAATCTCATGCAGTGCTCTGAAATTTGCACTTTAAATTATTAATTTCTTAAAAAGTTTACTTTCCTAATGTGACTTCATTATTGTATAACATGCTAAAGCACCTTATGGTCTTCCTTTTAAAAGATTAGACAACGAAATATGGATGCTGCATGATATGGCTATAGTGTATATCTGAGACTTGCATGAGAACATCAGAGTTGCTAGACCCTTAATCTGATTCAATTATCCAAAAGTAAACAACAAATATGCTTTTCAAGCTTCTGGAGAAAAAAAACAGCCTGCACAGCATTTTGATTTTCAAAATATGAAGTTAACTGTTCCTTTACCAAACAAACAGATGTATAAATTTCGAACAAAGATTACATGTTCTTCTCCAAGATTGATCTCGCGAAGAGTTCCTGCATTGACTGGAGATGGCTGAATCTTTGCAAATACAAAAGCATTGTGTTTTGAATGAAGAAAGAGACCCCCATTCAAAACTAAATCATGTCAGTGCAACTTACTCCATTATCTACAATACATTCTATGTGGCTGATCTACTCTTAGAGAAAAAAATTACTTATCCGTCAGTTAATCTTTTTATTTTAAAACCTCACAGAGTCACCACTAGCTGTGAACAACTCAAAATATAAGCTTCACCTACTATAATAGGTAGCTTTCAGATGTCTACAAATTAGGAACGTGTAATGATAACTAACTCCTGTTGTCATAGCATGAGGGAGTAGGAGGTGGGACATACAGTACAAGAAATCCAGAATGCTAAAATGTACATTGGATTTAATAAGTTCTGGTTACCTAACAGGGTTGGCTCTGGGACAGGCACAAAGAGAGCAGTCGTTGACAGATCCAATTACTTTCCCATAGTAGCCTGGGGCACAAGCACTGCAGTAATCACCAACTGTGTTATCTCTGCAGTTCTGATACACAAAAAGGAATTCAGACAGTTTAAAACAACAACAAACAACAGGAGGAACTTTATCTTCCCCTCAATCAATAAATGTACAACATAAATATAATAAATGTTTCCAACAATCATCTCTAAATGTCACTACCCATTGGTCAGCGTTCTCTGAGTGGAGGAACCTTTTACGCAAAAATAAGCAGAATGCCAGTATATTTTCTCTTATGTGAATGTCCCCTCAGGCAGGCTGACCTAATTTCTGTTCTGAATTTCCATTAAGTTTTATATATTTCTGCTTCTATTAACCCAATTCAGGCCAGGAAATCACAATACAAAGCAAATAAATCTAAAAAAAAAAAAAAGTACCTGATGGAAAAATTAAACAGGATACCTGGATAAAAAATATAAGTTTCAAAGTTTCAGCAAATGCATTTGAATGCTATAAACCAAGGACAATCCACAGTTAGGATTTACAGATGCCACATTTGATTTGTCAACAGTACTGATCAACAGCCAGTGCTATTAAAACAATAAATCAGTATTATAAACATAATTTAAATGACTAGTCCCCTAAGCAAACAAAATTCAGTTTCTCCTTTTTATTTTTTTTCCCCTTTTTTGATTCGTGTTCTTGCAAGTGTGTATGTTTTAGGGGTCAGCTGAAGACAGGAAGCAGTAGCAATGCAGCCTCCTATTGTATGGGAGCAGAAGTCAGAGGTGAAAACCATCTCTTTTGCCTACACTACTCAGCCAGAAATGTCTAAGTAGCAACCCTAACATGTGGGTGACTTGCTACACCTGCAACAAGATGCTCAGAGCAAGAGTGACTCGTACTCACTAATGCGAAAGATCTACGCGTTTTGGCCTTGTAGAAATGAGAACTGCAGTTCTTACTCATGCAATACGTACTTCAGGACAAACTGGAAAGTGAAAGAATGGTTTATGAAATCCTGAAGGACTAAAGAAACTCATTTTAAAAATTGACTTCAAGAATCAATTCAGCAAAAGTTGATTTTGAACTAACCAACTCGCCATTGGAAAAACAAAGAAACCAAAAAAACTTTAGGGAAGAATACTGAGTGATATCAGAGAACAGACTTATTGTGTCTTATCTGGTTAGCTGAGAATTTGCTGTCCACAAGAGAAAGGCAATGTGTTAGTCAGATGTGACCTCTCTTCAACCTTTGGGATAAAATGATAGTAGTGAAAACATTAACCTAGTTGAGGCATATCCTTACACTACTTTAGCCTCTGGAAGTTTAAAAAAGCCTCACTTAAAACTGCCCAGAGCATTCTGTTCCTGAAAGACAAAGAATTTAACTTTGGCCTTCTCTGTGGTGTGATATGGCTTACCACTTCCTTTACTTCTTTTTTGTGTGACTAAGCAGACCTTGGCCAGACCAAGGACAGAAGCCCAAAAAGTCTCACAGAAAAATAGATAAACTGAACTGATACACAAGTTATTTTTAAAATAAAATTAAAGGTAAAATAATTAATGGTTTTGAAGATGTTAGTTCCCAAAAAACTCATAATTTTATGGAATGGACCCTAAGGGGAATACTACTCAGATGTTCCATTTTTCAGAGTTGGGGGGGAAATTATAATTATTCAAATAGTACAGCTATATACTTCTCCCAGAAACTCCTTCCATAGCTTACTGCCATTGTATGCTCAGTTGAAACCAATAGAAAAATGTATAAATTGTACATACCAAGCACTTTCCAGTTTCAGGATCACAGGTTTCACTGTGGTTGTTGCACTGACATGGCACACAAGGCGCTATCAGAGTGTGAGGCTCTTTTACACCGAGTTCTGTATGCTTTCCCCTGTAGTATCCTGGAGCACAGCTCTATTCGTAAGGGAGGTAAAATAAAAAAAAATATATGATCATGTCTATCAACAATTAGCTACAAACCATACTAAAAGCCATCTAAGTAACTTCTTTAGTATCTCACTATTAGATGCACAAAAAGGATTCAAGGATTCTGTACCTGACAGGACAATCCAGCATAACCAGCAGGACATCTACATTGCTCTACAAGACGAGCTCTTGCTCTGCCTAGATGCATTTCTTCAAACTTCACTGCAACTTCCATTGAGATATTTGCAATTCTGCAAGATATATGCAGAAGAGAGCATGAACACCTAGAGAAGTCCTAGCATCAAAACTGAGATCCAAACATTTTTATCCTTCAAGGTCAGAGTTACCATATATAATCACCCACAATCTCCTTTTCCCCATGCAAGTATCTCAATAAAATCTCAAGATTCTTTACATATTCATGGGATTTCAGGACCTAGAGCAAACAAATCAGAAATACTTCAAAGTAATATGGGTTGTTTCCCTTCAGTCTGCAAAACTTGACAAACCTACCATCCAAGAGCATGTATTTCTGCCTCAGAAACACTAGTCAGAAATACATACGTTTTATCCCACAGATCTTGGGACAGAGCTAACAAAAAGATAGATGAGGGCTTGTGAATCAAAAATAATCCCAAATGTGGAGGTGGAACCCCACTTCTTCAACGCTGTGAAGATGTACAGATATTGGATTTTCATTGGATGCACCTCTGTTTGTCTTAGTTTCCAAACTGACAGATGCAATGATCATATCCCATCTCCTCCCTCTCATTAGTAATGTAGTCCTGTTCAAAATGGCAGTAAAATGCTCCCCTTCTGAGCTGTGAATATTTTACTACTAATGCTCAGAGCTCATAAAGCTACAGGAGAGAACTAGATTGTTACAAACCCAAGAACTCAGGGGACCATGAGTTTCAATTGTAAAAAACAAACAAAAATTTCAATACCCATAAAAATAAGATGACAAAGAAATAATTTAGAAAATATCTAACTGTATCACCCGTCCTGCAGAACACTGCATCAGACTGTAAGGCTCTGTACTTCTTTATGGGTTTTCTATCAAAGTAAGCAGCAGAGACATTTAGTGTTTCACAGAAAGAATTAAAGAGGGATTTTGCTGCCATTAAAGGTCATAAATGTTTTCTTATCAGAGGAATAACAAAAGTCATAAATAGGAAATTGGAAATTTCTCTAATTTGAGTTAAATCCCTACTGTATAGCTCACTTGGGACTATTTCTAGGTTAAATTACAGTAAACACAATATAATAATTGCTTTACCTGCTTTGCTGTAATCCTTGGCCGTAAGATGCCTTGATAAGGATGTACTCAACATTGCTTAGCACAGACATGAAGTCAGAACGTAAGACTGGCTCATCAGATACAGAGTTAAAATACTTCCAAGAATCCTAGGGAACCATAAGACATATTATTAAAATATTATTAAAATTGTGAGCGTTCAAACTCACTTCAAGGTGATGCTCTGTTCCTCCTTACATGTCCTTTCAGAAATGCAGTAACAGTGACTATGTCTCAACTCTAGGTCTCAGAAAATCCAAAATCTTGCTCCACGTTAGAACAGGACACGGGTTTACCATTCCCTGCACTCAACTTCCATGACCAGTTTCTACAGGAAAGCAGTTCAGGCCTGCATGGCACAGCTGTTTCTGGCTAGAACTAGAGAATCCAGATAGCCAAAAAAACAGGACTTCACAGCACTCATTTTATATGCAGTTAGAAACAGCTGCTGTAACTGTGTCTTGCCTCCTGTCAAGAAGGGAGATCAGACCTCATCTCAGCCCCGGGTCAGCAGAGAGTCCCAGCGACCAAAGGAGGTCATCGTTATCGCCTCTCAAATTATCCGGTGGGCACTACTGCAACTTACTGCTCCTGCTAGGCTAAGATTCACATCCCACGTGATGCTCCTGGGCTGTGAGTGTAACATACAGGCTACAATATTATGAGACTGCCTGAGAGTGACAGTACCTGGCTGCCTGTCATTTATCATTGAAACCCGAGCTTGTGTTTGAAAAGCTTACCACAGCACTTCCAAAAGAGGAAACAATGTCAAAATGTTATTTGCTGCTATAGTACGATATTCCCAGCCATTTTTTCCTAAAATAGATGCATTTTAATCCAAGTGGTCTATTTACTCAGCCTATTTGAAATCAGATATGCATTTTTCAAAGTATGTTATTAAATATATAGCACTTTTCCCTAAAAACTCATAGAGAGAAGGAAATATTTCCACATCAGTGTTTTGGCTTACCTCCTTCATTTCTACTTCCTTGTCAGTTCTTACTCCATTTTCTGGAGAAGGGATGTCTGCATAGATGACCAACTTGCTAGTGTGACCTCCTTTCATTAGAATCTGTGGTTCAAAATTTGAGCTTCCAAAGCCATGCAAAGCATAAAAAGCAACAGTATATCTCAGCTTCCCTCCATAGGCCATGAGCTGTTTGGATAAAAAATTATTACTTTCAAGGTTAGAGCTACCAGCTGAAAACATTTTAATGTCATTGGAAGACTTGAAAACTGTCAGTTCTTTGAAGAATTTGCAATAAAACATGAAAATTGACTTCAACTCAGCAGTTTTTGCACGAAGGTTAAATGCATATTTCTAAAAAGCCATCCTACTTTCTTCTTTAAGCTCTTTCAAGGTGTGCACTTTATTGTAATTTGATTCCTAAGCAATAGCGATTTCATGATCTACATACCGAATCTAGAGTCAAGGCTGAAAACTTTCAGGTTTCTAAAGTAAAATTGAATACTCTTTTTCTCTCTGTGTGATCTCTGAAGAGTAACATGGTAATTAAACATGGGTGTTATCAATTTACAGAGTCAAAAAAAATTTCATTAGGAAAGAGCAACGTAAACATATTGTTTGTGTTTGCTATAAATAAGTTCAGTCACTGAATATTTATATTATGACCTACAACAATAGAATTAACACAGAAAAATGTTGTCAAGATAAAGTGGCTATTATACAACAAAGGAGTGACTATTAGGCAGTAAAGCAATTACCTACAAAGCTTTTTTAATTATTTAATGATCTTACCTGGTCTCCCTGAAACTGCTCTGGTAGCCTCCAGTAAAATGTTTCTGTATTTAAGTATTTTCTGACTGTGGCAGCATCCAGTAAAACATCAGGAAACTGTAAAAATACTCCTTCCACTGTTCCAGTCAGGTTACTTTGAGCTACTGCATGCAGAATGGACTGATCTGGAGTTAAGGTTATCTGCAACACAAAGAGCAAAAGATTCATTAACAAAAATATTTTACCTCAGTGTAATACAATGTTAACAGTTTCAGCTTCTTAGAGTAATACTTCTTAGAGTAATAAATGCCCGAACCAAAAAATTGGGAAATACTTTTGATATTTATTTTTTTTAAAAAAAGCAAAGAGTGAAACACAAGGTTTCAGAAATAAAGCTATGATTACTTACCATTTGCTTTCTTTTTTCTTCTGTCATCTCCCACTGCCTCCATAAGCTAGCCAATTACATTCAGCTTGATTAATGAAATGTATGCAATTCTAGGCACATCAGTGTAGTACCGAACACGAGGATAACACCAAACTGTGTCTGTATATTTAGGTCACTTTACTTACAGGAATTCTCACATGATCTTCTAGTTCCGAACAAAATGTGGACATCCCAAAACAGAAGCACGGAGTGCAACCTAGTGCATTGTTAGCAGACAGAGCAAAAGTTCCAGGTTTACACTCACTGCACTGTAGACCAAAAACATTTTCCTGGAGGTAATAAAAAAAAAATAACAGTACACTCATGTTACTTTGCTAGCTGAATGAAAGATGGTTCCTTTAGAAGAAAAACTAGTTGCTATGTAAACTACATAACACGAAGTCTATTATTGTATCTACTCTGTTTCACTATGCAGTACGTTATTTTTTTCATTATTTCCCAATGCTGTTTTTTTAAAACAAAAACAACAACAAAAAAAAACCCAAAACACAGGACATTCTATTTAAACTCATGTATTTGATTTTTCTAGCAAAAATTAGCAGCTACACATTTCCATTCAAGACAGAAAAATCTTTTTTGTTTCTTCTTTTTTTTTTTTCCCATTTGCAAAATGGGCTTTCAAAGCCAAAGAAACTGTTCAGTACAAATAGGAATCAGAGTACCTATTCCCAAGTGCCTGTTTTTGCACTCAATTCCCAACTGGCAAGTCCAACTTGAAGAAATATCTAAAACCACAGTCAGTGCCCACTGACGCCTTTAACCAGAAGACTGGAGATCTATGAAGGCACATATTTGTTGCCTTGAAGTAAGTTCTTATCTTTCACTTAGTCTTTCAAGAACAGATTCTCACCTTTTCAGAAAAATCTGTACTACTCAATCTCTGTACTTAATGTTTCCTTTTATTTATACAAGAACGTCAATTCAGACTTCACTATTAGCAGTATACGTGAGTTATTCTTAAGTACTGTATTTGGTTATAAGCATAGGAAACAAATCTGAACTTGCAACATAACCATATTTTAAAAATGTTTAGTTGGTTTCTTCATCTCATTATCATTTGGATTTTCAAAAGAGCAGGCTATATCATATGAATCAATGTGCTGTTCCAAAACTTAATAAAACCATGTGTGTATGAACAGAAAAAATTTCCCTGTATTTCATTTTTTCCATTTATATAATGAGGATAAGAATATAATAGCTTTTTCACTGGAGTTTTCTAACATTTAATTAGTTTTTAAATGTTTTCACATCTACGATGCAAGAAGCTGTAAAAGTGCTGTCTATCTATCTCTACACAGACAACAAAATAATTCATTGCAAAAACAGCATGTAGGAAATTTGTACTTTTAAGTTAAGAAAAAAAACCAACCTTTTTATCAGAGATTGTCTGCTCAGAAACTTCAAGATGATATCAATTAATGTGACTTCCACTCTGAAGTGCAACTCTTAGAGCAAAGTATTCCTAGACTATGTGAAGGAATTATTTTCCCTGGCCTGAGGTAGAAAAAATTTCTCTGTGTTGCTCATTGCATTAAAATACTTCTATCTATTATGCCTAGTTCTTCTCCAATGTTCTGTATGTACTGAGAAAAAAAATACTTTTAAATAGCAAATAAGAAATAATGCATAAGAGTTATGAACTAGTACTATTGGAAACATTTGTGAGGCAAAATGCAACTGTAGAAAAAAGCAAGCGAGATAAATGAAACAAGTAAAAATTGTACCACTAAAAATTGTTCGTATGGCTTGTTCTTGGTATCAAAAGCAAGTGGGATAAATGAAACACAAAAATTGTACCATTAAAAATTGTTCATATGGCATTGTTCTTGGTATCAGAAGGCATGTACGTCATACAGAGAAATATAGCGACGCTGAGGTCACTAGCATCATCCTCATATATTTAACAAGATTCACAAAACTTTTGCCCCAGAACTCATGGCCAGTACTTTGTCCTATTCAAAAGGAGGCAGATAGAAATCTCGGACCAAAAGGAAATGCAAGACAAATGTATCATCACTCATTTCTACCTTGCAATGCTAATCCACAAGAAAGAGGACTCTGAATGTACCACAACAATGATGTGGTTACAGAAATTCTCTTAATACAGAATAAACACATGGATCTTACGTTGGGCAAATATCATCTACTTGATGTTAGGACTGCAGTAAGACCATAGTAGAGAAATACGCCAAATCCTGTACAAGACTAGAAACACATCAGTCATTTTTCTATCAGATGTACAGTGGCTGTTTTGTAAACTTAGCAAGGATTCAGCATTAGTCAGCTGGAAACGACTTTTTGTGATTAGGCATACAACGGGTCTTGATCCTGACTTCTTAACACATACAAATTCCATGAATTCTGTCTAAAAGAGAGCTACAGTACTGTGCCAGAATAGTTTTATGACCACAGACTGGAAATAAAATTACCTGGCTATGTAGAACAAAACGAAGGGAGGTAGGAAAGACAAACTGACTAGTATTATATCACAGGAATTTCTGAGAACAGAAATGACAAAACCATGTTTGTAACACTGTTTGTACACTGCTTTGTGTTTGTCCAAAGTGGTGAATCTCATCTGGCAGTTTTTAAAACAGCTGACTAATAATAAGGTCGTTTAGTGCTGCTACAGAAAATCCTTTAGGGGTGATTTAGGTGTACTTGGAAACGTCTCAAAGAAGGGATGCAGATTGCCTTTTGAAGTACTTTCAGCCCTACACCTTCCATGACTTTTATCAGAATAAATAATATATGCAGAAAACCCCAATGCTGTCCCAAAAGTGTCTGAATACTTCAGTACCTTGCAGGTACAGATGCCAGTTTCTTCTTCGCAACCACAAAGTCCTTCAGTGTCATCACACATCGCTGCTTTGGTTCCACTCAAATCACAGTCACAGGCAACACAGTCTGGGTAGTCCCTGTAGCCTAATGCACACCTGGAACAGTCTTGTCCTCCAAATTCAACTTTGCACTGGCATTGACCCGTCAATACATCACACCGGAGATTAGTTGAACCAGTGTCACTACAGTTGCAAGCCTTAGATGAAAGAAGAAATGTTCATAAATAGCAGATCTTTAAAACCAATTTTGTTACAACAGAAACAGCCCAGTAAATTTAGAGTGACCCTTAAAACTCAATGTTTATCAAGAACTACTGTACAATAATAAAAGGGAAGAACTTCCACATAGAAATGGGGTTGTTTGGTTTGTATTTGAACAAAGAACTGCATTTCCAGTAAACAGTGGGTGGCAAAAATGAAGAAGCTCTGTTGATTCCCAAATCTTGGTGGAGAATCAAAGGAGTTGAAGGAACCTGTTCCAGAAAAAAAAAAAATCCAAAAGACTTTATTTAAAATTCTGTGTATTGAGTGCAGCAAGTAAATTAAAATAATGTTATATAAATGTTGGATGAAAGAAATCCATAAGTACAAAAAAATATTATAAATAGAAAAAGCTCAATACTGACATTCTTTTAAGATTTCAAGAAGTATTAACAAGGTCTACATCTTTCTCAAGCTTCACTTGCTATTTGATGAGGAACCAAGAATCTCATTGCAACCGAAGACGGAAAGTTCAGCACGCACTGCAGCTCAGTACCAAAGGAACACCATTCCCTGGCAGAGCCCATCCTTCATTATGCAATCAGTAATACGAACCTGTTATTACAAGTATGCAAAGTGGATGTACTTAATTTGTCATTCTTTTTTGAAGCAAACTGGATCTAATCTTCATTCTTAATTTCATATCTGCAGTTACTTAACAAGTCCAGTTCTGCTTTGTGGTTATTTCTAACAGTGCAGGCAAAAAAGTACATTCCATCATCTGTGAACATTTCCCGAGTCTTCTTTCCTCTTCATCTCTCTTTGAGATGAAAAGCATTAACTTGTAAAGCACGCTACACAAAGTCCCCCAAAAATCTATTAGCATCACTATGTATCCTTTAGCATTCTTCAGAAGTTTGCTGCTCACAAGCAGTACTCCTTGTATTAGGTAGTTTTTGCTACAGCAGCAAATACTAGGTACTACACTGCATGGTCTAATACACTTTATGATCAAACAAGTTGAATTTTGGCTCCCAGATATGATTAAAGGTCTACAGCTCTGAACATCAAACCCTATTTTAAGAATCATAACAGAAATAATCTGCATTTACTTCAATATCTATCTATATGTGATAAGGATAAATAAGGACTCTAAGGTACAATTAACTGTGCTGCAGCACACTTGAAAAGGATTGTAAGCAAAACACAACTACAGCTCTGCTCCATCACTGCACCCAGAAATGGATGCTGAATATCCAGAAAACTGCAGAAATGGAGCCAGATGAGTATCCCATTAATGTAGTCTGTGTTGCAAAAACAGACCAGCTGGGTTTCTGTTAGCATCTCCCCCATTTCAACCACATAGAGAGCATGCAAGAGTCTCTCCAGGGTTTACCAGTAGACACTGCACCGGATCTCAACCTGCCACAGCTGGCTATTCAGCACAGGGGAGCCTCTGTTGGAACTGTTACCTGCAGATCACAGTATTGTTGTTGCATCAAGAAAGTAACTAAAATACCTTAGAGTAATTCATGTGATGCTGTAACCAAAAGCAGTTACATATTTAACTAAACTTGATCATTGGCAAGGGCTCTGGAATCACCCTATGAAAGGAACACTTTAAGGGAAATGCTCTGGGGCAAGCACAGAATATTAGGTAAGAATGACAGAAGCTGGTAGCTGACAAAAGCAGTGGTTTAAAGATTGACTGTCAAGTAAGTTGTTATAAATCACCAAGATGCTAAACTCTGAGGAGCTATTATAGGACTACTTTATCATTCTTACTGTAAAAAAAAACTAAAGAGAGAAAAAAGAAAACATTTGGCTGATACTTGTACTTGTCAAGTACGTACTGTATATAATGACAGACCTTGTCAAGTTGATTACATTTGTGGTTTCTCCATCGAAATTACCCATTACGTTCAAGTATTCTGAGACTTTTAAAATCTCAACATTTATAAAATAAAGATTGGCCCAGTGCCATATCTGTCAGAAATTTACTGCCTGGACCTAATTGCATAAATGGTTGCTACTCCTTGGATCTGCACTGAGTTGGCATTTTACTGCTTAATCATAAATATTAAGCTGAGATAATGGGAATTACCATTTTTCCATTCATGAAATATTAACTACCTTATACATTTTAATTTAAATATTCAGAAAAAAAGCATGAAGTGACTTTCAAGATAAGCTAGATTCATTGTTCTTAAAACCATAAGATCATTACTCCTTGATTAGCACAGAACTATGTTCATCGTTGCTATAAATCTGTTTTAGCATCACTATTTAAGCAATTAAAAGATAGAATACACACTTCAAAATTTTATGATCTATGCACCTATCCAGAATAGGCATTCTGATCTGTAGTTTCAAAGACAGCTTTCTTAGAAGGTTCCTCAAAAAACACTTTACAGTCTGATTATTTTTATTTTTTTTAAATGTATGTTGCACTAATACTTTGAGACAGGAGAATAAAGATTGAGTTGACAAAACATGAGTCCAATTCTGATATTAGTATAGGGCATATTGCTTTTAACAGGCATGTTTTTTTCGGAGAGCCTACCATACCTTGCAGCCAAGTTTAGGAGAGAGTCCCCAGTGATTTTCTTCACAGAGTTCACATTTTGGTCCCAGAGTGTGAGGGGGACAAATGCACTGGCCAGAATCGGCTTCACAGTTGTTCTGAGTATGAGCACAGTCACAGGCTGCAAGGGAAATAGGACCGAATTATTAACTTTATCCTTGCTTTAGCTTTCCTTTGATAAAACTATCCTTTATCAAGACCACTGATAGTCCTACTTTTCTTAATTATGCAGTACAGTTTATCCATTCCAGTAGGAATTTCTTGCCATCCCGAATCACTGAGAAACAAATTAAGACCACAGTGATATTCCATCTTTTTATGGAAAGCCCATTATTCCTTCTTGACATAGCCTATCTGGCGGCTGAAAAAGCAGTGCTGCATTTCCATGGAGGAATCAATAAAGCCAAACAAAATTATCATGGAGAAGAGTAAATTTGTGGGGGAAAAAATCTATAATAAGGTTACAAAACACATCAGGAGATATGATAATGTTCTCAAGCAGGTGAAAGGATTAATCTCAGAAATTAGTACTTTTCAAGAATTGCTTAGTGAATAATAGGATGGATAACTATTTTTATAATAACTAACTGCTGCAGGAAGCACTTTTCTATTTAAGAAATGCAATAACATTCTTGCTACAAAGCAGAAGTTCAGAAAAACGGTTTTAGTAATTGCTTTAACAACATTAACAAAATTTTCTAAACTGGAATGGTTAAAGATATCTAAGAGATTTTTGATTCTTAGTAAAGACACAGTATATACGTTCCAAAACATAATCCTGTCACATAATCTCACCACAGATTTCATATTACTATACTATTTGAGGCATGCAAAAAATGTTTCTGTCAGGTTGGCAGATGTTTCTGTAGGCATTCCTTTAGCTACACTGTGTTGAAAAAGGCATCTTATTAACATGATTAGGTTTTTGATGGCATGTTCTCTGTTTGGATTAACATTTTCCTCTGTATTATGACTAAAAATTGTACACACCCAGGTGATGATGGGAAAAATAGAGTCAATGGCATCTTATCAATGTATAAAATATATTTTTAAGAATTAAATGAAAAAAAACAAGGTAAAAATCTGTAAAAGTAGTAGCTCTTAACTTTTACCATTGCAGAAAAAAAGAAATTCCTATTCTCTCTGAAGGACTGAAGAGTTTTGTTAAAAAAAGGACAAAGGAGCTATTGAGGATGTAATATATCTCTCATGCAACCTTTATGAGTTGTTATTTCATAGTCACCACCTTTTCCAAGGAATCACAGAATAAGCCATCAAAGAAATGTTTTGTTCCCTAGCTTAATCAAAGTATTAGGAGATCATTCTACAGATTTTTCCGTATAGTCATCAAAACAACTGACCTTTGCCAAAGTATAACATAAAATATATTGTTGAAAGAAACTCCAGACAAATAGTGAAAGGATCATGGATTAGAGCTTACGTGTGCAGCCACCATCCTGGAAGGCATGAAAGCCATGAGCACAACGATCACACTTTTCTCCAGCCACTCCTGGTACACAGTGACACTGTCCCTGATGATTGCAGTTCTCGGAGACTGAGCCAAATTGACTGCAGTTGCAGGGAATGCAGCCAAGTCCAGTAAGCAGGCCATAATAACCATTCTATTGGACAGGAAGTAAATACATTTGAGCTATAATTCATAAATTTTTGAAAACAATATGATGTACACTCTTATTTTCTCTCATTTACTTTCCCTGCCGTCTGACCTGCATGAATACTGGTCAGCACTGTGTGACTGCTGTGGGAGGATTCCGTGGCCTTATCTCTTCACTGTTCCCAGCTATATATACAACAAGTACACAACTGGTCGAAAAAGTGAACACTGAAATGCTCTTGTGGTCCTCTGATCTCATTAGTGAGATCTTATGTTTTAAAGTCCGAGGTTATTTTAATTTAAAGACTTCCATGAGGTGAGGGTGCGCTGTGCTGATCAGGCACAGATTTCTGTCAATGTGAATGAAAGTCCAGAACAGAGCAGGTCAGTGACTTATGGTACATGAGGATGGCATTTGGCTGGGCTGGCACAAGGGCAGTAGCTGGGCACAGATTTCCTTCTCTGGTCTCTGAGACAGTTCTACAATTAGCAAAGGCTTGAAACTGCTATTTCATATCACCGGTGAATATCTACTTGTTCTTGTAACAGGCCTGTCTTTTAGCTGAATCCCTTTTTGGTGTTCAGCCATGATGTATTTATTATCACCAACTGCATTCTTCAGATATCCCCACTCAGACTTCATTTTGCAGAAGCACAGAGCTAAGATCCCTTCAGGTCTGTTACCAGCGTCTGGTTAGTTTTTTTCAGTGAGCTGACATGACTGCACACTGCCAGTCAGTGCAGCACCAGCCTGAACAGCTCTGTTCAGAAGGATGCTGAGTCAGCTACATAGCTTCACATCTGCAAAGAGCACAGGCGGAGCAAATTGCAACTGCAAAAGCTTGTGCAGACAAACCTTTGGCCTGTAGTCAAGCAACAGATCCCCTCTCCCCTGAATATAGTTGCAGCTACTCTCTGTATCTGTTCTGATCAGTATCTATAGATAAACAAGACGACCAAGATACAAGAAAATGCAGATATTAGGAACAAACAAATAGTTGCTTACCAAGCACTTGTCACATCTTTCTCCGATCACATTTGGTTTGCAGTGACAGGAGCCTGTCTCATGATGACAAGTACTTGAAAGGGAACCATTCACATGGCATTCACAGGCTTACGTTTAGACAAAAGAAATCAAATTTTTTAAAAAATTATTAATGTCTATCTATATGCATTAATTTCATAGATGTTAATATACTGCAGTAATACCTGTAGGCTAAATACATTTAGGCTAAATGATAAAAAAACACCTCTGTGAATGGATACATCTGAGAAGGTTGTTTCTTATACCCTATATATTCTTCATACCCTATAGGTAACATTCAGAAGTAGGAAACGTCTACAGCAGGTCACTAACGGGAAGGTATTAAGCAAGCCAATAATTTTCAGGTATATGAAGTATCAGACCCCAGCATAATACATTCCTTCATCAGGCTAACCTAATCCCATAGTTTTCAACCTGCACTTGCCAACTCACAGCTTGAAGGTTAACTCTTTCATCCATTCCGCTATTTGCACACCACGTTTTTGTGTTCTTTAGATTTTGAGAGTAACAATAACAGCTTACCACGACAGCTTTTCTCAACCACTGCATCCCCATAATACCCATCAGCACACTTTTCACAGTGGTGACCTGCTGTGTTCCCCAGACATTTCAGGCATTGTCCTGTGAAGGTATCACAGTGGCCATCTTCTTGTGGGTTTACATTGCCATTGCAGTCACAAGGAGCACACAACTGTCCAGGCACGAGTGGATTCCATAGTAACCATTAGCACACCTGCACCAGAGATTAAAACTTTATCAACTGGAATGTGATCATATCAAACACTTCCCCCACCCAATGAAGTATTTCCCACTAAATTTGTATCTAAAGTGTCTCTATATTACAAGCAAAGACAAAATGGGAAGGAAAATTTTATTAGGAATGTTCTGTACATATGGTATGAACAATTCAAGGCAGGTATGATGCTAAACAGTTAGTGATGACAATGATATAGACATTTTACCCAAAGCTAGTATACATACCTTTCACACTGAGAACCAGTGTAACCTGGAAGGCATTTGTCACAGACAATTCCACCTCCTTCACTCAGCTGGCAAGTAGGACTGAAACTATCAACAATATTAATGGCAGTCAGTATTAATACACAGAATCACGAGGCTTCTACAAACATTCAATATCCACCCTCCGAGTCCGTGCACCCATCTATATAATCATGTAATGGCAAATTCAAATTTTTCTAGATTAACATCAATGCTTTAAACATTACAAACCATAAATAATAAGTTATCATTTTCAAAAACTCTTCTAGAGGTTTTTTTCTTTTAAAATAAAGGAAGACTTTAAAACTTCCTAAAAATTCTAGCAAATCTGTCCAATTTCTGTACCAAGCTCTTTTTCACATGCAACACTTCTGTCCTTCTGTTGTTTTCTGAAACAACATGAAAGACAACTGTGATTTTGCTGTCAAGTTCAAGGATAGGTCAAAGTATTACTTTTACCCTTTATGTACAAATTGCACCAGTTCACTCAGTCTGTCTCAGCTCGGTCTGTACATTTGACTAGCTGGAAAAACAAGGTTTCTATGAGATATGCTCAAATGAAGAGGGAGAAATAAGGTCCTTCTCTCTCCTTCAGATTTCCCAACTTTTTTTTTTATCTCACTTCCTGATTTTGCTGAAGATGCAAAAAAAAAAAATCTCACATAAGCAGCTTACTTGTTTGCAGCAGAACTCAGAGGACACGCACAGGGCTGGCAGTCCTCAGAAGTTCCTTGGGAGGGACTTCCATAGAAGCCCGGCAAGCACTGATCACAAAAAGGTCCTGTCGTGTTGTGTTGACAAGCCTGTGAGACATAGGAATAAACTTTTCATATTTACTCTTGATGTTTTTTCAGCCCCTGAGGGATCCCTGCAGGAGTCTGCATGCAGCATAACATTCAAGGAGACAGCTATGAAGAACAGAGTAGAACTTTGAAAATAAGTGGGGGTTTTTCTGAGTTGTAACAACAAATCCTAATTGTTTCTTTCCTACATTTTAGAATATACTTTACACCATGAAACCAGCCACATTACTTATACAGAAACTTAAAAATATTTTGCATATTGCACACACTTGCATTAACAAACTTCTTATACATTTTTTACTGGTGTTTAGCCATTGTATTTCTATAACCTTTAAATTTCAGAAGAGATCTGAGAGCTAAACTCTCTCTTCAGACAGTAATTTGTAATTTCACTGATGTCAGTCATGGAAGATGCACACATATTCAAAATAGATATTTACCCAAAACACTGCTTAATTTTGTTAGTTTCAGAAAAAGTTTTACTGTCACTTGCAGCAAGCGAAGTTAACATTTTTATCAGCCAGTATATTGTGCCACTTTTATTTTAGTTTTGACTTTCCCACTTGAAACGATAATCTGAAACAAACCCTTTACTGGGGAACACCTTAACAGAGCCCCCTGATTATATTCTGAAGTAAACAATGAAAAGCACTAAAAATAAACATTTGGTACCAATAGCTTGAAATTTACATACACTGTAAATTCATCTCCCACAGACAAAATGCTTTCCTAATTCCTAACTAGAAGCTTAAAACACAAAACACTTTGTTGGATGACTTACAAAGCAAACACCATGGATATCACACTCAGTTGCATGCCCATTGCATTTGCAGGGTTGACAAATACCTCCGAAGAGTATTCCATCCACACGGTAGTACCCAGGCAGACAGGACTGAAAGCAACGAGGGGAAAAAAACAGTAGCGTTCTGTGTGTTAAAAGAACACATCAAAACATTTTCAAAGAGCCCACTTCTGACCACCCACCATCTGATTCATTCACATTGTGGTAACTGAATGCTCTTTCAACTCTATTGATGTCACTGCAGTTCCTTTCTGGTGGTTGCTTTTTACTTGCACTGGATGAAGGGGATAAGAATCAACTCCATGAAACTTTGATTCAGCTCTTTGTCCCCTGGAGGCACATAAGTTAAGTTTTGTGCAGTTGAATATGTGAAGTTCTTTATTATGGCACAATAAAAAACAGATGTTCTACCTCCTCTGCAGAATCATTAATGATGCTATGGCACAAGGCTTCATACTGAAATTATTTGTCAAAATAATTCTGGCTATTCAGCAGATGGTGCTCTGCCTCCCTAATCTTCTATTCACAGATATATAAGACAAAACCCTGTGCAACACATTTGACCCTTGTGGGATCTTCCAAAGGCTAGCATTCTTCCCTGCTAAGATTCCTTATTGCCTCCATAAACCTAATGACATAAAACAGAAATAAACCGTGCACGATTCAGATCCAGGAAAAGTGCTAGTAATGAGTCAGGTAAGCTCAAAACAGCTTTACAGAGCTTTTACAGCTGTTCCCTCTGCAACACTGAGGTTCTAAAGTGTATCATCATCTTTTAGTGCCACCAAATAGAATTCAAGAAATAAGCTTAAAATTCCATTTAGTGTATCTGGAAGAAAATATCTACAATATTGTGTACAGAATAGTAGACAGCATTTCACCACAGAACATATACTTTTATGACAGTATAATTAAAGGCAGCCTGCCTTTCAAACCTAGGTCCTTTCAGAAAGGAGATAATTTTGCACACAAAACACTCTTAAGAGATTACCTCGCAGGATATTCCTGTGTAACCTTGAGGACATTCACAGAATTCCACATCTGGTGCTGAAGAAAGATCTATAACATTTGCACTTGCAGTATCGAGGGTCACAGAGTCCAGCCTAGGATCAAGCATGAAAACATCACATCATCTGTTTTCCCAAACTTGACTTTGAACAGGATAGTTTGCTTCTAGGGGAACGATACTGCTGAGTACTGTTCTCTGGCAGTGACAGCTGAGGAACAGGTTGTAGAAAGACTGTAATCATAGCCTTATCACTGCATTTGCAGTTCTGGGAGTAGATTTGCCCTCCTCCTGTTATCATATTGTTACTACCATTGTCTCTTCTCCTGCAGAGGTTTAAATAAAACTTTCCCCCTCTCTCAAGGCATTAGAGGTATATCGGTATACGTTATTCCTGTATATCTTGGAGAACAGCTAAAACAGAGATCTGTAGGGACTGATGCAGATACAGCTAATGCTGACTTGAGACTATGGAATGACCAGATAACCCATTCCAGTCTAATTTTCCTATTAAGCACCCCTTAGAGATGAGTAACATCTACAAACATTAAAAGAAATTACAGCCAACGTCTTTACTGGCAGGCTTTCAATAGTCACTGATGGATTAACTTGTCACATACCAAAATAAGCACACTGTTGAGAGTTTCAGAGGTACTTCCCTCTAACAAAGCTGTCATTGTAATAAGCCTTTTACGCAGTATTCCTTTAAAGCAGAAAACAATGGTTTTGCTACCAGATATCTTTAAAACAACCAACTGCCTTTTTCCACACATTCCGCATGGACATATTTAGGGGACAAGACTGGTCTTGAGCAAATTGAATTATTATTTTTTAAAATAAATTTTCAATGTAAAACTTTAGGAATACTGCGACTATTAATTGTGTTTCACATGCACAAAAATAATGTAAGTATATAGATTAACTTGAGTATTTTCTCTCCCTCACCTGTACACAGCTTTTTTAGCAATGTTGTAGTTGGCCCTGATCAGAAGATGGGTCATGTTTACCAGAACAGTCATCAACCTTTCCCGGTCTATAGCTTTTCTTGTATTGAAGTCTATGAAATTCTCTGATACAAATCTCACTGCATTAGAGTATTCCTCATATGGCTGTAACGATAAGCCTGCTGCTCTTGTACTCAAAATCTGCCCATTACCCTGAAATTTGAAAGACAGGGAAAACATTTTCCATATTTGCATGCAAATTTTATTCAGCAATTACATTTAGTGTCAGATTTACATCCAGATAACACAGAGAAGAGGTAGATTTCTTGTACTAGAAAAAAAGTAAGCAAAAGGTTTGCACTTTCCATGGCTTCAGGAAGACTACAATCCCATTCTCTTTTGGTTCAGAGACTTTGGAAATATTTGATTTGCTTTCGGAAAAAGAATGAAATTAAATTTCAGAAATCAAATTCCTCTACAAAACAGAATCTCTTTTCTCCTTTGTTCTATTGTTAAGTATGTTTTACAAAGTAATGCTTTTTTGGAGATGCCTGGATTCAATAGAAAACTTTTCAACTGCAATATAAATCTAGAAAAGTAAGTAATCAGCAAGAACATTCAACTATTTCCTTCCTAAATCCTTCCAGCTTATTGTAGTTTCTTTTGTAAACAGAGCTTTGTACAGTTGGTAATGAACACCTCATCTGCTTTACACAAACCTTAAAATTTAATTATTTGTCACTTAAAACTAGTATTGCATACCTAAAACTTCAGAGAAATAGAACAGTAGTAGCAAAATCTTGGTAGTGACTTTTAAGAAGGGACTTAAAACTGACAGAACTACTATTATAGAAATATTATTTTATTATCCTTTTTTTTAACCCCTTCATAGATTCCTAATAATGTCTATATAGTAACAAGATGAAAAAAATCCACCTGAATGATGACATCCACACTAGATACTATATCACTGTCCACACTCTCCATTGGAATGTCATAAGATACCGTGTACTTCAAGTCTCCACCAAAAGCTGTGAGCTGAAATAACAAAAAGTGAAGTCTTAACAACACGATAACCTCCAACCAACACAAAGAAGTGACATTGGACAGTACAACGTCCAAATTATAGGAGTACATGGGCTTACAAATACCACTTTCCAGGGAAAATTTAACACGTCTGTGTATCAACACAAAGACAAGAGCTGGCTTGTTGCTGTGCAGGTGGGGAAAGCTAGCTGAAGGCTCTACAGAAAATTCAGATAAGTGTCCTCATTGAGTGAAACACCTACAGGACTTTCAACAAAGAAGTTTATGAAACCATCCTAGCCAAGGGGCACAGCGTGTCGGTTATTCACATTCCATACTCCTCTTTTCAGGCTGCTTAGCACCACAACTGCTCCTGACTACTTCAAAGTAAGTTAAAGTGTAGTACCAACAGTTAGACAGATATTAAATGGATAAGAGATCAGAATTTGAGTGAGTGTTGCTCTGTGCGAAACTGCTCCTTAATGTTACACTTCTGAGACTTGTGTTCATTTACTAAGCAACAAGGTTGCACGGGCAAAGAGACTGGACCAAAAATAATCAAACAAGTGAGGTTGCAAGGTCCCCTCTACTCTGCACTGGTGAAGCCACAGCTGGAGTTGTGTGTCCAATTCTGGGCTTCCCAGTACAAGAGAGAGATGGATACCCTGGAAAGAGCCCAGCAAAGGGCCCCTAAGATGATTAAGAGCCTGAAGCATCTTTCATATGATGAAAGACAGAGTATTGAGATTGTCCAGCCTAGAGAAGGCTCAGGGTGAACTCATAAATAGATATAAATATCTGAAGGGAGGGTGCAAAAAGGACAGAGCTAGGCTCTTCTCAGTGGTGCCTGGTTACAGGACCAGAGTCAATGGGCACAAACCAAAACACAGGAAGTTCCCTCTGAGCATCAGGAAACATTTTTTATTAAGAGGGTGACCGAGCACCGGCACAAGTTGCCCAGGGAGGTTGTGGAGCTTCCATCCTTGGACACATTCAGAAGAAGCTGTCTGGACATGGTGCTGGGCAACTGTCTCTAGGTGGCCCTGCTCGAGCAGGGAGGTTGGGCAAGATGACCCCCAGAAGTCCCTTCCAACCTCAACTATTTTGTGATTCTGTTACAAAAATGGTAAACTCAAAGCTTTAAGTAGTAACCAGGGAAAAAGTTAAAGATTAGTTGATTGGGAACTAATAATTAAGAAATGAGAGATGGCCAAGAGGAAGATAAGAGGAATTTAATGGTCCTATCTACTGTATTGGACAAGATGTGAAGGGTGTAAGCTTTGAGGCAGGAGCCAAGAGTATGGGGAATGCAATCATATAAGCTAGTAACGGTCAAGAGAAAAAAAAAGATATTATATTGTGTCAAAGATAGACAGAGAAGGAAGTGGGGAGATGAATAAGCACAAAGAGCAAGAAGAGTGTACTGGGAATGTCTAGCCAGGAACACTCTGATTTGAATAGCAGAGATAAATTGAGAAGTCTGGTAATACTAGGGTTTCTGTGTAAGTTTTAATTACAGAAACTAGAGCAATATGGTGTGATTAAAATAGAGAAACTACGAAGGAGCTTTGACTTTAGCTGACAACTTACTTTATTTCCTAGATACGCCTCAGGTGCTGACCAGTAATAAGTATGTTTCAGTACTTTCACGGCTTCAGTGTTGTTAATACTTATTTGACGGGGTCCATCAAATTGGCTTTGCTGAGGTTGCACACTCCTTGCATTATACAGATCAGTAACAAGCCATCCAGTCATGTCTGATATCTGAAAGAAAGAATAGCAATATTAATGGAGTCAGGCTTTGTGTCACTGAGAAAGCAGCCACTAAACTTAACCTCTTCCTAGATATTCACTCCAACTGATGGATCTGTAACACTTTCATTAACCCAGTCTGACATCCAATAAATGCAAATCTGCCACTGCATACCAGGATTGTCTCTACCTCTTAGACAAGAACAAATTTATAATGTGTGTGATTTTCATCCTCTCAATAAAATTAGCATTATACCTATGTAATTCCCTGAGATAAAATTACAGAACTTCAAGGGCTTTGAGGTCTATCGTCCCCGTTTATAGATAGGGTTGAGCTGGAGGAAAGTTAAATCGAGTCCCAGAAGAGAAAGCAAGATGAGAGAACTTTGTTCTTCTCACTGAAAGAGTTTTATACAAGCATCTTAGAATTTCAGTTAATCTGATGTTTTTCCTCTCTTTTTATTGGTACACAAAACAGGAGATTAAAGCATGACCAGCTCTGCAAAGATATGGAAAGAATTTGGTGGAAAAATAATGTCCTCTAAGCCCTCTAACTCAAGAAATGTCTATTCAGAAGATATTTATAATCACCCTATTTTCTACGAAAGAGTATTGGAAATATTGACAGAGGTCACTCTAGCCTTGCCTAATAGGTACGAGAGCAAGGAAACCGGTTTGGGCTCATCTCTTCAATATGCAAAAAGAAACTTTTAACAGCACAAGGTCAGAAAAACCCACATTTTTCCAGTGCATAATTGCAGCCTCCACTACCCAATGCTTCTGGTATTACTGCAAGCCAGTGGGGCCAAAGCCCGCACTGGGATGACATGCTGACTACCTCAGAGCTGCAGAATAACACTGACAATCCATTCCTCCGTAAGGAGACACATGCCAGAACTTGGGAGTTAACTTAGGCGCATGTCAAAGAGAAATATAGTACATTTTGCATCTGCCTGAGGAAAGAATATTAAGTCATGGATATAACGTATAAATACCTGACTGATGGGCCACGTTAGGCTGCCACAGACATCTGAAACCCCAAAGCAGAAACACTCTGTGCAGCCCTGAGGATTTCTTTCTTGCAAATTGTAGAATCCTGGTTTACAGAGATCGCAATTTTCACCTTCTACATTTTCCTGTCAATGGCATACAACATTTGTTTCGCATCAGCATTATTATGGTAACAAACACAGTGGATTAGATGGGATTTAGGCGTAACAGCATTCAGAAGGTTATAAAAGAAAACAGATTTCAGCACAGCAGGATTATTGAATAAGACTCAGAGCTCAAAACTAAAACTGATTGGAAAAATTCATCAGAATTTGCCAGTTCATCAAAATCAAAACATGCTCTAGCAAGGGCTCTATTGCAGTGAAACTTTAGCACATGAGCAGGGTTTGGAAAGCTTCTGCCAGCTTGCCAGTCTACTTCTCTCGTAGCTTGAATTCATAGATTGCTCTGGAGAAAAGTTCCCCTGTTTACTGAAACCAGATAGTCTACGTACTGTATAGCTCACCTTTAAGGTCAGACTCATGCAGCTATCACAGCCAGCTCCAAGACAACAGTTCTTCAACCATTTATTCATACTTTTACTCTGATCCCCATTACTGCTGCCACCTCTTTGTAGAGGAACGTCACATACACTTATGCAAGCTGTCACCTCTTCCTCCTAATATGCTCTGGCTAAGGTACAGAAAGTCCTACTCCCAGAGTAGAGGTGCTTCACTCCTGTAGCTCCTATCACTGGCCTGCTGACTTCATACCATGCAAACTGGGTAGTTCAGAGGATAATGCTACATACCTCTTTCAATATAGAATTTACTAGGAAAAAAAAACAAACAACGGTGCACCCAATTTTTTCTCGTGAAATTTGTACAGACAATACGTAGTTATTTATTCAAACAGTTTAGACAATTGCTGTGGACAAGCAAATCAGTAGAGAAAATATTCAGTAAATGCCCACAAAGCTGTGCAAATAGTTGATCTCTGTGGGTATTTCTACACGGTAAGGCACAGAACATTTCTCGCTGCCAGGGACGAGTTTCTGACCATGTCCTAGCTTCATATTAGGACAAGACCTGGACACGTATCACACCCCCACCTCAACCTTTGGTTTCCACTATGGGAAAATTCCACTACAAAGGCAAAGAGAACTTTACAGGGGACCCCACAAAGCACCCTGATACATATGATTAGGACATCAGGACTGTAGGGCATCCAGCGAAGCATACCTGTCATGTTATTTTGAGGAGTCCTGTATGAGCTCTGCATTGGAATTTGAAATGTAAAGCCTATGGACCAAATTCTTCTTTCAGAAGCAGTTACCAGAGTAACTTCAGCCAAAATAATCACTCCAGATTCCAAGCTTACATCATATTTGGTCCCATGAAGCAAATTTCAGGCTTATCAGAGAGAAATCTGAGACCTTTGGTGGACAACACTACCAACTGTCTCTTCTTCTGGACCAGTGTTTGGCATGTCAAGTTTACATAAGACCTCTCTAAACAGGTAGGTTATATGCTTTTGTAAGCAAAGGACAAACTGTTTTTGCAAACCATATGAAAAATTTATTATCCCCAGCTCTGACTCAAAGGCTGAGGATGACTGCTTTCTATTTCTTAATATCCAAACTTGAGAAAAGTCTCAGAGAAAGGGCCTCCTGAGATAATGAGATTTTAAAATTTTGGATTTTTACATAAATGCTATTTGTATGCTCTTTTCAGGTTTTTTATTTCTCGGTCTTCAGGATGCACTTGGATCACACATTTCACTTTTTCTCTGTAACATTATTAGACAGAAATTATTGTTTATTTCTTAATGAAAAATAAGAATCTTACCCAATGACTAGACCTCAAGAGCTGTGTTTCCCAAAAGATCAAATATTATGAAATTTAGAGTATAGAAAGGAATAGCTTGCACTACTATGTGTTCATGGAGACTGCACAGGCTTAGAAACTCTGCCTCCTTCATTTGATATTTGGAACACATAACTTTCCTCCTTCCTTCCTTTCACCTCTATAGGTGGGCTGCTGGCTCGAGACGTTCTCAGTGATCTGGCCTAAAAAGTCGCTATGCCAGGCTCATGCCCACAACAGCACTGAAAGAAGACAGTTTCTTGTCCAGTTTATACCAAAATTTTCACCAATTAGCTGTATTGACTGATATAGTGTTACTCTAGCTCAAAATCAGGCAAAATGGTCATATCTCCTTTAGCATATTTAAATTGGCCATTGGAGCTACTTCTTTCTTCCAGACTCTGGTTATTTATATATTTGATATTTTGGATGAGATAAATTATGCAAAAGGATTAAGAAGTTTCAGAAAAATTGTCAAACAAACCACAGGGGTTTTGGCTCCTGTTCACTGTCACACTTGGCAACAAATACATAAACTACTAGCTAACATTTGGTTCAGAAAATTCAGTATTTATTGTAATAAAGTTCAGCAGAATCTACAGCTGCAAGACATTTCAATGGCTTTGGATATTTACCAAAAAATAAAAGGCAGCTGCAAAATTGCTCTTTTTAAACATTTTTTTATGGTTTATATTTTGTAATCAAATAATTAGATCATATTTCATACATACATCTAACCTAATTGTTCCAATAGTTCTTTCCAAATGCACACTGTTTATTCACACAAAGCAGATGTTATGAACACATCCTTTCTTTACAAGAAATCAGTGACTTTGAAGAGAAATATCAGCTCATCCCTAAAACCAAACCCAGCTAGGCATACCGTCATTCTCTCTGTGATTCTACCTCACACTCACATGTGCAGTTATTGTTTGATTTTAATGTCACTTTGGCCCATAATTATAGAAAATGGTGTATCTGCAACATACAGAAATATTCGACATAAATTATCGTATTTTTCAGTACAGAGAATGGTAATTTTAAGCTCTGCGTTGTCAGGTGTATAGTTACACCAGGTTACTTTCTATAAAAGGAGTGATCTCTCCAATTAATGAAGTAGTTTCTCTTATTGGAAAGGAGTTTACAAATCAATGTACAGATATTTGATTTTAAACAAAAATTACAGTTTAATACTCACTTTGCAAATACAAGGTTCTGTACACGGATCTTCATTAACGCTACCAATCAGGCTGCAGTTACAACGCAGGCAGTTCGGATAGCCCCGATACCCAAACGCACAGCGATCACATTTTTCTCCTGTGTAACCTTCTCTGCATTGACACTGACCTGGCCAAGTCCCTTGAAAAGCAGAAATTGAGAAATAAATAAATAACAGCAGGCAGTAGGCTGTCTTCAAGATGTCTCAGAAGGTGCAAGTAATTCAGCATTCCTTTTTTATTATACTCCATGTTATATTCCACACAGATACTTGGCATAATGTCAGTCTCACCACCTATTTTTAAATTTTTCGAGTACCAGATGCACAGAAACTGCAGCAAAATGGATTCTGTGACAGCTGTAACAGCATTCATATACAACAGTGTCAGATCTCAATCCTTCACATTGTTTTATAGAGTCAGAGTCTGCCATCCCCACACAAGAACACATTCAGGGACCTGACATCCTTTAAAATCCTAGAAGTATGTTATGCCTCAACTCTCCTTCCTAAATATTTACCATGGTTTTGAAGTGATACCTAACTGGCAGCCATTCACAAGTAGATGGTGTTACCTCAAACTTCAATGTCCAGAAATACAGTCAAATATGAAGTTTAGAGAAAAGGTGCTTCCCACTCCCTTACCACGCTGTGAGTCAGAATGATGCTCATCTTTAACGCAGTCAGAACTCAGAGAGCCAAATAGGTCGCAGTCACAGGGATAGCAGGGGTGATCCTCATAGGGAGAAACCTACAAAATAAATCTTCTCTGTCAAGTAGCCAAACTATTAACTAGGAAAAGTAAAGTTACCCATGTTTCTTGTCTGGGATCACTGGAACTAATACAAATGAAGACTGGAAAAGCTAATATACAGTAATAGATCAAGGGACTAGTTTAATTTTAGCAAACAGAAGATTAGGGATTGCAGCCTAGAAAAAAAAACACAGGAATAGAATTTGGTCTCCAATAGCACAAACAAAGGTATAGTAACTGCTAAAGGCTGGAAGCTGAAGCCCAACACATTCAGTCTAAGTAGACATTTTTTTCATGTAACAGCAATTAACCACTGTGACGGTTTGCCAAAGATTATGGAAATGTTTAAGAATGAATAGATGCTTTTTGCAAAGATAATCTATTTCAAAGAGGAAGGAAATTAAAGAAAACCTTGGCTCTGTGTTCAATGGGAGGACAGATTATCTATTCATGAAGATTCATTCTGACTTCATGATCTGTACATCTTTGAAATATAAGGCAATGCAATTCATATGACAAGGATTCTATTTTCTTTCAGGGAAAATTTTCCTTTGAGGTGCTTCAGATGCAAAGCAAATCAGTAATGACCTCTAGATACACATTTATTGGCTATGAGTTGATTGAAGACTTTTCTTCAATGTTTCTTATAGCAAGTGAATCATCAATCTCTGACTCTGGTTTGCTTCTTTGGATGAGCTGTACGTGCTCTCTAAACATACTGCTGCAGACTCACCCTTCCTCTCTGCATCAATTTATGCTGGATTTCTAAAGCACGAGGTTTCCAAAATATGCATGAACCTGTCAAAGCAAGACCTTCAGTATGTCTCATTATACAGAGACCTTTAACATTGCAAGAAGTTCATATGTTTAACTCACATCTTAATAAATGTCTTCTGTGGAGTTTAGGTCATTTTTCCAAAGAGTGACACTTGTCAATAAACTGGAAAGTACACAGGCTCAGAAAGCGCATATTCTACAATGATCATGTCAAGAAGAAAAAGAATACTTGTTGCAATATCTCATGACACAAAGAGTCTGATCTGAAAACCATGTAAACCTTTTTAACACTGGTTTAGAAGGGCTGATATAGGATGGTACACAATTCTGGCACTTCTGAAGACACTGAAACTTCAATACTGGCACTTTTTAGAGATTTATCCACAGAAGAAATGGGTTTCCTTTCAGAATATCTACATTCCCACATTAAGACTTGAAGTTTCATCTTCAGTTATTCTTTTCTTCTCCAACAGCTTGACCTGCCCTCCCACACAACTGGACAAGCATTTTGTTTTTCTCTGAAAGTTTTGGTGGTATGTCATCCATAAAAAAAAAAAAACTCTACAGCTTTTAGCTATTCCGCAACTGATAAAAATATGTGTATTAATTACAATGAACTGAAATACTCATCATCGTTGTAATTCACCAAAACATTAGAATGGTATTTTCAAAATCTTACTTTGTGTGGTCTAAAATATCCATCAGCACACATTTCACAGTTGATCCCAGTAGTATGTTGAGTACAGTTTAAACACACGCCACCTCCTATATACTGGCCATGAATATCCATGCTCCTTTTCTGATCTGCAATACTCTGATTGTAATAACAATCTTCTGCTTTGTTATGACAGTTGCACTCTGAGAAGGAATGGAAAAGAAATCCGTTTTTTTATTTACATTATATAACAGTTCCTATAATACTGACATTTTTCAAAGTGGAAAATGTAAGTAGAAGAGCATAGCAATTCATCTCAAAAGCACGCTTTTTTCTCTTTAACCATGCTTTAGGCTTCAGCCCTCTTGATACACTGTATTTTTTAGCAAGTAAGCCCATTTCAAAACCACTGTCACCACTTTAATAGCACCTTTTTTAACAGTATTTTGTAGATCTCACTAAGACAATCCTGTCAGGACTGATGTCAATAGTGATGTGTGCTATTACCAACAGTTCTTCTTCCATTTTCTGTCGTCTGCACTTCAGAAGAAAAATCTGCCTAATTCTTCTCATATTTGTATCATAGACAAAAGTCTGAGAAGTCAACAAAGCCAGTACACAAGTAAAAATCTGAAATGAAATGGCCAAAAAGGAGTGTCTTTCAAAACATTTGTTATTAGAATAAAGTTTTTTATCTGACAAAATTTATGATCAATGTAAGAAATTTGCATTTCAAGCAGCTTACAAAATGACTGATGTAAACTTGCTAGTTTTTACAGGATTATAATAAATCACCAAGTCTCTTTGAAAAAGAGACTCTAAAAGCTTTACTACGTAACAACTCCACTAGGCAGGGAGTCATACTGGATAGAATATTTAAAACAATTTTAACAGTTATGATTAGAAGTAGGTCCTCTACCTTTAAACGATCCCATTAAGATAGTTGTTAGTTTGTGGATTTTTCTTGGGAATTAGTGTAGATCTGTAGGAAAAGCAACCTCAAACAAGAATGTAATAATAAGTCTTTATGAAACTACCTAAATCTCTGCGTATACTTACTCTCACATTTGTTCCCAGCAGAAATGGTTCCTGGTCTCCACGGTTTCTGGTGGTAGCCTGGACAGCACTTGTTACAGCTCTCTCCACATGTGTTGTGTTCACACTGGCACTGCAATTTCTAAGAATAAAAAATTCACTTTCTTGAAATATTTTTAAATGGATAATTTAATTCATGTTGCCAAAAGACTGCCTCATATCAGACATACTCCAAAAAAGTGAAGACCCACAAATACCCCACAATTAGCATTAGACTGCTCAACCATGCTATATCAACTAGTGGAGAATAGCCTTTCAAAAAAAGGAGGGACAAATTTCCTGTGTTGCAAGACAGACTACTTCTTGTTGTGCCCCTTGAGTTGTTTAAATTTAACACCAAAGAGTTTGCTTCAAGAAAGTTACATTATCAGAGACGTTGATATGCTTTCACAGAAAAGGAAAAAAATTACAGCAAATAATTTGTGTGCACCATATGGTAAGATCTCTTTTAGCCTCCTCTTTCTCATTCTCCTTAGGCAAAGTATTTAAAAAAAAAAAAAAAAAAAAGGAAAAGTTGTTTTGTGAAAATAAATCAATAAGATCAAAGAATACCTTTGTGATTTCATCCAGAGGGCAGCTTCGAGCATGGCCATAACAAATACACATGCCACCAACAGAGATGTCCTTTATTGAATAGTAGTACTACAAAAAACAAAGTTGAAAAAGGGATGAATAAAAGACATCGATATGTATTTGCGTCTTCCTCCCTACTCTGGAAAATAAAATATCAGTATTCGACTATTTTGTGACTTGAAAAATGCCAAAATACCAAGAAAAATAAAAGAAGTTTTGAATTTTTGCCACTTGGGGAAACCTTCCATTTTGTGATTCCCTCCCCTGCCATGTTTTTCTTCATTGGTACAAAACAATAACTGACTTTTAATTTTAAATAAGTATGCACAATCCCTCAGCTTCAAGAAAGACTACCGAATGCAATCTCAGTCAAAATTTACTTGTAAAAAAAAAAATCCTTTTTTCACCCTATAAGAAGCCATGAAGCATAACAAATTGCTATATTTTAATTTCAGCCTGGGTAGTAAGAATATGCTTTCCTAAAATGGGAACTGTGCCTTCCCTCAAAACCAGAGTTTGTGCACTTGCTTCCAGACCAGCTCTTTGCTACTAGTGTGTAGGAAGTGTATTATTCTATCCAAATTCTTAGCTTAAAAATTGGTGATACAGCAGACTACAATCCATTAATATTGCCAGGTGGTGAGCAAAACCAACATACATAAGGAAAGGATTTAATTTTCAAGGCAAGGAAGAGGCAGGAAATGACCATCTGGGTTCAGTTACAGCTGCAGTATCAACATGGTTGGCCTCTTTGTATCCTGGGAAATATGTACTACAGGGGAATGAAAAAGAAACACTTTTTGAGGCTACTTCTAAGGAAAGAGTTCAAGACTTTCAGACCTAACAACCCTACAGTCCTCTGGTTCAGGAAGAGGTGGCGGCCCTGGGTGGTCAGACATGCTGACTCCTGGATTGTTACTTCTTTGAAGGATCTTGGAGCTGGAGCAAACTAACCTCTTTGATTTCATACTTAATTTTTCATGTTTTTAAATTTTTTATTATGTTTAGGTTTTTAGTATTTTTTCTAATGTTATTGGCTTGAATTACAAAAAACATTCAGGGACTTAGCATGAACTGTAAGTCCTTAACTGCAGAGAAGGAGGTCCAGACTGAGAAAAGGAGGACAAAAGCAGAGCTGTATTTCTCACTGCATTCCCTGCTTCATCTCCTTTGATTTCTGTTTTCTTAGAACTCACAGTGTATAGCTCACAGCAGCTGCGTGCAGCTTGAAGGGGAGACCAACACTAATCAAATGCTACAGACAGAAATAAATAAATAAACAGAACGCAGAAATGAAGGTGCTAAGGAACATTTAGAAAAGTTCTGCCCTTTTACAAGACTATGTACAAGAAACTAACACAACTGGTATCAACAACTGGATGTAAAGCCTTCAAAAACAATAAAAACACAATCCAGAAAGCTGGAAGTGATTACTTTGGTTGTATTTGGTTGCACAGTGAGACACAAGGTGAGACATTAGGATTTGGGAACCCTGTCCAATAAAACCCACGTCTTGTTAAGACGAAGATGTGTAGCTTTTCATGCAAAACTGCACTAAGTAGTGCTAGGTAGGGTAGTACTAAGCCCTGGTTTGTACCACTGTGTGTGGTACAAAAGCAGTGGGAATGTCTGTCCTCAACATCCTTGTTTCCCAGTTGTATGTTTGTATGCTTCCATGTAGGGCGTTTCTTCTTGGGATATATTTCTTGACATTACAATACTATTAACAGACCTAAATGTCAACCAGCCTGCCACACAGGAACATGTCACGTGCTCAGGCTATGTATTAACCATTTCCCTATGGCCAGCAAGGCACAGCTGGAGCAGCTGTCCAATACTCTGCACTTGCAGTCTCCATGCTAGCAATTCCCATATAGGGCAGGCAGAACAATCCAGATTTTATGCTTTAGAAATGCCGCAGCTGAATGGGCACCTCCACGACCAAGGTAAGAGTGGGGCTGCCTTGAAAGTACCCACCAAACCCTGACCAAATCCAAGTTCTTTTCTCCGTTCTATACCCATTTATCCAGCCAGACCGCAAGAGTCCTGCTGCTGTGCAAGGAAGAGTTGCCTGTGGATGTTCTTCAAGGCAAATAGGTACAAGGGAGGGGAAGAGGAAACATTTATCATATTCTTCTATCCTGATCAGAAAGCCTGCTTTATAGAAAAACTTGAAGCCGCTGATATCTTAACCTATGGGTCTGAGGCAAATTAAAAAGAGGGTCAAAAGGGCAAAATACAAAGCAGAAATACTGCAAAAAAGTTAAGTCATGATAGGTACTGTTACTCCAACACTGAATTTCCGTGACAGCTTGAAGAAGTCAGCCTAAGTGCTTGGTTCCTCAGTTTCCCCTGTTTTAATATCAAATGTGTAAAGATCAGTTAATACTCTCCAGAATTCTATCCAAGTGTTTTCCATTATAATTAATTCATGGGCTTTAAAACAATTGATTACAACAGCATTAAAAAAAGATGAAGAAAACTCTCATCAGACATCAAAATTCACAACAGCAAGGTTTTCAAATAATTATTTTTATGAATCAGAGCACTGGGTCCTGAAATCCTTGATACATCAGAAAAGGTACTGCAGTTGCGTCAAGAGCAAGCCCAAGTGACATTTCCATCAGCCAAACCACCTTTTTTACTTGGCTGATAAAGAATCATAAACTCTGCTCCTAGCATAAAACATTTTCACAAACAAATCAAACAACAAGTAAACAACTAAAAAAACACCTCTGAAAAGAATTTTTCAAAGTTGTTTCTGACAAGGTATTGTTGCTAATAATGTCAAAGGGAAGGCAAGAATTATGTAATAATTTATCAGAATAACTCTTGTTTATGAATGGCAAGGATCGTGTACTTCCTCCTCAGATAGATCAGAAAAGGCTTTCCCATTTATGAGCAATGAGCTTACCCTTCTGGTAACGATGGGGTCCAGTTCTTTAGGATCATTGTGGCTGAGAGTCATGAGGTCAGCATTAAGGGTTCTGATACGCTGCAGTCGTAGGCGGATGTATCGTGCAGAAGTAAACTCCAAAAGCTTTGGTGAAGGATCATCAGCACTAGGCCTACCGTTGATCAGCGACGTGTGAATCTAGAAAAAGGGACTCACTTAATCCTAACATAACTGTGATTTATTTGCAACAACCAACACCTTAGTGTGAGAATTAAAAACGTAGAACAACTCTGGATGGTGAGATGTTAAACTAATTGGAATTTATTTTCTTCCCCACCCTCTACCTGGAGGTAGCATTCCTGCTTCCTGACTCTCCCAGTTCTGAAACTAAAGCTCTCAACTCATCACAGTGTCTCAAGTCTCCTGGACTTCCGTAGAGATAGCATAAAGAGAAAAACAGTACCACAGGCTAGTCCTCAGTTGCCCCAATCTTCCTCCCTCTCCCTTATTGAGATGGAACATGTAACTCTGGCCATAAGCACAGTTTTACCCTTCTGGATTTCTCCTCTGCAATTTTTAATGATCTCATTGCAAAACATAATATTGCGCACATGCTCAGTCTGGGGTCATTAATCCTTGCTGGGACAGGGCTGCCCAATCAACAAGGAAAACTCCGTGATATGAGAGAGCAGCGGGAAGCCACAACAGAGATGACAATTGAAAGCAAGGGGCTGCCACCACAAACCAACCCATCTGGCCTCCCTCTTTCTTCCACAATCCCAAGCTGGCCCCACTAAGAACCTTTTTTTGGTATCAAGATGCACAATTTATTCTGGTAACAGCCCCCTCCTTCTTTCCAAAGCAACTTAGGAATGCACAAGGATTTAGTCTCACATGGCCATGCAGTTCTTGCTGCATTTCATGGGAGAAACTGCAAAATGAAACCCTACATGCCACAGACAAATGCTGAACAGTGCATCTGGTGTCCAAAATATAAAAAAAGGGTCATGCTGTGGGCTTGTCAGCTTGTCATGCTTTAGAAAGCATGGCACATCCTCATTTATGCAGAGTAATTTTATCTCTACTCTTGAATTTACAGTTTAAACTTTGTCCATTACTGTCAAATCTTCCTGCTGAAAATATTTCTAAATATTAAATATTTCACTTATTTTTTTCATTTTGATCTTAATTATATAGCAGAGCTAGGAGTTTCCTAGACAGTAATTGTGTTATTTCAAAGATAGACAAACAGAGACCAGTAATGGAGTTCACACTCCCAAAATTACAATTCTGCCATTTATGGACTATCACCATTCCTTCTAAATATTCTAACATATTGTGTTCAAATAATTTCACTTTTCTGATAGCCCATTCAGAAACTATCCATCATCCATTTTCCAATCGCAGAATAACAGTTACGAAACCCAAAACTTTTCCAGGTCTGATCCTGCAATTAACACCATCTCATATAATATGCAGCTCTCACAGAAACACAGAGAATTCTTCTAGTCCATTTCCTATCCCAAAGCAGGATTTACTAGATATTTATTAGAAGCTTGATCAATCTGTTTTTGAAGACCACTGTTGGTCACTCTACAGTCATCTAAGGCAATCTATTCCAGCCCCTTCTGGCTTTATTGTCAGAAACATTCCCTATCTCTAAACCATGTTTTCTTTGTTGCAGTTTCAGACCGCTTCTTTGATCCTAGCACAGACATGCAGAACATTCCTCTTTGTATGCATGTTTTACGCAACTGAAGACTGAACATGCCCACCTCATCTCAGTCTGCTCTCTCTAGGCAAACTGGTTGTTATATTTCATTCAGAAGTCATGTTTTCTGCTGGGAATTACAAGACAGACTTATTGGCCAAATATTCGAATATCACTGCACTGCTTCCACTGGAAATAAATAATACATATATACTCACTATAGACAAGCCCAACTTTAGCATGAAGCACCACATCCTACTCTCATTTACCCTTTAACTACAGATGTAGAATTTGCTGGGCTCAGTGCAATCTTTCGATTTTCACAATAAAGAGAGGAGGATCCAACCATGGCATTGGGAGCTCTAGCACTTTGTCCTTCCTTTTTACCCCTTAGAATCCAGAGATGTAAGGATCCAAAAAGACCTGTTACAACCAACTGGCCATACTTCCTGTGTGACACCCTTAATTTCATTTTACATAGTCTTTCCTGTCTAAATGTCCAATTCTCTGGTAATACATATTCCATCTACGCATTAATAGTGCCTTCAAGGCATGAAACGTGAAACATTATCCACAATTTAAAGTTATCTACTGGCCTGACCAATAGAAATTCTGTAATAATACACTGTAATTTCTATAGAAACAACAGAGGGATCTTTCCTACCAAGAAAAGGAAGAAACAGTAGTGATAGATACTAAGACATTAAGGAAGAAAAAGAATGATTCTCCATGTATACTGCTATATTTGGCTAATATCATGCTTATTTATGGCTTATATACACTGATATATTTGTACTGTATATTTTTTGGCTTACTTGTCCTCCATAATTCAAGATCATTTCCAAACAACTACAGTTTAAGCCTTGGAATTCATCATGAGCCCTGAATTCATTATGTAAATATCTGGAAGCAGATCTTCAAGTAGTATAAATCAGGTAAACAACAGAGCTTACAGCAGAGCACCTATACCTCTTCAAATCTGTGAAAAATCTAGCAGTCAAACCGGAAAAATGTCTGATTTGGCAAAAAATGTTATGATTAAATGACATCCACATACAGATATCTGGTCCTTTTAACCTTCCCTTTGTTTCACACCAGGGCACTACAAGCTGACTGCAGAACATTGGGATGCTAACAAATGCTGGATATAAAGCAAGTGCATGTAGAGATCAGCTGTAGTCTGGAAGGAATACAGAGAAATCGTCTGAGCAACCAGGGATCAGGTTGCTAAAGCCCTGATAGAATTCAATCAGGCCAGGGACATAGAAAGCAACAAGAAAAGCTTCTATAGGTATGTCAGTGATAAAAGGAGGACAAGAGAAATTGTGGGCCCTCTCCAGAAGGAAACAGGAGACCTGGTTACCCAGGATATTGAGAAGACTGAGGTACTCAATGATTTTTTGCCTCAGTCTTCACTGGCAAGAGCTCTAGCCGTACTGTCCAAGTCACAGAAGGCAAAGGGAGGGACTGGGAGAATGAAGAACCACCCACTGTAGGAGAAGACTGAGACCGTCTAAGGAACCTCAAGGTGCGCAAGTCCATGGGGTCTGATGAGGTGCATCCGTGGGTCCTGACAGAACTGGTGGATGAAGTTGCTAAGCCGCTATCCATCATATTTGAGAAGTCGTGGCAGTCTGGTGAAGTTCCCACTGACTGGAAAAGGGGAAATATAGCCCTCATTCATTTTTGAAAGTGTAAAAAGGAAGACTCAGGGAACTACAGGCCAGTCAGTCTCAACTCTGTGCCCAACAACATCATGGAGCAGACGCTCCTGGAAACTATACTACAGCACTTCGAAAAAAAGGAGGTGATTGGTGACAGCCAATACAGCCTCACTAAGGGCAAATCGTGCCTGACAAATTTGGTGGTCTTCTATGACAGGGTTGCAGTGTTGATGGATAAGAGAAAAACAACTGACATCATCTACCTGGACTTGTCCAAAGCATTTTACACTGTCCTGCATGACATCCTTGTCTCTAAATTGCAGAGACATGGATTTGACAGATGGACCACTCAGTGAATAAGGAATTGGCTGCATGGCTGCACTCAAAGAGTTGCAGTCAACAGCTTGATGTCTAAGTGGAGACCACTGATGAGTGGCTTTCCTCAAGGGTCAGTATTGGGGCCCATGCTGTTTAACATCTTTGTCAGCAGCACCAACAGTGGGATTGAATGCACCCTCAGCAAGTTTGCTGACGACACCAAGCTGTGTGGTGTGTTTGACACACTGGAGGGAAGGGATGCCATCCAGAGGGACCCTGACAGGCTTGAGGGGTGAGCCTGTGCGAACCATGAAGTTCAGCAAGGCCAAGTGCAAGGTCCCGTACATGGGTTGGGGCAATCCCAAGCACAAATACAGGATGACTGGAGAGTGGATTGAGAACAGTCCTAAAAAGATGGACTTGAGCATGTTGGTTGACAAGAAGCTCAACATGAGCCAGAAATGTGCACTTGCAGCCTAGAAAGCCAGCTGTCTCCTGGGCTATATCCAAAGTATTGTGGCCAGCAGGTGGAGGGAGGTGATTCTGCTCCATTCTCGTGAGACCCCACATGGAGTACTACATTCAGCTCTGGAGTCCCCAACACAATAAGGACATGGAGCTGATGGAGCGGGTCCAGAGGAGGGCCATGAAAATGATCAGAGGTTTGGAGCACCTCTTCTGTGAAGACAGGCTGAGAGAGTTGGGGCTATTCCGCCTGGAGAAGAGAAGGCTCCAGGGAGACCATCTAGCAGCCTTCCAGTACCTAAAGGGGGCCTACAGAAAAGCTGGAGAGGGACTTTTTACAAGGGTGTGTAGTTATAGGACAAGGGGCAATGGTCTAAACTAAAACAGGGTACATTTAGATTAGATATAAGGAAGAAATCCTTCACTGTGAGGCTGGTGAGGCACTGGAGCAGGTTGCCCTGAGAAGTTGCGGATGTCCCATCCCTGGAAAGTGTTCAAGGCCAGGTTGGATGAGGCTTTGGGCAACCTGATCTAGTGGAAGGTGTCCCTGCCCATGGCTGGGGGGTTGGAATTAGATGATCTTTAAGGTTCCTTCCAACCCAAACCATTCTACGATTCTATGGTCTTCAGGACTTCCTATAGCCCCAGACCTAAGTTCAATAGGTTGGCCAGAAAGAATTACAGAATAGTAAATACATGTATTTTCAAAAGGATGCCAAGATTCACTAATACAGGTTGTGAGATACTCTGTGCAGGGAATATTTCTGTCTGTCGTTCCAGCTATGAAGGAGCAGTCTGACCTTTGTGAACAACAGCTTTTACACAGTACACAGCAATTTAATTCTGCCATTTTTCATGTTCTTATGTTATGTTTTTATGTTACTGCACTGAGAAAATAACCTATGTCCTAGATAGTATCAACCAATTAATTCTGTGTACACCAGGAAAAATAAATGAGAAAAAAATGTCACTAACCTCAATCTCTGGCATTCCTGGGTTTGGAGTTATATGGTTATATATCAGACCATATAAACCATATAAACCACACAAATTAAAAGAGGCACTGTTCATACGGAGTCAAGCTAAGGGCTTTCTGGTTAATCGTGTGGAGAGACAGGTTAAGTTTCTTTGTCTATTCCATCTAATCTGTGGGGTATATGCTTACACCACTGCAACAAACACTGGAGTAAACCAAACAGACTTGATGTTACTGAATTTCATTGTTTTTTTCTTGCTGAAACATAGTTTTAATTTTATGTGAAGAAGTTTGACACACTTTAGCCCTTAGCTGCATACACTCCAGTCTTTTTTTAACCTAGAAATAAAAACATAATGGCTTCTATTAAGACAAGACTTACTAGCATTCTCCATGGGATAACGCTGCATTTATTATCACTCTCTTACGTTATATCATTCACAATGGAATAACCGCTGGTTTTAATGTATCATTTCATTATGTGGCTGCCTCTATGCAATAAATTGCACAAATACCATGAATAGAGTTTGTTAAAAAAATAAAAAAGAATAATCAACAGTGAGGCTGCACAACTCGTAGCTCTTTTAATTATGCTACATCCCTGAAACAATGCCAAGGCTTGTTTAGGAGTTCCAGCTGTGCCGAGCGCTTTAACAGTGTTTGCAGCTTTGTCTGACACAACCAGGTGTTCCTAACACAGGGGTTTTCTTTATTAAATGAAAAACCTGGCAAAACCTAGACCCTCTGTTATAGTCTTTCAGGATAAAGAAACTAATAATACACAGCTAATAGCTACCATCAAATTATGTGGAGAGAGAGAACAAAGAGTTTAGTAACAGGAATACGTAGAGCCAAAGACATGTTTCATCCCAACATTTAAAAGTTTGCTGTACTGGTACAGGATGTAAAGATAGTATCATTAAAGAAGAATAACAGATCATCTGGTAGTGCTGAGGGCGATGAACTCTGTAACTGTAACTCAACTGTTTTCAAATTGCTATCAGTCCATGTTCTTGTTCACAAACCACAAGTGCAAAAGCAAACATACCTCTCCATGTTCCAGGGGAACTAGCCTGGAATAATAGGAGGTGCAGATCACTTCATCATCTCTCTTGTAAGTTGGCGGCCCAATTCTTGGAGTAATATTATAACGAGTTAAACATTCAGTATCGCTAATTGCATAGTACTGCCACGGTTTGAACTCTGTGCCATCTATGGAGCGTTCCAAAATCCAGTTTCCAGGTCGTGGAGCATTAGCGGCTTTGATGATGACATATGCAACTTGAAAGACCTAAAAAAACCCAAGAAGAACATTTTAACACTTTGTTATGCTATAAAAGACCACTAGAAGATAACCGGGTACTAAACTCAAATTTTAAAAGCAGAATATGGTTTGCTTGGAGAGACGGTAAAACTTTTCACTAACAGAAATATGTATAATTTTCTGTCGAAACTCTGAACATTACAACAAAATATTCGTTTATGTGACTAAAAAAGACCAAATGTATTCAGTGCACCACTCTGTGTTAATGTAATAGCTGAAATCTAAATCTACACTTCCAAGATTACTTTAGTATAATATTCTTTCTATGGGAAATGTGCTATTTAGCTTTTCTGAACCACTGAGGGCTTCAAAGAAGTTAGTTGGCTTTTTTTCAAAACAGCTGCAGCCCAAACAACTCTTTGTTTCACATTTTAGTTGGGAGTTTAATCCTCTCAGTAATAGCATTTCTGATAAGCTTTTTACACCCTGTATTACAAATCTCTGTGCATTGCATTTTCATTCTGTGTTAAATTATTTAAGCAGAAGACTATTTACAGACACTACTGAAAAGACACAGAGACAAATAAGATGAATGTGACAAGTATAAGCATGATAACCTTATTTAAGAACAGTAGCTCTTTTAAGATGCGTACCCTCTAAGCTACACAGGTACGTTGACTAATTTTTTAACAATCTTGGGGCTAAAGTGAAATCCCCATCCACACAACAGCTCTGTTCAGCACTTCTGTGAGCAGGCAGGGCAGTAATTAAATTTATACCACCTTTTAAATGACCTTGTCACAGCAGCTAGATAACCTGCACTGGCCTCCAACTAGCTACAGCATTAGACACTAACACTGAAGTGCACTTATTGCAAAGCTACTATCTTCTTCCTTCCTACCTAGTACTCACTACATTACCTCGCTTAAAAAGCCAGTCTTTGCAAATTGGTAAGACTTCTATGTAGAAGTTTAATGTTTTACGTGCACTATAGTATCAAGCCACATTTAGGTGAAAGAAAAATGCCATATTATTCAACCACCTCAGAGGTATATATTCTCACTTGAGCAGAATACCTGGTTAGCTGGTGTAATCATCATAATTCCTGTCTGCATGGGCAGTATTAATACTGTGCTGAGCTCCAATTTGGCAACAATCAGCTCTTTCAGACATTTTAAATTTAAATTTTGGGTTGGGTTGGGTTTTTTGCAATACAGATTAAAGCCAGAGCAAGAATAGCACTTGCCACATAAAAACGCATTTTGATTTTGCCAAATGGGGAAATAAACACACAGAGATAAACAGTGGTTGCATTTTGTGTGCAATTCAGGAAATTGATTTTGAAACACAACATTCTTTAAGTGAACAGAGCTTTGCTTGCAGACATAAGAAAGAAAAAAAGTTGGTGATACTTATCTTCAAATTCTTAGTAGTTTTAATACATTAAAAAAGGTCAAACGATCCCAGTTTTGATTAAAATCAGATGTAACTTAAAACATGGTATTCACTTAGTCTGATTTGCTTTTCAGGCACTCCAGTTTTATCCTTCGAGACATCAAGCGCATACAAACAGAACACTTCCGCTTGTTCCAATAAATACAAAACTTTACGCAAACCGAGGATTTTGTCTGCTGACTTATATGACATTTCAGCAATGCAAGCAGAAGTAAACAAAAAAAGAAGCCAGCTCACTACTTAGCTACAACCTTACAGTCTTGGAAATAAAATTGCTCTGGAGTCTGTGTATCCTCTGTTGTTCAGCACAGCAATCCAGCTTCCATGAATATAACAGCCTCTTTTAAATAAAACTTAACATCATGTCAACAAGCTCCAACTAAAAAAAAAAGCTAAAATACATGCTTTTAAAGGGAAAATAACAGAATCTGAGCAGACAGACTCCAAGTCAAGCAACTGTACTCCCTACATACAACCTGGATTTCAGTGATTCAGTTAGCAGTAGTTTAGTTATATACCTGTTTCACACTGGGTTATGCACAAGCAGAATGTGGGGTATCATCATGTCAGTACCCCTAACCTGAAGACACTTGCATGCGACAAGAGTCACTTATATTAATACATTTTCTCCACCACAGAAAAAAAAACACAGAAAACTATTAAAACTTAGGAAGTTTTATTGACTGAACTTAGGAGCTGCTATGCACCTCCAAGTTCCTTTGAAATCAATCGTTCTCTCAAATGCATAAAAGATTTAAGACTGGAACCTCATTTTTCTTCCAATGCCATGGTAGCAAATTTTCCTCAAAAACTCTTATTTGCATTTTATTTATTCATTTTCCCTCTCTGCTTGCTGTCATCAACTAAACTACTTCCCTACTTATTACAGTCGGCTGAACAACAAACGATCTACTTTTGATTACATTGAGATTTTTCAAGACCCATTATAGTCTGCAGCTGAGGTAGCTAGTTTTAAATCCAGTTCTGACTAGTAACAATGAGCTATCCTTCATCAAAAAACTAACTGCAGCCGCTGCTGCAGAAATAAAAGATATCCACAAGAGTATGCAAGTTAAATTTATTTTAATTATCAACTTTCCTGGTGAAGGGAGAGAGAAGGGAAAAGCCAGTTAAAGGAAAAAAAAATTCACAGCAATTGTGCACATATTCAATGCACAATTCAATAAATTATATCTTTTTCAAGTCAACATATTTTCCAGAAAAATAGCAGCCATGTTTGGTACTTAAGACATCTAGAGACTGATTTTTCCTGCATGTCTAAAGTTCACTCACAGCTGAAATGAAGATATTTGACACTATGAACTCAAAAGAGACATTCAAACAGTGAATGGTTCTATAACATTTAAGTATGCACAGTGTAGAAAACCATTGCTGCCTTTTCCCCTGGATCCTCTCAACTCTCTTCTGTTTACACGCATAGTCCATAGGTACCCAAAAATACTTCATAGGTAAATTTATGGGATAACGAATATCAGCAACATCACAAAAAATTGTCAGCCCCTGAAATAATACAGGTTAAATATAGAAATCAAAGGGTTTTGAATAAGTGCTCCTACAGTAAAGAAGTCACAAGACAACCTATCACTAGGAGTTACATTCTCAGGGATTATGTTCCTAAGCAAGGGAATGAAGCTGGAGGAAGGGATTAAGGTGTTCCCAGTGTTTGCAGATGAAAATGTTTTAAGGAATGTCAGCAGATAGGAGTTTCACAGACATCATATCCCACAGTCTCTACAACCCAAAATAGATCTGAACCAGAAACTCCACGTAATGCAAGCTGATTTTCCAACATCCTCAGAGCACTTCTCTACAGATTTATACTTTTATAAGTTCGTCAGGTTTGAACATCACCGAAGGCAGTTTCTTACCACATTCCACATCCATTCAGTGTCCACCAACCAGCCATGTGATAAACTTGATCTGTGTGGCAAGAGCTAATGATTTGTACACTTTAATTTGACTGCATAGCTTTCCCAGAACTCATTTCCTTATTGAGCTACAAGGGTAAAAAGGGCAAGTCAAAGCAAGTTAACAATTCTCAAGCAGCCATAGATTAAAAATGTCATTTTACAGGCATTTCAATCCCAACTGTAAAGACCAGCCAAACTTGTACTGAAGAACCTCTTCGTAGCAGCAACACCAATGTAACGAGTTACTTCTGCTTTATTTCGCCTTTCTAGTGACCTTGTTTCCCTGAATGCAGACCCAGCAACACCAAGTGCATTACTCTTGAAACAGATTTATAAATGAACCCTTCTCTCCATTCATCAGGAAATTTTGTAAACACAGCCAGCAGTGGCCATACAGGAGATGCTAGCCAAAAGTCCCCATTTCCAAGGGAATGGTCAGCACTCTGCAACGCACACAGATACGTGCCCTGCCAAGCACAGTTTTCCTGGCAGTCTTTTTGGATAAAGGCTCTCGGTTGTACTTCTCAATTTACACAAACAGAAACAATGATAAGGGAAGGTTCTGTCTTTTCATATCTATGAGCATTTGAGCCCCAGGTTCCAAAGGTGAAAAGTTAAATGTTTCTAAATTTGAGAAACGTTTAACCTATTAAGAACACAGGTACCAACTGCTATTTCAAATCTAACCCAAATTCAAATCCAAACTCTACCTGACCTTGAAAGTACCTGAAAGGAGGATATGATTTTAAGACCTCAGGATCATTTCCAGTGTCCTATTGCACACCTTACTGAAAACAGACTGGCATAATGTAAACCATATAATGTAGAAGACTGCAAAATGAATAAGCCTGGAGAAATGTAAGGCTCTTGGCAGACTGATTCCTCCTAGTTTTATAAATTCAGCTAAATCTTTCCCTCAGGATGTGTGCAGAAAGGGAATTTAAAAAACAGCTAGGTATGTTTTTCAAAATAGCATTACAATTCTTGTGGTGAAAATGTTTACTACAAGTAACATTACTCCACATTTTAAGTGAAACTGTAAAATCCATTCTGTTCAGTGCTGTCAACACATGTAAACCTGGTTACCAGAAAAGCCTCTATTTCTCAGATTTTGGTTTACTGTCCAAAAAGTCTAGAATTTATCTATGCAAACTCTCAAAGGGTAGAAGACTAAATGAAGGGATATTCTGAGTATCAGCCTATATTGTTCACAGAAATGTCTTTTTAAGGGATAAAGATGGCTTCAGGCTCTCATTAGAGACTCTGAGGCCTAGCAATTGCTTGCGACATTTTGCTCTGAGGAGTCTGTGATGTTAAAATTGCAAAATAAACTAAACCCAGTAGAATTTCTAGTCTTCTGAATTATTTTTTCCTCCAGATTTTGATTCATTATGTGCAATCATTGTTCTGGAATAGGAAAAAAATCTCATTTTACTCAAGAAGTATGCTGTAAGAATGTACAGATGAGCACCCTGAATGTTGCATCATTAGTTTTACAAAGCCACAAAAGGCTTTTAAGGAAGCTTGCCATGTACAATAAATTAGTATCGGTCCAGTGAAGCCAACCGAATAATATCTTTTTCCATCAGCAAAAGATTTGTCCTTATAGAAATCTCTTCATATTGCTGAATCATAGAATCATTTAGGTTGAAAGAGACCTTAAAGATCATCAAGTTCAGCTGTTAACCTAACACTGCAAAGCCCAAGATAAAAGCTCTGTACAAATCATATTATAATATTTACATTATTTTTTACTTTCTTTTATTTGTTATTTTTATTTATTTATTTATTTGATTTTATTCTTTTTTTACTTTCTTACATCAGCTTCTGAGTGGTAATCCAGTACTCGTGAAATATTCATGAGCTATAACTTAATCAGAAGTGGAGATGTTTTCTCCACTTGATACTATGGGTCTTCCAAGAACAATTCCAAGAACTTTGTCATGTACAAACTTGTGCCTTTTTGCTATGTCTAGTACAAAGTAGCCTTAAACACCTTTAAAAGTCTGAAGCATGGTGATAAAACTGAGGTAAGTATCTTCCATTTAATAGCGTGACAGAGAAATGTTTTACAGCTGGCCCAAGCACACTGCTGACATTTATAACAGTCAGCATTTATTTTAATTCATTATAATTTCACAAAGTAGCTGTCCAGAGGAGTCAAACTCAGGCAAAAATGCTGTTTTTATCTAAAATTGCTGCTGTGCATTTTGTTTCTGTTGAATTGCCAGTGTAGGAAGCACAAGGTCATAAATGAAATCTTGCTATCTTGTACATCAATAATACACCTCATTGCTAAACTACTTTTCCTCCAGTTCTGGATCTTTGCCATACATTTAATGGAAAGGACTGCAGGGGGAGGAGGGAGCGGAGGGAGGGAAGGAAAGACTATCATACATCTGGGTCCTGGAAAGACTGAAAGGTACACCAGAATACGTGTACCTAGTCATTATGATCAATGTGAGCTAAAAAAATCTTGATGTACCTACCTGCTATCCTTATAAAATGCTTAGCATTAATTATAAATAGCACAGAAAACTGCAAAGGAGAAGATCAAACCAGCAATTTCAATACTAATTTATTAGCCAGCCCTCTTTTCTTAATGGAGATTTCATCAACTGCTCTTCAGTCCAGCTGTTTTTAGATAAATAATCTAAGTGCAAGGTAGAATACTAGCTGAAAGAACATCCTCTGTTCCCTTCAACTTTGAGCCAAGAGCTGAATACAGCCAAATAAACAGGACATAGGCTGCGGCCAGAGTTTCACCTAGGGTAAATTGTAGTGTAGCCAGTTTTCAGCAGCTAAGAGAATCTTCCCTGTATTTGCCAGCCAAGGCTAGCTTCCATCTCTCACCTAACCCAACTGCTGGATTGCATCTCTAAACTGTACATTGGTAACAATCCCAAGAACCAATCCATTCCTTACTGCTGAAATTCTGGTAATTACACAAAAAATACAAATAATGAACAGATGGTCATTCTTCATGTCACAAAAGGGTGTGAATATATTGTATATTCTGGCAAGGAAAGTTAAAGGACATATTACTTTAATATGTTACTTGACAGATTTAATGCACAAAGCTCAAAATGTAATAAAAAGTTCTAATGCTAAAGATATACTGTAATACATATAGTTATAGGTACTGACTTTCAGGAATACTTTTAAAAGTCCTAGAAGAGCATTTTAACTTGTCCTCAAGCAAATTATGAAGTAAACATTTGCTGAAAGCACTAGGTCCTTCATAGGCTTTTCTTTGTTACTCTTTACTTGTGCTGACTCGCTTACAGTGAGCACACCAAGTGAGCTCTAACAACTCATTGACTTCAAGCCATCTCTATTAACCAAATCCTTCTCACAGAGCTGTAATTTACATTCAGTTTGCATAGCCCTAGATGCCTTCTGTCTCTCAAACTCTCTAAGGAAAACACAGGAGAAAGGCCCCTGGGGGAAACTTTTCAAACTGAATTAGTGAAACTGAGCGTGGGTCAGGAGAGGAAAGATAAGTATTTGGTGAAAATAGCAACAGCACGAAGGCTGGAGAATAAAAGATTTAGGGGGCAGCTCTGCGGTCTGTTTCCAAAGTGAAAATGTTCCAGGAGAATAAAAAATCAGGCATCTCCTCCTCCTCCATTTTTCTTTCCTGTTTGTCTAAACACAAGCTAACTTCCAATAACAAGAAAGTTCTATCCAAACCTTCTGTCACAGACAAAAGATACCCTGTGATTATTCTCCTAACAGTTCCGCTTTCTAATTAAAGAGCAAACTAGACACTTGTTTAAACCTATGCTTCACTTTAAAACATCAAAGTTAAACCTTCTGCTTTAATCTTTAAAAAACTTTCAAGGAGGGTCTAGAGATCTTGCAAAGCTTGTTACCAACCGTACACCTCAAGCATGCATTTCTCAGTTAGGAACAAAGCTTCTTCCAGAGTTTGGAAGCATCCCCACATCAATAATGGATTGCTGAGCAATGATTCTCAAATAGTTTAGACAGGCCAACACATAGATCTGTTTAAAGTAAAACAACAAGAAAAACCCAAGAAAAACACGTTTTCTTCAGAAATCATTTTGTCTTTTCTTGGAGCAGGGTAGACTTCTGATTATTCCATGTCTAACAGACAAACTAATAAATTAGAAAATGCTCTGTACAGTTTAGCAGCTGTGCTGATTTGGCTGGGGTGGAGTTAATTTTCTTCACAGTAGCTAGTATGAGGCTGTGTGGTTGGATTTGTGCTGGAAACAGTGTTGATAATACAGAGAGGTTTTCATTATTGCTGAGCAGTGCTTGCACAGAGTCAGGGCCTTTCTGCTTCTCACCCCATCCCACAGTGAGTAGGCTGGGGGTGCACAAGGAGTTGGGAGGGGACACAGCTGGGACAGCTGACCCAAACTGGCCAAAGGATATTCCACACCATATGATGTCATGCTCAGCATATAAAATGGGGGGAAAAAGGAAAGGGAGGACATCTGAAGTGATGGTGTTTGTCTTCCCACGTAACTGTTATGCATGATGGAGCCTTGCTTTCCTGGAGATGGCTGAACACCTGCCTGCCTATGGGAAGTAGTAATTAATTCCTTGTTTTGGTTTGCTTGCGTGCGTGGCTTTTGCTTTCCCTATTAGACTGTCTTTATCTCAACCCATGAGTTTTCTCACTTTTACTCTTCCGATTCCCTCCCCCATCCCATTGATGGGGGGTGAGTGAGTGGCTGCGTGGTGCTTAGTTGCTGCCTGGGGTAAAAACCGCTGACAGTCCTTTTAGTGCTCAATGTAGGGCTTGAAGGGTTTGAGATAACACAGGTTTGATTGGAATGTGCTCGATTGAATTTATAGCTGTTATTACTGTTTTAGCTATTAACTGGCAGGCTCCTGTGCTTGCAATGAGGCTTGCTTGTCTTACCATAAATTAGAATCTTGTTCTTGTTAGTGGCTGCTTTTTGCTTTTGCTGCTTGCTGTAATGCTGTACTGCTTATTATCTTTACTCTGCTGTGCCTCGGAACATTTTGATAACAGCAACGGCCATGTGCCCGGGCTGGCAGATGGCCAGGGCAATCGCTGATATTTCTGTGCTGCTGTACTGGACAGGCTGGAACTCCAGTGTGACTCCAGTTGAGGGACTGAAACATATGGATGAGTCCACACAGGAGCAGGACACCTCAAAGTGGCCATGGATAAGTCCAGCCAGGGCAGGTACATCTCAAAGCGTTTGTGGCCGTGGTTATGTTTCTGCTGCAGCAGGTATACCTCTGAAGGAATTGTAGCCCAAGGCTAAGTCTACACTGAAGAAGGTATACCTTGAAGCATCTGTAGTTGTGGATAACTCCATGCTGCAGTAGGTACACCTTGAAGCATCAGTGGCTGTGCATGAGGTCATGCTGGAGCACCTCAAAGCATGTGGGCATGGATAAGCCCATGACAGAGCAGGTACACTCCTGGAGGGACTGCAGCTATGGGTAAGGCCATGCGGGAGCAGGTTTACTTCTGAAGGGGCTGTGGCTGTGAGTAAGGCCACGCTGGAGCAGGTATATCTCTGAAGGCATTGTGGCCCATGGAGAAGGCCATTCTGGAACACGTGCACCCCAAAGCAACTGTGGCTGTGGATAAGTCTATGTCGCAGCAAGTATAGCCCTGAAGAGACAGTGGCTCATAGATAAGGCTTCACTTGGAGCAGGTACAGCCCCTAAGGGACTGCAGTCTGTGGATAACTCCAAGCTGAAGCAGGGCCAAGGGGAGGAGTTCATTCCATTGTTAAACCAAATAGTCTGGTCCAAAGGGTTCAGAAGTGGAAATCGTAATGGAAATACCTTTAAATTGTTGTAATTCATTATTTCAATTGTATGTTACAGGAATTACAATAGCAGAAACCACCTGAATCAATGGAGGACAAGCCTTACAAGAAGCAGTGCAAGTGCAGCAGTGACCCTACCCGAGATGGCTTTGGTGCCCAGTAACTCCACACAACATACCACCTTTCCCATCCTGAGTGACAACCATAACAGATCATGCCTAAAGTCAGAGACTAAATGAACTCAGCGGACGTTTTGTAGACATTTTACAGACATTTCACAGGAGTGGTCCACAGACTAGGGGAACTATATCTGTGTACTATATGAAAAGATGGGAAAGGGGGTGGTGGTTAATGAGGACGTATTAGTGTGGGACCTGAGCATGATGTAAATGGTATGGAATAAGGGGTGGAGAATGTGCTGATTTTGGCTGGGGTGGAGTTAATTTTCTTCACAGCAGCTCGTATGGGGCTGTGTTTTGGATTTGTGCTGGAAACAGTGTTGATAATTCAGAGAGGTTATCATTATTGATGAGCAGCACTTGCACAGAATCAAGGTCTTTTCTGCTTCTCACACTATCCCACCAGTGAGTATGCTGGGGGTGCACGAGAAGTCAGGAGGGGAAACAAATGAGACAGCAGACCCTAACTGGCCAAAGGGATATTCCACACCATATGATGTCATGCTCAGCATATAAAACAGGGGGAAGAAGGAAGGGGAGGACATCTGAAGTGATGGTGTTTGTCTTCCCACGTAACTGTTACGCGTGATGGGGCCTTGCTTTCCTGGAGATGGCTGAACACCTGCCTGCCTATTGGAAGTCATAAATTAATTCCTTGTTTGCTTTGCTTGTATGCGTGGCTTTTGCTTTACAGGGGAGTGAGCGAGCTGCTATGTGGTGCTTACTTGACAGCTGGGGTTAAACCAGTGTTCTGGTTTTGTCTGAGACAGTTAGCTTTTCTTTTTAGCAGAGCAGCTAGAACAGCCCTGTGTTTCAGATTTAGTATGAGATTTGTTATGAGAAGAATGTCAGTTGCGCACTGATGTTTGTAGTTAGTGCTGAGACATCAAGTGCTTTTCAGCTCCCCGTGTTTTTGCCAGTGTGCAGGAGCACAACAGGCTGGTGGGGAGCATGGCCAGGACAAAGGGCCCACAACTCCCCTTGTGACTTGAACTTAGACTTAGGATTGAGGGCCAAATTGGCCAATGGATTATTCTCCAGTCATGCAACATCATGCCCAGTATATAGATGAGGGTTGACTGGGAAGTATTTGGAATTCTCTTCTGTGGGCCTCCCTCAGTCTCTCAGAGTTCCTTCTCTCTTGCTCTCTTTTTGGCCTCTCACTTGTCCAGGATCGCAGTGTTGGGACTTCTCTGTTTCAGGATTGCTTGCTGGGACAGGACAGGTATTGGTCACTGGGTGGTGAGCAATTACACTCTCCATCACTTGTTTGTATATATTATTATCATATTTTATATATATATATTCATACATTATTGTTATTTTATCACTATTACCTTCCCCAGAATCAGAAATCATTTTAGAGGTATAATCCCTAACTCTATAGACAGTAAAAGTTCATAGAAGATTTAACACAAGGCATTTCTTCCTAGTGCTCCTTCCAACAAGATGGCGTTCTGAATCAGTCAGAAGAGAAGCACAGAAAGTGGCAAATCAGTTTTTCTTTCAACAACACTAACTTGGCGTGTTTTGCTTTCTTGTCCTGAAGGATATCCCTCAACTGAGGAAAGTCTGTGTTTCCAGGGTTATGGAGATCCTGCAATTGAACTTTCTGATATTTTAAACTTCAATCTGACCATTACGTTGCATTAACAGGTTTACATATTGAATGTAAATACGTAAAAATACTGAGAAATTTAATCAGAAGAGTTTGAGATCTATTGCGAGATAATTGACATGAACACAATAATCCTCCAGTCACTTACCTTTCTCTCTTCCTCTGAAACTCAGTATCTGACTTACAATTCCTATGGCTCAAACTAGTTCATATTTGGAAGTATACTGTGCTCTGTTTTCTTACAGTAAATTTCAAATGTTTTTCTACCATGTCCTACTTCAAATCATTTACTCTTTTACAAATAATTGTACAACGATCAGGTGACAGGTTCAAGACCATCTAAGAAACCTGAAGGTGTACAAGTCCATGGGGCCTGATGAGAGGCATCCACAGGTTCTGACAAACTGGACAATTAAGTTGCTAAGCCACTATTCATCATATTCGAGAAGCTGTGGCAGTCTGGTGAAGTTCCCCCATTTTTAAAAAGGGTAAGAAGGAGGACTCAGGGAACTACAGGCCAGTCAGTCTCAACTCTGTGCCCGACAAGAAAATGAAGCAGATGCTCCCGGAAACTATACTACAGCACTTCGAAAAAAAGGAGGTGATTGGTGACAGCCAATATGGCCTCACTAAGGGCAAATCGTGCCTGACAAATTTGGTGGTCTTCTACGATGGGGTTACAACATTGGTGGATAAGGAAGGAGCAACTGACATCATCTACCCGGACTTGTCCAAAGCATTTTACACTGTCCTGCATGACATCCTTGTCTCTAAATTGCAGAGACATGGATTTGACAGATGGACCACTCAGTGGATAAGGAATTGGCTGCATGGCTGCACTCAAAGAGTTGCAGTCAACAGACTCCAAGTGGAGACCAGTGACGAGTGGCTTTCCTCAAGGGTCAGTACTGGGGCCCATGCTGTTTAACATCTTTGTCAGCACCATCGACAGTGGAATTGAATGCACCCTCAGCAAGTTTAGTGATGACACCAAGCTGCGTGGTGTGGTTGACACACTGAAGGAAAGGGATGCCATCCAGAGGGACCCTGACAGGCTTGAGGGGTGAGCCTGTGCAAACCATGAAGTTCAACAAGACCAAGTGCAAGGTCCTGTACATGGGTCGGGGCAATCCCAAGCACAAATACAGGCTGGGTGGAGAATGGATTGAGAGCAGCCCTGAGGAGAAACACTTGAGGCTGTTCGTTGACAAGAAGCTCAACATGAGCCAGCAATGTGTGCTTGCAGCCTAGAAAGCCAACTGTGAGGCACTGGAACAGGCTGACCAGAGAAGTTGTAGATGTCCCTTCCCTGGCAGTGTTCAAGGCCAAGTTGCATGAGGATTTGAGCAACATGATCTAGGGGAAGGTATACCTGACCATAGCAGGGAGGTTGGAACTAGATGATCTTCAAGATTCCTTTCAATTTGAACCATTCTATGATTGTATGACAGGCTGATAGCTATAGTTAATAAATACAAACAGATACATCATCACATAGAAAACCTGTACTTATGACAATACCCTGAAAACACCATTTGCTGCTTGAAAATAAGTCTTTGATAACCCAGACTTCAAATAACTTGCATGAAATCAAAGGTTGAGGAAAACAATATCAGCGGACTGCTGGGGAAAAGATAGCAGAGTCAGATAGAGGAAGGTTACCAAGACAGAAGGAACACTTGTGTAAACACTCTTATCCACACATATACAATTGCAATTGTGCCATGAATTACAAGAACCAATGACCTGTATGCTTACAAACATAGTCACTTCCACTCCAGTCTGATAGGAATGAAATCTCCAAGATACTCTAGAACAATAATTGAAAAACATATCTGTTTAAAATCAGTTCATATTAGCTTAAACTTCCCATGTTTAACTATGTGCTACTAAACGGTTAACTGCTAAATATCCTACCATCTAAACCCAGAAGAACTGCAATCAATTGCATTGGCTTATATCCTACATACAGTAAATGACACTCACCTAAATGTTACTCACCTGTCTTAAATCCAAGGTAATGGTGACCCAGTGGTATTGCCTCCCATTCTGAATGCTGGGACTTTGCCACCAGTTATTGGTACCATCGATTGCACTGGAAATTGGGTGCTGCTCTGTTTTGAAGCAAAAAATTAAACATCTCTTGAAAATACATCTCACTGCGTTTTCTCTGACACAGCACATTTATTTCACACTGAGCACAATTTATTCCTGCCATAAAGAAGTGAAAGCTGAAACCTGCCCGCAGATAAAAAGGCTGTCATTGGACTCCACAGTCCTTAATGGTGATTCAAGGTGCTCATGCTTTCTGCCAGCCTTTGCTCAAAGGCAGTTTCACTCATGTAGTAGAAAGACTAACAGTACAAAGTATTTGACCACAATACACCTCGTATTCACGGGGAAGGGTCAAAAAGAACGACACAGACCAATGAAACCAAATCAAAATCACACCAAACTTGCCTTTGGGATTGGCACTGTGGTGGTCGCAGACGCGGCACTGGGCATTGCGCAGGGGCCGTCCCGGGACATGTTCCACCAGTTTGCAAAACATCTCCGGTCCCTTCTCCCCGCAGGTGGCGTTGGTAGAGATGTGAGCATTGCTGGCCAGGTTCAGAATGGCAGGGAACAGGCCTTGAGAAAAGTAACAACTATCAGCCACACCATAAGGCAAGCAAAAAGCAAACACGGGTGTGACGCAGGTCTCTGAACATACAGTTTCACGACAAGCTTCCATCTTAGAATCAGAAACAGAAAAATACAATAAAAACAATTTATTTTGGGAGAAGATGATCATACCACGCTGACACCAGCACATCAGCCATCACAGTCCGGGGCCACTGCAGCCCTGCCCGTCCTTGCCCACTGCCTGGGGCTGCCTCTGCCCTGCCCACAGCTCCATTTCAGCCCCCCAGGGCCATCAGCCCCTACCCCAGTGACCTCGCTCTCCACAGCCCTGCCCTGCCTGGCCATAGAGGCTGCTGAGCTGAGCTGCGGCCAGGTCCTGACTGGACCTCAGCCCATCCCCAGGGAGGTGCTCGATGATGGGACTGGGGCTGCCCCAGCACCTCCAGCTGCCCTGCTCCTGGCTGGGGCAGTGGGACAAGCCCTAGGTGCCAAACCCTGTACTGATGGACCCCACAGGGAGCCCGCAGAGCCCTCAAGGAGCCCCTGGCCCTTGAGGCACTCTGACCGCCATAACCCTGTTACTTGATTCCACCTTTGGATGCTTTACTGCTGAGGAATACAAGAGTTAGTAAACTAACTCTTCCGGTTACTAAATATTATGAATCTATCAAAACCAGAAGGATAAGTGGCCCACTGCCAGAAGTGTGGAGGAACTGTATATTGTGCACTCCGCTGCCGTGGAAAACGGTGTTTCACTGGAGCTCCCGGAGGCAGCAATGTCACCGCCCCAAACACCACACTCCAGGCTCACGAGTTTTAAGGACTGAATTTTAGACCTTTGCTCTGGGCTCTTCTGCAACCTGTGTAAAGTCTAAGGGATGTTTTGCTTGCCACTTATTAATCTGCACACAAACGCTTTGCCAAACTTTCAAATGGTGTTGCTCTTGTGCGCTGGAATAACAAAACAACAGGTGAAGCATTTCAAGATTACTGCTGCCAGATCAGAATTCTTAGTATCTTCTAAAAGGAGTGAACTTTTATTTCAGCTTGAAGCTACCGATTAAATTTAAAGAATTCTGCACGCAACAGAAAGTTAAGCACTGTTAAGTTAAGCATTGTTATCAGTTTTCAGTCTTCCCTCCTGAGATAAAAAGCTATTATTGCCTGCATGGTTATGCTATAATAGAGATATTCTATTTCCACTCAGAAGCAACTGAAAAAGAAAAACAATTTTGGAAAAAAAAAAAAAAAAGTCTTACATTTAAAGATTAAACACAATGGACTGAAATCAAAGCCAGAGCTGTGGTATGGCATATTAAGAGTCCTACAAGAATTGCTACTGTTGCAATAGTGAGATATTAAAATCACACTTCTGAAAGGGTTTTTATTATTTTTCTTCTGTTATAAGGAATTCTGAATACAAAAAAATCCAGTCGTATTTGTGAAAATTTATACCTTTTTGACCAGTAAAAACTATATGAATGCTTTTATACCATAAAAGATTGTAATATTAATATTTTGATTTTCTTAGTTGTTCATCTCAGAGAGGTAAAATTCAATATTCCTTTCATTTAAAGTGTCAACCTGCCCAGTAATTGTATGACCCTGAAAGCCTCAAGAAAAGTTTCAGTGCTATTTAAGCCTTGACTTCAGCTATTGAAAAGGTAGCTAAATCCTAACCCTCGGCACCACAGTATGAATAACCAATAGTATGTTTTCAATTGTACTATACTCAAAACTTAACAGGAAGGAGATGGAGCTTTTTAATTTTTTTAATCTTGACTTCACTTAAGTTAAATCTAGACTAGGACAGATGCCTTGTTCTCATTATACCTAAATTTGACGCAGACGAGGATGCTGGAGACATACTATCGACTGCTTTGATAAGGCTCTTCTGCCAGTAACATGCTTTCTGCACACTCTTCTCTCACTTCATGCACTATGAGTACAGTATTAATCCAGACCCAAAGTTGAAGGCAAAGCAGAAATGCTGCCCTCCATTTTCCTACTGGACAAGAAACCTCAATGATGGAAGAGGGTACCCTCTTTTACATTAGTCTCCAATGACATAAAAATCTTCTGTATTCAGTATTCATTACTGTTCACATAGGCATCAATCAGCCAGTCTTCAAGAGCTACCCATTACTTCCCAGGTCATTCATTACCTGCACTTGCATTACACCTGACATTTCTTTCCAGGGTCATTTCTTACAGTGACATAATTTGCCTACAATAACCTTCAGCCAGTGGATTTGTGCCAAAGGAATAGCAAAGTGAAGAAAAGCGCTGATGGCAAATGCTTTGCTGGCCAAGCTTAACTCCAAAACCCAAAGCACAAGTCACCATAGCATTCACCCTGGACTCAGCTCTTTTGTCTGCTCGTCATGAAGCACCTCACTGACTTTTAATAAATCTGCTGATTGATAACAAAATGAATAACAGTATGGTAACCTTAGGGTCTCATGAGTTTTCCGGGTCCCACAGAGATAAGAAGAAAGGACGTTTCAATCCAGCTGAGTTGCACTGCAGTTTTGCCCCAGGATTCAAATAAAAACCAAGAGGTTGTTAACTTCATTCTGCAAGGTACCACATCTCTTCAAATCCTAGCTGATTATGTTCACTTCTGATTCTTTTTAACACAATCAAATTTTAAGGCAATCTACAGAGGTGCAGCCACTGATTTCAGTGGAGACTGAAAATAGAATAGGAGCTGATTTAGTAAGAAACATTAAGTATCTGCAATAAACAAAGTGCAAAAAAGGTGAATTTAATGAGTAGCATCTTTACAAAATATTGTTCCTCTTGAGTCATTTAGCATCTTCAGAAAAACCCAACCAAAAACAAACAACCAAACAGAACCAAAGAGAAGAATAAGACCATCTGGTAAAACATATCTTTATCTCTCTTCGGAAGAGGTAGGCATGATAAAGATGAGCAACCACAGAATCAGTCACTTAAATGAGTCATTTACAGATAAATAGGTGACTGCCATCATACAGAAAGGGTTTCTTCAAATACATTGCAGATAAAACTAACACTAGAGGCAATGTAGGCCCACTGGTGAATGAGGAGGGTGCCCTGGTGACAGAGGATAATAAGAAGGCAGAGTTACTGAATGCCTTCTTTGCCTCAGTCTATACTGCTGGAGGCTATCTTGATGAGCCCCAGAACCCTGAGGCTCCTGAGGAAGTCAGGATAGAGGAGGAGTCTAGCCTGGTTGATGAAGACTTGGTTAGGGACCAGTTATGCAACCTGGCCATCCATAAGTCCATGGGTCCTGATGGGATGCACCCGCGGGTGCTGAGGGAGCTGGCGGATGTCATTGCCAGGCCACTCACCATCATCTTTGCTAAATTGTGGGGAACGGGAGACGTGCCTGAGGATTGGAGGAAAGCAAATGTCACTCTGGTCTTCAAAAAGGGCAAGAAGGAAGAGCCAGGTAACTATAGACCAGTCAGCCTCACCTCCATCCCTGGAAAGATAATGGAACAACTTATCCTTGGTGCTGTCTCTAGGCGTATCAAGGATAAGAGGGTCATTAGGGACAGTCAACATGGCTTCACTAAGGAGAAGTCGTGCTTGACAAACCTGATAGCCTTTTATGAGGACAACACCCAGTGGGTAGATGACGGTAGAGCAGTGGACGTGGTCTATCTTGACTTCAGTAAAGCATTTGACATAGTCTCCCACAGCATCCTCACAGCTAAACTGAGGAAGTGTGGTCTGGATGATCGGATAGTGAGGTGGACTGTGAACTGGCTGAAGGATAGAAGCCAGAGAGCAGTGGTCAATGGGACAGAGTCCAGGTGGAGGCCTGTATCCAATGGAGTCCCTCAAGGGTCAGTACTGAGACCTGTATTGTTCAACATATTCATCAATGACTTGGATGAGGGGATAGAGTGCATGGTCAGCAAGTTTGCTGATGACACTAAACTGGGAGGAGTGGCTGACACCTGAAGGCTGTGCTGCCATTCAGAGAGAACTGGACAGGCTAGAGAGTTGGGCAGGGAGAAATTTAATGAAATACAACAAGGGCAAGTGTAGAGTCTTGCATCTGGGTAAGAACAACCCCATGTCCCAGTACAAGTTGGGGACTGAACTGTTGGGGAACAGCACAGAGGAAAGGGACCTGGGGGTCCTGGTGGACAGCAGGATGACCATGAGCCAGCAATGTGCCCTTGTGGCCAAGAAGGCCAATGGCATCCTGGGGTGTGGCCTGTGGCAGGGCCACAAAGATGATTAAGGGAGTGGAGCATCTCCCTTATGAGGAAAGGCTGAGGGAGCTGGGTCTCTTGAGCTTGGAGAGAAGACTGAGGGGGGACCTCATTAATGTTTATAAATGTGTAAAGGGTGACTGTCATGAGGATGGAGCCAGGCTCTTCTCAGTGGCATCCAATGATAGGACAAGGGGAAATGGATATAAGCTGGAACATAGGCAGTTCTACTTAAACATGAGGAAGAACTTCTTCCCAGTAAGGGTAACAGAACACTGGAACAGGCTGCCCAGAGAGGTTGTGGAGTCTCCTTCTCTGGAGATGTTCAAAACCCGCCTGGACACGTTCTTGTGCGATCTGATCTAGATGATCCTTTGAGGTCCCTTCCAATCCCTAATATTCTGTGATTCTCTGCTATAAAATCCAAGTGGCCATAACAGACAAAAAAATCTGGCAGAAGTCACCACGTCATTAAACTGAACTTTAGCCAATCATGTTTGCATTCTTAAAGATACTGATGTATTTTTCACAGTTTGCTATCTAAAGTCCAGCACAAATGATTGATTGACTTGAATTTATCATACTTATTCCTACTGCAAAGGAAGGCCAGCGCTACATACAAAATCCTCACTGTTTCACTGCTGAGCTGTCAGGCTCCATTGTCACATTAGACAATCACAGCAAATAGGCTTTGAATGACTCCTGAGAAATTTCCGATGGATGGCAAAAGATCCATATGGATCTGTAGAGAGTTCACTAGTAGACTTCTCAGCTCGTCAATCTAGTTTGATTGACTATATTCCATTTGTTAAAATACCCTGCAGCCAACTTTGCACAAAAGTACTTGCTACTTCATCTTTTTACTATTGAGCCCATCTCTGCTTGGGAATTACTGTTTCGCATTTTGCAAGAGACTATGGTGGTCTATAGAAAAGGGAGAAGAATTTTTAAATTAAACTAATCTGCTTCTAACTGCTGGTTGGCTCTTTTCAGGGGAAGGTAAACTCTTTAACTTGATTTTTCCAGCTACTCAGCTGCCTGTTTACCCCAAACCAGAGTCATACACTGCCCAATACCAGAAAATTAATTGTATACAGATGCTAATTTGCTTAAGAAAAAAATAACAACTGATGTACTACAGCTCAGCACAAAAGTGGTGCACAATGTTTTCATGAATTGTTCAAGCAAGTTGCTCTCATTTGTAAGAACTTGGTTTTAGCCAGATACATGACTAAAACTCACTACAGGGAAATTGAAAACCTGAGTGGGTACTGTCAGAATTATGTCATTTAGAGCATTCCTACAGGGGCAAAATGCCCCAAGCTGAGAGAAAGCAGAGGGAATCAAATCCCTAACAAGGTGGTCTGCAATGTTGATGTGGCAGAGTTTGTCACGTTCACACTCCACAAAGTTCAATTCTGAAAGTAATGACAAGACGGAAGAATCCAAAGGTTAGATGTATTCGTTGTACGCACAGCTCAGCAGGCAGAGCTTGTGGTGGACATAGTATTAATGTTTCACCAAAAGTCAGGTGAAAGACTTGTTCATAACAAAGCCAGTTGCAATGTATTTGAATGATAGTTAAAGAGGTGGTCAGCATGCAGTACGCCAGGGAAAAGTAAGACAGGTGAAGAGCTTTTAGGCAGATGAGGTAGTCAACTTCTACTTTATGTGCTTCAATACACCTGTCGACTCTAATCCTTCAGAATGAATGAGTATAGTTGGAACATGCAGCTTGTTGAGGTGAATCCAAAGTCTCGACAATTCACACAAATTCATCATGGACTGAGATACATCACTGCATAAGGAAAAGATGTCTACAGCCAGGACAGCTACGCCTCTATTGTGGAAGGTATGCCTGATCCTATGTTCTATACCTCTTCAAGAACTACTCTACTTGAAACTAGGGCCTACAAAAGTCGTCACAAGCTCCTTGTTGGTAGAGATAAGTACCATCATCTTCCCTGGAGACTCAACTCTTTGTTGTTTTACAAGTAGTTTTTTTCAGCTAATTGATTTTGATATAGGTATAGACTACCAAGCAACCCTGAAGTTTTCTCCAAGAAAAATTTCAACAACCTGGGACATTTCCAGGGTTCTGATAACTCCAACTGGGTGCACATTTGGCAGCTTCAACCATGACCAATGCACATCTGTTGATACATTCTGGATACACCTGATTCACTACACATGAGCAGATCAACTCCATAGTATTTGCACAGTGGATTTGACACATCCTGGACTTGTTGAATGTTTTGTCTAGCTCAGATAGTCTTCCCATGTACTGAAGCATCAGTGCACTCTAAAGACATTACACTTACTCTACATGCTCAGACCACAGCGCATACACATCACTAATGAAAATACAGGAAACACATCCAGGTGTGATCCTTCTCTTCCATTTATCAAAGGCTTTTAAGATATATTTATTCCCTTGCTTATCTTTAAAAAATATTCTCAGTTTAGGACCCCTGGCTACATTCTGTACAGCTAGGTTTGAAAGAAGCCCTAATTCCATTCCCAATTAATTTTTTTTCACTCAGGAAATTAATAGTCTTTCATAACTGTGTTTCAGGCGGAGGAAAAGTGGATTTCAGCAAAATCCATGCATTGTCTGTGTTTTTGACCACGTTTGACTGTATGGATTCTCACAATATGACTGGCAGGCAGGGTGAAACTATTTCTTCACAGATGACATTTACAAAGGGAAACACTCCTCAGAATAATAATCTTCCTAGCGGATGATAGCTGAATAAATTAATTTCTTTTACAAACACAGTTGTACAGACAGAAGGATAAGTATGAGAATTCTGCTTTACATAGGCTTCACTATGCCAGCAAATATGTTCAATAAGCACAATAACGATGACAATACTTTATAGTATCCTGAACTACACAGAAAGGATGGCAAAACTTCTTACAGAAAGGCTACATTTAAAACAGTTTCCCTCTGAATTCAGATTTACTCATCTGTCTGATAGTTCCAGAAAGCTGAGTAAATTAGGTAGGTGATTTTTTTGTTGTTTGGTTTTGTTTTGTTTTTTCCAGAAATCAGAAGACAAAAAAACTGATGGGAAATGAAGACAAGAGATTATTATTATTATGCCAAGAACTGAGTCCAGAAGGTGACATAACATTTTCTGGATTGTTCATCAGTATACAATGAAGACTCCCAACTAGACTTCAGTGAACAACTCTACTGAGGCATTCAGCAAAGCAACAGCTTCATTTTTGCCCAAGTATTTTGGCTTTTTTGTGCTGAGGGTAATAAAGAAGTAATTTGCAAGTGAACAAAGTAGATGTGACTTAAAAAGCATAAAAAGCTGATGTGTGCAGTTAACAATGAGCTTCTTATTGTGTCATTTCTCCGAACACAGAAATACTTGAATGTCATTTGCAAGTTAGCATTTTTAAAAATGTAAAGCAATCAGTGGTTCATAACAAGCAGGCAATGTTGAAGTTTGCTCATAAGCAATAGATTCTCCGTTAACTGAAAACATTTACAGAGGACACAGTAACAGTTGTTCAGAATAGTTTGAAGTACTTCAGGACAACATGAAGTGCTAAGGACAAAATGTAATAAAATGTCACAGAATATTAGAATGTATAAAATATGTAATAGTATTACACTGCGGAAGTTGAGGTCACATTCTTTATAACATTCTCATTTTCAATAGCACAGATTTGTTTTAGTTATTCTCTTACTCAAGTTTTGGACTAAACGAGTTTATTAAAGTAAAGCCCTGGAACAATCCATCTTGAGTTCAGATTTCTTGCCTGCTTAATAGATTTACCCTCATTTTATTTCATCAGTGAATGTCCCTGGCTTAACCTTTTCTATGCACTTTCATCAGAATCCTATCCTGTAATCACAATGAAAATCCAGGCTGATTTCCTTAAAGTAAATGGGCCAAAATCCCTAACTTCTAACTGCAGGAATTAAGGCACTAATTCCTTGTCCTTAGGGTCAGCAAGGAGTATGTGGCATAACACCTAACCTGTCTTATAATCCATTTTGTGGAGATGTTGCCTAAAAATATGCATTAGCAGCAGCCATCGACCCATTTGAACAGCTGAAAGCTTCACTACAATTTACACAATAGGCTTAGGCAGCAAGCCATTAGTTAGAAATCATTCTGAAAACCGATCACTCATTTTTCTGTATCCCTACAGAGAGAAGAATTTCTGCTACCACAACGCAAAGTTTACAGGAGCTAAGGGGCACGGTTCTATTAGCAAAACCTCTGCAAACTTTAATTTGCAATGATTAAACTACTTGAGATTAAAATGAAACCTCACTACCATGACAGACCACTATCTTCTCCTAAAACCTGTTCTCTATTTCTTCTCATACTGTAGAGCAAAGCTGACTATGTTAATCACAGAATACTAGCTGAAGAAGATAATGTTTATTTAATTCAATCAGTTTTCAATATAAGAACACAGTAATGTTTTTCTACTCTGCTCTCAAAAGTTTCCAATGAGGGATATTCCACAAAACAGACAAGTCCACTCTGGTGCTTTATCACTTCACAAGGTACATGTTGATGTCCTCTTCGTGGCATTCATGATCTTGATTACAGCTTTTGATTACCTGAAAGGCTGTTATCACACACTCTTTTCTCTTTTCCAGACTAGATCAACAACCCTTTCAATCTTTCCACAGTTAATTTTCTAAACCTCTTATCCTTCTGAATTCTTGGCAGTTTGCATCTTCCCAACAGTGCAGCTCCTCAGACCTCATCAGCACTCATTGGAGTAGAATAATTTCTCAAATTCTTGACAGTTTTCTTAACACACCAGAGAACAAGTTTTGCTTTCTTTTCAAGGCACTATAGTCCGATTTGCTTTGCACAGTACATTAAATAAAAGACCTTTTTCTTTTGTACTGCAGCCTGGTCAGTCAAGAAAGAAGCACACTCCACATCAGGCCCTGGGATGAGCTCAGGTTATCTGTAAAACAGATCACTTTGCAGACATTTGCTGAACACTCAAACACTTGCTTTCAGAACAATCTGCTGATTATTTTACAGCTCTGATTCTGTAAAGCTTTTGCAAATCACACTTAAACGATCCAACTGGAGCACCAGAAGAACAATAAAAAACCCATGACAGCAATTAAAGTGACCAAAACCATTCTGCTTGAACCCTGCAAGCTGTAAGAGCATAAACAAGCTACACAAGGCCAAACCCTGCCCTTTCCTCTGTCCAAGTGACAAAAGGCTACCCTGACAAATATTTTCTGCCGTTGCTTATGTGCATTCAGCATTATTAATAAGAGCCTTAATGAAGACACGGTACTGCAGCAATGGGCATTTACCTACTGTGGCCTGCCTTGGGCTAGATGATGTGCTAACTAACAACCAATGCTCAGAAATCTATTGGAAAGTAGTATAACACTGCAAATTAATAAAGATGCATTCTCTCAAATTCAGACTGGAAATACAGAAGGCAAAAGTTTGCTTACTCAGGAATGAATATCAGTTGTACTATTCTCCCCTCACTGGTTTCCTCCATATAGTTTGTGAATGTTAAGGAGCAACAGTCTGGCATATCTTGCACATCTTCTTTCAAATTCTCAGACACCAGCAAACTGCCACATTGATGGCCAGAATGTAGCAGAAAATTTGAACAAGTGTTTGGGCAGAAAACCTGAACCCTAAGAAAATTTTAAATTTCAAAGTGTAAGAAGCAGCATAATAAATATAAAAGACAATGGAAAACTAAGCATAAAGGAAGAGAAGAAAAAAGCATTACATCCCAAATAAGTCTTAATAGCAAGATGCTAAATTTCACAATATGCGGTATTGCAAGGATAGAGTTCAAATTAGGAAGTTAAACTCATTGAAAAATGACTATAACAAAAACAGACTTCCAGATTAAATGTGTAGAAAAAAAGAAAGCTAATAAATCATAGAATCATAGAATGGTTAGGGTTGGAAGGAACCTCAAAGATCATCTAGTTCCAACACCCCTGCCATGGGCAGGAAAATCCTCCACTATACCAGGTTGCCCAAAACCTCATCCAACCTGGCCTTGAACACTTCCAGGGATGGGGCATCCACAACTTCTCTGGGCAACCTGTTCCAGTGCCTTACCACCGTCTGACTGGAAAATTTCTTCCTTATATCAAATCTAAATCTGCCCTCTTTCAGTTTAAATCCATTGCCCTTTGTCCTATCACTACACGCCCTTGTAAAAAGTCCCTCTCCAGCTTTCATGTAGGCCCCCTTCACGTATTGGAAGGTTGCTGTAAGATCACCCCAGAGCCTTCTCTTCTCCAGGCTGAGCAGCCCCAACTCTCTCATCAGCCTGTCTTCATAGCATAAAGCTGCACAAGAAACTGAAGCTTGTCACCTCTGTTCATTATACAGTAACTAATGTTTTCTTTGACAAAGTATTGAGGTTTTAACATCATGGATGAGTTAGATACTAGTTCAGACTGAGTACTAACACTAAAACAATATCCTTTAGATTATGAAGCTACATGTTAACAAGCTATTTTAACAGATATGGGTCAGTGTGCAAATTCTTAACACTGAGGAAGCTTGAGCAACTGATTTTCAGTCCCATCCAGAGATTCCTATAAATGAGTTAGTTACCTTGTTTCCCAAATGAGTGCACATCACTCTTGACAGCCTTCAGCTGAATATTTCAAGAGAATATAAAACATTAGTAAATACAATAGGTTTAATAGCTTACATCACAGCCCCGAATGTGTTTTCTAGCATTATAGCTTGGTCCTTCAAAAATTTCAGGGATATAAGGCAAAAAAAACCTCACTAAGTTCCAGTTCCTGGGCATAAAAGAAAAAAAGGCATCGAAAAGTGTTATTGCAGCAATTTCCAATACCTTCAACACTGGCAGTAACTTGCTGCTTTCTTTCAATCAGAATAAACTAAGGGGCAATAAGAAGAAAAGAAACTAGCTTTCATGCTAGTTCTCAGCATCAGACAGAACAACTGGATATAAGAGGTGGGTAAATTGTGAGTATTCCTTATAAACCATACATTTTCAAAGTATAATCAATATTTCTTTCATCAAGTCATGTCCTGCAAGTATTGATTTTTTTGTGTGGTGTTGGCCTGTTCAAGCGTCTGCCCAGAAATTGTCATAGCATTTACACCAAAGCAAAAGAGTCAAAAGTTGACAGATGGGCAGACTGCCAAGGAACAACAAACCTGCTAGACCATGAAATTAGTTCTTTCTTGTTCACCCAAAGCTTTTTCCACATGTTGAGGAGTCTACATCATTGTTTGTTGGTTTGCGGATTGTTCTTTCTTTTAGCATTACACTAGGTTTTTTTCCTGAAGTCATCTTAATCTTGGGAACAATTTTCACTCAAACCTGAAGTAAATATAAGCCACAGCTATTAAATGTTTCAGCATCTTGTCAGTTTTGCTTATATGCAGCCTAAAACACAACACTAGCTTAGATCAACATGACAGCAGCACTGGCCATGTGACTGGCATGTCAAAGACTAGAGATCTCAGTCACTTGTCATGATGTGTCCCAGTATCAAAAAGGCAGAACGTTTTTGTTCCTACTGATGTTGGATCTAAAGTAGCTTTCCTCATCCTCACCTTTTACTATGAGTACCTCAACACATAATGGCTCACCCTGAGCTTCTTTCCTGTCATCAGTTTTCAATCTGAGGGAACAGTCTTCCTAGTAAATGAAAATCCTGTCTGGGTTTAATCCTAATTAAATTTGCATGCATAAACGTGCAGCTTTAGGCTTCACACAGACTCATTTATTAAAATAAATATGAAGTTATGAACCAAATTGCTATTAGCTCTCTCCTGATTCTAAATTTATGTTCAACACTTGCAAAATCTAAGAGACCTGAGCTTAAAACAAATCTTAAAGATTTAGCAGTCTCCGTCATAGCTGTACTGTGACTCAGTATCACAACCAAACAAAATGTTCCTATTTTTCCCATGTAAACATAAAGAACAACTCCTTGAGGCAGCTGGTATCTCCTTGTGATCATAAACCAAGCCTTACAGCAAGAAGCTGCACTACAAAGGAACTCTAAAATGTGTTTTTCACTTCGTTCATTTAAGGCTTGTTTATATAAGGCTTGTTATTCACCAGCCTTATATAAAAACAAAATTCAGACGTGGTATTTTTTTCACTTTCCTAATATGCATGCACTATCTTAATATTGCAAATTGCAGCTACCTTAGTCAAGTCTCTATTCAAAATAAGTGGAATTTTTCCATTAACAAACAAAAGCTATTGCAAGTTGAAGAGTTTTCGCACCTCCAAACTACCAGCTCTCCTATTTTACAGCCATGTGTTTTTTTCAGGCATAGAAAAAAACGTTTTCATTCCAGCAGGCACAAAGCCATTATGAGGGCACCTACAGCCCTGTATCACAGCCAGATCTTCCCGGGTAGAAAGGAGTGCATATCCTCCAGCTCGAATGGAGAGGATTTGCAACTGTGTAACACAGAGGACATGCAAAACCTGATCACTCCCTTATCTCTACTGACAAGATTTCCCATCTCTGATTGAAGTGGTTAGTTGGGAAATAACCTCTGCAGGTTTTTTTCAGTTATAACCAGCTGTTCAACATGCTATAGAGGTGGCTTTCTGCTCTTTGCAAAAAGTAAAACATATCCTGCTACTTTTTTCCGAGGGAGTTTACTCTAGGCAACAAAGTAAAATTCACCATGCTTTTTGTTACTTACATCTGCGGGTCTCTAGCCTCACAGGCTAACAAATGTATAGGGCACATCTCACAACACCGTGTTAAAAACATTAATAGCAAGTCACCTGACGCACATTTTCTATGTTTCAAATACTTTTTTTACAGTAAATACCTTCATGAAAATCAATGGCGTTTGTGTCACACAGGATAAATTTCTGAAAAAGTGTAATTTTAAAGGACACAAAAATAAAGAAGGAGGGAAAAAAAACAACCAAATATTGAAAACTTTTTTAAAAGTTCTCTTCTGTCTTGCCATCAATGCTCAATAACTCAGCCATCTGCATGGAATTTTAATCATGTGTCCTGAAAGTATTTTGCTTCTGGCCTGAAAACAAGAACAATGCACTCCAACTCAAAGGGCAATTTTTAAAGAAAATTCTAACAGCCTGAAGTCCAGGACTGAGAGTTAGAGTCATTTAATTTAAAATTCAGCAATGCTACCATGACACTAAAAAAACCTGCAAGGCACATTTTGGATCCTACTCTGAAACACCCCAAATATTTTTGCTGATTGCCATGGGAAATGCAGCCATTTTATAGGTAGAGCTGCAGAGTGGGCAGCATGTATTTCTCATCGTCCTTAAGAACAAAAAAGTTGAGGAGGGCTGCTCAAGTTTTAGAAAGAGAGACCGTGTCATCAGTCAATACCATGTAGTATACAGACGGGGTTTTCTTTGGAGCAAAGATCCTGACCTTTTTCTCTGCCTCTGAACCACTGAGAAGCCCCTTCTTACCCCCTTTTCCTATTGCTACAGCAGGATTTTCAGCCTAGCAGAGACATCCAAACTTGCCTTTTTCAATTACCACTATTAGCTGTGGCAGCACAGCAATAGCAGATCCTCACTTCAAGTACCCACAGCAAAAAGTCTGAGTGAGATGACGTATCACTGGAGCTAAGCGTCAGTGTGGCAACCTCTGATTCATTCTAAGATACACCCTGAATACAGACATCCACCAGCTGTCATGATTTGTACTTACTGCTTCATTGCTGCCTTTGGATAATATACTATCACTCATCACTATGGAAAGATCTATTCCCCTTTAGTCATCAGCAATTCATCTTGAGGTTCCCTGTCCAGCCTCATACATCCCTTTCTCATTGCAAAGGGCAGCCTCCTCCACATCGCAGAAAACCTGCGCCATACTTTGCAGAATCATTTATTTAATTAGAAACGTCCCCATTACAGTATTATCCAATACGCAAGAAACTAAGCTGTCCGTTGTGTGACTACTCTCAAGTAAAGAGCATTTGACTCTAGTATTTGCATTTGCTGCATGCCTTTAGCAATGATAAACTTGCTCTGGAGGACTTTGGCAGACACACTGTAAACCTACTTCAAGGAAGACAAATTGGAATAAGGCTTAGAAGGACTGATTTCTGTAAATTTTAGCTTAAAATTCATGATTAGTTCTGAAGTCCATCTCAGTAACAAGCTCACATTTTTGCATTAGCAAAAAAAAATTATGGTTTCTAAGATTCTGATCAACTTCTAGTGATATTTACTGTTAATACCCAAAAAATAGGCCTTAAAAATACCCCGTTTTACTTGCAAATCATGGAGTTCTAGATACATGGCAGATTTGCTTTCTAATTGTAAAAATGTTTTTCTTAATCCTGTTAAGTGAGATATATTACCCCATAAGGGCAAACGGGACTACTTGGGCAATCACAGAAGAGCCTTACCAAGCTAACGCAATGCTTAGCAACTACTAAAGGAATAAATGAACAATTGTCTGTACATAAATGTAAATTCACAACAATTGTCCCGAAGCCAGTGGAGTTCATTTGATCCTTCATTTTGTCATCAAAATTTTTCTCTCCTCAGCATATTTTAAAGGATGTTTTCTAGAATAAGTCATTGAGTACATATTTTAAAGACTCTACAGGCTAAAGGAAATAAAAGGAATCCTAGAAATTTCAACAGCATATGTTTCACAACTCTAATTTAAACCAGGGTTTCCATAGATCCTGACAATTCAAAGAACCTTCACTTCAAACTTTTGTTATCTAGCCCTTCTCAGCCAATAAAGTAGAAACAACCTAATCATCAGAGGCATTAGCACACAGCAGCCTTTTTTGCCCTCCTCCCTTACAACAGTGCAAAATATGCACAAAAGGCAGCACTGTAAAGGCAAGTAAAATATATGAATGGTGGAGAATAACAAATCACACTTTAGCTATTCATGCATTTGAATGAGAAACGTTTGTAAGGGAAAACTACACAAGAAAAGCCAGGGGACTCTCTTCTGCAGTTTTATGAGTAGCAAAGAGCCTTCAGGAGCTGGTTTTCTCCCTTCTGTAAAGACAGCCAGAAACAGGGAAGGTGTAATTCCGTTCATTGTTTTTTCAAGCACAGGCCTACAGCTGGTGTTAGACTCCCATCAATTCATTCGCTGTCTAGATACTCCTGGATGGATCTGGGATAACCCTGAGAGGTCAGTGAAGATGGGCCAGGCTCCATCCAGCCCGGTAGTAGCTCTGCCCTGGGTAGGGATTGGCAGAGGAGCACCAGGTGCAGGCAGGCTCCCCAGGCTGCCATCCTCCCAGGCACTCAGCTCACCCACCACCTTGTGTCATGTCTGCAAAGCTCATTCTACCAGCACCCATGTGTCCTGGTTTCAGCTGGGACAGAGTTAGTTCTTTTCAGCTGCTAGAAGAACTCTTGTGTTTCGGTTTTAGTCTGGGATTCATTATAAGAAGAATGTTGATAGCGCACTGATGTTTATAGTTGGCACTGAGACAGTAAGGACCTTTCAGCTTCCCATGTTTTCCCAGTGTGCAGGAGCATAACAGAATAGGGGGGAGCATGGCCAGGACAAAGGGTCCAGAACTGCCCTTATGATTTGGACTTAGATTTAAGATTGAGGGCCAAATTGGTCAATTAAGTAATCCATATCATGCAGCATCATGCCTAGTACAAAAGTGAAGACTGACCAGGAAGAAGGGCTTTTGCTCTTCTGGAGGCTCTCACTCTTAGAGTGCTATCTCTCTCTCTGGGCCTCTAGCTCATCCAGGATTGTGATGTCAGGACTTACCTGTTTCAGGATCATTAGTCCAGGATAGGACGGGCTTTGGTCACTGGGTGGTGAGCAATTACACTGTGTATCACTTATATGAATATATATTATGTATAATAATATATACAAACATTATTAGTAATATTTAATTGTTCTTATCTCAACCCACAGGTCTCTTTCCCTTTTCCCCTTTAGTTCTCTTTCCCATCCCATTGGGGATGGGGGAGGGTGAGCAAGAGGCTGTGTGGTATTTAGGTTTCAGCTGGTGGGCCAAAAAGCACATCACCATGTAAAGATAAGGATGGACAACTCGGACCCTTGCGCCAGTCCTCCCTGAAAGGGTGGCATTTCGCCACAATCATAGAACCATTTAGGTTGGAAGGGACCTTGAAGATCATAGAGTCCAACCATTAACCTAATACTGCCAAGTCCACCACTAAACCATGTCCCTAATCAAACTGCACTTGAAGTGCTAGTAGCAACTGGGTTTTTTCCTCTTCTTCCCACACAAACGTTTCTTTACATACTTCTTTGATCGGTTGAATTTTGTGACAGAGGGAAAAATGCCAGTTGTGCTTTCAGAAAACTGAATTAAAACTATCAATGCTAATCTAAGCAAGCATCATTGCTAGCTCCAGTTTGCATTTACACTCAATGGTTGAATTTCAAGGTTTGTTATAGTCAGCCTGTCTTGTGCCACTGCTTTGTAAAGAGCTAGGATTTTGCTATTAAAAAAATTCTTTCTTCATCATGTCCACGAGAAAAAAAAAAATAATCCAATAATCAAATCAAGACTATAGAAGTTGTTTTGAATTACCTATACAGGTTCCACATTGTCCTCTCACCCCTTCAGCAAACAAAAGCTTAAACAAAGATGATTAAAGAAGACAGTGTACACAGGCCTATATTCAAGGCCATTTTGGAGCAAAACAGCAGTAAAAATGCAAGTAGAGCCAAGGGGAAAATAAAGTTTCTGCTTCAGGAAGACTCCAATTCTTAAACAGCTTTTTAACCTTTATTCTCATGCGGGAATCAAGAGCAGGGCTGGATCCCACAGCACAATAAATGAGCTCACAGAAAGGAATTACATTATGCTTGCAAAACAACTTTCAAATCTGAAACATTAATCTAAAAAGAATTGGTTAGGGAATATCTCTGATAGAGTCACTAGTGTATCAAACGACAGTTTTTTAAAAAACCTTCCAAAGCTAACAAGTTAAAGATGATAAAAGAGAAGGAATTGCTAAAGGCTGAAATCTAGTCTACCTATGCAAAGTAGCAGTGGGATCTTCATGGCTTTGCCTGGTAGGAAGAGCCCAGAAAAGACAAGACAAACCAACTCAGTCCATCAACCCACATTAGCTGCTCCTTTACACAGCCTGCAAGGTTGGACCACTTGTGGAAAGGGCAGTGGGTGAGACTGTCTGCCATGCATCCCTCCTCCCTTCCAATAGCCCTCTGAACTCACTCAGCCATTACAGCAGTAATGATTTTCCAGGGAGACTTTAAAAAAAAAATAAAAATCAGCTTCTCAGGTAAAACCAAAGCATCCTAGAAGTCTGTTTTGCTCTGCCAGGAACATGAGGGAAAACTTCTCAGAATCAGAATTGCTGATTCACATCAGAAGAGGAAGTCTAAATTTTGTGCATCTAAGTATCTTTATAATAAGGATATCCAAAGCTTAGACTTTGATATTTTCATAGCCTTACACGTCTATGTTCTCTAATTTTTAGACTGTTATTTATATCTACTGTAACTACGTAATAAGTCTTCTAGTTTTCCTGTAAAATTGTAATGTACAGCTTTTAATACCCAAAAGTGTGTATAAAATAAATACATCAGGTCAAAAGCAGTTTTTTCCCCTCTAAACCCCACAGATTTTAATGACTGAAAAAATTATTAAAACAAAGTCCTTAAAATAGCAGCAGTAACTACAAAAGAACAAACACAGATATACTTAACCTTTTTTGCCTTGACCCATAACCAGATGAAACATTTGCATTAAAACCTCAAAGCCAGAGTGCTGTACCCACATCCTCATGCCAAGAGGTACTTTATATATAGCCTCTGAGATATCACTGAAGTATCCAAAACCGATAATGGCAAGTCCGATTGATGTGCACCTAAGGTTTATGACAACTAACAAATCAATTCCTGCAAGCTGACCTAACCGATCCCATGTTGCAAAACTTCTCCAACACATTATTCCTCTGGTTGGTCAGGAAAGGATGCCTGAAGGACAGAAAAAAATACATGCAGGAGAAGGCAGCAAACCCCACCTGAAGATCCTGTGTGAGACTGCTGTAAATACCAACAACTGATCAACACACACTGATAGTCCTGAATTTCCAGAGGTGCATTTTCTAAACCCTCAGGGAACGGAGAAAATATTTATGACAGACAAATGTGGGGTTTTTTTATCTTAATCTTCAGTCTACTTAGAATGCTTTCACAGGATTTTTCTCTGTCACATACCTCTGCACTCTGAGAAAAGAAGAAATAGTCTGTGGCTTGTTAGTACTGACTTTCTTTTAAAAAAGTGATGGGGAAAAAAAAAACACAAAGCAGATTTTCAATTTAGGACTTTCTAATCAAGGCCAATCACAACATTTTCCCCACAAATGGCTAAGACCTTCTTTGCAGACCACCAGAAAAACTGAAATTTCTCATGGTTCTTTATTCATCTCTCCCATCCTCAAGTCAGACCTCCATCATCAAAATTTGCACTTAGTTGAAATCTATTACCTTTCACATTACTCTTTCCGCTCTACAAATTTCTTTGAATATGATCCAGCCCCGTTTCTATTCAACACAGATTTTAAAATATATTTGCGTTGCTTAATACGAGTTTAGGGAACCTTATGATTTTAATGCAATGGTACTCACAAGTCAGCATTCTTAGAGAGATGAAATATGGCCTCTGTTTGAGGTAACTTGGTAGACAGGTCCTCTAAAATTGACTTCTTCAGAGTACTATGTAGAACAAAGTTCATGACACTAAGGTCTCAACAGCCAAACTGTGCCAAAGAAAACGAAAGCCCAGAGCTCCAGACTTGTAGCTGCTCTTCTTCAGTTTTGCTGGTGTGTGCCAAGTCCTGTAGCACAACAGAAGCAGCTGCTGCATCTCCATGTTACCAGGTCGTCAGTAGTAAAGCTAAGCATGTATTTCCAACAGGCACGTACATAGCCACACAGACACATAATACAACATACACGTGTGTATGCATGTGGCCAGTCACATAGATCAACAAAAACAGAAAAGCACAAACACAACCACCACCAAGTCTCATCCCGTTCCCTACTATTAGGATGAAGGACTGTTAAGTGGAAAACATGTATTCATATACAGACATACATGTAAATGTGGATTGCTTCAGCAGCTGGACTTGGACAATCAGTCTATCCAGTAATGGCTCCAACACCACCATACACAGATCCCAGGTCTCCTCCTTCGCTGGCATCTGAGCATGTGATGCCCTGAGGCCCACAGATCCACTCCAGCTGCTGGTCCACAGACTGCCTCACATACTCACGCATAACCCCCATCACACTCAACACACCCACTACAGAATGAAAAGTCCAGCTCATCTTGAAAGCTTAAGAAAGCTTTCTTCAAAGTTTTAGGGCCATACAAGTACATTCTGGAAGTTTGGTTCTTGGTTTCAAAAGCGTCAGAGGAAACTATACCAACTCACAAAACACCTTTGAATGCATGAGGCTGTAGTGGGGCAAGTAAGAGTGTAACATCTCCCTATCTAGGCTTGTAGATTAAAGGCCAGATCTAAAATAAACAAACAAATAAAAAAAACACAAACAAAAAAGACTGAAGTAGCTTACTGCCAAATGCTGTCACACCTACAATTAAAACACACCACCTGAGGTGGAACTCATCATCTTGAATTAGGCACCAAAAAGGTCCTTCTCCGCTAAGTGGGATGCACAGTCATTCAGCCCAGTGGTGCCAGGCTTGAGTGACCCGGTAAAATACAGTGGACACTGGTACAACAAAAGTGTCTCCCTCCACCTCTGGATTTAGATGTCTGATTGCTACTTGCAACAGAAGTAAATAAACAGGAATGCCTGCAATGTGATTATCCTTCCATCTTTGAGTGCCCTATAGATCCAACTACAGCATTAGCTTTTTTCTTGCCCATTCTCCTTCTACATCCTTTAAACTTGCATTCTTGGCTGCACAGTAAGTAGCTCAGTTTCAAACAGAGGTTTGGAGAGATTTCATACATGCCTGCCTCTCCCCTGCATTACCTGTCACAGCAACTTGGTAATAAGGCACTCTATTCAGAAATTGGAGATGTGAGTTCAAACCATCCCAAACTAAGGAGATTAACCTAAATCTCCCACTTCCTGAGTAAGTGCTCTAACAATCTCATTTATAAGCAAACCATATCACTTATGTTCCAGAAAAAAAAACGTGGTTGCTGACCATAATGTTATAATTTGTGTGTTAGTCATAGCCTAATCACATCTACTAAACCAGATTCTTGATGCATGCTAGGTTTGAAACTCCAATGACAAGCATGAGAAAGACCTGCGTTCAGCCCTGCCCAGATGGAGCACCCCAGGCACCTTCCTGGGGCCATTCTATCCCTTGAGCAAGAGCACTTAAAACCTATTGATTCCAAAACCCCAGGCAGGAACAACAGAGCAGGCTACTACAGCACACCAGCTTACAAAAACAAGCTGAGACGAGATGCAGCTGAGGAAACACTTATTCTACAACCACAGCCTTAAAAGTTACCATTACTGCACACTTACAGTAGAAGGGTTTGTGTTTTGTTTTTTTATTATAGAAAAGTCACCTGACAGTGGAGGAATCAAATTTATGAAATACAGGCAATACTGTGCAAAACCATTAACTGATTTCCCTTTTTACTTTGTAGGCCTGTATCACTGTTACCTCCGGTATAATGAAGAATGCATTCCAGAGGAGCAAAGCTGCTACATAAGCCTCTGAAATGGCTATTTGCTTTTGAGGTTGTAAAATAACTCTTATGTGGATCTAAACACTAGTAATATGTGCTTCATGAAGAGTAACTCCATTACAAAAGACTCAACTGAAAACACAACTCGCTTTTCGGCATGATGGGGACACTTAACAAAACATCTATGGTTAAAATGCCAACTAAATTTTATAGGTAAGTAGATACTAATCTTTAGGCTGAAAGAACCAATCATTAACCTTCAAAGTTGTTAAGTGCAGTGACTTTACTATTCTGTGTTGCTCTTCCTTATATTGGACTTCAACGCTTTCTGACAGACCCTTGCAACCATCGTATGCTCCAGTTTCCTCATCTGCTGACAGGACAAAAGCAGGAACAGAACAGAAAAACAAGAAATGCTGAGAGTTCTGGCAAGGTACTCTCCATGGGCATGCCAAGATACTTTTACCCAAAACTTCTCCAACGCTTTTACAACAGCTCTGAGAAATCTTCCCAGCCTCACCACAAGCTATATTTTTACACCATCACCATGCTTACAAGTTTGAGCTTCAGTTGTTTACTTTCTACAAAAGCAACGTGGCTATTCTAATCTGCATCACATTCTTCACATTGTTTTAGGATCAGTTATCTTGAATTCTGGTTTCAGTAAGGCAGTTCACCACAGGGGGTGCGATACTCACTGCTTCCTCAGATGATCTGGGCTCTCATGCTGAGAAAAAAAATTTCTATCAAATTAATCTAATAGGAAAAATGGTCTCCTGACCTGATCTTTCAACTAGAAAAACGCATTTAATAAACGAATTTAAATAGCCCCAGGAGGGGTGGTTTAGGTGCAAGCAAACATACTGCTATCTTTGATCACTGATACAAAAATATGCATTTTATCAAGATGCCTCTAACAATGTGAGCTGCTACATAAAAGCTGGAATATCAGCACTAAACTATTTGCAAAAGCTGCAGCAGATTACTGCAGTGTGATCATTGCAAATTTCTGTGAAAAAAGGTATGAATTCTTGTCACCTATATTTGACCAGCTTTAGGAAAATTCCTACCTTTTTAAACTGTGTGCTAACATACGCATTCAAATAGGAGTTATTAGTGCGTTAAGGTTATTTGGTGTGCATAAGATGGTACTTTACCAAAACAAAATGTGAAACATAAATTTTGCATCATTTTGTCTGGCTTTTTGTTCGTTTCGAAGACTGACTTTTCACAACCAAGGCAAAGTGTATTTATTTACACTGAAATATACGGACTCAGCAGTTTACTTGGACTTGATTTTGTCCTCCTTACCTGGAGGATGAAGTTTTGTACACATAACGATATTAACAAACACACTAGCCTTTACCACGGCGTGTAAACATCCAGATGCTGTTCTCCCACACTACATCCATCTTGAACACCACACTTCACCGTAAAGAAAACTAAGTTATGCATCTGCACAACATATGCCTCCCAACCATTTTCCACTCTCCGTTTTTGTTTTTTAATAGAGATCTAGTGCATCTGGGGACTAGCGTGCAGGGAGCAGCACCCAGGAGAAATTCTGCTGTTGATGCCACTCGGAGCTGAATCAAGGCAAAGGTGAGAGCACCTGGTGTCTACCCGTGCTTTCCCTCATAACCCAACACGCCTCAGAGTCAACTACTATTGACCCGGCAAGAGAGAGCGATCCACTGCTCTTCACTAACTTCAGGCTCACCAGGAAAACACAAGTTACTGCACTTAGAACAAAGAGGATGCGCTCGATCAAGTTATCCGCAAAGAACTCGCCGCAGAGCGCTCCGGTATCCCGGCTGCAAGGCACCCGCCAGCCCCACGTGCGGCGAAAGAGAAGAAAACTTTCGTCAATTATCTTCATCGCATCCTCATGCTGCCTCTGCCTCATGCCTGGAAAGTGGTTTTGATCCCTTCCCGCCCCATAGCCTAATCTGGTTTACATTAGTGACAGCGTGAGGCATCCTTCGGGTCCGCCGGCTCCTCACCCCTCCCCAGAGCAGGACCCCCGGGGGCTGCGGCTCCTGCCCAGCTCCCGCCCCGATTCCCGTCGGGGCAGGGGTTGAACCGGGGGCTCTGCAGCGGTGGGGGCCCAGGCCGCCCACCAGCCCTCCCCCCTGCCCCGGGGAACGGGTCGGAGGCCGTGCCTCCGGGGCTACCCCCTCCCCCGGATTTCTGCCGCTCCACGGCGTCTCTCGGCTCCCACAAAGGGAGTGGGCGGCCCCGGAGGCGGCCGGGCGGAGTGGCCCCCGCCGCCGAGGGAGAAGAAAAGGCTCCAGGAAAGGGGGGAGGGCAGCCGCACGGCGCGGAGATGAGGGATAAAGGAGCGTGGGCGCAGGAAAGAGCGTGGCAGCGAGGCGGGCAGCGCTGCCGGACCCCAGCCCACCTCCCCCCGCGGGGCTTTCCCTCGCGGCGCGGCACGGCTCCCCCGCACCGGCGCTGCACGGCGGGGGCTGGGGGCACGCCGCCAGGGCTCCCCCAGCCCCGCGGGGGGCGAAAGCCTGTCCCGGGACGCGGCTGCAAACAAACTCTGCACGCACTGCGCTGCAAGCAGTGCTCACCCCCGCTCTCTCCCGAGAGCCGCCCCCCGCCGCTCTCACCTCGGGGCTGGCCCTGCCCAGGCGCCCAGAGCAGCGAAGCCGCCGCCAGCAGTGCCAGCAGCCGCCGCCCGCCGCTGTCCATCGTTGCCGCCGCCGCCGGGAAGGACACTGCCCGCCCCGCCGCGCCCGCCCCGTTTATACTCTCCCCCACCGCCCCCGGCCCGCCCCGCCCCGCGCCCGCACCGCCGGGGATCGCGCACACACACACACACGCGTTTACACGCTTAAGGACCCCGCGCCCGGCACCACCCGCGTCCGTCCCCGCCAAACCGCCCCCGAAGCGTTTGCAGCCCCGGCCGGCTGATGCGAGGGGTGCGACGGGCCCGAACTCGGTGCCTAAAAAGTTGTGGAAAGCTATAATTAACGAACTGAGATTTTTTTCAGGGAGGGGGAGAAGGGAAAGGCGAGTGTGAGAAATAACAAGGTAAAAGTGCGTGCGTGGGAGAAAGCATTGCTAAGCTCGCTCAATACGCAACTTTCCTATACGGGTGATATTTTCACGTGTTTAGGAAAAAAAAAAAAATCAGCTGCTGAGGCTTTCCTTGTAAATTTGTCCTCCTCAACTTTGAAACTTCATGCCCGTGCTGATTATTTTTCGAGCCTCCACTCCACACAAACGCAGCAAATCAGCCATGTTTGTAAATGAAACGAGTTCTCCCCTCAGTTTCTGAACTAAGAGGTTGACTACTTTTGTACCGTAGGAAGTCTATGCAACTTTTTAATGATCAGCTGCCTCTTGAAACTAGCATAAAACGTGTCAAACTGGTTGTAGAAATTGCTCAAGATAGAGATGTTTCTTTACTACTTCAGGAAAGTTCATTCCCATTACACTTTCCTATTTTAAGGTTTGTCAGGTCGCAGAGCTCGTTATCTACAGTACTCCTTAACGAATATTTCAAATAAGTTGCAGCAAGGAACGATGTTTTCCTGGGAAAAGAGCTGTATGCCCAAAAGGAGTTGGTTGAGGTGGGGAAGTTTTAGTTGAAACATGCTGCCTTTCAAATATGAATCCCCGCTGACAACGCGTGCTGCTTATTTTTGTGGAAAACATTGTGCTGCTCTGTATGGTATTGAATTTAAAACCAGATTTCAAAATACAATAATGTATATGAGTTGCATGAGCAGAGTTAGGCTGCAAGTACATTCTTCAAATTGGGGGCAGCTGTTTGCAGAGCTCAGACTTCATCTTGCTTGGCTGGTAAAGAAATTCAGGAAAAGAATAGTAATTTACATACTTTGTGTAAAATAAAGCTATTTCTTATCATGTAACTCAGAGTTATGAGTTATACTGGAGAAGGCATAGCAATGTTTATGTTCCAAACAGACAAGCAGGAAAAACTCTATGGGTCAAGGAGATAAAAAATGAAATATTTCTACCATAAAACTTTATCAAAGGCCTTCAAGTCTGAAAATAAATAACACTCCACATCTGTCCCTTCCAACAGCTCTGTCCTTTGCTCACACCAGGCACTTCTTAAATTTCAGGACAGGCAAGGAGGAGGAAAGCAAAACATCTGTGGAGAGAAATGTCAACAAATTTCAAGAGCCAAAATGTCATTTGCTCTAAAATCATAGAGGTCAGGTTAAGGAATCCTCTGTGCAGGATTGCAAGTACCAGTTGGGAGCCAAGTACAAAGGGACGGGAAAGAGGGAGCATCAGTGCAACACAAAATCCTTCCAGTTTACAGCTTTGCAATCAGTTTAACCATTTCTTCAAATTACAGCAGGCTGAAGACTGCTATCTTACATCCATGCGACAATAAGTGCCAGTTTATTATTACATGCATTTATCCTCAGAATATTCCTCAAGAACTACAGAATGTATGTTGAGATCCAGCTCTGGACTCTATCGTCTGACTCAATTATTATCATTTAGCTAAACATCTCTATACAACTTGTAACTGAAACATATACATTAAATTAGTCTACAGGACTACATCAGTGTTGTTCAGTGTTCATTATAATCATTCCCCAGGAAAACTGACTCTTCTCGAATTTTATTTGAGTACACATTTCCTTGAAGAGGATTGGTGAGTTTTCTATCATTCCTTTTTCCACAGTTCATTGCTGGTATTACAAAGTACCAGGCAATCAGAATGCTTCTTGGTTCAAGACATAGCACTATTAATATAATTCTTTCCTAATCTGGTTTTCTAATGAATTTTGAATGATTATGCCATTAGATGAGAATCTCAGCTTCTTAAGTGTAACTCCACTGTACGTTTACACTGAGAGAGTGCTTCAGGTATTATGAGTTGCAGATTAGAAATTTCTTAGTCTTCGACAAACTAACCCAAGGAGAAAATGGAATGCTGTGGTACAGGTAAGGTCTCGAATGAGTCAAGAAATGCGCGCGAGAATGAAAGCGTTTTAGGACGCTGCACTTTCATGTATCTTTGTACAGTCCCTGGAAACCATCTGCATAAACTGAAACTCTGAGCACTACTATACCATATATGCTTAACACAGATAGGAGCACTGCAAATTAAAATAGCACAGGAGACTGATATTGTAAAACAATTGAGTCGCTACTGCTTCGACTTCACTTGAAAGAAAAATAGAGATGACACAAGCTTTAGGAAGGGTAATTTCTGAATGCCTCACGTTTACTGGTTTTGCAAATTAAAATTTACTAAAAAAGAAAACAGAACAAAAAAATTATATGTAAGACAAGAAAAAAGTTATCTGTAAATATCCAGAAAACACTCAGATGTGGTTATAAGGAACTTCTTAAAATCTTGTTTTCTCTCTCACTAATTTACATGTACTAGAATTGCTTTAAAGACTAAGTCTTCCAGTTGCAAAGGAATGTAAAATCCTAATATTTAGGATGATGTAGCACAAAGTGAGTATGTTAATCTAGCCATCTAGATAACAAGCTACGGATAGAAACTTTGCCTTTGGCAAAAACAGAGGTTTGGGAGAATTCAAACTGGAGAAAGCCCAAATACACAGAGTCTGAATGGAACCGCTCTGCCATCCTGCACCTAAGTAAACTCCAAGTGAACGCCAAATATGTTTTTTCAGCTTTTGTCTGCGTTGCTGTGCTTAAGGCAGAGCTATTGTGTTAATGGCAGGTTCCCTCCAGGGCCCTCAGGAGCATGAGGTCACCTCCTGACCCTGAAGGGCAGCAGGGCCACTCGTAGCTGGCAGCAGTGCCGTGCTTTTCCTCATCCATAGCATTTAATAACTTGCACGTCCCACCATCCCACCTTACCACCCACCCCACTCTCAATGATCCTTTCTCCTGTCTGCGTATCAGGGCATTTCTATACTGTGAACATCATTGATGCCATATCTGCTAGAATTGGGGTGAGGAATTTAGAATAATTTCCAGAAGGAGGTACACTGATATAACTGGTCAATAATCCCACCTAGAACTACATATAATGGCTAAATAAGGTTTTTATCAATAGCTGTACTGTACAGTAAAGGGTCTCTAATTTTTAGCTGGTTTTTGTTGGGCTTTTTTGCACACACTTGTTATCCATTCTGCCTCTCTGCCTCATTATCTCACAAGCACCACCCAAGTGTTCTGAAAAAGCATTCTGGAAGTAATTATCACTTGTAATTGGAGGAAAAAAACAATGCAGTAAACGGCCTGTCTGCCTCTAATAAACATTCAGCTGTTACTAAAAGCCGGTTCAGATGACTCTTCAGTTTTTCCCCAGAACCTTTCAAGTGCTTTTCTCCCTCCCTTGGAGAAGTACATCCAGAGGTTAGTAAATCTGACCTGCGGCAGTCCAAAAAGAAGAGTAAATTCAAAGCAAAAGGCCTTTCACAGCACACCCTGCCCACAACTTCGTCTCAACAGAGACACCACCTCTGCAGCTTGACGGGCTGGAAGTGCAACCCAAGGCCAGGGCATCTCTCAGGTCCTTCCTCAGCTGGTAGGCTGACACTTTGCTTTGGCAGCAAAAGTCTTTGCCCTTTCTATTTCTGAAAGTGATTTCAAGCTGTAACTTGAAATATATGTTACGATAAATTGGCTCAGAGATGACAAAGGCTTCTATGAGGATTGGAGAAAATCTGCTGTTTCAGAGGAAGCTGGGAAATAGCTGCACCAGGCACCTGCACGGAGCTGTCACAGACCAGTGGTAAAGGCACGAGCAGATTGAATGCCTCCTGCCTGGCCAAAAAAGGCACAGTGTGAGTGGCCCTCAGGCACAAGGTCCCTCAAGGGCTTGCCCACTTCATGGTACAAACTTCACTGACCTCAGGAGTTGCCTGGACTTAAATGCTCACCAGAGAGAAGGACTGGCTTTGGAGAGAAGCAGGTGCTCTAGGAGAGTCGGGTGCAAAAAGAGGGAGCATAAGAAAGAAAACGAGAAACTGTAAATTCCTACTCTGCTTCCAGAAGAGTAAGTCCCATAACTGAGAGAGTTTTTAATGCTTGGGCTATCACCCATGCCTGATACATGCCCCCACCTTCATGCACCTCCACGTCCCTCACACTGGCAGCACCGAGGTTTAGTGGTACCCTCCCCTCCAGGCTTTCAAGCGGCTGTGAACACCCAGTTGCCTTCTCCTATTACCAGCCATAATCTAGCCCAGGTGCCAAAGGCAGTGGGTCCAGCTGCCTCCTGCCAGGCTGCTGGCAGCAAGGCACCAGGGGCTGCAGCAAAGAGGCTGAAAGCCCCGCCAAGCAGGAGATGTGGGCAGGAGTTAGGAGAGCACAGAAGCAAGCGTCATCACTGGTTCTTATTGCACAGGGAAAGCGCAGGGTCCTTCCTCAATCTCAATAAGAAAGGCACAACACCAAATAGTGTAATTAATAATGAGATAGTAGGAAGAAGAAGAATATAGAATCTATTCATAGAATCATAGAATGGTTTGATTTGGAAGGGACCTTAAAGATCAGCTAGTTCCACCGACCCTGCCATGGGCTGGGACACCTTCCACTAGATCACATTGCTCAAAGCCTTGTCCAAGCTGGCCTTGAACACTTCCAGGGATGGGGCATCCACAACTTCTCTGGGCACCTTGTTCCAGTGTTTCACCAGCCTCACTGTAAAAAATTTAGGAAAAAAAATGTAAAAAATATCGATAATGAGTAATTCTTAGATCTCTTCATCCTGGGAACCCTGCTTTCATGCAGCATTAGATAGACATGATGCAAGCAGCACAGTTGCCTCAGACTCCCTGTTCTGAAATTAAATACAAAAGTATCTCATTATGTTGAGGTAAATATATCATATGCCTGGATTATGCCTTGGCACCTGACTATGAAGACACTTCTTATAACTCTTGTCTCTTCATGGCTACCAAAGCAGGAGCTGCAGGTAGCAAGAGATACTGGGTAGCAGGAAACCATGCCTGCAAAGGGTGGCATGGTTTGGAAGTAGGTTAATAGACCTGCACTGGTTCCACACTGCAAAATAAGTGGTGATGTTTTTCCATTGATTAGTTTCTGCTGTTTTCCTACTAGAACTGACTCATTGGGACCAATGGTGTTGAAGGCGAGACTCAGGATGTTTACTGTGAACAGCTCACAGGCTGGAAATTGTGATTATTGTCCAGCAAGAATGATTGGATGGTATACTGTATTATGGCAAATATATTCCTCCCCAAAAATCACAGTGAATCACATTAATTTTTCTTTTGTTGAAAAAATGGAACCCATAGGCAATAGGGAAAACCACACTGTCACTGCTGGTAATCAGCCTCAACCCTTCCATAATGCTGTGCCTAGTCTAGGCATGGGCTTTTCCTTGCATTTTGGTTAAACCGTTTGCAAGAGCTTGAAGGCTCCATGCAGGCAAAGGAACAATCACAGTTAAATTCATGACGGACATCTATAACATGAAGAACAAGTGTTAACAGCAGGAGAAATCTTACTGATTGTCGTTTAACCCAGCCAGCAACTAAACACCACATAGCCGTTCACTCACCCTCCCTCATCCCTGGGGAATGGAGAAGAGAATTAAAATTGAAAAGGGAAGGAGATTTATGGATTCAGATAAGAACAATCTAATAATTATTATAATAATAAATAATAATAAATTAAAAGTAATAGTGCTAAAACAATAATAACATATATCATATGATATTACTATATACAAACATGTGATGCACGGTGTAATTGCTCACTACCAGGTGACCAATGCCCGTCCCATCCCAGCAAGTGATCCTGAAACAGGTAAGTCCCTGGATGAGTGAAGGGCCCAAAATAAGTGACAGAGAGAGAAAGAACTCTGAGAGTTCAAGAGTCCAAGATAGAGCCCTCTGAAGAGAATTCCAGACTTCCCGGTCAACTCTCATCTATATGCCAGGCATGGCATTACATGATATGGAATACTCCATTGGCCAGTCTGGCCCTCAATTCTAAATCTAAGTTCAAATCACAAGGGGAGTTGTGGGCCCTTTGTCCCAGCCGTGCTCCCCCCCAGCCTGTTGTGCTCCTGCACACTGGCAAAATGTGGGAAGCTGAAAGATCCTTGACGTCTCAGCACCAACTATAAACATTGGTGTGTTATCAATATTCTTCTCATAACAAATTCCAGACTAAATCCAACACAGTGCTATTCTAGCTGCTAAAAATAAAAACTAACTGTCTCAGCTGAAACCAGGATCATTTTCAAACTGATCTTGGACTTTTGGAAAAGACTTATGGGACTTGAAGGATCCAAATCCATCACTTCCAAATTTGTATTAGGAAGGGGAGAGAAAATAACTTGGCTCTCACAGAGTTGTGCAAGTGAATGGCACTTGATTTGTGCTCCTAACATCTCAGATAGTTCTGAATGGATAGAGAATTTATAAAATAATTGAGCTTGTACTTTGAAACCACAATTAATTTGTGAGAGCACATTAAAGTTTGTGACTAATTTTTGCTTCCTTATTATTTTGCAAAAAATAGTAAATAGGAGTTAGTCATACCCTCTGATCTTTTCTGCAGTGAATTTGCATTTCTTCTCAAGTGTGATCAGGTATGCAGTTGGGAAAAGATCATAGGACATCAGTGTTGTTCCAGTGGTTGAGCTTTTAACAGCAAGTGCCCAGACTTTGCTACCCAGAGACATATACCTGCCTATGCAAAATCTGTGTTAAAAGAAGGCATCTTGATGTGAGATTAGTAAGGTTTCATCACCTTTTTATGCAAGAAACAAAACTTTGAGAAAGTAGAAGATGAAAGCCAAGAGCTTAAATATGTGACCTTAGTCCAACTTGGAACAGTTAACATCTCCAGTTGTCTTCTGTAGCTTTTAAAATGAAGTCATTTATTTATACACTTAAACATGAATTTGATGTCAGCTTTAAGTTTTGATTCTATAAATTTGCCATAGAATCTAATTCAAGAGTCAATTTAACTTTATTAATGTGGGAGAAAATATGCACATAATGTGAGCTATTTTTTAATCTTAACTGCCATTCCTGCTATTGCAAAAAGTTCCTTATATCTATCTGGAAAGTCATTATCAGCAAACTGAGTAATTTATCACTTTCAATTTTCAAGAAATTAGCCCTGACTAAGACTGAAACCAGAAGCCATTTAAAAAATAATAATCAAAAAAACTATGTCAGGTTCCTAAATTGAGGAACAGTAGGAGTGTCCTAATGTGAGGTTCAGGGAGTGTCACTTCAAAACCTGCATTAGCTCTTCCTGTCTATAAAAGCAGATGATTCTGCCTCCCTACTACCTGATGGATACCCTTACACGTATTCCAATTGAATTTTCACAAGTGGATAAATAAAGAACAATATAGTCTGGAAACCTCTGTGCTTCACCTTTCTAGTGCTATTTAGAGAGATCCTTTGCTACTCAAATGTTACCATTAGTATATAGAATGAAAGCAGAGTTTATGCTTATATTTGATCTTTAAAATTAACTCTGCATTATTTGAAGTGTATGATTTTTAAATTAAATACACTTACATTGAACTAACTACAGGTAGTTATGGAATTGATCTTTAAGTTTTGTTTAAAGAATAGCCTGACTTGAAAAATAGGAGAAATCAGATGCCCTATTAATTCATAAATAAATATGGGCAAAAGGATAAATTTTATGGGGCAATCTTATTTTAATTACTGTCAAGTTGAATTGCACTGACTAGAACTTATTTTCTGATTTTCTTTCTACTTATGTAGCTATCTACAGTGCAAAGTCAGTATTAAAAGCTACTGAGCCTGGAAGTGGCATTTTCCGGCTCCTTTGTGCTGTGTAAACAAACGCTCATCAGTGAAGAAGCAGTCTAACATTTTTTAATATCTAGCGAGATACCGGCTCCACTTTAAAAAGAATTACAATTAAAAATTCATGAGAATGTTTAGAATCTGAATTTCATGGCAAGAGGAGACAACTGTGTCTATGTAAATATTATACACATGATGGATGGATGTCAGGCTGTATTTACTAAGGTAGTGTTTCTGTGTAAACTCCGTTGCTAATTAGAGGTTTGTTTTGGAGAACGAAACACAAAGCAAAGCAGTTTGATGAGGGGAGCTTAGCAGGTGAGCTCTCTAGCTAGTCTCTGACTTCGATCAAGAAATGTCTGTGTTTAAACAAATGAAAACATTATCAGGCTTTAGTCCATGGTTATCTGCAGCGCTGCATTTACTGTTCCTGGATTCCTCCTTGCACGTTTCTGGTCATCCTGCGAGCGGCGGTTAAAATTCTTTCCCATCTGCAAAATGTCTCTTCTCCTTCCTCTTTTCCTTCCAGTGCCATGCAGTCCAAGGTGACCCCACCAAAGGCGCTGCCAGGAAGATGCACCGCTCTGGGAAGAGGCACCATCAGCCTGAAGATAACGTTTGTATCTCATCTTGAGCTGCCGGCGAAGTCATCAGTTTCTCTCTTTTTTTCAGCTTTTCTCTTTTGTAAAAGTAGGGGGAGAAAAGCCCTGACTGGTATCGCATGCACAACCAAGCAAACTTTTTTTTCAGAAGACTCTTTTATAAGTTCTTTGCCCAGAGAAGCTGTGGATGCCTCATCCCTGGAAGTGTTCAAGGCCAGGTTGGATGAGGCTTTGAGCAATGGGATCTAGTGAAAAGTGTCCCTGCCCATGGTGGGGGCGGGGATTGGAACTAGATGATCTTTAAGGTCCTTTCCAACCTAAACTATTCTATGATTCTATGATTATAAATGCCATCAAAGAATAAGAAAAATAGCCATTATTGCTGTAAAATTTTTGATAAATATCAGAAACTACGGAAGACTGAAAGTTGCTCTGCCAAAGAGTGACGGAAAACAAGCCAATTATAAAATAAACAAGTCAGCACATAGAGTTTACACAGTGACTTTTGTTGAGTACTTTATAACATTTCCAAAGTACTCTATGAACTCTGTAAGCTGACAACACAAGAAACATATAAGATTCAATTAATTGGCATGACAATGAAGCCACAAACACACGATCCTACAGAAAAAAAAATGACTTTAACTCCCAAACCAGATGGTTGACATGTAGGTCAAGAATTTCCTGATGAGATTTTTTTTAGCACAGGTTCAGTTTTCAGACACGGTTAAATTATTTGTGACGAGGTTGTGCCTTGATGGATTGTGTTCTTACAGGATATTTAATTGGGCTTCTAATAATTTTTTTAATATTAATACAAATAATACATTTGTTTTAAAAGTAGAGAAGTACTTAAGACATATTAAAAAGCAAATACTTGTAATAAAAAGTTAATTATTAAAGACAACAAATATAAACTACAGTTAATTTAATGTGGTTTCACTATTAAGACCTAAGTTCTGTTTCATTCAAATCTGAAAATCTTGCTAGTTAGTGAAATCTTCAGAGCTCAAAGTTTCCCCGAGATTTTATTCTGCAGTCATTCCAAACAGCCACTGGATGGCACTGCAAAACTGCAAGTCGAAACCTTTAACTCAACACCCGCTTTGACGTCCTAGTGAAATGCACGCAACCTGTATTCCCAAAACAGAGCCCACCAGCTTCCTCTTCGCTGGGGACTTCTGGCCTTTTTCACACCTTTCACCAAGCAGATAAGCAAAGGCAGGTTCGGTTTTCCCTCCGAGCCTGCTGCCAGCTGCTGCAGGCCCGAGCTTCACGCTGGCAGTACCCAGCAGGAGGCTGGCCAGCTCTGGATGCTTCAGGCAGACAAAGCAGTCACTCTAATGGCAAAAATGATGAGCCAGGCTGACCGTAGGGGAGTTTTCGTGCTCCTGAACAGTTTGTTTCATAAGCATGAGCTTTATGCATTTATTTCTCACCTGCGCTATGTAACTTACTGGCTGCATGAATGTCCTTGTTGTGCTATAGTGCCTGAAGATGGGCAGGATCAGGCTGATTTCACATACTGTTCCTCTGACAGCATTTCTGTAAGAAGCAAAGTCCAGAGAAGGTTGCAGAAGCGTGGATGGGACAGGGGTGCAGGTGGACGCAGGAGCTCATATGCAAGGTTGAAAACGAATGCGAGTACAATGGGTACTTCTTGGCTACACCGTTTCACTACATTTAAGCACATAATGTCTATCTTTTGCTTCATCTAAATGCCACATGAGCCTCATCTCTTTGGAAAACAAAGAAAAACAACTTTAATGGAGTCTTTTACTCCCTCAAAATTTCTGATACTGAGTTCCTCCTGACATTACACTGAACTAGCTTATTAGCATTTGACAAGTAGGACTCCTTCAAAGTTCATGCATTTAATTGCCTTGCCAAGATAACGGGTTTTACTTCTATATGTTTTTGTGTAATATTGACAAAATATTAATTTCCACATCCCTTACTGAAGCAAATCTCTCATTAAAGTCAATTTGAACTTTACCACAGAAAAAAAAATGTGAATAACTGAGCCTGGAATTACCACGTGCAGCGGTGACTGCAGCAAAGCCAACAAAAGCCAAAGAATTTTGCTTGAGATCAAATCTTTTGCTGTCAGTAAATAATTAATAGGCAATTGTTACTAAAAAAGATTACTGAAGGAAGCTAATAGCTGTTCAGTTTAAACTCAAATGTCTTTTTTTTTTTTCTTAATACATATTTTAAAACACCTGTCTTTAAAATAAGGTTCATTATCGTACCTATGAGAATTGGCTACGTGTTATGAAAGAGCCTTTCCAAGAATGTCTGAAACATAACAGCTATCATGACAATTTTTGATAAATCATTCCTGGCTGAGAGTCTCAGAGGAAGAGAAACTAAATAATGATTGAATTATCCTTTTATCTCTAAGAGTGATCTTTCTGAATCAGGACTGAGGCACTGTGAGGAAATAGGTTTAGAGCACTTATATTTCTACTAGCATGATTCCCTCTGTTCTCTGAAAAGTCAACATCCCATTCTATTTTATGGACAAGATTTCATAGGGCAGAGGTAGAAAATGGCCAGTGACTTGGTGAAGGGGTTAGGGTACAGGGTAGTGGTAGCCATACACTGACTAAACTCTTCTTGCAGAAATGCTGGTGACTCAGAAATGCACCCAGGTTAAAATCAAAGCGGGATCCACCAGTGTTTCGTGGATACAAGTCATGTAAACTGGGATTTGCACAGCTAAACCAGGAGTAATGCCTCCCAAATAAAGGCTCCAGGTCACAAGTACCCAACGGTCCTGCTCCCAGCTACCAGATTTCCAACCACGTCCATGCCACAGGGCAGAGCAGATCTGTGCCACCTGCTCTCTCTCTGCCTAGGCTTTGCCTTCTTAATCTCTAGAGGCAGAGGAGGAAAAGGTGACTGTAATCTGGACATGATCTAAAGGCAGACCAGATGCTGCCTGTGGAGCTGAATGCCCCTCTCTGGCCAGAGCACACCTGCTCAACACCTTTCATTTGCAGAGAGCTGAACATTTCATTTCTATGTTTCCAAATGGCATCACCCATTTTGCAGACAGCAAAGTATGCACATGCTGTGGCTTTTTAGCTTTTCAAAAACAGTCTGTGCTTCTCAGGGAGTCCCAGTCCAGCTGGAAGAACAAGAAACACAGTCAGAGCCAGTGGTAGGCGATGCCCTAAGCCACTAAGTGATGCTAAGGATCCCAGTTTTGGCATCTCTCTGAATAAAAGATATTCTCACAACATGCTGCAGCATTATAACTGGCTTCAAGTCTTAGTTTTCTAATCTGAATCCAAGCAGTATTTGAATATTTCCTGAAAACACACATCATTGTGTGAGCAACTAGGGTGCATTGAGTTCTGTCCAGGGGCGGATCAGGAGCAAGTCGAGAGCTTGTGGGCACGAATTAAAAGACAATCTGGCATGTGTGATACTGTTATTGGTGTCTATTACAGACCACCGGATCAGGATGAGGAGGTTGATGAGGCCTTCTATAGACAGCTGATAGCGGTCTCGCAAATGCAGGCCCTGATTGTCATGGGGGACTTCAACTATCCTGATATCTGCTGGAAGGCCTATTCAGCCAGCCATCCATGGTGGAGGAGGTTCCTTCAGTGCATTGATGATAACTTCCTGATGCAAATGGTGGATGAGCCTACTAGGAGAGGAGTGCTGCTGGATCTTATTCTCACTAATAAAGAGCATCTGGTTGAAGCGCTGAAGGTTGAGGGTAGCCTTGGTTGTAGTGACCATGAAATGGTGGAGTTCAGGATCTCATGTGGCAGGAAGAGAATACCTAGCAGAACTAGAACCCTGGACTTCAGTAGGGCCAACTTTGATCTTTTCAAACAATTGTTAGGAGAAATCCCATGGGACAGAGTACTGAAAGGTAAAGGGGCCCAAGATAGTTGGTTAGCCTTCAAGGACCTCTTCTTCCGAGCTCAAGACCGGTGCATACCAACAGGTAGGAAGTCAAGAAAGGGCACCAAGAGACCTGCATGGTTAAATGAGGAACTGTTGGGCAAACTCAAGTGGAAAAAGAGAGTGTACAGATCATGGAAGGAGGGGCAGGCCACTTGGGAAGAATATAGGTCTGCTGTCAGAGGATGTAGGGAGGCAACTAGGAAAGCTAAGACCTCCTTGAAATTAAACCTTGCAAGAAAGGTCAAGGACAACAGAAAGGGCTTCTTCAAATACATTGCAGATAAAACTAACACTAGAGGCAATGTAGGCCCACTGGTGAATGAGGAGGGTGCCCTGGTGACAGAGGATAATAAGAAGGCAGAGTTACTGAATGCCTTCTTTGCCTCAGTCTATACTGCTGGAAGCTATCCTGATGAGCCCCAGAACCCTGAGGCTCCTGAGGAAGTCAGGATAGAGGAGGAGTCTACCCTGGTTGGTGAGGACTTGGTTAGGGACCAGTTAAGCAACCTGGCCATCCATAAGTCCATGGGTCCTGATGGGATGCACCCGCGGGTGCTGAGGGAGCTGGCGGATGTCATTGCCAGGCCACTCGCCATCATCTTTGTTAAATCGTGGGGAACAGGAGAGGTGCCTGAGGACTGGAGGAAAGCCAATGTCACTCTGGTCTTCAAAAAGGGCAAGAAGGAAGACCCAGGTAACTATAGACCAGTCAGCCTCACCTCCATCCCTGGAAAGATAATGGAACAACTTACCCTTGGTGCTGTCTCTAGGCGTATCAAGGATAAGAAGGTCATTAGGGGCAGTCAACATGGCTTCACTAAGGGGAAGTCGTGCTTGACAAATCTGATAGCCGGACATCAACCAGTGGGTGGATGACGGTAGAGCAGTGGATGTGGTCTATCTTGACTTCAGTAAAGCATTTGACACAGTCTCCCACAGCATCCTCACAGCTAAACTGAGGAAGTGTGGTCTGGATGATCGATCAGAAGGTGGATTGTGAACTGGCTGAAGGATAGAAGCCAGAGAGTAGTGGTCAATGGGACAGAGTCCAGGTGGAGGCCTGTATCCAGTGGAGTCCCTCAAGGGTTGGTACTGTGACCTGTATTGTTCAACATATTCATCAATGACTTGGATGAGGGGATAGAGTGCATGGTCAGCAAGTTTGCTGATGACACTAAACTGGGAGGAGTGGCTGACACACCTGAAGGCTGTGCTGCCATTCAGAGAGAACTGGACAGGCTGGAGAGTTGGGCAGGGAGAAATTTAATGAAATACAATAAGGGCAAGTGTAGAGTCTTGCATCTGGGTAAGAACAACCCCATGTCCCAGTACAAGTTGGGGACTGAACTGTTGGGGAACAGCACAGAGGAAAGGGACCTGGAGGTCCTGGTGGACAGCAGGATGACCATGAGCCAGCAATGTGCCCTTGTGGCCAAGAAGGCCAATGGCATCCTGGGGTGTATTAGAAGGGGTGTGCTTAGTAGGTCGAAAGAGGTTCTCCTCCCCCTCTACTCTGCCCTGGTGAGACCACATCTGGAATATTGTGTCCAGTTCTGGGCCCCTCAGTTCAAGAATGGCAAGGAACTGCTTGAGAGAGTCCAGCGCAGTGCCACAAAGATGTTTAAGGGAGTGGAGCATCTCCCTTATGAGGAAAGGCTGAGGGAGCTGGGTCTCTTTAGCTTGGAGAAGAGGAGACTAAGGGGGGACCTCATTAATATTTATAAATATGTAAAGGGTGACTGTCATGAAGATGGAGCCAGGCTCTTCTCAGTGGCATCCAATGATAGGACAAGGGGAAATGGATATAAGCTGGAACATAGGAAGTTCCGCTTAAACATGAGGAAGAACTTCTTCCCAGTAAGGATAACAGAACACTGGAACAGGCTGCCCAGAGAGGTTGTGGAGTCTCCTGTTCTGGAGATGTTCAAAACCTGCCTGGACGCGTTCTTGTGTGATCTAATCTAGGTGGTCCTGCTCCGGCAGGGGGATTGGACTAGATGATCCTCCTTTAAGGTCCATTCCAATCCCTAAGATTCTGTGATTCTGTGCTTGGCATATTTTAATCACATCAGCATTTGAGGCAATCAATATAATCACATCTACTAAACCCTACATATGTTTTGGTATATTTAAGTACCTGTTCTTATGTAATTGATGAGGTATTTCAATGGCTCCTTTGTGGTCTACTAGGATGCTTAGTAGTTTAGAGAGGAGAAATCTTACAAACAAATGTCGCAAGGGCAAGCCTTACACAAAGCCTGGTTCCCATACTCCAATGTCATCTGCATGTTCCTTAAAAGTCTTTGAAGTAATACTTTAAATATTTATGCTGTGACTCCTTTTCCTAGCTTTTGTCAGGAGCTAATGGGCTTTTGGTTAATAAATTATATCATGTGCATTTAATAACTTCAGCAGTGTGTGCAAACTTCTGTTCAATGAAGACGTAGAGACTCACGCATTTCTGTCTTAACTGCCACAACAACTGAACAAATTCCATGGATGTTGTACAGTTATTTGCTACTAAAATGTCAATAAAGAGTTTAAATAAAAGGAAATTAGCTGTTCAGGCACAGTTTTCTATTAGTTGGTAGACTGAGATCTTTCTAGCATCAGAAGTATGGAAGGGATGCAATGATGTGATTGTAAGAGTCCGTAAGAAAGCTCCCCCGTTTTTGACTTTGAGATACCTGTGAACGTTTAAGATGCAAAGCCAGAAGGTCACATTGCAGGTGTGACTTCCAAAATAAACAATGTTGATTGACATTGGTTCTGAATTTTGTCCGCTGTTTAGAAAATATTTTTGGCTGGTTAGGGCCTCAGAATACAAAATACCTTCGCATAGTCACAGATGTTCTTGAATTATCTAAATGCAATGGATTGCATAAAAATGTTATTTAGTTTCGGAACATAAGATTTTTAGTAATCATGCTGGAACTATACAGTGTAGCTCTATACTTTAAGAAAATAGTGGCCACCTTCAGAGATATAACCAGACATCATCGTAATACTTAGCGTTATATTTATTTTGTTAAAACCCTTTTTTTCATGATATAACTGTATCACATTATAGTGGTTTAACCCAGCTGGCAACTAAATGCCACATAGCCGCTCGCTCACTCTCCCCCACCCCTGGCACAATGGGGGAGAGATATAAGGGGGGAAAGGAAGGGGACTTGTGGGTTGAGATAAGAGCAATTTAATAATAACAATAACATAAAATTAAAAGTAATAATGCTAAAATAATAATAATAAATGAATATATATATATAATGATAAGAATTTATACAAACAAGTGATGTTTACTATAGTTGCTCACCTCCCAGTGACCAACGCCTGTCCTGTCCCAGCAAATGATTCTGAAACAGTAAGTCCCAACACTCCAATCCCAAATGAGGGAGAGGCCAAAAAAAAGAGCGAGCGATAGAGACAGACCTCTGAGAGTCTGAGAGAGAGAGTCCTCAGAAGAGCAAGAGCACCAGCCCCACTTCCCAGCCAACCCTCGTCTATGTACTGGGCATGACATTACATGATATGGAATACGTCATCGGCCAGTTTGGCCCTCAATCCTAAATCTAAATTGAGATTGTAAGGGGAGTTGTGGGCCCTTTGTCCCAGTCTTGCTCCCCCCCAGCCTGCTATGCTCCTGCACACTGACAAGACACAAGAAGCTGAAAGATCCTTGACGTTTCAGGACCAACTGTAAACATCAGTGTGCGATGGACATTCTTCTCATACCAAATCTTAGACTAAATCCATTACACAGTGCTATTCTAGCTGCTGAAAAGAAAAACTTACCCTGTCCCAGTCAAAATCAGGACACATATATTCTTCACATCTAAACCAAAGCTCATCTGTCAGCACTTGTGTTGGAAGCTCCCAAGTTGCCTAAATGCCTCAGAAAGTAAGTCTTCATTTTGGGCCACTCTTACCTTCAGGTCAGCACAGAGCAGGAACTGGAGCTCTGCTGTCGCAAACACAGTGCTGCCAAAGTTTATGTCTCAAGTGGAAATTATGATCCTGGGTGGCTTGAGAAGGACTCACCACAGAACACATCAGGAGAAGGCTGAGGATTATTGCTGCAGTGTCTTGATTAATTCTATTTCCTTTTTTTTTTTTAAAAAAAAAGTTGTAATTGTAAAAATCAATACTTCCTACAAGCTGTACATGTAGTAGTGGAAGAAATATAGACCTACTTGCATCAGAGAGTACAATTGCCCTTCAGAAGCTAGTTAGGAAGAAAGTGCCTCCTCTCTGTAGTGCTATTTGATGCCGCTGGTTCTGCCCTGTGGTAAAAACACAGAGGGAATCAGTGAGGCTTTCCTAATAAGAGTAAAGTGGGAAAAAAATTTGCTTGGCTATAAAAACAGAGAAACTGTTGGTCTATCACAGCTGATACTCTCAAAAATGAGTTGTGCAGAGCCGTGCTTCTTACATAGCAAAAGAATTTCTTACAAAATTAGTTATTGTTTTTGCAGCAGATGCTATATGCACCTAGACAACTCAAATGACAGTCTCTCTTCCAATACTTTTCAGTGATTGCCTGGATAGTTCCAATAAATTATCCAGATACCACTTCTGCAAGGACATGTTATGGTTGTATACTGCTGCTAATGGAGAATTCCCCTTAATTTATGACTTCTACCTTTCCAGCAATTTTTTTTTATTCAAAGCATTTATTAGAAAACTAATAAAGCATGTAAGCATTATAGCAATAACTAAGATATGTTTATGAGATTTACTGGGGAGAGTTTGGGCTGACACAAATAACATCTCTAACTAGTCAATTATTGTCCTTCCCAGAAGACTGATCCAGGAGTACATCAGTGATTTGTCAATATTAAAAGACAACTTGTCATGTCCAGTGCTTTCCATCTTACCCATGTCCATACTTGTACACATCATTTTGGTAATTAGAACAAAAATACATTTGTCACCTGGGTCTTTCTCTATGAGACCTGGCCAGTGCAGAGTCCTTTCAGTTCCATCTTAAGCAGCAAGACAGCAGCAGGTGCCTCGGAGAAAGGCAAGCTAACATCAGATTGGCAGGTCTTTAGGCTGTCCTCCAGTTCAGTTCCCTAATCCTCAGCAGCTACAGCCTGGCTCAGTCCCTAGAGCCTGGAGAAACCTTCCCAAAAAATCTACATAATTCTTAGTCTATGTGTTTTTCTCTTCAAATTTTTGGCCCCTTTTTGCCGCACCTACCTGTGTGCTTCTCTCTTCCTGCATTTCTTACAGGGTTAGCAATTTACAACAGCCTTGAGCAGCATAAAGCAACTGCCTCTATGTTTAAATGCTGATTCAGAGTAATTATTGCTCTTGGGTGAGTGTAATTTACAGGATAATCATGCAGCTTTCAGTTGCTTACATTTGCCTTTTCCCTCTTGTTTAGGAGGCAGCCTTGTTCAGCACAAGCATTCGTACAACTCATATATGAGAGGGCATATCCTTGACTTATCATCATCTGTGATTTTTTTCACTTGACAGGTTGAAAAATGCGTACACCTATTTTCTCTGATGGTTCCCTTATCACCGTGGGCCTTCCTGAGGCTAAGTCTGCTCAACCATTCAATTTTGATTCTGGAAGCAATGTTAAGGCCATTAGCTGTGTCCACATAAGGATGCTGTTATAAAACTTGACACGCTTATTAATCATAAATTCAGTAGACATTCTGCTTCAATCTTTCTAGGGTCTGCTTATGCTTCATTTATGATGTAAAGTGAGGGTTTAGGGGAAGGTGGTATATTTTTAGATCAGTATTTATGTCAGGTAGCAGATAATGTTCAGTATTTCCATATAGGTTTCCACCCAAGGAAGAGCATTTAGCTCTTTTCCACTTGTATTGCACATAGTTTGCTCCACAGCAAGACAGTGAAAAAGTGTAGTTAGAGAAGTTCAAGAGCAGGTGGCTGCAGACAAATATTTGCTCTACCTTATCAGTGGGAGAATATCATCGTTCTTTTGTTGTCATATATTACCCAATATTTCTCCAGCATTATGATGCCGTCATTTGAGGGGTAGGGAAAGTCAGCATACTAAGAAATATTTTTCTTGTTGCTCCGTTCCACCAGTGACTTTTAAAGTGAAGCTACCAAAATCTGTATTCCTGAAATGTTACCTGTCTAAACCCATAAAGCACTGATGGTTTCCAGGCTGTTGGTTAAATATACCTCACGAAGATTGTGCATGTATATTCATCTTTGGATTGCCAAACTGACTCAATTAAGACATTTGTAACACATCTACATTCAGCCTGGACTCATGAAACGACTTAGCAAAGTTCATTAACCTTGGAAAACTTGAATCCATTTCCATGGATGAGAGAGAAACAGACTGTAACCCTCTGCTAGCATCTGCCAGCACATTGCTCTGAGTCCACCAGCCCAGGGTACGTTTGCACCCAGCCCTGGCTACAGGTAAGATTTCTCATCACTTGGAAAACAACTGGCTGCAACTCTGTTATAATTGCATTTTCCTCTGATTGTCTGCATTTGTTCAAATCCAATAAACTAAAAATGAAATGCAGTGAGGCAGAAAACGTGTAGATCAGCACCAAAGATAATGTGAATGCAGTGGCCTGTGAACCAAGGCTCCTGAATTTTGCGCATGTAGGGGAGTTGAAGACAGCAGGAGAGGTCAGATTTAAGACCACAGCATGGAAAGAAACAATATGGGTCACCAGATCTAGTTTCCAGATCTCACAGGCAACCATATCATAGAACAGCTTTCATCAGTTTACTGAGCTCTGTGCGTGGTGAATTTCCATGACAAACGCACAGGCTGGCACTGTTGTTTCAAATCCTCTGCAAATATTCCTTGTCATCTTCCCCAGTCCAGAAAGATCAGATTCAAAATAAAATATTTCAACCCCTCGCCCTACTTGCCCCAATCCAACCTCCTGTTTTAATTTCATCCTTAAATTTTGGTATTGCCATTTGCGTTCCTTTTGAGCCACACATCATTTTCTGCCTTCTCGAAAAAGCTTGTCTTGTTGTTAGCAGCCCTGTCTGCACATCAGAGCACCAGTGCTCACCTTCCGCCTACCTCCATGGCTGCCGAATGTGCCGTCGTTCTACCTCAGGTGGAATCATTAACTACAATATCCTGTCTTCCTGCAGTCCAATAACTGCTGAAACCCCACAGTCCTACACCACAATTAATCTCTTGTGATGGTCAGGTACAGAACAGATTCATGTTTGATCCTCTCCATTGGGAAGTTGCTCATTAGAGGTTGTAAAATAAGAATGATGACAATTATGGGTGGGCCTTTCTTCTTCCTTCTTTTTTCTTTTGCCTGTACTTGAGCTCGAAGATTTTGTTTTCCCTTTGATTTGCTCTATTTTATTACTTTTGAGGTATTTTTTTTTGTTCAAGTTGCTTTTCATGTGCTTTTTTCACCTACTGGGCTTTATCTTCTGCCTCTGGGCTATGCTCTGTGAGATGCCCTTAGCTCCCCTTAACTGCAACTTGACTCAGATCCCACCAAGCTTTGTTTGACCATACAGTGACCCATATTATTTCATAAAATTTAAACTATCGCTGTCATACTAATAATACCTAAATACATTGCTTTACTGATTGTTTGAGAAGTCTTATTTGTTCATTCAAACCCTTTGAAGCTAAGCATCCAATATTTTTCTTTAAGTTCAAGCTCAGAAACTTAAAAGTCAAGCTACTAATTGTCAGCATTGAGTCTTCAAATGTCTAGAGAGATGCCTGCCCTTTCATTTGATAATGTCTCTGATAAATCCCGAACTGAGACGCTGGTATGTATTTTAGGGAATTTTAATTAGATTCCGTTTTATCATTTGTCAGACATATGAAGGTAAATGCAGTTTCCTCTTACATCAGTAAAATTTGTGTAAGGGTCATGGATCTGGGATTAAGGCTCCACAGCAGCCTCGACTGAATTATTTCCTAAGTTCTTTTTTGCAATCATTGTTGTAATGGACTCTGGATGGAAATGCCTAAACCCGTTCGCACTGGGTCATATTGATTTGCAGTACTGATTTGCCAAATTTCATGAGGACTGAGATAAAAAGGGCTTGTGTTTTCGATTGGAGAAGAACGCTTTTATTTTAAATACAAAATCAGGCATGAAAAACTGGATCATTTGGTGTTTGATTTTATTTCTAAAATAACTTTACAACTTCCCTCTGGCTTTGTCCCTTAAGATTTTATGATACAACAGTGCTTTCAAACACATTTAAATGATTAAAATAAAAAAGAGGGATATGGGCACAGCAGCAATGAACTTTGCAATACATAACATTCAGTAGCCCGGTCTTTACTGTGGCATGAAGAACCCCATGGAGCCAGGACACAGACACATTGACATTAACAATGCCTGGAGAGAATTACTTACCTTAAAACCAGTCTATCAAAATCAGCATATTGGCAGATTGAGCAGGGAGAGTCTGTAACACGCTTACTAGATAATGCTGAATTAATGGTCTATCTTAAATCCCATCTGTCTCTAAGCTACAGGTACTACACTTAAGACCCCATGGAAATGTTTCTCTCTGCTTGGGACCCTCAGGGTCATCTCTGCCTTTTGTTTCCAGAATAGAGCATGGGTTTTCAGATTCCAGAAAACGAGGTAACTACAGTGACCTATTAAATGTAAAACACTTAAACAATCTTCGGAGGAGGGACTGGGAGTTCTGCCAGCAGACCATAGAATCATGCTTATTTTTGGACTCTCTGCACCCATGGATGTTTAAGAAAACCCTGCTAATTTGAGCAACAGCTTTAGGAGAGGTGAGGATATTCCCTCATCCCAGAGTGGCGCTTAGCCCCTGGTCACAGGATGCTTCAGAGAGCTGGGGGTTGTACACCGCAGGCAGCTGAACTGAATCTGCTTCAGGCACTCAAATAAGTCTGGGAGGAGCTGTAGTCTGAAAAAAAAGAAAGAAAGAAAGGAAAGTATCGATGCACTCTTCATGAAGGCCAACCAAGCAGGCGTGTGATGGACAATCAGATGATGTGACTCCTTCTGTGAGACAGGCCAAGAAACACCTCCTTTTACATCAGATTAGATTTAGGCAAGGAGAATTCAGGCTCTCTCTTCTACTTTCCAAGAATTGCTGTTTTCTTTCCTATAATGCATTCAAAATGGAACAAAATGACCTTCAAGAGCTCTGTGAAAAAGACTACCTGTGTCGAAGGTGATGTCGCAGCAATTATACTAAAAGCTATTTCATCCAGTTTGAAGAATCTGTTCCAACTTTTTATTCAATTCAATTCGGAAAGCCACAGACCATGAGTAGCATTTAGCAAACAACATACTGCTAACAGGCAGGTACAGGCTACTTTATGGGTGTTTACGAACATAGATGTGACTGTTCGTAAATGTAGTAATGAATAATAGAACAGCAAATGCTTTCTATATTGCAATGGTATCGTCCGTGTAATGACTTCAATTATGTCTATAAATGGTGTCAAATCTGTCACCACACTGGCCATAAGAGGAGGAGAAGTCTGAGAGACAGAGTTTGTGCGCAGACGACTGAATAAAGCGGGACAGGGTCCTCAGTGCACTCCTGCCCTAGGGCATGTTCATCTGCTGAGCTCTACTTTCCCTGCAGAGGAGTGGGCAAGCTCCTAGGGCAAGTGGTTTCTGCCAGTGCCCAGGAGAATGATGGTGGGCACGGCACTAATCAGTGTGCCAGAGGACGTTGGTGATACCGCAGTGCAGGATTGTGGGCTGGCTCTGTTTGATATAGCCATACAGACTAGCTATTTGTCTTGTGTACACATAGGGAAATTGTGCCAGAAGTAGGAGTTGACTGACAAGTCATTTCTGCGTTTTCTGGAATTTCAAAATGCTACTACAAGTTTGCAGAAACGAAATAAAATTTCCTGTAATTCCATGCAACATGAGAGTCGCTGCTTGGCCACTGACTACTGAGAAGAATTGAGCCTGTTAATTCTGGTCTGCATACACACACAAAACCAAACCTCTCTGTTTTTATTCTGTACTATGGATAGTTCAAGCTTGTCTTCTGTCAAGAGATCTGCAGAAAAACTTTGCCAAAGCTCTTGTTAAATGAGCCCCTGCACAGACAGTCACTCACCTCCAGGTACAATTCTTCATGGGCCAGGCGATCCAGCTGCTCTGCATAGAATCATAGAATCATAGAATGGTTAAGGTTGGAAGGGACCTCAAAGATCATCTAGTTCCAACCCCCTACCATGGGCAGAGAAATCCTCCACTACACCAGGTTGCCCAAAGCCTCATCCAACCTGGCCTCGAACACTTCCAGGGATGGGGCATCTACAACTTCTCTGGGCAACCTGTTCCAGTGCCTCACCACCCTCAATGTAAAAAATTTCTTCCTTATATCTAATCGAAATCTCCCCTCTTTCTGTTTAAATCCATTGCCCCTTGTCCTATCACTACACACCCTTGTAAAAAGTCCCTCTCCAGCTTTCCTGTAGGCCCCCTTTAATTACTGGAAAGCTGCAATAAGATCACCCCGGAGCCTTCTCTTCTCCAGGCTGAACAGCCCCAACTCTCTCAACCTGTCTTCATAGCAGAGGTGCTCCAGCCCTCGGATCGTCTTCGTGGCCCTCCTCTGGACTCACTCCAGTAGCTCCATGTCCTTCTTGTGTTGGGGACTCCAGAGCTGAACACAATATTCTAGGTGGGGTCTCACGAGAACAGAGTAGAGGGGCAGAATCACTTCCCTCGACTTGCTGGCCACGTTTCTTTTGATGCAGCCGAGGATATGGTTGGCTTTCTGGGCTGCCAGTGCACATTGCCGGCTCATGTTGAGTTTCTCATTCACCAGCACTCCCAAGTCCTTTTCCTCAGAGCTGCTCTCAATCTATTCTCCGCCCAGCCTGTACTTGTGCTTGGGATTGCCCCGACCCACATGCAGGACCTTGCACTTGGCCTTGGAAGGATGGACAAAAAGATTACCTGTGCCCCAGATCCTCTTACCAGCTGTCCCAGGGTCCTGAAGTCCCTCTTGATCGACTGTGGACTCCGTGTTTCAGTTTCATCTCCACTCACATGGAAGAGCAGTAAAGGATAGTAGTTTGTGGGCCATACCAGGCTAGGAAGTTTCCTAGTGACATCTTTAACCCGAGCTCCAGGGAGGCAGCAGACTTCCCTCAGAGCAGGGTCAGCCCGGGATATTGGACCTTCTGTCCCCTTCAGATGGGAGTCACCTATAAATACCCTGCTTTTCTTCCCTGTGGAGGCAATCTTGATACAACGGGTAGTCCTCTCTGACCCTGGTGACACCTCCAGTGCAGATGGTCCCTCAGCTTCACCCTCCATCGATGGGCCTTCCACCTTCAGAGCCTCATACCTGTTGTTCAGGGGCACCTGGGGAGCTGAGGTAGGCAAGGAGCAGGGGGGTCGCCTGTTGCCCCGAGCACAGACTTCTTTCCATTCATGGTTCACCTTTGACCTACTGTCCTCTGCTGTGTGGGGTGAGGAATCAGAATGCCCTTTGTTTTGGGTTGCCTTTTCTGGCAACATGGGACCTTAATAAAACATTCCAGGAAGGCTCCAGGGACACACAGACATTAAAGGCTCTTAACAGCACCCTAATTAAAAACAAATTAACAGGAAATCTGAAATTGCCTTAAGAATTGCTCCTGTCTTGTGTCAGATCTCATAAATCTTAAATTACCTTTGAAATTTGACTTAGTATTTCAGAATAGCTGCAAGATCAACAAACTACTACAAAGTAGTTAAAAACCTGCAAAATTTGTTTCCTTAACACTAAGGCCAGAGAGACACTTTGACATCTGCACAGCAGTGACACTTTTAAAACCCTTCATTTACTTCAGAGGAAAGGAACAGCACAAGAGAAGAAGGTTCAGTAGCTGCAGTTGTATTTGTAGTGAATGTTTCTCTGGCGTGACTGTTGCTTGCTGCTGAACTCGAAACACATTAACCCTTTTTAGCTGAAGCATCCTTCCTGTCACAGGAAAGGTTAGGTAGTTTCTGCATCCTCATTTAAGCAGGTGTTTATTATAACACCTAGATGATGAATGAAAATAAAAATTTCTTCTGAAAGAGTACGGGTTGAACTTCCCAGCATTCTAGTAAAGGTTGTGCTTAAAGGTTTAAACTATTCCTTGTTATATAAATGCATTTTAAAATAAAGCTGAGCCGGAGGAACTATATAAGATTTTGACTCCATAGAAAACATGAAATTTGCCTCAAAATCAATTATGAAACTATATGCATATGCTGATGAAACTATAGGTATCTATCATATGCTCCCCAATTTAAAAGATAATGACAGAACTTGGTTTTGCAGGAAAACAAAATTTAAATTCAGTGTGTCAAGATGGCTATGATTTCATTAAAAGCCTCATGCTTTTGGATATTTTGTTAAAAGCTCAAATCCTACAGAAAAGTAATTATGTGATGATCTCAACTTTTATTTAAAAACAATGTAATCGCCCAACCCCTCCACCTGGCTGCACAGAAAAGCTTGGAAATGTTTACCAAGCGTATTCTAGAGACTCCAAACCTGCAGGCAAATAAAAGAATCCATAGATAATAGACTTTAAAATTCCAGGTCTTTGTGATCTCATCTTACAGGGCTTTTTTGAGGTTGACAATCCCACTTCCTTCAAAAAAAAAAATAAAGAAGTAATCATTTGCATTGTCAAAGAACATCAGAAAATATAGCTTGTCATTTTTGTCAGCTTATCAGTTTTTTGTCATTGCTAATACTGCAGTTTCTCTTATTATAGTAGTTAGACTACAAAGTTATTCAGCAAGTTCTGGGTCATTTTTTAACCCCTCACACACTAACATTTTTGTTTAATCCATGAAGCAATTATCAACTACACTGTATCATGTACATTCCATTGTTTTGAGTTGGTTTGTTTTTTTTCCCCTGCCAAGCTTACATGCATGAAATTCATTTCTACTTTCTGCCAGGCTGTTTCGACACAGGTCAGCGTCTCACCGGCCCAGCTACCTAAGAGAGGTGCGAAGGAATCGATCCGTCATCACAGCACAGTGCAGGGCAGAACAGAGAGAAAGGAACTGAAAAGTGTCTGAACAAAACCAGTTCAGGACAACAACAGACAGGGGACTGTTTTGTTCAGAAATATTTTTCCTGAGATGTTCAGAAATACAGTTCCGGAGCTGTCCAGATGAGGCCACTGTGGTTTTATTATCCCAATTTCAAGAAAGGAGTTTAATTTGGTTACCTTGGATTTTCCGGTGTCCACAACTGCAAGCGTGCTCAATAGCTTGTTTTTCTGTTGGAGAACAAAGGAAAGGAAATGGTTATTTTTTTCCTTCGTGCAGTGGTTACGGTACTCACGGAGGCAGGAAGGGAATCGGACAATGGAAGCTGCAGATGTGGAATTTCTTTTTTAAACGCCCTTTGCTGCTGCTGCCGGACAGGCTGTTGGCAGTACAGCAGTGCCATAGTGGGAGATGCTGCCAGACTGGAGCAGAGCAAACGTTTTTGTTTGATGGAGAGCCGCCGGTGAAGCTGTCCAACAACAGCCCGAACCAGACTGAACTGGGCTATGTCAGAGGCTTATTTTCAAATCAGCAGCATGATGCAAAACTGGGGAAGAGTGCAGAGCACTTTGGCTGAGTCACGCTGTTGGGAAATGGGGATTTCTGCAGTGAGAGGCTGGAGCGGGCCCTGCCATGGCCCCGGGCAGTGGACTCCAACGCTTTTTGGAGAAGAGGACGACGGTCTCATCCAAAAATATCTGGCCAGCTAGTGTGGGGACAGTGGCTACAGGGAGACTGTGCTTCCTTTGTGTTTTGTTTTCATTTGTTACTAAAAGTGCCCTCCCGAAGGAAGAGCTCCCACGCTCTACTGACTGAGCTAGCTGCGGCACATCCCTCGTTCCAGTAGCACCATTAGAAGAAGGGAAATGCCCAACTTTGTAAATGGTCTCAAAAAGGCTTTTTTCTTCCCTCCATATTTGCCACTGTGAAAAGGAATGCCTTGTTCAAATCCGTTTAGGCTGTCTGAAAATAGGTGCATTTTTAAGAGCAGCTGGGCAGATGAGCCAGCGTCAGGACTCGTGAAAGACTCTCCTTTTTGCTTCTCCACCTCCCTGGGCTGAAGGGCCACGTTTTAGCCTTAGGTCCCCCTGTCATGCCAAGCGGAATCCGGGCCGAGCGTGACCGGCCATTGGGTTTCCTCTTCCCCATGGAGCAGCTTCTCTGCCTGCAGCGGCAAGGTTATCTCTGCCTCTCCAGGCAGTACGTTTGGGTGATGATTAACAGGAGCACTGAGTCAGAGCTTATGGCTGCGATGGGATTTAATATAGTGTTTGTTTGTAAACAGACAAGTACTGGCGGAAAGTGCCTGCGAGGGAGGGATCTGCGAGTCAGGCTGCCAACCCGCTTCCACCAAACAGCTACAACTGGCCTCAGCCCTTTCCAGCCTCGTCCAGGCACTCCAGGGAATGCGATATTTCAGCCTCAGGACTGGTTGCTTTTATGCCACACAGCTCTGTTAAGGTGCACGTGTTAATTGCGTGGCTCGCTTGGCTCACCATCGTCTCGCACTGCTCACTGTGGTCCTGGCTCCGCTCCAGTTGCAGGACCCCGCTCACCAGACACAACCTGCAGGGATGTCCCCTCCACCGCTTCTCCCAGGCAGGTGCAGCTCTATGAGGGATCCAAAACTGAGAAGACATTGAGTGGTGCTGGCAGTAAGAAGAGACTGCGGGGACTGACTCCAAAGAGTGGAGTAGAGTGGCCCAACTCCCAGCTGCGGCTTCGGGCATAGTTCTGTCGCATCTGAGCTAATGCAGGGTTTTATGGTGAGGCTCTCTGAAATGAGGTGATGAGGAGGGTACATCCATCACCAAATCTCTCAGGCAGCAGCAAACTGTCTTCATCACCATGGATCCACTGGAGAGGAAAAGCCCGCAAAGTCTTGTACTATTTGCTGAAATTTTCACCTAGTTTAAAGTTTTTGCGTATCCTTTCTAGGTTCACTTTGAGTTTAAACTCACTGCATATACTGTAGCAATACAATTTCCTTTTATTGGTAGAGTTAGCTTCAGCTGTTGTCGGGTATTATTATACCTAACTGCTTCCTTCCTCTCCCATCAGTCCCTCTATGCTGGAGTTAAATGTCATTTATAGCCTGAGCTGTTTGACTGCTAGTCCCCCTGTACCCTAGAATAGCCCAGAAAGACAGGAAAGTTCACGGGGAAAGGGTCATCAAGTGTCTCCATTTTCTGCAGCACAAAAGAACCAGACCCTCAAAGTCTTGCTGACAGACGTGAAAGCAACACAAGACATTTAGGACAGAGTAATTTGGGCAGAACTGCGCAGTATGACTCCTCACACTTGGCAACGTGGGTAGCAAGCAATCATCCAAGTGGGTGCAGATACCACTGGAAAATGTCACTGCTGCAGCGAAGGTGGTACCCTTTCTGAAAAGAAAGAGGCCTATCCTCACCGCAAAGGGGGTATAAAAGCTAATGCTTTTTACAAGCATTAACTTTTTTTTTTTTTCTCAACTAACCAGAAAACGAGGGCTCACATGAAAAGTTTTTACCAGCACTTTTGCAGCATGCAAAATTTTCTGGTGGATTGGTAATTATTTCACTGAAATCAGAAACATCAAAATAAAAATTATTTTGAAAATGGTCTTTAAACCTGAATTGAAAAGATGGCTTGTTTGTTTGCTTGTTTTCTTCTATAGCTTGCTCGTTTGTTTTTTGAAGTCACTCTTGTTAATTATCCTGCAGCCACGGTATGTACCAGATAGCCAAGAAAGCTGACATGGTGAAGTTATATACAGCATCCTTGTGACCTTTTTGCAGTGAAGATACATATCTGTCCAATAAAGCCCAGGCCAAATGACAGTGACAGCTGCCTTGTGGCATTCAATTTGAATTTAACAGGTTTGCTCACAAGTCAGGAGCAAGTATTTCATTACACACTATGCACCAAGACCAACATAAGCCCCCAGAAGTGAAACTTTCCCTCGGCAGCTATGGAAACTGCCCCGGTGGACTGAGATGCACTTCACAGGCTCCTCCTTGTCTCCTTGCTTTGACTTTCCCGCCTCCTGCAAGCTGTCCTCTGTTGGCATTTGCATGTTGGTGTAGCACTAGCAAAGGAAGAAAATCTCACTTCATCTCTCAGAAGGGATCCAGGTTGTTATGGGAACTGAGCACTCAAAGAACGAGGGGCGAAGGAGCATGGTTTTTCTGAGGAAAGGTCCAAAGTTGCCTGCGTGGGAAGATGCTCTTCTCTCAGGGAAAGAGCCCAAGTCACTGCTGAGACGAGGATTGCGTTATGTCAGCTTGAGCCTCATAATGAAAGGGATGACCAGCGCGCCTGAATTTTTGTGGGGACTGCCTGAGGTGCAGAAACTGAACCTTTCACGCAACCAGCTGGTGGTGATTCCTTCTTCGCTGGGGAAACTGGACAGGCTGGTAGTGCTGAACTTGGGTGGCAACTGCCTCAAGTGTCTGCCTAAAGAGATTGGGCTGCTGAGGAACCTGAAGGTCTTGTTTGTCAATATGAACTGCCTGACAGAAGTGCCAGCAGAGCTCAGCTTGTGCAGGAAGCTGGAGGTTTTGAGCCTCTCACACAACTGCATCTCACAACTGCCTTTGAGCTTCACCGACCTGACAAGTTTGAGGAAACTGAACCTCAGTAACAACCGCTTTGTGCAAATTCCCCTCTGCATTTTCGCGCTGAGGAGCTTAGACTTCTTGCACCTAGGGTCCAACAGGCTTGAAAACATAGCAGAGAGTGTCCAGTATCTGGTCAATTTGCAAATCTTTATCATAGAGAATAACAACATACGCACCCTGCCACGGTCCCTCTGCTTCATCGCCACTCTGGAGCTACTGAACATCGATTACAATGCCATACAGACCCTCCCAGATGACCTCTACCTGCTGCGCCGGCTGCCACGCATCGCCTGGAACCCAATGGACAAAGGCCTCCACATCGCCCACAACCCCTTGTCCCGGCCCCTGCCCGAGGTCATCGAGGGGGGGCTGGATGTCCTTTACAACTACCTCAGGGAGAAAAAGGAGCACAACTGAGTTTCCACTGAGCTTGGGATTAAGTCTGTCATCAAGATTCAGCCGTAGCAGAGTGCTTTCCTGAACAGGCGTTTCCACTTCATAAACGCTCGGATTTCAAGGGCTGTGGATGTCTTTAGTAACGGTTGGTGGAAAGCAAGTAAAGTATGATGGTCTTGGTTAAGTGTGTGAAGAGTAAACTTTCTAAAAATATTCACCTCTGTAACCTTCAGTGTTGGTGTGTTTGGGTTTTTTTCCCTAAAAAAACCCACAAACATGTGAGAAAATGTTTGCCCTTCGTTTGACAGAAACAAATCAAGGCAGGCTGCTAGAAGTGCAGAAACGTGTATTTGCCAGCTATTAGGTTGGGGGAATATTAATATAAATTGGATTTACTATATGTGATCGCAGTTGCACTTTAACTCCTGCTCACTTCTTCATACGGAGATAAACCACTACATAAACAAACACTGCTATCCAAGTGAATCTCAAGGAAAATGTTTAATTTACTTTTGGCAGTGAATATATCCTGAGTTATATTAGCCCACAGACCGTATGTTACTGGCCAGTTCAATATCGTTTGTTGTTTACCCCACAGCTGTGAGCTGGCTTCTATAAATTACAGGTGAAGATGGTCGTTGATGATGTGATTTCCCAGTTCTTTGGAAGAAGACTCCAAACTTCTCCAAAGCTCCTAGTTCCCCTCCTAAGACACGTAGCCTTTCCCTCAGAGTCTCCTAGGGTGCCTACAGCCATGCGTCTCATCAGCTGGGAGCAGTACCCACAAGAAGCGGCAAAGCAAACGCGGATCCTTATTCCCTCTAACGAAGGCTTAGCTGAAGTTGCTCGTTACTCGATGAGTGACTGCACTCCGTTCCCTTTCCCGCATCCCTTCAATCTGAGCTGTGGAGTAACTGTACACAGGAGGCAGCATGTCTCCTAAAGGTGAAATATCTCTGTCAGGAAAAGCAGCATCAAACCAATCATCGGCTTAAGTAAGAGCTTCAAAAACAAATACTTATGTCTGTGATTTTCAGTATCAGCCAGTAGCATAAAAGTCGGGTCTTATGTGGTTTCTCATATTGATCTTCTGTGAATGTCCTTCATCAAAGTTTTATCTGGTAATAAAGAGGCAGTATGAAAGAGCTGTTAACAATTTATGCAACCTATTTTTTTTTTTTGTTCCCTCACACCAGTGTAAAACAGAAGCAACTCTGTTGAAATCAGTTGAGATAAATGCTTGTAATGGCAGCATAAGAGAGGAATGAGCCTTTAATTCTTGAGCTAATTAAGAGTATTCAAAGCCACTTTTGAAGTGCTTCCTATCCTATGTCAAATCTCAGGAATCAATGATTACTTTCTAAAACATAATTTGCTTGAAATTACGGAAGGCTGTGGAAGGCTGATCCTGCTTCTAGTGAAATTAATGGACGACCCCTGGCTGAGGGAAAAACTCTTCAGCAGAGGTAGAAGCAGTCTGATAACAGCAGACAATCATGTAATTCATCGGTACATACTAGCAAACGCAGCACCTTTGGTCATGCGAGCGTTATCAGTGTGGTATTGAATGTAGCAATGACGAATCAGTGCTCACAGAATATTGCTCTCTGGGGCTGCTTACTCTGATATTTTATTATGTTGGATTGTTTTGTGTACTGTTTGTTATCTTAATAGAGAATTTCAGTGTTACACCCAAGAATCGCAGTTTCCAAGTGTGTAGTCAAGGACAAATCTTATGTTTCTAGCAAATTAGAAACCTTTTGAAGGGCACTTTCACTCCAGAATTAAGAGAACAAACCAACAAAGCAAATAAACAAGCACCAAAGCACAGTCAATTTGTGACTTTATGTTTCTAATGCAGAGAGGTTTTATACCTAGCTTTACGTGTATTTATTTCACCGATGCAATAGGATTTATAACAAAGATCCAAGTTTTTAAATGAACAATACATCTAATAAATTAATATGCGATTCAATTAGTGACAAGAAATAAAGCTGCAATTATTTATAGTAATACAAACAGATAATTCTTAGAGGGGATTAGACACAGATTATTAACTTTTCTAAATGTCCATTTCATACCCCTAAGCCTGGCATTCGTGTAAACACTGCAGTCCTGCAATAGTGCTTTGCAGGAAAATCAGATGCCTATGGCATTAATCACCTGAAAAGATTTTCCACATATCAGTATCCAGGATTATATGACACCAGATAGCCTCCAATGTGATCTGACTAGGAGAGGTATGCACAGTAATTTACATGGAAGATATGAGACTGGACTGCATGTGTTCATTAGGATATCACTACAGAGGGTGAGAAACAGCGCATGATTCAAGAAAATGGTCTCCAGACAGGGGCTTAAAAGGCAAATTTGACATAATCAAATGCATCTGGAGAAGCAGTTTTAATATGAAGTGCAATACTAATAATTTAAAATTCAATTATTCAATTGAATAATAATAACCTTTTACTCAAGCTAATAAACCTTTGTAAGCATACGAAACACATAAAGGTCTCTGCCTTTTTAAACAGAATAATAAAATTCATTGAATAAACGGTACTGCAATGTATAATTCAGATTTTACCATTAAGAAGATAATTTCTACTGAACTGCTTTAGTCTTTCTTTCACTTCTGAATTAAGACCCTTATAAATAGCTTTCTCAAAGATACAGAAAATTATCTCACATGACTAAAGGTGGTGTTCTGTGTTCTGAATTCTTCCTGTAAAAAGAAAAGCCTGTATTTCACTGTTAATGTACAGAAATATACATTAGACACAAATGAAGGCACATGTATTTGCATTTGAGAGGGAACAAGATAGAGAAAGCAAGCAAGAGGCGCAGGAGGGAGATAGAAAGCATGATGTCATATGCTGGCCCTAGTTTTGAGCAAGGCATTAGCAAAGAATTGGTGGATCTCAGTGTTGTCGTCTGATATGAACTGCACAGATGACTGGGAAAAAAAGGAGCTGAAACGCTGCAGGGGCTATAGTCATATCTCATAATACATGACAACTGTATGACTTCTATGTGTATATTAAATGATATGATTTTGACTTACAATATTTCAGAGATCTATATGCAGAATGTTACATTTGTTTCTCATACTCACTGAAGTGTTCTCATCCTAAGTCTCACAGAAGCTTTTGATGTATCTATCAGTTTTGTTGTTATTGATGGTGGTGTTCTTCGAAAGAATGGAAAAAGTGGAATCCACTGATGGAAAAGGATACCCTCTTCGCAGAGTGACTTTTCTATGGCTATCGCTCAGAGAAGCTCTCAAAGACCTTAGAAAAAATCATGATGTGGACAAAACAAAGGGCAAAGCAGAAGAACAAAGTAGAAAGAATATAGTCAGTGGTCAAATGTTTGGGATAAATGTAGTATATAACAGGGCTGTACAATTCACTCCCTGGGTATCGTCAAATACACTGGTGGTACATTTGATGAGTCGAACAGCTTCCATCTGTTTCTATTTCGAGTCTGAAAGAAAGCTGCATTCTGTGAAAAGTTTACAGTCTAGTCAACAAGCAAAACCTTTGAAAACTGGAAGGTTTCAGGCTCTTGGCCCAGCCAAAGTTAAAGACTTCAACCTCTGACTGAAAGGAAAACACTTTAATCTGAAGTGTTGCTGTAACACTTCACTGGAAGTTGAAGCTGAAATGTGTTGGACTGACTGCTCTGGGGCCACTGGCCAAGACGGCCACATGGGCAAACTTCTTCACATCACTTGAGACTGGTTGATACCCGAAAAGTCGGTGCAATTGAAATCGAACTTCCCAAGAGTCGTTTTGGAGTTTTAGAAAGCAGGCGTTCTTTATTGCAGCGCTAGGTGCAAGGTGGATATCTCCTCCTAGCATGCACACCTGGCTTCTGGACAGAAAATTAGTTATACACTGCAATCATGCATATTCATAACACATTTATGTATTCTTAAACAATTGGTTAATTTTCTCTCGCTTTACATGTAAATTACTTCACATGCTCAGTTCTCTTCCTCTGCCCCTTCATTTTGGGACTGGGATATGTTTAGGGTAGGTTATCCGTGAGTCGGTGGTTGCAATCTCCCCCTGCCAGAATTACCTTTACCCCCAAAGTCACTGCAAGTTCACAGTTCAGAAAAACATGATAACAACGTTTATACATTTTCTGGGATGTTCCCTCCAAGGGCAGACAATTCTTGATAAAGAGTCTCCCTTTTAATCGCTCCTGACTGCTTCAAGGATGGTCATCTTGTTAGTTTCTTTAGGTATGCGTAAATCACCTACTGCCAACTAAACCCTTCATGAAACTCTTACACAAAAACTTTAACTCCTTTATTGTTGGGTAACAGGTGACTTCCCAAAACACATTTCAACATTCCAGCAGCCCCGTGAGGCACCCACTGGCATGTAGCCTGGCCAGGAACACTAGTCTGGTATGTGACTGAAGCAGCAAGAACCTACAAAGACCAATTTCCAAGAGGCACTTGGGGTGGCACTTCAAAACAGAATTTTTCAGATTCCAACTGGAAGCTCTTGAAATTCAGATTTTATTGTTATCATTTTGGTTGAAAAATACGTCTACAATTTTTTCCCCAGCTTGCAGTATCTTCTCCATACTTTTCTTAATTTTCATCAGAATTCCTCCTTTTTTCTTTTTTTTCCAGAACCCAGAACGGTTTCTAGGCATTTTTACTACAAGAATATGCATTCTACAGTTTAAGCTTTTTAGAATATAAAATAACTAATCTCCTATTACTGCACTGTAGCTTCAGGGAACCATATCTTTCAGTTAATATTTGGTTAATATTTTTAAGAACTTTACAATCATCATTTAAGTGAACAAGCATGCATCTAAAAAGTATTGCGTTGATCCTGGAGAGATTTGAACACGTTCTTTACTTCGTTATGCCAACACATTACTTGAAAAAACATATCACAGCATATAATTTTTGCAAGTAGAAAAATCATTGATACTTCAGCTTACTTCCTTAACAAAAGGAAAAAAGACTCAAAGGTCTTCACCACATGAGAGATAAATAAAGGTAAATAAAGAGAGATAAAGAAAGCAAATGAACTGATCATCTGGTCAGTATGGTTTCACCAAATTCCGAAGGTCAATTTGCTGCACAACCTTCAGACAGCAGTTTTTGAGTTATTCAAGGAGTGTTTCAGACTGCCTGACACAGTTCTATTAAGTATAATTAATATGTATGTAAATAATTATATAAAAATAGCAATATACAACTATTTCTGAAATATTAAGAAAATATGCATGTTATTACGTCATATGCGCTTCTGTAGTCCACACATGTAGGAGCTGAAATCCTGAAACATTTGCAGGAGAGGTAAGTTAAAGAAAAGGAAAGTTAAAGTTCAGTTAAAGGAAAATTTTCACTGACTGTAGAAGGGCCTGCATTTATGTGAGAATGTACACTTTTACGATTTTATGTACAGAAAAAAACAAGATTTAAAAACTCGGTAGATGTTTAAACGGGTGTGAAGCTTTAGATATGTTGGGACAGAGGTAAACTTCAATACTCACATATGGAGTAAGTCTGAAAATCATTTAATAAAATTGCATCATCCTTCCTCTGTACAAGTGTGAGGCAGAATAATAATTATAAAAGATGAAAAAAGAGACACTGAAACAGCTCTCTTTAGAAATGTATTAGGTTATCTGAGCACCCTGAATATCCCAAGAGGAAATCAAATTCATATAAAGATTTTTTAAAAGTGGAAATATATAAGAAATATTTTTTCTCCCTCCCAGCAACCCAGAGAAAAGCGGACTGCTGACATTATTATGTTTAAATTCTTCTTTCATCTCCCGCCCCATTGATTCCATGCATTCATCTGTGGTGCAACAGGGGCCAACCAACCTTCAAAAACCATCCCTCAGTGCTGCCTTCTGCAGCCCAGCAGTACCGACAGCATCCTGCACCCATACGGCCGCCTACCACACCGGATTACTTTGCAGGGTTTGGTGACAAAGCCTGAAATTTATACTCCAATGTATGTGGAGTCACGTCATGCATGGCTAAAAAGGTGGTTTCCAGTGAAGCAGGAAGTGTAGCAGCAGCTTCAGAAAAGGTCACTGAAAATTATGCTGCCTCATACAATGAGCTTATCCAGGCAGACTGAAAAGAAGAACAAAGGGCAGAGCCTTATGTCTTCCCGGGGTTCAGAGGAGTTTTGGGTACCATAAATTCATTGATGGATTGCCTGTTTTCAATTTCCACTTCCCAGATATTAAAAAAAAAAACAATTCTCCCTTCTTTTTTGATACAACTCTTTGAGGGAAATCCATGTTGCAGTTTTGTTCCTGATTTCCAACCTTTGTGTCATGGGCATATTCACGAAGGGACAAATTGCTTCTTCCCTCTTGCAAAGCCAATGTTGCCAGGTGTGGGTGGGTGTGAAAATGTACCGAGGGTCCAGTCTCTCACCCACCACACAAGGAAGGCAGGACGGGGGAGGCTGGCAGGCTGCACAACCACCGGTCATGAGATGGGTAACCTACTCAAAACAGGTGCTGTGCTCACAACACCGACTTTGTGCACCTGCCTCAGAAGTTTCAGACAGTGGTTAGTCCCTGGACACTGTTTGCACAGTTGATAGAGAAAGATGGACGCATTACTCCCGGGAGGCACCAGGAAAAGGGTGTTGCTGAAGTACCCCATGTTGTCCTGGGGTCTCTCCTTGCTGGCCAGAGAGAGCCCCAGGACATCTGCAGCCTAATTTAGGCCTCTGAAGCCAGGTCAGTGAAGCTACAGGGTACAAAGACCTTCCTTTGCCTAATCTTGCCTCTGCAGCACATGTGCACAGAACAAGAAGCACCATCTCTCAATATAATATAATATTCAGACTTGCTGAGAAGGGTTGGAAGATACATCAGAGAAACACCAATGCACCTGCAGTGCCCTGTGCCAAATGCTTTTAATGGCAGAAAATCTTTTCTCCCCCGATAGTAAAATGCTCTGCCTCAAAACAGGCGTAAGTAAAACACATTTAAAAGAAGCTTCTGTAGTTTCTAGAAACAACATTCCAAAATCAGCTAAAAGAAATTACCAAGTGAGTAACAGCAAAGTGTTACAGTAAATAATCCTTTCCATCTAGAAAACAAAGTTATTTTCATTACACTTTCCTTGCTTGTTCCTTGTCCTTTCTGTTTTAAAAACATAATGGAAGTGTGTGTGTATATATGGATTTCTGTACCGGTCTGTGCATGTATGTCTTTTTTCCCTTTAGGGGACCACACAGGCTATTAGTGGTTCCTCAATTGTTTGCCTGTGTAAGCAGGTAAGTCTCTCTGGCATAGATTAATATAGTGCCCTGTGAATGGCACCGATGGGAGAGCTGAAGGACCTGGAAGAATAATACCTTCACTTTGGGAAATTCATTCAATCGAGCGTGACTTGGTTAGGATAGTGCCTTTCCATAGGCAATTCTGAGCACAACATTCCCATATATCTTTCAGCACACTTACCTTCTCTTTCCAACTGAGAAATAACACTGTAAAGAGCAGATTGTAATGTGGTGGGGTTTTGTTCTGTCCTCATGCAAATGAAATTACAAAGATACTAACCTTGAAATCAACTAATTAAAAAAAAGTCCCTCTAAGCATGATGTGTGTGTGCGTGTGCATTTGTGCGCGTGTGTGTTTGGGAGGGTTTTACAATACTTCGCAAAGTAGTATCTGAGGAATATGTGTGAGCTGACTGAAAAACAGCGTATTCCACTGGAAACAAAATTATAGTGATTTAGCATCAAAGCAGGACTTAAAATACACAGTGGCAAGCTATGTTACTTTTGAATTTCTCATACATTAGTTTTCCTGGGTGTCAGATTTAGTGTTAGATATAACAAAGGTCATTGGGGGCTTTTATTAAGTGATGTGGGGATTTAAAATATGGAAGATACATTCATTTTCTGTTAGTCACTAAAAGTTTAGTAGCTTTTGCAGTGAACTTTTTGAAATGCATTCTTTAGCCCATCAAGAAAGAAAAGAAGTTAAATTCCACACAGCCTGATCCGTGTAAGAAAATTTATAGATCTGATACTAAACTGTATACTAAACTGTATACTGAGTTCAGTTTGGCCTGAATGGTTGTAGAAGGCTCAAATGAAAAAGTTTAGCAAATTTTCACACTCAATTGTCTGGGCTGCTCCAAGGGATGGGGGTGAAACACAGCTGGTTCAAAATTTAATTTAACTTAAGAAGAACTTTAGTAGTTGTTTGTTTATCAAAAGCCAATGTATATGTATATTTTATTTGGATAAGTTAATAAAGCAGTCTTACTATGAGTGTTTCAGTAGTCTCTTCTCTTTTCTTATATAAAGCCAGTGTCTCACAGACTTCCGGTACTACATTTTCCAGCCGTGCTTGGAAGGACCAGAGGTTGATCTGATCTAAGTGATCCCCCAGGTCTTGGAGAACAGAAAGCAAATGAATGCTCTTAATTAGACTTGGTAAGTTTTCAGGCAAAGCCCATATCAGGGCTAGATCTAATTTATTTCTCATTTGGCTCTGTTATGAATTTACAGCAGTTAAGATGTTTCATCTTCCTTGGACTGGCATGCAGATATTAGAGTGCATGAGTGAGAAAATTCATCCAACATGTCCAAATCCTCATAAGGACTAGCCTTAGGGGAGGATGTAGAAATTCACCAGGGACTGAGAATTCTCTCTGGTGTATCAGGTATCCATTAGAGAGGTTATTTAATATTCTTTAGCTTGCCTAATATGTTGCAAAGCAGTGACATTTCAAGACTTATCCATGAAGATAATAGCTCTTCTCAGTAAGTCATTTTCACATTTACACCAATTTAGCATAGTGTGAATTTGGACAAAGATAGGCATCACTTTTCTCTTGCCAGTGTTGCCAGGGTAATGAGTCACCAAACTGGGATTTCTGCTACAGTCCCCTCTCTCTCTTGTACTCCCCAAACCAGCAGCTGGTTATTCTGAGCAGAACCTAGGCTTGTCTGCATATTCAACAATAAATACACAGCAGACATGCCCTGCAGTTGTCTTGCTGCAGTTCATACTAGCAACAGTATATTTTAAAATATCAGATAAATAACAAATATAAGGAGGGTGAGGAGGAAGGAATTGCCACTTAGGAGGCTACTGCTAGACGTCCAGTCAGTTTACTAAGAAGCCAGGACAGCTTATGTACAGTTTCTTCTATGCTAGCTATCTGCATTAGCCCATTAATTCTGCTGCCTTTTTCTTTTAATTTGTCCTTCCTCCTTGTTTTGTTATGTTCTCTCTTTTCTATTGCTACCCACTCTCCTTCCTTTTTTTGTTTTGCCTCTTTGTTTCTTATTAACGAGTTTTGACGTTTTTAATTAAAGTTGACTGCTTGACTGATGCCAGTTAAACTCCCTTTTTCTGAATTTGCCCTCTGATACAAGTTAATCATTAGCAGAGGCCTGTCTTCATCAACTACACAGAGGGATAGCCAAAAAAAAAAAAAAAAAAAAAGAAAAACAAAAGAAAAACAACAAATAGAGTAAGTGAAAAATGGTGAACAAGCCTCAGGAAGCAGTAACTAGCCCAAAGAGCTGAATATACTTTGCACTTAGTGGCATTTTTCTGTGCTCCTGTGACTCATAAATCCTCAGTCTCCGGTACGATTCCAGATGGATGTTTCTGTTAGCCAGCTACTGAAGGGCTATTGCAAATGTTAAAAGACACAGGAAAGAGTCTATGCACAACTGTGAACATACATGAAGTCCTGTCCTCGCCTGACTTATTCTCCTGAGGTCCCCTCCTGTTCCCAGTGAAGGGCTACATAAATTCACTGCCTCTGTTACCTGTATTTCAGAAATGAGGAATTTTGGTCACCCCTGGTTGTCATATTGCTACAGAATGATTTAGAAACATATAAAACCAGGAACAGATTCTCTCATCTAGCCCCAAATTTTGCCATGTGCTGTAGACAGTGAGATTTATGTCTAGTTCTCCATTTCTGCTGTAAAAATATGTCCACCTCACTTGCTTTCACCTGCGTGTCATACACTTCCAGTCTTTGGTGTCAGTCCTTTAAAAGGAAAGTTACAGTTTGAGGCTGGAGCAATGACGCGTAGCTGCAATTACGCCGAGTGGTAACAATTACACTGTTCACAGAGTGCTCACTTGAACTTCAGGACAGGAAGAAAAAAGGTCAGATAAAGAAAGCAAAGGCAACAGGATCCAGTAAAGAAGGAAAAGTTTGCTTGCCTGGTTTGAACTGACCAAGCTGATGTGCATGTGTGGTGTGAAGCTCAGCACTGCCCTGTCATGACCCTCAGATCATTTGGGGGGGAGGGAGGTTCTTCTTGCATGGAGTACTCGCCCCAGCAAAGCAGGACCAAGGGAACTGCTCCTACAAGTCTTACCTGCCATTGGGTACAGTGGGAACTGTAGGCATGTAGAAGTAAAGATGGCTGGACCCGGTGTACACAGCGGGGTATGGTATAAGATCCAGTAACAGCACAAGGGTATAATTTATCCACTAATTCTGGAAAGAATCAATCATCAGGGCTGAAAATAACTTTTTTGCTTTATTGCTGAGTGCCTGAAGGTGCAGCCAGCTCCATGGAAGGTGGTGCTGCATCAGTTTCGCATTTAAGAGCAAGATAAGAAAATTCTTCTGCCTCTGAGGACAACCTCTTGTTTCAGGATCCATAGAAACTCAGAGATAGATCTGAACTGATTATGACAATCAGTTTTAAAGTCCCTTCTCAGCCCAACACTACAACACATAAATCAAACCACCGTACAGTATCACTGAACAAGAGCAGTTATAGTCTTATTACATAAAAGCAGGCAAATAATATGACTAGAAGGGTATTTTAATACATTATACTCATTACTTGGTAGTTTGATGTCAAATATATGAAATATTAAGCAAGATATAATAATCCCTCTAGTAATGTAAAAATGTTCACATTTTTAATCTAGAGATCTCACTGATGAGGCATGATTGTTCAACATCCTAGAAGGCAGCTTTCTAAATTATGCTATTCCCCGTGGCAAGCGAAGGACAGATCACAGACTTAATGGAAGGAGCATTTTCGTTTTCCCTATTGAACAATGGGATTTACATTTCAGCCCTCCAGCAAGTGAAGTTACTCATGATACCTTCTAAATTAGTACCACCTCATAAGTTGCACCCAGGGTACCTCCTAAATTAACAAGTAATACATTTAGGAATCCCTGAAAGGCTTGTTATCTCCTGTCCAATATATCATTAGCACTGTATATAATTTCTGACACGGTGTGCCCAGCCATTCTTCTAGTGGAAGATTCCCATAGGTTAAATATAGCACTGTAGCGATCCATTTCTGACTTCCCGTTATGCTTCAGTATCTGCAGAGGAATTAAGGCCAACTGCAAAAGAATCATTTCCCTGGCCTTTCAGTTTATATGCTTTCATAGCCATGGAACAACAGCAGAATTGCCGGTCCATTATATTGCCGTTTCTATTTGATGATATAAAAGTAAATGCTATATTCATAACCCCATCTCCAGACGAAAGAGAGCTGTCATTCCGAGGTTAGGATATTCACTTCTGTATCTCAAGTCCTCCTGGCTGTTTTAGATATCTACACTGCCACGGTCATTTCTGAGCTGCTCATGCACTTCTGTGTCACCACTCAGGGTAGTGGCAGGAAACAACACAGGGAGAAGAAATGCTGATATAACGGTTCATGTTGAGAAGGAGTTGCTCATTAATATGCTCTCAGGCTGTCATACTTTGAGATACTGGTCAAAGGTGTTTGCAAAGCTGGAAATCAAGAAATGTTCACCTCTTCAGCCTCTTCTGGGCTAAGAATTTAACTCATTGCTGACAAAACACATCAGCACCTGGAGAAGCTGGACTAGCCCTCACACAGGTTTTGCCGGAGCACAGGGGTACTGCTAATGGCTTAATACATCACCCTCAAGCCTCGTCTGAGCTCCTCCACTGTTTGCTTCTGACACAGAGCATGCCTGCAGCACTGGGATCTGGTTGCTTCGGAAGGCTTCCTTCACTTAACACCAGTGTCAGATGCCTTCTTCCCAAGCAGGGGGCTGCTGGCAGCAGAAAGCTGTTTCTAGGCAAACTGGATCCCTGCAGACATTTGCTGCCACAAAGATGCCTGAGACCTGGCATGGCCATCGCTGGCAGGGTTGACAGCGATTCCTCATTTCCCTGAGGCAGTTCCCATGGCCACTGTTTCCAGCAGAAGCCTCACTGAAGTTCAGCTACTTTTCCTTAGCAGGTGTAAGGCAGAGCAAATGTCAAATCCTCCATTGCTTTATCTACTTTGTTTTTTATTGTACTAGCTAGAATGATTTGCATCTATTGAGCTTTTAATAATATTATTAACTGTAGCTAATCAGCATGGCACAAAGATGCTCATCATCTTCTTGGAAATGGCCAGTCAAGAGTTTACACAATAGGAGGATGGCTGTTTTTCAGGCTCACATGAAGACATATATTATATTTCTCTCTGGAGATACCTTCCAGCTGCTCAGTGAGGTGACAAAGAAGCAAATCTGTCTACAGACTTTCTGTTACCTCTTTTGTGAATAGGCACCATTTGCATTATAAACATTTTAACAAAGACACATTGAGCTAAATTTAACCCTATGACTTTGATGAGTTTAGTCCACTGACTTTGTGGAGGAAAATACAGAGCTGAGTCTTGTTTTTGATTAAGCTCACAAGTACAAAGAACTCTCTCAAAAATCTCCACTGTGGGACCTCAGCCAGCAGAGGCCCATAACCGAATAATGGGAACTTGTTATCGCTCTTTGATTATAAGTATCTGTTGGCTAAATATGCACAAAATGAGTATCTCTTATTTTTAACAGATAATCTTGTTGCACCTATTTTTAAAGAACAAAGACTTCACTCTCCATTTTTTTGAAGGTCCCACTAACTAACTTAAATAGGGTAGATCGAATTCCAGAATCACTAAATTTGATTTGTAATGAGAATCAGATCAACAGATTTTTCTTATCTCAATGCAAATGTCCTTCATCTATGTGAATTAGGAGTCTCCATCAACTCTGAGTTGACTCTCAGAGACTCCCAGAATTCAATTTCCTGAGCAGGAGACAGTATAGATTAGTTTGATTTATAATGAATTTCAACCCTCTCAAGGTAGCTACTGCCAGCAGTGTCTTCTCTTTCAGAGCTGTAGATCTTGAAATATAGGAGTCAGATGCTGAGGTTAATAATTAATGTGAAGCCTCCAGATCTTATAGCTATTCCAATATAAAGTAATCATATAAGGTTCCAAGAAGCCAAAAAGAAACAGAAAGTAAGTCACAAGAAATGTATCCTCAATGCAGCTTGTGTGTGCTAAGGCAGTGATTCAGGTACTTCGGCAATGGAGCGTGCGTTCATTTATTACCAGTAGAGACCGGGATTCATATTTTGAACCCAAGAAGGAGCTGACTTCAGTTCTTGGAATTCGTTTCTCTTCATAGCAAACACTTAATCACAAGTTTTATCCCTTTCTGAAATTCAAATTTAGACCCTTGATTGCAAAGATCAGGTCTGCAATATAAAGCATCTCTGAGTTATCGCAGAGCATCTGTTGTCCCAGAATCCCACACTATCTAGTTCCAAAAGTTTTGCCTCCACCCATCATTAATGAGTCTAGGAACAGTAGCACAGGACATAGAGGACAGCTTGGAAGTCTGCAAATTAAGAGAAAACTGAAGTTTAACACCCACAGCAGACAAATCGCAGAGATTCTGTAGCACATGTGCAAAAAGAATAGGTGTTTGAGCAATGGTCTAATGAGGAAAGTGAGTAGATGCATGAGTAAGTCAAGAATAGCCTTTTACCTACAAAGAGGGATGTCCTAGAATGGAGATTTTTTTTTAATAGGACGTATTAAATATAATACTGCCTGGGCTAATGATGTTAGACTATCCATCCTGCAAAATGTCCTTAAGGAGTTAAGTTGAGCATTCAGAGGGAGGTCAGAAGGCAGGGAATCACCTTGTCAAAACTCCATTCTTTATCTATTCTGGACATGTTTTAGGGGAAATCTTTAAAACAATAAGGGTGTTTGAGTAAGGACTAAAAGTATTAGATGCATAAACATGGATGTGAGAATTACAGACTTAAATCCACCAGAATTATTTGCGGAGTGACTACTCCTGTATTTTATGAGTTCTGTCAGGTTCAATCTTTAGAAATGAGTTTTGAGAGCTACTGATGAAAGACATTATAAAATTCATAATATTGATTGGACTTTTCTGTTACAATTGCTTCAGATAATATAACTTATGAAGGCATTCAGAGACATAAAGAACACAGCGAAAAAGACTGTGCATAAAAATATGGATTGAAACCGACACCACATTTGCACAAGTAACAGAAAGCTCTTTTACGAGGTGACAGAAATACAGCACAGAAAAGAGATTGGACAGCAGTTGCTTTGTTGCTTACACATTGATGATATATGTCTCACTGACGGACTGCTTTATAGCGGACTGATCCATTCACAGACTGTCGGAGCATGGGATCTTGCTCTGCCAAGAGAAAGAAACTCCCCTTTTGTTTAAGAGGTGATGTCTTTATAAAAGACACACCAGAAATGTTTTTTCAGGATGTCTGTACACACATTGGGGTACAAAGGCTGGGCTGGAGGAAAGGCTGGGTTTGATCCTGCCCTGCTCGACTCAGCCCTACATGGGGGCTCTCAGCTTGGCTGCCACGGCTGCAGCAGAGCAGGAGACAGCTGAAATCAGCCTTGCTTCCACAGGGGAGCCCGCAGCAGATGGCACTGTTGCTTTAGCAGTTCTGGATCAGCCTCTTTTTCCCTTTGTAGGCAGTCCCAGGTACATTTTTCTTTCCTACCTTCCCTCCTTCTGGGGGATTTTACCCCATTTTCTGTGATCAGGTCCATCCACGATCCCTTAGGGCAAGCGTCGGCTCCTGGGCAGCCCCACATCCACCCCACTCCTTGCTTACCACCACGCTGGCTCCGAGCTGTCACTTTATGTAGGGAAAACCTTGCGTTTGCAGAATAATTTATTCCCATTGGTCCCCTTGCATGCTCAATTTAATTAGTTTGTAACATTTCAGTAGTGTTTTTCTCAGATGTTAATAGCATGTTGAGGAAGCTAAGCACGTTTCTGCTGCGTCTTTTCACTTGCAGCGCACATGGACTTCTATCTCTTTCCGTAACTTTGTCTCAGCTATTTTTTTCAGTTGGTTTTTCACGCTAGATGCCTCGGTGGTTATCTCCATTCATTTTGTAGTTCTTACGCCAAACAATTTTTTAAAAGGCTAGTATTTCTGGGTTTCCCTTACTGCTTTATCATCAGTCATTTAGATGTTAAATTAGTTTAGACTTTCCTAGATGTGTTTAAATTAGAGACATACTTGTTTATTTACCACTAGCTGCATATGCATGAGCTGGCTTTTTAATGCAGTCCTATCCTGAAAGTTGCTGAAAGCTTCTACTAAAATCAGCCAGCATCAAGGCAACTGGAAACTTATTGGAGATTTAGTCATTAAAAAAAATAACTAAGGAATTTATGTCTATCCTGGTAAATGCTTTCCCAAACAAGGCTCTGCCCTGTTAAAAAACATAGGCTTGGTGCCAAAATGTGTAACCCTGAGGTGCCTGGCCACCTGCATGGAAACCAAATCCCATCGTTTGGCACCGTTTTTGAAAAAAAAAAAAAAAGTGTTTAGTGTTTCAGAGCGGAGAGATGAGTGTCCCGCAAGGGAAATGAGAGCTGCCTAGAATAGTTAATAGTAAACCCCAGACACAGAGAGGTGTCCGGATCACATCCCCCAGCTCAGGTCCTGTTGCCTGAACTGAAGTAACAGGCAAGAGCTGCTGTGCTCCTGGATCCGACACGTAAGACTGTTGTCTGAGGGTAGCAACCAACATTTCTTCTTTGCTTGATCTGGACATTGATCACTGTTTTTCTCTGGAATGTGGGAGGAACATGAGCTGTTGGTGCTGGCACATACTTAATATTTGTCTGAGAGGTAGGAAACCTTTCTCCCAGGCTGAAATTGCTCATACCTATTTTTACCTCTTCCTATGGAAGTGGTGGAATAGTAGAGAAAGAAAAGTGACTTTCATGGAAGATACAATATCAAAACAAGCCTGACTCGAGATCCTGAGCCATTGAACTCGTGAGGCTCGTCTTTGGACTCCAGCTTCCCAGCATTTTGGGTCAAAAAGGAGGTACTTAGAAAAGTTGACACCAGGATGAAGTGACTGTTGAGTGTCAAGCTCACAGTCATAGTTTTGAAATTAGGTACTAAATCTTGTTTTGGTAACTAACGTTATATCTATGCTGTAGAAGTCAAGAGTTCTTCTCACCTTCTGTTGTTGAGGAAAACCATGATCGTGTACTGTTGCCATTTCAGACAAACCTCACTGTCCATCATCCTTTTGCAGAATCCCTTTGTGCCCTGAGTTTCTTGCAGTGAAATTCAACATATCCCAGTCTATATCTGGAGGCATCAGGATTACTGAAAGTATTACCTTCCTCATCACTTTTGCCTAGCAGCTTTGAGCTAGAAACATTTTGAGCCCCAGCAATTTAAGATAGACAGATTTTCGTGTCTATCTGAAGCCCACATGTCTTCCAGTATTGTAAATATAAATGAGCCTTAAGGCAAGGATAACAAAATGTAATTCTTGAGGATGCACATGGGAGGAACAGACTGGCTGAATCAGGAACGTCTGTGACTGTGGGTGCAGGGGCTTTCTGGCTGCTAGGACAATGCAAGTATATGCAATAAGTATATTGACAATGTACTTATAGGAACTACTAATTTGGCACGAAATCCTAAGAGTTTGTGCTGCCCTTTTGCCACCCTGTTTGATCCTTCTGTTTGTTATAGGAGTTAATTGACATTAAGAGGTTCAGAGAACGAAAGACCTATCCTTAGGTCCTCCCTTCGGTTTTCCTAGCAGTGCACGATTGTTCCTTACAGCACAGAAATGTTCATCCTCTTTAGGCAAGAAGTGTCACCCTTTTGGTTTCTTTCTGGCTGCATTTGGCCTCAAAATTAATCTTACTAGCAAAGCAATCTCAAGAAAAAATTGTGTGTGTGTGTTTTCTAGGAGAATGAACACGAAAGAAAAACCAGGCAAAACAAAACAAAATAAATGCAAAAACTGTAGATTGAATTATGTAATCTTTACTCACATGAATATTAACTGGCACTATCCACATGAGTAGATGTTGCAAAAGCAAATCAGTATCTCATAGGCTTGCTTTTGTTTGAAGACAGCTGGAAAACAATGTATTTTTTAATGACATATGCATGTTAATACAAATTGTATACTCTTCACTAATCTAATACTCATGAAATAAGCACATCCATCATGGAAATTAAACAATAACTTCTTACTTGAACAAATTCTGCAATGAATATGTTACAAAAATAATTAAGAGATAATGTCAATTGGCTAGAACTTTATCTTAAGAAAATGGTCTCCATTTGTGAGATTAAAAAAGCCAAAGACAAATCTTGGACAGTTATAAAATAAAGTCACAGGCATGTTTTTCAAACTGTGAGATGTATTCTTTGACAATATTTTATTATAATGACATTGTTTCTATGAAATCAATTGATTGAGGGATGCTTTAGACAGCTGACTGACAACTGTTCTCTGTAACATTTTCACAACTCTGAGTCTTGATTAGCTTCAAGAACAATTTTTTTTTCTCCTAGCCAATAGAAAGTCAACTCTATCAATAAAATAATAATTTCCTATTAATGTGATATATGTATTTTTGAAGAAGGAAGCTATTTGATTTCTTTATATAACCAATTAGACATGACAAGACATGCTTTGAATACATCACCACCCACTCAATTCTTCAGCAATGTCCATAAGAAGAGAATAAAAGAGGCATTTTCAAGCATCAAAAAAATTCCTGCTAACGTTTGGTTTCAAAGACAGGAAAAGGTCAGCTTGGTTCTTATTTAATCTAAAGCTTTTCCTTGGGGCAGAAAACATTGATATTTTCATTCCTTTTAGGTATACTGGATTTTGCCAGATTTTCTTCATATTGGCTGAATAGACTGCCTCATCTCCTGCACCGCAAAGACAGGCGATGTTCTGCGAAAATACAAAATGCCTAACACCCTCTGGGAATCTGTACAGAGCTGGAAGCCAGCGTTTAACTCCCAATTCTGCCAAGCCTTGTTTATGTTTCCCAGTAGTTCCCAGCCTTTTTTTTAGACTCACAGCTACAATTCTAGGAAGCCATCAGGTTTTAGGCTCTGGTTTTACAAATAATGTAAGCAAGAAGTTGCACAGGTTTGCTTCACATAGAGATGGAGCCAGAAATCCATATTCAAATCGTTGAAAGCCCGGTTGTGATCAGAAAGTGTAACACCATGCAGAAGTCAGCGTACCGGCTATGAGAAATACAAGTTAATTTCTCTGTTGTAGCTTGTGAAAATCAAACTCTAATTTTTTGTCTCACAGAAAATCCTGCCACATGCTCAATTTAAGCTGATTGCATGGTAGAGCTAAGGAGAAACAAAGCTGGAAAGCCTTAGGGCTTGTTGGTGAAGCCCTTTCATCTTGAACAAAAGCTTCACATGCTTGTGAAAGCCAGTAGCTAAAATATGCAAGAAACCTCTTAAGTCGTTTTTTTTCACCTCAGTTCTAGGTGACCACATAGATGCTTCTGCATGTACAGGTAGGATTTTTTGTGCTCACTTTGCATCTTCTCAGTTCTTTTTGCATGTGATGATGTTGCTTCAAGAGCAGGGGGAAAGGGACTTTCCACCCCAGATTAGATTACGAGCTAGTTTATGGGCTCAATCAGTCAATCCTTTATCAGGTTCACAGCAGAGGAGAGAATTGAACCTCTAATTTCTAATTTCCAACATGAGAGTTTTCAGCCTTAGGTTTATGAATGGGAAGAAAGCAGAACAATCTGTTTTTAAGGAGAACTGGTGAGTAGACAGGCAGCTCTGGCTAATGACAACTGGTACTTTGAGAGCCCACCTACCGCATGAAGCTCCTCATACATGGGGAGCTGGTAGGAACGAGTCCTGGCAGCTTGCAGAGTTTTGGTATCTCTGAGATCTGATGAAGGTGAGCCCCTACTAATTGCTATTCGGATTTAAATCCAAGCTGAAGTTTAGATCCAAGCTGAAGCAACTATTACCTTCTCCAGATGTTGTAGATGTTCTGAGTGATTATACAAATGCCATTAGTTACAAGGATTTTTGGTTTGGGTGGGGTTTTTGAGATAGCAGTGGAAGTTGTACACAGTGAATGATTTGACTCATTAATTTTGCTTTGACATTGTCATTAACTGTAGCTGTAAAAATGCATTTTACCTCTTTTAGAATACAGACCTAATCTTGCTTTCATTTAAGTTAATGGTTAAATTGCTACTGACTGTGGTGGGAAGAGCTCTATGCCCCTATATATTTAACTGCTGTAATGCAATTGCTTCACTGTACGGATCAGTGTTTGTAACACAGGATTTAAGTTAATAATCCTTTTTATATTGTTATATATGTGAATGGCAAACTTATAATATATAAATAATATGGTCAATGTTGGCAATATGAAAGATTAAATCATAGAACTTACATTTTCCATAATAAACATGCAGATTCTAATTAGAATTAGAACTAAAGTGAGCACTGTCTATGGATTTATCTTAACTCACAAGGATTACCTTCTACTTTATAATGTGAATACAGCTTTTATAAATCGAAAAGAAATAGTGAACTTCCAGGTTGACTGAAGCTGTCATAGTAACTGGGGCAAGTCAGAGCTTGAAGCCCATTGGCGAAGAGGGTTTTAAAAATATATCCTTGCTTATCTTAGCTCACATTCTGCCTCATTTGATAGGCTCAGGGCTTCACCTCTGAGAAGGAAAAGATGTGGTACATCATGTTTTGAAGAATAGAAGCAGATTTGATTGAAGTCTGAAAATAAGGACAAACTTTCACGAAAATGCAAATTTAAGACTGCATGGATTTAACTCCCATCTCTTAAGCAACAATCTTGGATCGTCTTCTTTTGGAAAAAACACCCATTACAGGTAAGTTCATTGTTATCTGTTTGGATTCTGAGTTTTCTTGAATCAATAAATACTTCTGAACTTCTAACAAGCATGCAACATGTTTGGTAATGTTGCACATGGCCATTGCAAAGGGGTAAATCAGTTTATACAGTATTATTTGTGTAGTCAAAGCAAGCATATATTTGACATCACAAACCTTAAATAATTTATTTTTGAGGTCACAAGGCAACAGTAGATCAAGTGTCTGGTAACAGAGACAATATTTCTTTGTTCAGTTTGCTGCATAAGTAAATACACTTATTTACACTTATTTACTTATTATTTACACTTAGCAGATAAAGTGGAATCAGAGTGTAATTTAGTCAACATGAGAAAACTAAAACACAATGGAGCTAGTTGAGATTTTCACCGCTAAACCTCCCATTTCATGAGAAGGAAGTAGCTATGGTTTGTGCTGCCACTGCCAAAATAGAGGACAATCACACAACACTGAACTACCCTTTAGCACAGGCAGCAGTTTACCACCAAAACACTCAAGCACATATTTACTAGGGAATATCAGGAGCTATTACTCCCACTCCTCTTCTGTAGCACGGTCACTACTCAATATGTCAACCAGCACTGCAGTTTCCCTTGTGCTCTGGGCTGGGGAACACATCTGAAGAAGCAGCCCTGAAGAAAAATATTGGCTATATCTGTGAAATGAACGACTCCTGGTCTCGCTCCTTGTGTAAACATAGAAGGTGAGGGTGCCATGGGATGACACAAGAGTGAGATTGCTGGATTTGCATACTGCTCCCTTGAGCTTGAGGGTGCTGGTTTCTGTGAACATGCTTCTTAAATGTAAAACGCATCTCTAATGCTCTCTGGCTTGTATATATATATGTGTCTTTGCCTAAGTAATTACCCAGTCAAAAACTGGTAAGGCCTGCAGACCCAGCCTTTATTAGAAGCGCATATGTCTGTTTGCAGAACATAAGCCTCTGAGATGTGACCAAACCAAATTTCCTCCCTCCCTCCCTCTCCTTTTCAAAAAAATAAAAATAAAATTTGTTTTCTCAGCAGTTGAAGAGCTCTCAGAGCTGAATTGAAAATGTCTCTCTTTCCCTTTCTCCCTCCCTCCCTCCCTCACAAAGCTATAGACTGACAATCAGGGCATGTCCTAAGACATGAGATACTCTTCAAGCTTTGAGGTGGGAGGGAAGGTATTGCTTTTGAGAAAGCATCTTCTACTTCCACAAAGAGCTCGCTAACCTCTGTGCGAATGTATAAAGAGACAATAAGATAAGTGTCCTCTGCCTTCTCTAGCTCTTTCTGAAAGAAAGACTGTTCATACCCACTTCCAGATGGTAGCAGGCTGTAAACCCTGGGAGAAGAGAGGCATATGAGTGCTCTCTATCCACCTCTTCTGTCGCAAGAACTGCAGACCTAAGGCACAGCTCTGCTCACAAAACTCTGCTCTCTCTTCTGGCATAGCCAGCTCTCTTCTCAAAGCCTGGATCCACACACGTACACTCCACTGAGAGCCTACAGGCAGCTCCCCACTGCATTTCAAAGAGTAGGATGGAGTTAGGGCTCAAATATTCTGTTCCCCAAGCCAAACTGTCAGAATCCAAACCTGCACTCAGACATCTCCAGAGGCTGACAGGGCAGAAAACAGATGTCTCCTGCCTCCCTGTGTCCGGACTGATCCATACTCCATACTGTTGCAATAAACTTCCTTTCTGGATCTAGATCATTATCTACTGCTCTTTGGAGTGCTTGCATTAGAAAAATTAGCTATATGGATACGAATCAAGTTTAGGGCAGTGATATAGAAACAGTTTTCTTGTTCTAATTAGCTCTGCTCAGTTTTATAAGATTTTGTAAACTTTTGCTTTTCTTTCATCCTGGACAGTTAAATTGCCCATGTGAATAAATCATTTCAAAGAAGCATAGTATCATAGAAAGGTTATATCAGAAGGGACTTTTGGAGGTCAACTAGTCCAACCTCCTACTACAAAGCAGAAATTATTTCAAAGTCAGATCATGGTTGCTCAGAGCCTTTACCTGTCAAGCTTTAAAAATCCCCAGTGGCGGAGTTTCCACAAACTTTCTTGGCTCCAGGACTTAAACATATTTGCTGTACAGAAAAACTTTTTTTATATCCAGTCTAAATTTCCCTGGATGCAACTTGTTATTGTATTTCACTTTGTGCCTCTGAGAAGGATTTGGTTTCCCTTCTCTGTAACTCCTCCTTAGGCAGTAGAAGGTAGTTCTCTCCTTGACTTTCTCTTCTGCAGACAAAGCAACCCCGGCTCCCTTTACACATGTCAAGTCCTCCAGCTGCCAGCTACCTTGATGGCCCTCCTCTGAACTTGATCCAGCTTGTCCATGTCTCTCTTGGACTGGATGACCCTGGACTGAGTGCGATATTTCATGTGCAGCCTCTCCAGTGCCATGTAGAGGGGAATAATCATGTTTCCCAGTCCGCTGGCTGTGCCTGTGCTGAAGCAGTCCAACATGAGGTCCACCTCCATTGAGGCTCCTGTAAGCCCGTTTCTCCTGCTTGCAGAACCTCATGTGAGTAGCAAACATGCCTTTCAGTGCACTGATGCCTCAGCCTAATTTAGCTCTAGGTACAAGTGTGCTGGTGTTTCTCATCAATCAGGACAGTGATGGACATCATTCAGGACACGCTAAATAGTATCAAACCCAGTATTGCCAGTTTACTTCAGTCAGACTTTCTTACATATCAGCACAACGCAGCAAAACCTGAATTCCTGTGGGCTCTTTTTTCCGAAGTTCAGTGGTGGTGATCGTTGTTGTTGTTGTTTTACCTCTATAGTTCTAGCAGAAAATCCATGGAAGTGTTTCCACCATCTTTATAATTTATAAAAAGCAAACTTACTTCTGCATCACATTTGACTAAAACATCTGTTTAGCAGAAACATAGTAGTAAGAGTAGTAGTGATAATGCTACTGAATGAGGTAGTAGTTATTTTCTTTAAGCTCTAAGTCTTAAATAAACAGTGTATGCCTAAATACATTTCAGTGTTTTCCAAGAAAATAAGCAACAAGTTCCCTCCTTACTAAAATGGAAAATGAGGTATTTGTGGAGGGAAAGGCATTCAGTAGAGGCAGTTAAAATGTTTTCCCATAACATCTGACAACTCCTTTCCAACTGCTTTATCTATCAAGATAGCAGTAGGGTCAATTGTACATTATATTTTTATGTATTTCTAATTCATCTGCAAACACATGCACTGGTGCACCCATCCATGTGCACGTGTGCTCACGCTTCTGTCTCATTCTCTCTCTCCCCCTGTATTTTTTGTTTCTTGCAATTGCCCTCATATATGCTGAATTGTAAAATGGTTCATTTTGTCTGTTTAGTGCAAAAGTACTTTTCATTTTGTCTTACTACTCTATTCAAAGCTTTTGGTTTTGGATACAGAGGGATTTTAAGTTTAGTTGGCTTTTTTATGGTTTTTGTTCTTTTGGAATGAAAGAAAAGCTTATTGCAAGCTATTATTTTCAGCTTTTAAGTATAAAATAATAATAAGGTTTACTTTTTAAAAAGCAAAAGCCTAAAGCTTTCTTCTGATTTTGCATAAAATAAACTTTCTGCTTTCTTCTCCTTCACAAAGGAAAAGAATTGTAGAACTCCAAAAGTATCCTCAGCTGATACCGGTTTTGTTTTCAGTTTCCCTCATTCAAAACCATTTACATCTGCAGACTTCAGCATCTTTATCACCCACATTTCAGAATCTCTTACTGCTGCCCCTAGAAGTTGTCCCCATTCTCGCTGTGTGAGAGTTAAAAGGTATGAGAAATCATATACCATTAACAACAATGCAAACTCTTGTTTGCTGAACACTGAAGAGGGAGATCACTGAGGAGGAGGAGGAGGATGCTCTCAGCCATTTCTGTAGCTACCCAAAAGAACAGCAGAATTGCTCAGCGCAGGCTGTGTGCTTTGTGCTTTCATTGTACTGAGCATGCCAGGACAGTATGCAAGGATTTATTTCCCTTGTTTTTTCAGTCTGTGGGCATAAATAATTTAAGTGGGAGAGGTGGTGGTGGTGTTTCCAGGAGCAGGTTTGAGATTTTTGCCAAACTGGTAAAGCCAGCAAGATTTCTAGGCAAGGACTTCCAGCAATAGCTCTTGAGTGCTGGTTGCTGACCGTGACCATCTCGGAGCTTGTCAGCAGCTACCTCTTCCCGGCAGACTGCTCGTCCTGGCACAGGAAGGTGGCATCCTGTGGCCATGGCTTTTGCAACACTGCAAGAACAAACTTTCCCCTCCTTTCCTCCCCTTGCTTATGGGAATTTCACAATGGGATATTTAAAAGCTGAGTGACACTCACTTAACCCTAGTGAACTGATGTTTGTAAAGGTTTTAGTCTTTCAGATTGCTTCTACAATGGAAAAGACTGATGCTATTTTAGACTGAAAGATGAGACTTTCCACTCTACCTTCAAATTGAGTGTGGGTACTGCAGCCAGAGGGTTTAGGGGCATCAAGAATGCCATCGGCAAAAAGATGGCACACAGCAGTGAGTTTTTGTAGCCTTCAAAATCCTATCTTCTTTTCTGTTTTGCCCTCAGTTTACTAAGAATGGGAAAATATTACCATTGTTCTAGTAAACACACATCAGTCCAACCATAAAAGCAACACATCATCTGGTCAAAATATGCACTATTATGTCACTATCCTGAAGTCATCACAAATGTTGCACAGTTAAAAAAATACTCTGAACAGCCAAACAAAACCTCCCAACAAACCAGCGATGTCCAAGCAAGTTTACTGTTACAGCTGCTGCAGATACATGTGTTACTACTCCGTTTGACTTACACGGAGGACTGCAGCAAATTGAAAGGAAAATCGCATCAGGTTATGCCAAGTCAACCGGAGAAATGTATTGTGTCTCCTTAAATGCATCCTTTCTCCCCGTTTCAGCTGAATAGTAGTACCACAGCTGTTCTTATGCTGTTGGCAGTGCTATATATGTGTTACGCATTGACTTCTGCGAAGTGAGTTACCTTGGATGAGCTGCCCTTAGAAATGCTGATCTGCTGCTAAATACTGAGCCCCTCCAGGGCACTTCTAAGTGGTTGCCCTGAAGGTGGGAGACCAAAACTGTAATAAATCCTTCTGGAAATTCAGAGTAAGTGTAGCACTGTCAAACGAGAGAGATTCAGCCAATTTAAAAGTATTAACTCGCTTGCCATGTGTTTTGTGAGTATATAAAATAGTATCATTAGCACTAATAAAACTGTCATGGTTACAACGTTTGTGATTATCTGCTGTATGTGGTATTCATTTACGTACATTATGGAGAGATGTGGGAGTGTTTACAAAAGGATTAACGTGTTATCAGCAGTGACAGCTACACTGAAAATCGTCTATTATCAGATCCAGGTTTCCAGTTGCTTTTAACTTTTCGATCTTTTCATGGTTTTTTATGCCTGAAGCTTGATTTTGAGGGTGGGAGGCAGAAAATATTTCTGTTGCAGAGCTCAGCCGTTGACAAAGAGATTAAAGGAAAAATATATTTCTTTGTCTTAATTAAAATAATTTTAAAACAAGTTAACCTATTCAGAAAGTAATAATTCTATAAAGTATTCAAAGTTCAGACCAACCAACACATAGGAGTATCCACTGAAGGTCTGGATAAGAAAGATGCGCTAAATAATTATCCGCTGGGTGACCTTCCTTCAAATGCCTTCACTGAGACAAGGAACCCAAAGGAAAATAGCATCTGACACATACTTAATGTGTTGCCCTGCATATGTGGAAGGACAGGAAAAAGGTAAGACTGCAAAGGCAACCACATAAAGATATTTCTATTTTTTAGGTAGCTCCAGTTATCAGATTTCCAACAAAATGTTTATTGACACAGATCACCTTGTAGACACTTCTTGTGGAAATGTATTGGTTTTGTCAAAACTGTCGTCAAAAAGGCATCTCAGGGCTGAGGCTGAATTGTTTCATTACTAGTCATTTAAAGTTGGAAAGCACCAGGAATGCATTTGCTAATGAACCCTCACCAGACAGAGAAGTTTTGCTGAGCAGCCATGGGTATGCTCAGAGACATTCAGGTAAAGGGGAAGGTGGCCAGTTACCCCCATATGCCACGAATATACAGTAACCAACCATCAACACTGCAACCACAACCAACAAGAGGCAGAAACTGGAGTTGAGTGGTTAGTACAAAGTTAAATTCACCAATGCTTTCAGACACACGCAGAGAAGAATCGCCAATCCCTGAAATATCTTGGTTGATGATGTACCGAATGATGGCTGCTTCCTTGTGCTCTCCAGCTTCAAGTGGAGGGAATTGAAAATTGGGTGTTCTTTGCAATATGTTGTACTTTGCTACTGGTCTTCTGATTTTTCAGTGCTTTCTCTCTTTATATTCCTTCCAGTCTGTTGCTTGCCTAATGGCATTTCAGACTTCAGAACTTCGTTGAAATATGACCAGCTTAATGCCAGTGTTTTCTGTAGTGACCTAAATGCCATGTGTCCTTTTGTTGCTTTCTGATTGCAAGAGGTTAAGTTGTAACCAAATAACTATGCCTTCCCAACATCTCCAGGCGGCTCCTTTTGTTTCCTCTGAGCCTGCACTACCGTCAGAAGAATCTTCTGAAATCTTTTCTTAGCCCCATTAACTGGTGAATGATAAAGAGCTATGCTCTGAAATATAATTTGTTACTTTATGAATGCTAAGCTCTTTCAGAAACAGATGGAGGTTAGCTCTCTGGGGGGAAAAAAAACACTGCAATTTTGTGATGCTCAATATAACAATTCTTGGAAGAAGCCTCCTTTCTTATTTAAAATCATTTGCTATTTAAACAAGCTGGTACATTTAGAACCACCTAGCGACGATGAACCACTTCTCTGGAGGTACTGACTGCTTCTCAGGCTGCCTGCTCCCTAAGTACACGTAGCAGAGTCCTCGGCAAAATTTGTTAATATAATTTTACCTCTTTGCCAGAAAAAAATGCTAATCCAGTCCTAGGAGTTCTATTTAACTTTTGCTTCAGCTATAATATTGTCAATTTAAAAGGTGGTGGATTATGGATCTCATAAGAAATCGCAAGGGATGAAGCGTGAAATCTGGAAATCCGAGGACTTAAAGATACTGGTCATATAAAATTCACTTTGTTTTTTCTACTAGATGTTAGCCTTCTGAGCAGCTGACATGAGCAAAAAAGCAGCCCAATAATGCTGAGAAAGGTAAAACTGAGTTCAAGTGGTAACACTGCGTTTTCTACACTTGCTACCCATTACCGTCCATGGTACATATAAGTTTGCAATGTTTTCTGATTTCATTTGCCCTAATGTAAACTCCAGAGTAAATCTGTTACAAACATGATTATTTTGGCTTTGTCCCAATGTAAGTGAACAAAGGATTTATCCTGCTGTCTATTTTGTCCCTGTAACAACAACAAGGATTACTATCACAAAATGATGGAGTGCAATGTTTCTGATTATGCTAATAATAGACCCCAAAGAAATCCTTCAATCTTACATGCACATAAGCAGCAGAACAAATTTTCTTGCATGCATGTCAAACGGCAGTTTATTCCCTTTCTCTTCCAGACAGGTTTAGAAGGTAAGCTGATACAACAAAATGAAAGATGTATCTATAAAGTCTCTGTCTCTGTTATCCATTTCTGCCAAGGTGCTTGTCTGCTGCAGCAATAGGTATCTAGGATGTACTGTTATGTCCTTAATATAGTTAGTTTTCACTACTTATCCAGTATCAAAAACCTGCTTAATACTCTCATAAAAACAAAACAGGATGTGATTCTGACTAAAATGTAGATAGTTTGTATCTATGTACTACAACTGAGCAAAATGCCTCTCATGTTCACAGAGGAGCTGTTCTTGGCACAAGCAGCAATGAATGTGCTGTAAGCTGGTCTGTTCAAACGCTTTAACTAGCAATAGTTTATTTTATACTGAATTTTAACATAGTTTACCACTGCTGGGACATCACATTCCACATCACATTCTCCACTCTTTTCATAAGCAATTACAAACATGTCAGACAAGGGTCTGATGATACTTTTTGCAGGAAGGACTAGTTATTCATATACATTTCCTGTGTGCAAATGTGATAAAACAAAATTAAATTCAATCCTGCAGTTAAATCTTAATGCAGCTTGTTTTTTCCGCTTTTTTTTTCCCCCTAGGAATGATGCCTTGGGCAAGGCAAGTGTGTTTCAGTAAGGAAAAGGATTAGCATTTTCTAAAACTTCCAGTCTTTTTATCTACTACCTTTTCCTAAATTGCTAATGCTTCTTCAACTATTAAAGCTGGAATGGCTTCTGTAAATCCACTTTCTTATTATGTGAGTTAAGCTATGCATTTGGGACCAAAAAAAAAAAAAATAGCCTGAGTGAGTTATGTCACAAATTGCCTTTAGTGCTTCAAATACACAGGCACATTGTTCAGGATTGTTCCACCATTAAACATATAGTATTATGAGGCCTTTAGAGAGGCAAATGAATTACAGTCTTTTTACAGTCTTTTTACAGGTGAGATAAGATTTGTGGGTGGGAGTAGCATCCTTTATTAGGCCAACCAGTACAGTTGGAAAAAGTAGTCAGTAAAGGCTTGTACGCCAGGAAGATTTATCTACTTTTTCCCACTGTATTAGTTTTCCCAGTAAAGACCTGCAAATTTTAGCTTGCCCATGTCCTTTGATCATCACAGTTATAACCATAGTAACACCAGGCTTTTTAAAAGCAAGCTGCAAACTAAAAATAAAAAAAAATAATAATGAAAAAACAAGAGAACATCTTCAGCCTGCAATGTTTTTGAACTTTCTTGACTTCGGCACATTTATTGAGGTTACAGTAGGACTATTCAGAACGAGCCTTTATAAATTAAAGCCTGTGTATTGCATTGCTGAGAACAAAAAAAGACACTTTTTCCCAGGTCGTCGTCTTCTAGTAACACCAGAGGACAGGAGGAGAGACAACCGACCTCCTCAGAGCATGCTTTTGTGAGGCTGCCTGCATAATTTTGCCCTGGCTGGATGGATCTTTTTAGGGAAGGATATATTGGCAGACATTTCTATACCCTTCACGCTTCTGTACAGGATTTAGCAAGTATTCATTATTGGTACGTGTTATGCATGGTATTTGACAATAATACTTTTCCCTTACAAGTTAAGAAGCTGCACTATGTCCTTCATTTCTTCCACATTGCTCTGCTCTTCCTTTCGTTCCATTTCTTCTCTTTTTCTAGTCTCCATCTCCTTGTTTTCATTATTTTGTCTGCTTTCCCGTGAGGAAAGTTGCAAGTATATTTGTTAATATGTCTTTAAAAATGTCAGGGATTTTTGTCTCTAGGACCATCTTCTCATTTCTCCTGAATATATTCTGCTTTTTTGTCCAAGAAGTAAAACAAAATGCAAGTAAGGTGGCATAATTAGGCCACAATTTTATTAATAAAAATCACCTGGGAACGACTGTTAATAACTTGTGCAGGATAGGTCGCAGTTTCTTCCCTAAGTGTTTTCACCTGCTGGAAGGCTGTTTCCTCCTCCTCTGCCACTCCACTCCCCACCATCTCCCTGCCCTATCTCCTCCCTCTCTCCTTTCCACAGCTATTCCCCAGCCTGATATTGGGGTTCTCTGATCATGCAAGGACTAAAGGCCCAGGAAAAGGAGATTGTTTCCTTCCAGTGACATAGTAGGAGCTCTGCTTTCCACTACGCTCTCCTCTGATTTGGCTTTATCAAGCAAAGTATCAGATTCCTCATCAGATAAGTATCTGAAGTGGCTTCCTGTTGCCTGCTGAAATGGGCCAGTCTGAACTTACCCTTTCTAGTGACCTAGCCATGTTCCTGGGAAAGGCAGAAAAATTCTCTCCTTCTCAATCAACCCAGTGATGGAGGAAAATAAGCCAAGTCCTCAAAGTGTGGTAATGACTGCAGGAGGCTAAAAATCTATTTGAATACAAGTCCCAGCATAATCTAGGAGTGAGGGAGCCTTCACATCTTTGCGGTTTTCTACCTTCCTTGTAATTCTTCTACCAAATTCATGTTTGCATTATGTCTGAGCCAAGTAAGCAGTGTTTTCCTGAAGTCAGGTGAAGGAACTGCCCTCTCCGTCATAGTGAAGTGAGTTTGTGCCAGGGAGGCAGCTCGGGGAGGAGTAGGCACCAGCTGCTGCCAGCAGACCTGCCCAGCTGCCTGCACAGGGACTATGAGCATCCCTAGCCACATGCATCTCACTGCGCCCACGGCTCAGCAGGAAGGAAGGAGTGGGCTCAAAACCCAGAAAGCTACTTTTTCCCAAAACAAAAAAGTACGATTCCAGCAACTGATGTGCCACATCTTCATCCCTAAAAAAACCCCAACAAACCCCATGACAACACAAGACTGTTGAAGTTAATGAGAGAGAGAAAGGTTTTGTAAATGTGCCCTTTTTTAGATGATATTGCACTGTGCTACCGTCTGTGCAAACAAACACGGAAAGCTTGCAATTGAAGTGGAGAGAACAGGGGAAGGGAAACATGAGAAAGCAAGCAGTTTGGCCAAGGTCGTGCAGGCAGCCAGTGGCAGAGCAAGAACGAATACCCTCAGTCTCCTAATTCCCAGTCCTTTTCTCCTGTCATCTGAAAATGCTTTATTTCAGGCACTCGCTATTTGCTGGTCTCAGTGGGTCAAATTGGACCAGAACATTTCAATGAAAAACAATCATTTTTATGTTCCAAGAATCACACTGAACAATCCTGCAGCTGAGGTTTCTTAGGTAATACGCAGCTGTTAGATGGAATGAAAGTTTGCTGTAAGTGCTTGCTGCTGAAATGTAAGAGTGAAAGATGACTTTGGAGAGCCTCAGGAGTAGCTCAGGCAATGTGTGTCCTCCCACGGATAGAACAAGGAAATTACATAGTCAGGGACAAAGCAAAAATCGTAACTGTTTTTTATTAGGCTTTGTCCTCTTTTTGTTAGGATTATTGCCTCCACGGTCATCAAACTATAAATTCTTTTTTTTTTTTTCTTTACATTATAATTACAATCTTGTTTGGGGGAATTAATATAACTGGGGGTGTAAAATATACCTCCTAACCCTCACAGTACCACTTGCTTAAAGGGAAGAGATACCTTCTTTAAATAACTTTAACAATATATTTTGCTCCTAATAACACAGTACAGCAGAACAATCTAAAATGTATGGCAGCAGTCTTTCAGAAATGAAAAGAGATTTAATTGAACATCTATCCTGGAGCATTCATTCATTCTCTGATATCACATTACATGTAAAAATATCGGAATGCTATTTCAATAACAAGGCAATGTTTCATTCAGGCTGTGGGGGTTTTTCTGTACTGTATATATTCCAAGGTCTGCAAAAGCTGGCACAATCTTGAAACTATCATAATGAAGAATGGATTGTGTTAATTGGTATTAAATAATATTTATGTTAGATTGACTAAGTTAAAAACTTTAATTGGCCAGAGACACGTGGCTGATGATACCCAGGGAATCCTATTAACACTGAATTGATGTAGGAGCTTATCCTTGCTATTGATGTCAATACCTCACAGAGAAGAAAGTTGCAATATAGCACACTAAGAGTAAAATTCCCACCTTAGATTTATGATACAGAGAGGTGCAAACCACACTCCATTCTGCATGGTCTGAATTACAGATCTCTATTTAGCTGGGCAACATAGACCTGCTGTTACAATTATGTCTATGATCACAACGCTCTAGAGCGTGCATTGCATTGTAATGCAGTTATTTATGCTGTACCTTTTTACTTAAGGCAATAATAGATCTGTATATATATGAAAGTTTAAGGAAATTGTTGTGCCTCATTACCTGAGAGAACTTTCCTTAAGATAGATGCAAGTGAAACTCAGAGAAATTTAAATTTCTCCCAGCAATCATTCAATGGTAGCTTGCATGCCAATCTTCAGAGAAGTTTTCCTTTCAGCAGAACTTGTTTTTCCTACAGTAGGTAATTTTGTGCTGCTTTTTTTCAGTATCTCTGGAATCTTCACCCACATTTAGGAGCAAATAGCTCTGAAACGCACCAAGCAGCAGAGTGAATTGCACCTCTTGCAGAGACTGGGCAGTGCAGCTACCTAGAACACAGCTGCCTTTGCTGGCACTCCTCTGATCTGGGTTTCTGCAGATGTGGTTTATAAATACAACCTCACTTATCCTGAAACACTATAAAATCCACTAAGAACCCTTTGCCTCTGTCCTTTCCTCAGATCTGCCCAGCAGTCATGAGCTCTGGGGCCATGGAGGGGCCGTGGAGCAATAGAATTTCCAGTACTTTTCTAGAGCCATTCCAGGGGAGACACTTCAAAAGCAGAGCCCGTGCCCCACACTTTCAGAAAAGAGACAGATAAAAGTAATTTGAGTCCCCTCATTACCTTAGAAAACTTTGGGACTTGGCAGTGTTAGGTTAACAGTTGGACTCAATGATCTTCAAGGCCCCTTCCAACCTAAACGATTCTGCGATTCTATGATTCTATGAAAAATTCTCATAAAAGTCCACTTACCCTTCCACAGCACTGAGTAACCTCCTTTAAAGATGACCTCTGCCCCTAAGAGCCAGGTGATGCTGAAAGCTACAGGGTTCTCAGGACTGACACTCAACCACCATTTCCTATGCTGTTTCTCGTAACACCTCAGCAGTCGAAAGCAGATAGATCAATGTGGCCCTTGGTGAGAATTATTGGTTCAGCCTCGGTTCATACTGGTCCAGATTTCCTGGGAACACTAAACCAATATCCACCAGCGACAGTGATGTCGAAGTGTCAAAGACCATTAGGTTGCACCAAGTGAGGCTGGATGGAAATTTGCTTGGCGTGAGGTAGTCCTACTAGTGACACCTTGAATGGGGAAGAAACCTGTATGTTATGCAGGCTTGCCAAATTCCTCTGCAAGGTCATTCCATCTCTGTCACTACAGAAAAAGAATTTAGCAATGTTTTGCTAAAATGTAATAAGGAAGTTTTGGTTTAAAGTCGCTTTATTCACTGTTAATGTCTCATTAACTCTGATCAAAAGCAATCATACACTTGTTTCCTTAATATTACTTATATTTGACAGAAAGCAGCTGCAGGATACCTCTGCAAGCCCGCTCATGCTTATCACTGCTGTTAGGACTATTAATTCACTGCAGTATACTTTAATGTACTATAACATTTAGAAATGGCATTTGGATGTGCAGTAATATTATTTTGCACAATTAACCTCTGGTTCCCTTCCATATAAGCCTATTCTAAAGAAATATCAGTTATGCTGTGTTATTTTCAAATTATATTGGGTTTTGTGCCTTTTTCCTAATAGGTTGCCCTTTCCTTAGAGACTAGTAACACACATTGAATTGTAATAACACTTTATTGTCCTTGCAACAAAACAGTATAAATCACAGAGATAAAAGGAGATAAACTTATTCCCCAGCCCTACATCAGACACCTCCTGATCCCAGTTTTTAAAATCCAGTTCAAGATCCACATGCTAGTTTTGCAAACAAAAAAAAAAAAAGGAGACAAAATAAAGAAGGAAATTTTTTCTTTGAAAATGAAAATTTAAAAAATCTAAATAATTCCACCTTAAAATCTGTGTCAAAGACCAAATTCCTCAGTTCAGGGTCATCCTAAACCAGAACGACACAGTTCATTTTATTGCTCAAGAAGATGGGAACTAGAAGGCTCTGTTACAGTGTAGTGCAGAGGAAAAGTAAGCAAGATGGCTTGTTTGACAAATTTAATCTTGAGCTCTGTTACTCTTCCTCTGGAACTAGTGCCTTTCCAGAGACTTAGAGAATTACAAAAGTATGTGATGGTTCTAAAGTCATAGAGAAATGTAGGGTTGTTTTTTTTTTTTCATTTCATGAGAATACAGATGTGGTACTAGAACAGCAAGTTCTATTAGAGAGTCATGGAGGCCAGTGCTGAAATTTAAGAAGTTTTCAGATGAGGCATATACCCTTATAGTTTATTCAAGATACAATGGGTGAAAATTCTAATCTCATTCATTAATCTCGCTAGCAAGGCGTAACACCACTGAGTCACACATCAATGTAGCTGATCTCACAGATTCATCCTTCTGGTGGAATGAATGGGAAAAAATAGTTTATGACACAGCCCAAGTCACAGAAGGCAAAAGCAGGGACTGGGAGAATGAAGAACCGCCCACTGCAGGAGAAGATCATGTTCAAGACCATCTAAAAAACCTGAAGGTGGACAAGTCCATGGGACCGGATGAGGTGCATTCACAGGTCCCAAGGGACCTGGCAGATGAAGTTGCTAAGCCAGTATCCATCATATTTGAGAAGTTGTGGCAGTCTGGTGAAGTCCCCACAGACTGGAAAAGGGGAAATATAGCCCCCATCTTTAAAAAGGGAAAAAAAGAAGACCCAGGGAACTACAGGCCAGTCAGTCTCACCTCTGTGCCCAGCAAGATCATGGAGCGGATCCTCCTGGCAACTATGCTAAGGCACATAGAAAATAAGGAGGCGGTTGGTGACAGCCAACATGGCTTCGCTAAGGGCAAATCGTGCCTGAATAATTTGGTGGCCTTCTATGATGAGGTTACAGCATTGATGGATAGGGAAAGAGCAACTGGCATCGTCTACCTGGACTTATCCAAAGCATTTGATACTGTCCCACATGACATCCTTGTCTCTAAACTGGAAAGACATGGTTTTGATGGATGGACCACTCAGTGGATAAGGAATTGGCTGGATGGTCGCACTCAAAGAGTTGTGGTCAACGGTTCAATGTCCAAGTAGAGGCCTGTGATGAGTGGTGTTCCTCAGGGGTCAGTACTGGGACCAGTGCTATTTAATATCTTTGTTGGTGACATGGACAGTGGGGTCAAGTGCACCTTCAGCAAGTTTGCAGATGACACCAAGTTGTGTGGTGTTGTGAACACGCTGGAGGGAAGGGATGCCATCCAGAGGGACCTTGGCAGGCTGGAGAGGTGGGCCTGTGAGAACCTCATGAAGTTCAACAAGGCCAAGTGCAAGGTCCTACACGTGGGTCGGGGCAATCCCAAGCACAAGCATAGGCTGGGCAGAGAATGGATTGAGAGTAGCCCTGAGGAAAAGGATTTGGGAGTGCTGGTGGATGAGAAGCTCAACATGAGCTGGCAATGTGCACTGGCAGCTCAGAAAGCTAACTATATCCTCGGCTGCATCAGAAGAAACGTGGCCAGCAGGTTGGGGGAGGTGATTCTGCCCCTCTACTCTGCTGTCATGAGACTCCACCTGGAATACTACATTCAGCTCTGGAGTCCCCAGCACGAGAAGAACATGGAGCTGCTGAAGCGGGTCCAGAGGAGGGCCACAAAGATGATCCGAGGGCTGGAACACCTCTGCTATGAAGACAGGCTGAGAGAGTTGGGGCTGTTCAGCCTGGAGAAGAGAAGGCTCCAGGGTGATCTTATTGCAGCTTTCCAGTACCTAAAGGGGGCCTGCAGGAAAGCTGGAGAGGGACTTTTTACAAGGGCGTGTAGTGATAGGACAAGGGACAATGGATTTAAACCGAAGGAGGGAAGATTTCAATTAGATATAAGAAAGAAATTTTTTACATTGAGGGTGGTGAGGTACTGGAACAGGTTGCCCAGAGAAGTTGTGGATGCCCCATCCCTGGAAGTGTTCAAGGCCAGGTTGGACGAGGCTTTGGGCAACCTGGTGTAGTGGAGGGTTTCCCTGGCCATGGTAGGGGTGTTGGAACTAGATGATCTTTGAGATCCCTTCCAACCCTAACCATTCTATGATTCTATGAATCTATGATCTGTTTGACGACTTGCTGTTTTCCAGTTCTATTATGTCAAAATGCACTAAACTCTTGATGTAGGTAGGAACTCCATTTTTTTAATATAGATTTTAAAGTTTTCTTTAAAGACACAGCATCTCATCAAGAAGAATCTTTCTATAAGGCTTTACAACAAGCAGCTATAATGCTGCTCTTTTTTGCTAGCATATTTTTAAAAGACAGTAACTTAGCTGACTGTGTTATTATCTCAATTATAATAATGCATCTGAGATCAGAATTTAGCCCCACTTATTTTCCAATGTTTTATGCTTCGAAAAGAAATGGATTTGGCTCAGTTCAAGTATGCTTTCTGTTGTTTCATACATAACTTCAGCTGAAGACTGTGAGAGTTGCATGTGTGTGTCTCATCTCAGAATTTGGCCCAAGGGTTTAGAGCTCCTAATATTTACAAAACAGATCATGTACAATTTGCTGACACAAATATATAGCTTTAATACTGCAAGTCTTAAAAAATTTATATCCATGCCCAGATGCAGGATAACAGTGGAAGTGAAATGAGTAAAATCTTCCTTTTCACACCGCTTATTTTGTGGTAGAGTAATATGATTCAGAAAACTAGTCTCATCTGGGTACCTCATTGCATTGACTTTCATTGAAGTTATGAAGGTTTTCACGAGAGCATGCTCTTAATCCTCCCATTTCCTTCTAGATTTCTTAACCTTGGACTATTATGTTCAATCGCATGTGAACACACTTCTCTGATATTTGAGCTGCACAAAATCTTTTGTGTGTGGCTTCAAACAAGCTTTTATGTGTCTCCAAGTTGTTCAGTTTATTCAATATTTCCAAATGGGGAAAAATAAGTTCACAAAGCAGGGAAGATTTATTCCAAGGCCAGTGTTTATATCAAAGAAAGAGGCTCAGAACCACCATTAACAAAGTTTTCCCCTCAGCTATACCTGGGAGAACATTTGAATTTGCCTCAAGTAACCAGGAGAAGAATCCAAGCTAAGGAATGCAACTATCATTAAGAAAGCTATGCAAGGATTGGATTTTACACAGCACAGATGTGAAATGCTGCACAAAGGCAAGGTTAAAAGAGATGCGTAGGATGGTCAATGTGGGAGGACGCAGTCCAGCAGGAGAGGAGGGATGCAGGATGGCTGCCAAGCCTTTTGCGCCTAGCAGGAAAACTACAAGCAGTTCAAATGCCTGTTAATACACTGACCAGTAGGCTGGGGCTCACATGGCATCATAAAAGCCCATTGCTCGCCCATTTCTATTTTTTCAACCCTCAGCACTCATGCTAAAAAGCAACTGTGTAGATGGAAAGACTAACTTTGACTCCCCATGGGGAGACTGCACAGCAGCTCGCTCTGGTCCCGCGGATCATCTGGGACATGGTAACTTGGTGCGCCACATGGCTCCAGGAGAGGAAGGTTGCTCCTGAGGTTCAGACATGTAAGTGGGGCTTGGGAAACTGGGTGAAGGCTGCACCATGGGCGTGCTGGATGGCCTTGGGCAGCATACTGAGGGAATTGACTTCTGCGTCTTTGTGCAGGTATCTACTCCAACACAAAGCAGATGCTGCCTGCTGCTGAATCCCACAGGCAGTGTTTCACACCGATGAAGATGATGAGATGCAGTGCAAGGCGGTAGTGAGGGGAAACCCCACCTCCTTCGGGGCTTCAATATTTGCTCTCTAAAATGACATCATAAATCACACAGACATAGGGGTGCAATGAGGAAACAACGTCCTAACAGCTGGATAATATGAATACCAGAGTAATACCATCCCTTCAATATAGATACATTTTTTTCTCTGGACTTATCCACAGAAAAGAGAATAAATAAACAGTCTGACATCTTTTCATTCCTGAAAACATTTTTTCAATGTTCATTAGAGCTACTTCTCTCTCCTATTTACCTCCTCCCTACTATTCCTTTTATCACCCGCTTTACCCACCTATCTCGCTTTTCACATTCCTCTTCCATTTTCATGCATCCCCTCTTCCCATGGCTTTGGCTATCACTTCTGAAGAGCCTGGAGTGTGTCCCTGGGGCTGGCTTCCTAGCAGTGAGCTCCAGTGCTTCAGGAAGGTGACCTGCTGGTAGTTTTAAGTTTGACCAAAAAATCAGCAAGTAACACAAACATGGTAAGATTTGTGCTTTGCTTTCCTAAACACACAGTTTGGGACACGAATCCTTGGTGGTAATGTAGAACAGAGGTTTGTGCATGTGCAGAGGGAGAGAGAATTTGTCTTCATATACATTAACCCACACAGAAGGAATAAACACACAACTTTCGCACTGTTTACTGAAAAAAAAAAAAAAAACCACCACGAAAGAGATGAGTTAGGCACAGAGAATAATCTGTGGACTCTTTTGCAACCATGGAGCTGAGTTCTGTTGGCTTATTGGAAAGAGAGGAGGAGGAAAAAATAGAACTTGTTCTGGTATAGAAGAATCTCTCATGCTGCTAATCAATTCAGTGGCCAAATTTGCTATTGTGGTCTGATGGTTTAGCTCTGCCAACTCTTGTAATTATCTCTATTCCCATTCTCCATTAGCAATCTTTTCAAAGGATATGAGTTTTCACAGCATCAGATTATGCCATGCAGTGAATACTGTGCCATCAGTGTGCTACAAACATAATACAGCATAAATGCTTTACAAATATAGCCTCTTGTGACAGTAGGTGGAACACAACAGTTATGCGTTCCTAGGCGTTGGGGTTACGGTTTCCTAATGGGTGACCTTTCCTCCCTTCACATCCTTTTCCTCGCAGATTATGGTGTGACAGTCCCATGCTATCTCATTAGCTGCGGGAAATTAGAGCATATGAAAAGATGAGGAGGCATTCAGATATCTACAGCTGACAGGTAGCACAAAAGTGCTGGAAGAGCCCAGAGACTCTGGCCAATCGTTCACTGCGCTTATCATACCCCTGAATGTTGTTTCACAAGAAGCTGTTGTAGAGAAGGGCATCACACCAGCCCACAGCACACCCCAATCTTTGGTATGGTTCTCAGACGTGCTGCCGCACAGGAGCGATGTTTTCAGATGTAAACAAAACTTAACAGAAGCTGCACAACGGAGCTATTGAAAGACCTGCTGTAGCTGAGATTGAGCAGGTGGTATAATGATCGAAGGCAAAATGAAATGTCTGCTTTGACTGAAGGGATATGTGCTGTTTTCCCAGGAACTAAAGTGTGGCTCGGGGACCTTTTAAGTGCATGCACACATGCCAAGCACAGTATTTAAGAAATGCAACATCACATACAATATTTAAGAAATGAAACAGAACATTTGAGAAAATGAGAAACACCACACTAAAAATTCAAAGCAACTTCTTTTTAAAAAAAAAGAAACACAAAACCAAACAACCAGATGATTCCCAAGAGAATCTGATGATTAACGGGCTAAATCAGGACATCTGCAGGATGTAAGAATAATAGAAGGAAGCAGGAGTTTTGGCTAACAATTTTATAATTAGCAATTGTAATGATCTTAGCAGTGTCCTCCTGAAAGAACTTGAATATTCATGTTGAGGCACAGCATTATGTTTCAGCACTTTTGGTAACTGTAGCCACTTGCACAGAGTCAAGCACACACTCAAATCAGGAAGTCAAAATGAGTGCTCCAAATACTTTCTGTCAGAAATTGTAAGGAAAGCTTTTATTTGCATGCAGCAAGATGGGGAAGAGAAGCAGAGCATCCAAGAGCTCCCTTGGCATTTTCAGTTTCCTAAATAATTGTCCTGCTTCTGACTCTTCTGTTGATTTTTTTTTCATTGCAGATTAAATTCAGACTTAACCCAATCAAATGTAAAAATGCATCTGAATCTGTAAAAATCATAACGTCAGGCCAGACTCTAGCCAAAGGCATCCAAAGCAGTGGTTACTATCTATAGAAAGCCAAGTATCCATTCATTCTTACTGACTGGATGCTAAAATTTCATAAAAAACTAAGCTGAGCCTGTAGGTCAGACAGGGTTGTTTGCAGTCATACTTCATTAGTAGTTTACTGGCCTCTCTGATGTTTCTCAATTTTATTAACTTCACAAATAAGTCAGACACATGTCTGGCCAATCTCCTCTACTCTTTCTCTATGTTTGTGCCACAAAAGAACAAAGGCAGATGAGATGCATCATCTTTGCAGAGAAACATTTATTTAGACCAGAGTAACTTCTCTGAGCAGTAGAAAGAGGGACCCCCACTTTACCTGCTGATAGATCTGGCACCCTCAAAAGGCTGCATACAGCCAGGCAAATTGGAGTGGTCTGAGGAGAAATTACTTCCTCTGCTCTCCTTAGTCACTGGAAGAAGAAAGCTCAAATGGACTCAGATCAGTCTGAGACTGCACGTGTGTGCTTTCACTGTGGGCACTAGGCAAAACGCGTGAGCTTCAGTTAATGACCAACGCGTACTAATAGATGTCGCTACGTTTGCAAATCGCTTTTGGGCAACTAAACTGCTCGCTTCTATCCAGGGCAAGAAGGAATTCATTAACGGAGCTCCGAAAGGCAACGATCCAGGTGCACGCTGCGTCTAGAGGAGCAGGCTGACAGCTGCAGTGCGGTATCTAGGGCAGAAACAGCTTGGTAGGGTTGTGCCTAGAGAGTGTCAGAGGCATTTTACAGGCTGGTTAGGTCAGATCCATGTTTCCTATTAATAAGGGACCAGACCGGTTTCATTTCCTGTGCTCAAGCAAAGCAGTGGCTACCCACGGAAAGACTCTTATTACCATCAAAATCCTATGTTGACAATCAATATTTACTCTTTCTTTTCCCCTGCTTAATACGAAACTATGTGAGCATACAGCCCCTCCTGAAACTCCATTTGCCAGTTTATCAATGTTTTTGTTGGTTCCTCACACACAAATTTCTGCATGCTTCAGATAGCACCATGCTCTATGAAGTATGTTTTGGGGAGATAGGTTAGCTTTCAAACATGGAGGATATTTCCACGGACATATGTTTCCATGGATGTGTGTTTCTTCCCCAGGCATCTATCTGTAGAGTGGAAGTGGCACTGCTGGTGGTTTCCCCTTCAAAGGCTGGCATTCCCTTGACAAGCAATCCGGGTTGTGACGCAGCTGGCTCCAGTGATGCTCTGTATTTTGGATAGCTGTTGCATTAATTTTATCTGCTCCTCGACACTTCAGTTTTCAGTCTAGGGTTCATTTCCATCACCGTCAAGATGCTTCTCAAGTTCCATCAGTGTGAAGTTCAAGTGCCTAGAGGTCCCACTCTTACCCTGGGCTGGCCTCCAAATCTTCCAGGTGTTGAGATATTTTTAATGCTAGTACACAACATGTCTTTTCAAAATTCCTCCATCCAGATCAAGGAAGTGCTTTAGTAGCTCAATCAAATAACACTGATGGCCTTCCTCTGTCATTTGCACACCAGTATATTACACTGGGCTCAATTAGAAGCATATTTAAAATCAACCTATATAGCTAAATACACCCAAAGTGAAGAAAGCTTACCATGTGTAAAATAAGCTAATATAAATCTGACAGAGGTATACTCAGCAAGTCTGAAAATTTAATGCTTTATTGAAAGCCTTCGTGTCACAAGCCATTGCAGAGCGTTCTTCACAGTAGGATCAAAAGTACCCTTTTGGGCACTGGTGTGTGTACCCACATGCATGAAGTCTAGCAAGTGCTAAGGCACCTTTTGCCAGGCAGGGGGAAGAGTCTTCGCTTTAGTTGCTTAATCTTCTGTATCAACACTGTTGAATTTTTGCCACAACTTTTACAGACAGTGATTCAAGTCAGCAAGTGTTTACGCTGTAACTTAAGACCTAGCCTCCAAAATCTAATTTTTAAAGTCCAGACACATCCGTGGAGAGGAAATGTATGTAAAACAGGAGAATGTCAGAGATAGAAACTGTACAAAAATCCTTTTCCCAGCATATTAAAATGAGAAGTTTATATTTGCTCGTATTCGCAGATCCACATTTTTCATTTCTTGTTTGTTGAAGACTTACCTTTAATTCTACAGTAAATAGAGCTTAATGTTTAGATCCAACCTGTATGTTTTGGACTGCATTCATCTACACAGATTTGCAAACAGCAGCAGTTGGACTCCTGAATACTGATGTGCTGATACTGGAAGAGTTAGCTCAGGGACTGCATTGCCAGCTTCTGTATTACATGAAAGTCAATGAGTAAACAAATTAGCAAGAAAGGCTTTTGTTTTTCTGGGTGTTTTTTATTTTTTTACTTTTTAACTGCAATAATATTTGTGCAGGGCGGGAAATAATCCAGAATTTGCATGGATGGCAAAAGCCTACGAAACATCCTACTGGCTCTTAGATGGACTAATCATGGCCTATAAAGCCCAGCTGAACAGCGATCACAATACTCAGGGAGGGCCCTTGTCCTCAGACAGCTGCTGGCTGGGAGGTCGCCGGGAAGGAAAAGGAAGAGCATCCTGTCTGAACACATTTCCCCAAAAGAAAAACTTTGCTGGCAAAGCCAGGAAAGATGCTTTTCAGTGATAGCTCCAGTGTTTATTGTTTCATACAATATGGTCAGGGTTTTGGGAGGCAATATCTAGGTAGAAAGGTATTGTCTTATAGAAAAGGATAATGAATGGATCTGACCTGATAAATGGCTTTGCCTTTGTGTAGGAAGATGGAATAATTCCCAGAATACACTGCCCAATAACATCTTTCTGCATTGAATACTTGTGAGGGGATTGTGTTAAAAAGCGGCAGCGAACTGTCACCAGTCTCTTGGGTTACTTTGTTTGGGAATAACGGGGTTGTTCACAATTCTACACATGTAAAGATGCAGCAAGCAAAGACTGCTGTTTGAAAGGTCTCTCTCCAAATAATAGGGCACTAGATCTTTTCAGTGTAGGATTTTGTTGCTGGCTTGTTTTGTATTGCTATTTGTCTATTCTCCTCCTAAATATTAGGAGATAGAAAAAGCAAGAGAAATGACATCAAAGACAGATTTTTGTAAGTGTTATGACACTGCTTCATGAAAAATTCTGATATCATACAGCTCACGGTACACTCAAAGGAAAGAGAGACATGAGCACTGGATCTGAACTACAACAGAAGGCTACTATTAAACATAAGGTGTGTGTAACATAACAAAAGCCAATGAATGTAACGGTATTCCAACACTTCTGCACTGCACATGGCTCCTAAAAGGATATGAGGTGGGCCAAAGAATACCAAAATACCTTAATTCACTTAGGGCTCATGTTGGGGGAAAATCATAGGAAAGCTGATCCAACAGACCTAGATCTTACCCTCCTTTCTTGGAGCTCAAGGCCTATCAGCCAGCCTATCTCCTACTGCAGGATGGCTCTTGGCTTACTCTGCATCCAGCCATGCCAGGTGGTGTACCACAAACCCCTAAAGTATTATTCCTGTCCTACAACATGTGATTATTGCTTGGGTGGCTTCTTTTAAAACATGATCCAAACAGGTCTTTAAATCTCTTGCTGTCAGATGGAAGCATTCCCCCTTACTCTGAGCAGTTCCTTGCACATGTAGCATCTTTCCCTATGAGTCATCTTACCTCTTCCCGTGCCTGCTGGCATTTTGACCTCTTTCAGATGCAGCTTTCCTGCTGCCCTCACTATGCTTCCTGTCCAATACACTCGCTTTTCCAGTGCTGCCAACCAGGGGAAGCACGTGGCCTGCCCAATTGCCTGGAGCAGCCTGGCATCCCTCCTCTGGTCTTGCTAACAAGTCTTCAGTGCTGCGTCCATCGCTGCCTTTTCTCCAGGAGTACTTTTCTGGATTGTGGGTGCCTTGAGTTGACCAAGCACGAGCTGGCTCCTCTCCAGCTCTCCCATCGCAGCTGACAGATGGATGGGTGCTCCCCAGTGCCTCCAGCAGTGCACCCCCGTTTCAATTATTGCATACTTTTCTGAGCCTACCTCATTAAACAGTGTCTGTAAGTGCATATTAATAGCCCAACCTGCATGGCCAAGGTGCTCAAAGACCTACAAGGCTTCCTCTGCTTTCCCCTCTGTTCTTCTGACTGAAGAAACCAGGCAGACAAACCCCAGGAGTGCCACGTCATACTGGACCTTTCCTTTGTGTGTCTTTTATAGGGATTTTTCCCCTTATCTCCAAGGAGAGGAGCTAAGCAGTGCTGGCTCATCTGAGGATCATCCTTGTGTCCCATTGACTGTGAATATTTTTTTAAATCTCTTTGCATAGAAAAAGACTGTTTTTTCTTACTGGTGACCACTCTAGTACATAGGGCTGCTTCCTAGTAATGTTTTGATAATGAGTAGTTTAGGCCTGGGAAGGCTCATTTACTGGAGCAGAAATACCAATAAAGCATCACCTTGGGCAAACCACAACATGGTCATAGCAATATAGGTCAGTGGGTAAAGCAAGAATACTTGTGGATAATTAAACTCCCTATATGGGCACACTTTGGCCAGAAAGTGAAAGAGTACTTTAAATAAGGAGAGCCCATTGACTCAGAGGTAGTCTTCTGCATGGATAAGCAGAAGATTGACACGTCAGGGTCAAAGCACAATCTTTTACTCCTCGAATTGGCATGATTTAAGAGAGAGAGAATGCAAAAGGAAAGTACCATTCTGGATTGCTTGACAGTAACTTATCTAACAGCTCAGCTGGGAGAATATTTCAGGGTAAATACTTTTTTTTAATGTGTTTGCCTCTTTTTCCATTTGAAAATTGTCTATAAACATGTTTTTGCAAGTCTGTTTGTCATTCAGAATGATTTACAGTGAGTGAAACTCAAGTTTAGGCCTATTCACAGGCAGCTTATTGCAGGTTTTCTTAAAATAAGTTCAGTCTTATCCAATTTAACACAGAGATCGCATGGCTTGTCTTCTTTCCTCAATTGGATAATTCTTTGATTCAGTTTTTTGATGTGAATATCAATTATTCAGTTGAATTTTAACATTCTAGTACTACTTGATACTATTATAATAGTATATGCTGTTTTGGCAAATATTTATGTACAGATATTACTTGTCAGAAAATTTATGGCATGAAAATTAAAACCAAGGAAATGCAGAGTTCCTTTCAAAATACAGATGAATATTCATAAAAGTATTACAGTGTTTGCCTCTCTCTGATGTTCAGTGTTGTTCATTCATCCAAAGTTGGAAGGATATAAGCTGAGACATGATACTTCAAGAGAGCAGTTAAATTAGGAGCAGGGGAGATTAAGTTATAAATTATAAGATGATTGTAAAACTCCTGGACAGTTTGGGGCCGCAAAGCCTTTATCAAAGATGAGAGAAAACTCTATGGGGTGTGATGTAGACACGATGTAGAAAATGAGCTCAGAAAACAGGACATTCAAATCCCAATTACTGCACGTGCCCTGGTCCAACAGTAACTTGCAAACAAGAGTATATGAAGCATACTGAGATAGCAAATTTTAGTGAGCTTAATTTTTCACCAACTTTGAGAGCTCAGCTTCTTAGGTGACAACATGGACAAGTCTACATTGGAGTCCGATACAACAATGGATGGGCCAAATGCTTTATAGGAAAAAAATCTGGGGAGGAAACTATATGTTCGAATGTCTCCGTAGGTTGCTTTCACAAGAAGTGACTAAGTTGACCAATAAGGGGCACACCTCTAATGGCAAAGCTGCTGGAGAATGTATTGGCTTTAATGTCTTGAAGTATTTGGGTTTTTTCTTGTTGCTGTCTTTTGGGTTTTTTTCTGCTTTGTTTTCTTCTGCCTAGGATAAAGTGTTTGGGCCAGTCTCCCAAATGCAAAGAGCTTAAGTGCATCCCACAGAAAACGGCAGAGGTTTGACAAAGTCACATGCAACAAGGCTTCCACAGTGGTTGCGCTCTGGAATTGTTGTCATTTTGAGCCTCGAGTGCTGAAATACCTATGTAATTATACACTTTTTTAAACCTCTTTGAAACCAGCAGCTGGGGGAATGTCTAATCACAGTTCTCCACTTCAATATAGTTGCAGGATTACAAGTGAGTCACTCTGATTTCTCTTACATATGAGGGAGTTGATACCGTAGCAGCCTCACCTCCACACCACAAAGATGGAGCACAGGCACCCAGGAGTAGAGCTGCCTCACCCGTTCTTGTTCCGCTGGATATTTTCCGTATCTGCAGGAGAAATTGCTGCAAGGACAGATATGCTGAAAAAAAGGGAGGAAGCAAACAAAGAAGAAATCACCAGGTAAAGAAGGATGAGTAGAACGGCTTCAGAGAAAAAGCCTGGAGAGTTTTTGGGCTGGGTGCTAGTTCAAAGACATTCTTTGCTCACTGTTCTATGTCCTTTTTTTGTAGTTGCTGTTGTTTGATTCCTGCTGTAATCAGGGATAGTAAATTAGAATACATAAAAGATACCTAGTTTTGGCGTGAATTTCACTTCCTACCAGACAGCGCTTCAGTTAACTGTTTGGATCTGCATTCTAGTTAACCTCTTTGGAAACTGAAGGAAGTGCAACTACTGTCCTCCACAGAAGAGAGCTGTAAGAAGTCATTGATCTCCCTTACGGAACCAGGCAGGTGATACGAAAATTTCCAGATGGTGTGTTTGGACCTCATTCTGCCCTGAATTTAGGATGAAGCTGCCCCAGGCCTCTGCTTCACTCAGTGTTTCATCAGCTGACGTTTTGAAAGCTGCTTTTTCACCAAACTGAGTTAAATTTGCAATAAACTAGTTGTTCTTCAGGGGATCGGACACATTAAATCATTAAATCTAAAAATAAGGGTTTTCTGAGATCCAAAGGTGTAGGTATTATTTTGAGACTGTGGATTTGGACCTGAATTTTTTCTGTCTTTTTCCTAAAAGATTAAAGGGTGTGAATCTTAGGTTCTAGCTTGGGCTCATCTCTAAGTCTGAGGGGTGCAAGGAAGACTGCCCCTTCAACTCATCTCTTCACGCAATAAACTCTGGATGAAGTTCATAATGCAAGCATTGCCAGTAGAATCTCTTACTTACCAGCAAAAAGAGATTAAAAGTGTCTCTCAGCACATCCCATTAGGGGACTTTTTTTTATCCCTTGAATTAACAGCAGCTTTGGATCAACAAAAAGAACTGAAGCAGGTGTCTCTTTTACCTCATGCCAATCTATCCTTCCTTCCATCTTCAGAAAATTGTTCTTTAGCTTTCTCAAGGATACTCAGCACTTGGGTAACCATTTGTTTCTGCTTTATCTTGACAGTACAAACCAGAATAACAATAACCCTAGGATGCAGAAGGACTCAAAATCACTTATGCTTTTATTATTATTATCATCATATACACAATATATTGTATTAAAAAAATCACACACTATGTCATGCTATCAGATATGAAGCAGTAGTCCTCTTCAAGGTTATGTTTAGTGTCTCTTAAATGCAGCTTTTAGTCAGAAATTTCTAGCTATCCAGAAAGAAGTACCTCTTAGGTGGATATTCTCTTATCTTTCCAAAAGGCCTTTCTTGAGCCGTAGTTTCACACACACACTAAGACTTTGAAAGAGCGGTTTAACCTTCTGTCCTTTCCCCCAGTCACTCATTTACACTTGTTACACTTTCAAGTCTATGTTGGCAGGGCTATTTAGGGGGTTTGCAGTGAACTAGATAGGGGAACTAGGGGTCACATGACAGGGAACTGCTTTTTTGATTGTTAGTGCTAACGGCTCAGATTGTATGTAGGATTATGCCTATAGGACATCTTTTCTTGGGCTGACACAAAGACGAAATTGTAGCTTTTTTCTGCCATGCTCCAGTCTTATCTGATAAGGATAAACACTGCTCCAAAGCTATACTGTGCTTCCACATTAACGTTACCCTGTTGAAAGACAGGATATGGGATCTGTCCTGCTAGAGAGTGGGAGTAGTTCTGTGATTTTTTTATTTATTTTGTGGAGCAGAGCAGTGATTTCCTGCCTTGATCTCCCAATGGAGATGCTTTAGAAGCAGCAGACTCATGTGCTCTCCTCTTTTTTTGTGGTTCCCTTTTCCTTATGCATTTTTCTTCCTGTTCCCTAACCTGCCATAACCTACTTCCACACTTCAGCAATCACTTAAGAACGAGTCATCTCCCTCCCACTTCTTCCCCCAGCCTACCTATCCAACCTGTTGCTGGAATTTCAAATCCTCAAGCACTAAAAGAGGAGAGGCTTCTTTTCTCAGCTAAATTAACACCAATCTGCTCTTGTTAGCTTGCTGTTCTCCTGAGAGCAGCCATACAACCTCTTAATTTCATTTCCCCTTCTCTTGCTGCTTAAGAAGTAGCACATCCTCACATCAGAGACACTCGCGTAAATCGATTTGCACTGACCAGCTTAAAACTCTCCTGGGCAGCTCTGGATTCTTTCATTTGGAGCTGTGAAGTGAAGGAATAGCTGACCTGAGATGGTTGTAAAGGAAACATAACAAGGGACAGAGGTGAAGTGCTCATGTTGGTGTACTGTGCTTGCTCCTCAAGTCAGCTCCCATAGCCTTGGTGAGAGCATCATCAGGCCTGATAAGCGTGTCTCAAAGATTAGTCTTTTTAATGATCTTTTCAGTTTTCTTTGTACACACTGGACATTTGGGCATTTGCGTAGAAAAGCGGTCTGATTTCTTCCCTCAGGATCAGTTTCATGCCAGTAATCCTTGCCAAACTTGACACAAGCAATGGGTGAAATCCTGGCCCAGCTGCAGTCAATAGCAAAGCTCCTGTGGGAGCCAGAGTCAAGACCATACTGTCGGCTTTTTCCACAAGAACTAGCCTTCTCATGCTTGCTTATCTGGGGGGATTTCTATCGAAAGAGGTATTCCTTCTTTATGGAGGAGAAAAGGCTGGAAGGCAAGCAAAACAAGCCCAGTGCGGAGAGGATCTAAAACGTGATGCTAGGATGCTAGATGGTCTTTCTTTCTCTTTGAAGGGTGTGTTATAAAGGTAGCTGCAAGGTGCAAAGCTCCCCAGGTATCCTCATCACCGCTAGAATCGCATTTTGAGAAAACATACTGTAAGAAGCAATGTGTACGTTTTCTCCCTCTGCCTTTTCTCCAGTGAGTATTTCTTGGAGAGGAAACAACCTCGAACAAACTCAGAAACTCAGTCTGTTCTGAAAGTCATGCCTGGAGGGGAGGAGCTAATTGACCTCCTGGCTGATCATTCTTTATTTTTTTATTACATAAATAATATCATTCTTTATTTTTTTACTATAGCCTTCATGGATAAACCAGCTTCTTACCAACCTTGCTGTTGAGCTGCTGCAGCAGCAGCTATCCATTTACTTACTAAATTTCTGCAAACCATTTGGGGTGTGACAGATGATTTGCGGTAGGTTGCAGACTCCAAGTTAGTACATCTTTCTGGAGATATTAAAGTCTTTGTTGTTGTAGTTTTGCTGACTCTTTTTCATCATTCTCTTTTGTCATTTCGCTACACTCCAAAGATGCAAGTAAAACACAAAATAACATCTTCTAAGATTTTAGTATCTTCCCGGCTCTGAAATATCCCGAGGGCAGGGGGAAGAGAGCCTCAATACAGTCATGCTAGCATTTTCAGGAAAGAAAGAGAAACTATGGAGGTTTTAAAACAAAAAAAAAGTCAATGCAGTTAGTAAAATTGATCTCCTTTAGACGCAGTTTCAGGTGAGCTGAAGACACTCTTTGTCCTATAGCTGGACAATTCTCTAAATTCCCAGAGAAGTTAATTTGGAGCATGAGATTTTCATGCCCAACTCTCACTCTCTGGCAGGAATAAATAGTAGTAGCTATTTTCTTGTTCGTTGTCCAGGCTATGCAGTCGTATACAAAAAGCTCACGTGCTCCGCACTTGCAGTAATTTAAACTTTTGGGGCTGCTGGTTTTATTTGAAGCCACATATTCCCACTAACTATAATCAGAAATATACCTGCTATCAAAGGCAGAATATTCCCCTCCCTGTCCAGCAGATTGGTTTACTGCAAGAAAACTACATACACAAGCAAATCTCCCAGACATGTCAGACTTCTAACAGAGCTATGAATTCTCTTAACAGTCAGAGGTACAGCATTAATAACCACTACCATAAAACAAATCTAAAACCTGCAGAATAATAATAAAAAAAGAGATATTTATAGAGGCAATGCAGGAGATGCAATAGTAAAAGACCCTCCCTTCGGATCATCAATTCATGAGTTCTGTGATCCTGAATAACGGGCATGCTTCCAAACGATAAAATAAAACACATCATCTATTCAAAATCACTAACTTTCCTCTTGCGTTCCTTAAAGGTGGATTGCAGTAAATGTATAAATTTTAGTGTGTTGTAACTTGTGTGTCTTTTACTACCGCGGGAAGTGAATTTCACAGTATTTATTGGAAATCATTATCTTCCTGCACTTTTCAAAATTTAATTTAAAATTTGTCACAGCAGCAGCAAAGCTGCTGCAGTCTAATACTGGTCATAGAGTGATACTCTCTGCAAGGACTCCATAGGAAGATCTGCCATGATTTGCCAATAACAGCATCTGTAATGATATTTGCTTATCAAAAATCAGTAGAGCTTCCAAAACGAAATCATGAAATGTTTGTGTCTGAAAAGGACTTCTGGACAGGGAACATGTCCAATAATAGAAGAGCATTAACTGATCTAGGCAGCAGCATCAAAAAAAATCAAGCCTCCATGGAAGCAAAATGCTCTGCCCTATTTTCAGTCCTCATTGGTTAATTCATTCTTTAATTCTTTTTAATAATTTCATTTGGGACTCTGAGAGCAGATGTATCCACTTGCTCAATTACAGAGTATTTCACACCTGCTCTACCCAGACTGAAGAGGCAAGCAGGTGAAAATCAAGCATCTGCCTACTCTAATCAAGGCATTTTTTGACAGAACAAGCATTTTTTTATTGTTCAAAAACTCTCCTGCAGGCAAAACTGTCAGCACATTAAGTAACACACATGTAACTTAACATGGGGAAACCAAGCCCTTACTGTTAGAAATGTGTCGAACACCTACAGGTTATAACTGTAAAGTACTTGTAAGCTCAGGATATGATTGGTAAATGAAAACTAGCAATCAAAGAGGCATGTAGTCAAATGCCTATGAAATATGCATGTCTGCATTTGTTGGGTATGTATACATGTGTTTTATCTGTTTCATCATAGGTGACAGGCTAATATCAAGTGTTCCTATCTGACCATCATTAACCAACTGATTTTCTATAGGTGTTGTGGTAGAAATGATTATTGTTAAGTTGAATACTATTTTCATTCCAGTCTGAGAAGTTCTGAGGTTTTTTACTGCTGACTTCTTTCACATGATCCCATGTTGATTTCAGTAAATGGAATTTCACTATGAGTTTCATGAAGTCCCTAATATCTTTTCAGGGACTTTCTGACAAGTGGTATTCTATGATTTGCTTCTTTTGAAGTTATCAGATCCGCTGCTTGCAATCCACATCTGTTTATGGGTTAATTTCACATGGTAATTAATTATTACTTCATACAGGGTTACTGAAAAGGGCTGGATTCAGACACTATTGTATTTGCAGTGCCTTCAGATCAGGGTTTAGGATTGTAGACCTCTGACCTAACTGCAAATAGTGTTAAGGAAAAGCCAAAAAAGTAATACCATTAAACGTAGGGAAACTTCAGAAACAGCAACATATGGTACATGTGTAGCTACTAAGTACCTATCAAGAAATCCTTGGTCTATCTCCATAAATCTTTAATCCAGAGATACCCCCATAAGAGAGCCCCTAGATAACCTTTTAATAACAACCACACACTAAAGAACGGGCTCCACGGTCTCTAATCTGTTTGAAACCTTCTTCAGCCTTTGCTTCTAAACCAGCAGGAGCAGTAAGACGCAGTGCCAAAATGTATGCACAAGTGTTTAGTCTCTTAAAATCTTTAAGCACTAATAGCACCACAATTAACAAATTCTGGCATTCAGTCTCAGATCCAGGCAGACAAGACTTAATGTGATCAAACTGCGACAGCTAAATTGCATGTTCATTTCAAATGTATAAGGATCCCCATCTATGATCATCTGCAAGAATGCGTAAAAAGGAAGCTAGATCTGCCAAGATTTTGTAGTTTGTGTTTTAAGGAGGAAGACGAAGATTGGGCAGCTAATAGAGGAAATGAAAGTTTATTTATCATTTGATGTTTTATAAACTATCGCATAACAACCTGTAAAAATGTCAAACACAGAAAACCCTTCATTTGGCATTTCCTTGCTGCGCTCTTGTGAGGAATCTAACACAGCAGGGACTTAAGCCTGATACTTTTAGATACCCCAAGTATTGGTTCCCTCAACTACCACAAAAAACGAGCTCAGCCAGCTAATGGTGGTAGAAAGTATTGTCATTTTTCAAACACTGGGCCACAAGAAGGAACAGATCATAACAACCTCCCCCAGTTTGTAATTACAACAGCAAAAGTGTGAACCTCTGCGTGCGCTTTGTGCAGTTTATTTCAGGGCTCCAGCAGCTCTTTCCTTCCTTTGGTTTATTTTATGTCAACACTACGATTTCGTGAGGTAAAGACAAAAAGGGTAGGGCAGGCCCTTGTTTGCAACACTGAAAGCTGTGAGAATCTGCAATAGGAGCTACAGACTCCAAGTATCAAATGTATTTCACTACAGAAAAATATTGGCTTTCCCTTAATTGTGGGTGATGATGGAGCCTACGTGTAAGCATCCCAAGGTTTTCAGTAAAAATTTAAACTGCCTAAAGCTCTACATAGAAGCTTGTTTTGTTTATTGTGGGAAGGTTATAGAGGTAGTACACACAGGTATTTTGCAGATGGGTTCGAAGTAGTAAAGAGATTTCACTGCTTGAGTGTTTCTTTCTACACATGTATCTTAATTGTACCTCAGTTTTCCTTTAAAAAAATAATCTATTTATTTCAGGCAAAAACTGGAACTTCTTCAAGGAGGATAAAAGAGAAAACAGTTAATTTTTCAAAACTACACCTTCACTTCTAGAAATGATGTAGTCTGAAAACAGCTGCCTGCTGCCTTGCGTTATGTAAAGATGCCTGTCCCATCCTTTAGCACTGTAAACTGGCTTCTAGTCAGACATCCAGAGAGAGGCATACAGAGAGAGCATGGAGACATTTTCGGAAGCAAAGATGGTTGCAGGATTTCCAGCCTGCCAAATTAGGTGGGAAATGATGTTTCCGCTATGGCTGCCAGCTTTGTCTCATTCCGCTCCTGACAGTGAACCCAAAAAGCGACATGACTGATCTCAGTGGCTTGTGAAAATGCAGGTACTTTCGGTATGAGTCACCTGAATTGATGGCTCAAGCACTCCCAGCTGCTTGACTACTTAGTATGCCATTAGGCAGCTTATTACCCAGGCAGATCCACCTGGAGAGCCTGCCCGCAGGCATTTCTGCAGGCTGCTCCTAAGGTCTCCTGTCAAATGGGATGGGATGGCAACGCATCTATCTTCCAGCCCCTCTGGAGACTGCTGCCTTAAAGGAGGGAGGACTCAGCCATTTTACAATCTGGGAAATGGAGGGAATACAAAAAAAAGTGCTTGTTGTTTGGTTTTAACAAGAGAACCCTGAAAATTTACCAGTTCAAGCCTCGCAGTGTTGTTGTCTAGTCTTACACATCTGTTGGTTAACTAAACAACATGCTCCAAATGGGAAATGAGAGAGGGTAAATCAGTTCTCTATGTAGGGTTGCTTTGCAAATTTCCTGCAGGATGGCTGTGGGCCTTAGAGCCTATTTGCATCATGTTTATTTTGGGCTGTGGAAAGAATGGAGCTTAGAATTTGTTGTTTGGGTCTAGGGATCTGCCAAATGCTGAAGAAGAGAATCAGACCCCTGAAACAGTGCTGGAAAAAACATAAATATCAGGTACTAACTAGAACCTCGGCTTGAGCAGCAAAGGAATAAAGTAAGAAAAGTTACCAAATTACATTATATTCTTGTCCCTTCTTCCCCCCCAAACAAACAAACAAACCACCACAAAACAACAGAACCAAAGTGTGAAGAATCCAGTTCAAATTTCATCTGCCATGGAAATCAGATGGCAGACCTCTGAGGATTGGCTTGGGAGGCTACTGGGTCTATGGTGATCATTAATTATCTACATTTGAAGCTTACTAGATTAAGACTGCACTGACATAAGGATGGTGACACGCAGCAGCTAAACTTTTACAGTGCTTGGCTCTTGAATAATTTTCTCTATGCTTTCCAATGTTTTGCTTTAATTTGGGCTTTAGTCTTAATCATCTCAATGTATGCATAAATATTGCTGTTCAGTTTTGATTTTAAGGAGTTTTACTGGATTATGCAATAATTTAAACCAAGTTATAAATTCCTTCCCGAAAGTTTACATGGTGTTATCATCTCCATTGTGTGGTTACTCGATGGAAAGTTTGTTCAGAGCTTTACAATAAATTTCTAACACAACATAGTCTACAGCGTTCAATCTATAGTTTTTGTACCTATATATAGACTCTCTAACATGAAAAACTTTCTAACAGAGAACTACAGTTGTAGTTTAGCATTACCAGAAGTATGATAAAATGGAATAACATAGTGGTTGTTTACTTAAAGTAATTTCGCAACTAAGCCAAAAATAATTGCATTGAACTACATTAAAGCTGTGCCATGAACTAGCTTTTATGACAGTCAGTTGTAAATACCATAATAGATTTTTTGTGAGCTTAGCAGTCTAAATATGCCAGAAAGAAGAGCAGAAGGTATTGTATTTTACTTTCACATAATTGTGTTAAACTCATTTGCAGTTTTGTACCTAATTAAATAACCCAAAGCAGGTATCCCAATAAATAACACAGTCTCCCTGTTCTGCTGGAAAAGGACCAACATATATATATAGATCTACATAGGTACGTATGCAGGCCTAATTTCTGTAGAAACTCTTCTTGTATAGACTGTTACAGAACCTGACTGAGTAGCTCTGTATAAAATGAGGAATTTGATGTTACTTACTTGTCCTTCAGAGCATTGGATAAATGTATTAAACTGGACTTCAGCATTCCCCTTAATAGTATTCCTGTTGCTAGGAAACAGTTATCAGGACCCCATAAGCCTTGTCTTTGGGACTGCTTTCATACTTTAGCCAGAGCCCCTGCTCTGACATCCTTGAAATTGTGTTTCCATTTTTCATTGTCTTTCCTGCTATTTTTCTCCATTTGTTTTTGCTTACAAAATCTGATTTTGCAAATGAGCAGATACATATCATGTAACTAACCAGCTGTGTAAAATGGAGCTCTTCTTCAAAATGTATTCTCTTGTTATACACCAAAGACATTCCTGGAATAGCTTTTCGTCCTCACCATTTGTCCCAGGATAAGTGCTAGTGTGGATGAGACTACTCATGGAAGATTGCCACATTTTAAGTATTTACTGAAATGTCTCTATTTCTGCGTAAAACACAATGCTTTCTTTCCCTTTACTAGTGAGATATTTATTGCACCCACTTACTGCAAGATTGTGCTTAATTAGAAGCTTAGTTGTTTTATTTGATGCTCTTTTAGATGATTTCACTCTGCATATGAGACTTACCGTGGATTTACGAGAAGGAAAGGGCACGAGGTCGTCCTGCTTATCAAGCTTATAAATAGATTGCAGTTTATCTTTCAAAAATCCTAGTAAAGCCAAAATGATAATTATAGCTATATAATTATTAAAATGTGTTCCTAGCTGAGCTTGTTATCGCCTCTCAAGAATCAATGAAGGAATAGATGCCATGGATCTGATGACAGGGTTGTTTTAGTGGCTCTTGTTTTACAAAGCACAAGTAAGGAGGTGGTGAAAAGGTCACAGAAGGTGGCAAAAAGGGTGAATTCAGCATCCTGCTGTAGAAGGCGCTCTTTAGTATCCTCCAAGGATGTTTCTAAAAAGCTAGACTAAGATATGAAAAAGCCAAAAGCTTCTAGACTTACCCTATTTAACCTTTTACATATCCCTGATTCAACACAATCTCCAGATACACGTTTCCAGGACACTTTTCCCTCAGCGTATCAAACTTCTGACCTTGCAGTTGTTGTAAGTCAATCACAACAACACGTCCTGCTGTACCATGTTATAAATAAAGGTAACTTGTTCATCGAATGCCAAAGAGCTACCAGGACTATACAGCCTGCCTGCAGTTCTCGCACAGGGAAGACTGCCGCTGAGCTAAGATTTTATTTATACTACTGATGGCCTCAGCTCCCTTTTATTCATAGTGGTATAAATCAGGATTCACTCAAATTAAATCACAGGTTTAGACAGAAAATCGAGTGTGATTGGAGAGCCAAAGGACAAATTCCTGTATGCAGTAATCCTTTGGACTTTGGTGCAATCCCTGAAATCTTGCTCAGCAGAGAGCTTGTCCCTCCAGCTACCTGAAACCACTGGGAACCTTGCCTTTATGGGAACTGTAACTTCAATGCTACTGAAAATAATTTCTGGATGATTTTTCAGTGCTCATTTCTTACACTGCCCTCTTATGGAGTTGGCTTCATTCAGCCAGGCTGTAAGCTCCTCCTTCTGCTTCTTGCATAGTGTAGCGTATCGCAAAGACTCTCACTTTGCCCTGTCACTTTGCTTTCCCAGATGGAAACTCAGCTGCAAAAAGGAGAAGAAAAAATTCCAAGTTGGAAATAGCTTGCTAAAAGCAGTTGCTGCAAGAATCACGCTGTTGTCCTGAAAGGAGGATCTTGATTTTCCCTTCCCTGGTTGTGGACCTCAGATTAACATTATTCAGGAGCTGAAATGCTTTACTTATATCTCTAATAAGTGATATAAAATTTGTGTTGCTGCCAATGCAGGCCACTCAAAATGCAGGATGCAAACCAATATGCGTGTACTGTAGATCACAGTGAGCTCAGAAAAGAGACAACATTGTAAAACAAATCCATCCTACATAGCACAGTCTCATCATGCAAATCCCAGTATTGGTGATAATTACCCCTCAGTGAATTCAGAAATTGCCCAGTGAATCTCTAGCATTAAAAAAATATAGGCATTGTCCTTGGATTTTACATCCAAATCAAAGCACTTACTGAAAGCCCTGATTTCATAAAAACAAGTTGTTCCAGTTTTAAGGCTGCCTTTGGGTAAGGTCATTAATAGGACAATATATTTATAGGTCCAAAATCGAATATAGGTTTAGCCAAATTCTTATTTTACTGTGGAAGCGCTGATCACAACTTCATCACTTGAATTTGCTTGGCTGTCATTCATTAAAATACGAGTACCAGCTATTTCACTTCGGGCCCAGTGACAAGGCTAAATAGTGCAACAGTAAAGAATTATAAGAGATATGCTCCAGCTGTCCCCTCCATCCTAAATATATCTCTTCAGTGGTTTGACTGGCTTAGTTTCTAGGAAGACCAGCAAAGGTTTAGCTTTACATACGGCTAGCAAACTGAACAGGCAATAAATAAAACAGGGTTTCTGGGGAAAGCTTTGTTCTCACAACACAACACAGAGTACAGGACTTAAGAAGCAGCTTTCCTGTCCCTGTGTGCTGTGTTAAAAAGAATTTTTGAAAAAGTATGATAATCCAAAATATGGTTCTTTTCTGTTTGCATTATCCTCTTTCAAAACCCCAGTAAAACTGTCCTTTTTAAACACACCTACAAAAACTTGGCAACAGTTAGGTTTTGCTCTGCTAAGAACAGCATCTATCAGTCTGGTGGGGAAGGTCTTGCTGCCTCCTTACACCCCTCATCTCCATCTGCTGCCTAATACGCAGCATTTAAAGGAGATGTCTCACTGTTGCGGGTTTGTGAGGGAAGTACTAGTCCAAGGATAAAACTCTGTTCTAAGTTCTAGAAATAATCATTTTCAAGATTTCCGAACTGTGTCAGCAAAGTGGGATTTATGGCAGTGACAGACACCTTCATACAAAGGGTCAAGGTACCACTCCTTCCTCCTGCTCTTGCCTTTCTCTTTGCTTGTGTGTGGGCCTGACCGCACTGACAGTGAGGAGAGGAGGGAAAAGGAAGAGAAAAGATGCACAGGCAACCTCAAACCCCACTTCTTCCCCTCCACTGCCCAGGGTTGCTGGGGGTCTCCCAAGTGCTGGGAGGACAGGAGGTAAGGCAGGGCCAAACCTACTGCTGTGCTCTGGCATATCTGCATCTGAGGAGCTGCTGTGGGGAAGCACCCTGAACAAGGGCCAGAGATGTGGGCAAATCTCCATCTCTACCACCAACTTCAGCCATTTTGCTGCCCTTTGATGTATTTCACCTGTGCCTCTAATAACATTTATATCCCAAAACCAGATTCTTAGTTGCAGTGGAAGCTGTGGTTGAAACTGTACCTTTTTCTGCTCTAGAAGAATGGGACTAAGCCACTGAGAAAGAAAGAAGGCTGAGTAAAGGATGTTGGTCAGACACATGGGAGATCTGGAACAGATTTGATTCTCTGGGATATGTCAGGAATTGAGATAGCTTTGGGATCTCATTGCATTCATGGTGATGGGAGCCGTTGGACTAAAGGCCCTGAGACCTCAGGCTGTAAGGAGCCCTCTAGACAGGAAAATTCAGAGAAGACCTATCAGAGGAGACACACGCCTAGGTCATTTTCACAGCATTCGTGGACTAAAACTGGGGAGCTTGGCACGACTTACTTGTATTGTAACCCCACCTCTCACTAAGATTTGCTACTGCGAAGTTCCCATGCCCCGACATTTCCTTCTCACTTTGCAGAGTGCCTGGAGCAGAGCTGACTCTGCTCCCTGGCCAAGCCCAATGACCGTCGTGTGCCGCTATCGGAATGGCAGGGCCAAGGGAGTCCTGCTGTGGATTCACACCTCCCATCACTTTTGCATGCTGGTTTTTTGGACCTGCGCTCCTGAGTAGCACAGCGTCTGCCAGGCACTCTGCCACAAATCCTCTCTCAAGAAAATACAGGTGGAAAACAGCCATTAATTCTGCTCAGCGGAGCACTCATTTAGGCAGCATGGCTGCTGGGATGATCACCGTAGAGGAGGGTGCTTTTTGTATGCAGCCCCTCGAGGCCAGAGAAGCCCCAAGTGATCTGTGATAGTCCCAAAGAAGGCACGTTGGAATAGTTGGCTGGAAAAGATGTTTTTCTTTCTGATGCCTTCGGCCCAAAGAGCATTCAGGTTAACAAGGAGAAGCTCATTCAATTGTGGAAGCAGAGGTGGCCACTGGACTCCTGTGAGCTTCTTCTGCTGAAATTAACTTGTTTAGTGAGGCAGCTTCCCAAGCCTGAAACTCATGCCTTCGAACTTTCACCCTTTGTGGGCCAGTAATTAAAGATACTAAAGGGAAAGGTTGAGGGAGGGCACAATTACTTCGTTTTGCTCCCTTGTTTGTTTGTTTGTTTGGAGTTCAGCCATTGGAAGTGTGACTCCTCTGATGTTTAAAAGAAACCAGACTACAAAATATCCTATTGCTTTTGTCTCCTGGCGTTCTCAGTTGCCGAGCATATCACGCAGCAGGAGAAAAGGAAGCCACGGCTTTCATCTTGGCATCTAGCTACTGGCGCTTATGCTTATGTAATCAGCCTTTCGGAGAGACTATTGTGTTTTAACCATTTTCCCGATTGCCCAATTATCAACCTGTCATTTCATCCAAATTTCAAGGGGGCTTGATCAGCCCTGTTTTCACCACAGATTCAAAGCTGATTACCTCTTCGAGATCCTCATAAACTCCATCTCTGAACCCAGTGTTTTCCTGAAGGATGGTCTTGTTTTTTTTTTTCTTGGAGGCCCTTTGTCTGGGGTTATTACTTTGGCTGTCTTAATAAGTAAGAGCCATCTGGAAGCATGGTTGACCGAGTTTGCACCTGCGTCTACATCTGCACTGTCTGGCCACGTCAGGTGGATGTTCGCTTAAAAGATCCATCTCAGTGTGAGAAAAAGGAAAAGAAAAGGGAGGGAGGGCGTAAAACTGTTATTCCTGCCCTCACTGCAACAGCAGGTGCACCAGATGGCTCACAAAGCAATCACGGTGAAGAAACAGTGTCAAGACTTCGTGTGGTGTGGTCTGTAAATGATCATCAAATCAAATTCTTTATCAAAGATGGAGTTTTTTCTCTCTCCCCACTGGCAAATCGATACACATTTGAAACAGAGCATGTGATCTGCTTCCTTACGTGCAGGCACCTGGAATGCAGACAGAGAAACCTGGTCAAGAGACCAGTCTTGTTAAGCAGCCATCTGTTCTAACAGACTGTCCCAAAGCATTCCCAGCCTGTTGAGCAGTTATGCTTCACTTTATTTGAAGACCATCTTTCCTAAAAAATACTTTTTTCAGCTCCTTAAGCAGTCACCTAGAAGAAATTTTGCTAGGCAGTATGTAAGATAAACAGCACAAAGCTTCCTGGCAGAGTTATGCTTTGGCAGCAGAACAGGACCTTGCACAGGTTTCATCTGCAGACCTCATTTTTCTAAAGCTTCTCTTAGTTTTCCCCCTTTTCTTAGTTTTTTACTGTGTTATCTCCCTTAGACACAAGGAGATACTGGCCCCTGTTCGAGTCTTCTGGACAGATCTAGTAGGTTATGATTAGCATATTGGATATCTATTAGCATATGTTAATGTGCTATCCCTACGTCTCAGCCTAGGATGTATTGGTAGCAGACCATTGCATCCCTGTGTAGTCTACCATTTTGAAAAGGGCTGCTGCTGCACAGCTGTCTGCTGCCCTTCTCTTCACTTACTCATCTGAAACAGCCATTCTAACTACCAGTGTGTTCTTTCCTATTTTTTGTGGCTTTGTCTCCCATTTCGAATCCTGCATCGTTCCCGGGGAGCTCTGCATGATTCTGGCACCCATGGGAGCAACATCGACGGAGACCACAACCATTGGTGAGCAGTTTAATAACAGGCCTGAGGCTTTAAATACTTTTACAAGGGTATTTCTGTTTATGTTCTGAAACACATGTCTTTGTCACACACAGCATTTCATCAAATAGCTACAGTAAAGCAACACCGCATGAAAAAGGAGAAGCCTAAACCTGAGCTTTCAGCTGGCTTCACAAATAATCACAGAGTGGTGGGGGAGCAGCTGTACAAGTCTTAGATACTCCAGGATAAATTCTGTAGAAAAACACATAGAAAGAAGTTTTAACAATGTATGTAACATTAGCCAAGATTTTGAATCTAAGAAAGGCAGTCTGTTGTCCTGCTGGTATTTACTACAAACTGAATAATTTTTTATTTGACTGTCAGCATGTTTGGTTTTTTTTTTCAAATGATATTCTGCTATGGTGAGCTTACAGCTTAAAATTGATAGAAGATTTACCTTTCCAAGTCTGTGATTTATTTTTTTTTTGGAAAGCTAGTCTGTAGCCACATGTTCTCTGCTAAAGGAAGTTATGACTGAGTTAAAGCGATACAGAGTTCCTGTGGCACACGTGCTGCACATGGGAGAAGAAACCTCACGTGGGTTGCAGCACAGGGAACTGTAGTGGACTGCTGTAGTGTAGGGACTTGTAGTCTGGAAGTACAGTGCAAAGCATGTGATGCTGAACTCAGGAAAGTTCTCCAGAATCTATAGTTGCACATGCAGCATTTAGGTATATAAATCTGAAACTATGATTTTTTGGTTTTTATTGTTTTAAGAAGCTCGCCAGCAGGATCTAAACTTGCTGGGCTTTTATGGCCAGAACTTTTGGCTCAACTCTTACTCATTTTCCACTGACACCTAAAAGGTAGTCAGGGGGCTGTCTAATTCCTCTGAGAGACCAGTACATCTCTGAGGCTGGACTGGGCCCCACAGAAATCAGAAGTGTTCTTGTTTTCTTTTGGAAGACTACTCTCCATCGCCTCTCCTCTCCCTTTCCTCTCCCTCTCTTCTGCCCCCAATCTTGGCAGGCCCCTGAGCCCGATTCTTGAGCGCATACTATTGCAGAAAATGTGCATGGTGGTAACATCTCCCTGTGCCTTCTCAGGAAGAAAACTCAGTTCCTCACCTGAGGTACCATGCTTAGGTCCACACCACAGGGAGGGGCCTTTGTTCCCTTGAACGGCTTGGCACACAGCCTGTTGTTTAGTCTTCCTCGCTAACTAGCTTAAAGCAGGTACCTGCTCAGGGTTTTCTTGACCAGACAGATTTTAGTTTGTCCTCAGTGAACTTGGTATTTTTTGTTTCGGGCAGGGCAGTGTCTAATTTGTGGACTTAAAAGTCCTTTATTGCTTCTAGCCCTCAGTTTAATACAGAGTCAGCAGTTCAACTCTTTTAATTTCTGCACTCTGTTAAAACCTAGATAATTATCTTTCTCTGTAATTACATTGGTGAGCAGTGCTTTAGTACCTCACAAGTGCATTCCTGGTTACTCATAGCAATACTTTTCTCCTCCACTCCAGTAAAAAGGAGCCAAATTTCCCCATTGATATTGCTAAAATCACCTTTGCAAATCAAATATGAACAAATAAAGCAGCTCTTGTATATCTGCTCCAACCTTAACTGTTTCCAGAGCAGATATGGTATGCTGGATCATTTTGCCATACATCTGGAGTTTATACCATCAAATATATCTTCACTGAAATGTGAAAAAAATAATCCATTTGTAAAATACCTAAATCTTCATTTTCCTGTAAGAGGCAGTCTAGGAGCTTTCCTCAGCTTTAGTTTGCATTTTTGCTGTTGTTTTTGTAATATCTTCATAGGTACCCAAAACCACAGTTTATTTCCCTACTGCTTTTGATTACTCCTGGTTGGTAAACAATGAAGATTAATTGTTTTCTGATGTAGCAGAAGCAAACGTGACTCTTATTCACAAGTAACCTTGGTAGTGTCAGGAGGGGCACAGACAGCCCTGGGAACAATGTTCTTAGCCAGCTGCACTTACAGAGCCACAAAGAAAGCTCATGTTGTTGCTATTTCTTAGGTAGATAAAACTATGGCAGAGAACTAAGATACGGTCCAAGTCTCATATTCAAATTAATAGATAATTAAGCTGAAACACATCTTTGAAATTATTTCCCTGTTTTTACAAAGCTCTTAAATTTTTATGGAACATTTGAGCATCTGCCTGTTTTCCTGTTGCATAATCTTAACTTCCACATCTTGGTGAAAGACCTGCGGCAGGAAATAAAAGTGGTGATGGAACCGTTCTTGAAGTAGGTCTGCATGGAACAGAAGAACAGGAAGCAGCCCAGCCCCATCACAGTCTGGATCCCAGGCCAGTTGCTGAGAGGTGAGGCTTTACTGGTGCAGGTACAGTGCTGTGTTTTAGGACTTCTATTGCTTCCACTTTAGGTTAGTAGCAGGGCTCTCTATAGTAATGTGTGGACATACAAGCTGGGACGATACTTACCTCAGGCATCATGCTATACCACTTTGTAAAACACAAAGATGCTCTTAGTGATCAGTGGAAGTGGAGGCATGTAAATCTTAAGGTAGACATCTTTTTTTCACAGAAGTATATAAGAAGTCAGAGTAACTTAACTGCTTATAAAAAAAAGTAAATGGATATATGATGTTGCCATTCTGAAAATGTTATCTGTTGTATGTATGCAAACAGAGAAAGAAAAGAAATAGCAAAATTATACCATTAATCTATTCATTTTGCTCTGTGGTAATGTTTCTTCAAATCAATTTATTCCATAATGACCTATTCAGTGTTTTGCATTATCTTTGAAACAAATAATCTATTATTTTGATACTCCTCTGGCCCCTAAAATGTATCTCAGCTCTTCAAACATTGATATAGGAAAGGAACATTTATTTCTGTTTCACAAATAGGAAACTGAGGTACTGTGATGCTAAAAGTCTTAGTTACTGGTGGGAGCTGCCCCAGTGAACGTCTGCGCATAAATTTTGCCATGGCAGAGCCTAACACAGGGCCAAGATCAAACAAGAATGAGGACAGGACCGTGAATGAAGCTAGATCACCTCAGGCTGAGCTTGGACTATCCTTCCTTAATTGCAGCAGGAAGTTTGCCCAAGTAAAAACTATAAAATTAGGTCTCTATACATGTTAACATGTTTAATAAAAACTTTTACGCATGAGCCATAAGTGTAAAAGTCAAATTCACAGTATTTACTAGTGGAGTATTAACTCGTGGTCAGCTTGGGTTCAAACACCCTTTCAGTAACTTCTGCATTGTGAGGATGCCATGACAAAACATTGATCTGGTTTTGAGCAAAAAGACAACTGTGCTCAGTATATGTGCTCTGTGCTGAAACCATTGTAGGACTAAGCCCTTTGTGGCAGTTACACCATTTGAATTAAGAGACTCAGTAGAATATTTTTACAGCTTTTCTAATTAAATAATAATTATGTAGTGTCTATTAGCGTGGAATTCCAAATGTAAGCCTCAGGGTCAAATGACTTAGAAAACTGAAACTCTCTGCTCCCTTTGTAGAAAAAAAGGAGACAAGACAATTCTGGGCGGCTTCATTTACATGAATTACCAATATTGCTTACCAATAATTCCGTCTACAGAGTTTTGCTCTTCAGATAGAATCTTTCTGCATAAATTACAAAAAACTGTTGCTTATGCACCCTAGCAGCATGGAACCTTGCAGCTATGCGCCCCAGAAGTGGTCAGTCACTCTCATCAACTGGTAGTGATATTATGTTTGACAGTAGAGTAGAAGGAGGTCACTTAGAGGGTGCATGGTCTTTTTATACGCATGGATAGTGTTCATAGGTCTGGTGTTCCTGAGTACTGTGGGTAAAGCTCATATAACACATGAGCTTTAGAACATGTGAAGAGAACACATGGTTGAGATAGTTAGAAGGCCTCTTTGAGAAGACAATACCGTACTAGGAGAAGTAGATCTGAAATCACAGAACTTGGCCCCATTAGCTGCACATCAGAGTAGATGCTGGTGAAGTGATTTTCCTTGAACTGAACTGTATGGTGGAGGATCAACCAATCGATTTATAAGAACCTCGAGGGTAATAATAGTCTAGTGAATGTGAATTTGTCAAGGACAAATTGTATCAAACCAATCTAATTTCTTTCTTTGACAGGAGAAGTGAATAAGGGGAAGAGGTAGATGTGATATATCTTGACTTCAGTAAGGCTCTTGCATCTCCTACATAGCATTCTCATAAGCAAATTAAGGCATATGATTAAATCACTGCAGAGAAGACTCACAGTTGGTTGAGAAAACAAAATCAAAGAGAAACTATCAACGATTTGTTGTCAAACTGGAAGGACATTTAAAATTGTGTGTTTCTGAGCCTAGTTCTATCCAATCCTTTGCTGATCAACTATCTGGATGATGAAATGATGAGGATGCTTTTAAATGTGGAAGAAGTTCCAGAAACCGGAAAGATGTTCCAAAATCAACTGGTGGAAATTTGACAAAGGCACATGCAATTACTGTAGAAGTGCTTTGCCTACATGAAATGGGGAAAAAAAAAAAAACAAAACCAAACCAGTTAGGAAGCAGTATAAAGCAGAAAAGGAGTTAGAAGTTATGGAGATACAGACAGTGGCAACAGTGTGACACTATGTTAAAAAAGATTCTTCTTATTCTCAGGTATATCAATTCTTATTTGTAAAGGGCAAGAAGATCTAGGTGGCTCTAGCTGACCCTGCTTGAATGCAGGAGTTGGATAAGATGAGCTCCAGACGTCCTTTCCAACCTCAAGACTTCTATGTTTCTATATAACACTGGCTATTCTTGAGACCAGTAATACCTCAGTCAGAGTGCAGTTTCAGGATTCAGACTCTGGGAAAGATGTAAACAAGTTATTAAAAGGACAGAAGGAAGATAAGATAAATGACAGAGGCTTGAAAAACTTGACGTCTGAAACAGGCTGAAAGTGAAGTAGGCCACCTCCGTGTCACTTGATCCACTGGACAGCAGATGTCCTGCAACTTCTTAGTCTCATTAAAGCAGATAGCTAACATTTGAAAACTTGGAGTTCAAGAGATTTCTGGTGCATGCTTGATTTTGTGTCTTTTGTTGTGTTTTTAGAAGCGTAGATATTCTTTATTTCTTTTTCTCCAATTGAAGCTCCTCATGTTTATCAAGTTTTCTTGTTTGCCTTTTTAGTGGTTTGGTTTCTTGTGTTTAGAAATATCCCTAGACAGATGAAACTCTGCTTTTGATGTTGGCAACTAAAATTTACAGAAAAAATAATGTCAGCTTTGTCTATTCAGGGCTTTGTAAATTTTATAGTATTATACCACTTTCTTCTGCATCTCTGTTCTACTGGTTGGAGAAACACAGGTGAACTAAATGAGTAATGTTAGTCAAGAAAACACTGTGGCTTTATAGAGTAACTATTCATGAAGAAAAAGCCTTGAAACATCTCCAGAACTGGAGGCAGAGAATTTATTGTTCCTGCTGGAACCCAGAATAACTACTGCTTTGTATCATCATTTTATAATCCTTGTCTGTCAATAAACATAACTTTAGCTAGCAATAAAATGATACAGGCTCAGTCAGGCAACACTACCCTGGTAAAACAAATTTATGAGCCAGTTAATATTTTTAATCCTGTTACAGAGATGACCTCAAAACCCAGACCATTTATCTAAGCCTCTATCCCCTAAAGGAGCACATGTGGATGTCAGATAAGTGAAATCTGCTTTTGAATCATGTTGATCTTGGGCTGAAGTTAGGCAACAAGAGGGAGAAAGGCTGGAGCTGTAGACATCTGTCTGCAAAAACAAACCAGCCCCATTAGTGACTGTTTCTTGCCCAGCACAGCATTGGTCAAACACTCTTGCAGACTCAAATGAAGCTATTCATCTGATAACATGAAATGCAGTATGTTGTGTTGTTCCCTTCTCCACATCAGTTACATGTCAGCGATTATTCCAGTTCCACCATTGATCCAAGATGACTTATCACAACAGGGAGTCGTTCTGTTTATGCTACTTCAGAAATCTCTGAGATGTTATTTGATCTACAGCATCCATTAGACATACAGAATACATTTCCTTCTCTATTGTTTCATCTTATTAGCAAGATATGGCAATGACACTGTCTGCTAATTGCTATCCAACTAGTGCTTTGTGCCTTGTTAAATTGACTAAGACACTTTTCCTGCATAGCACAGCGTAGATATTACTAATAGGGGAAAGACAGGTAGTTAATTGGTGTCTTGAGCGTTACACAGACAAATAAAAAATTGACTGATAATCAGTTTTTCTCTGATGGAAGGGTCAGCTCTTGTCACTAGCTTCTACACTGTCCTTTCTCTCTATGCTATAATGTATAATGTCTTATCCTTGTAAAAGGTGCTGAGATCCATAATGGCTACCAGAAGAATATATGCTGCTGCTGGCAGCTTATAATGGTTTAATACAAAGGCATGCTTGCTTTTTAAACCTTGGTCAGTTATTCTACTGAAGCTGAAAGCCAGGGAAGTCCTAGGTCAAAGTGTATTTTCGCACTGATTTTCTGAGTCTCCTGGAAGGTCTGCAAGATATCAAGGCAAGCTACATGGTCTTAACAATCCAGTTACAGGATCAATCCAATATAGAGTGATATGGGCTAGAAAGATATGTATGGTTCTTCTTTGGGGAAGCCAGACAAGTCAGTCTGGCAACAGAGGTTCTGCTTCTAGTATTAGTCTGTCATATAAGGGAGGAAAATCTCCAGATGGCTCCAGACAGTGATCATTTGAGTCCTGAAGGAAAATAACTGAAAGTACAAGAAAAAGAATTTTCTTTCACCCAAACTACTTATAAATTCTATTTGTTCCTGAACTTAGACCCAAATCCAAACCTTCTGCACTGCCTCATCAAAAATATAGGTTGATGTTTCAGTTCTTACGACTTATGTATACCAATGTCCTCTACTGCACACACAGAGATACATCTCAGGCAAAACAAATGATGTCTATTACAGAGGGTGAGCTAATTGTTGAGATATGTGCACAGGAACAGCATTCAAATATCCTGAAACAGGAGATAATGAAAGCTTTCTGGTCATGAGGAAACATATTTACATACCTGGTCTTGTAGAAGAGATGGATTCAGTATAAGTTATCGTTCTGCAAGTTGGAGGTTTGTGGAGAATTGGTGTCCTGCAGCTTCCACTGAAGGCAGAGCTGTGAGTATGCAGCATCTCTGACGTAAGGACAAGGCTCTTAGATGTACATGCCTGCATTAAAGACAAATTTGGTAACTGTGCTAAATGCTACATATCGTATTCAATGTCCGTCTGTTCACTACAAATGTTTACTTGTGAGAAAATGTTCTGGTTTTGCTGTTCATTTTATTCAAGTTTCTGTATCTGAAGAACTGCCTTCAGTCAAATAATCAGTTAAGTAAAGCAGCTGAAAACAAACCCGAGCAAGACTATGCATCAATTAATCTCTTAGACATTGGAATGGCTCTCTGGATACCAATCAGATGCAAGCAGACAAGAAAAATCAAGAGGTAAGATGAGTACAACAAGGCGCACTAAATTCAGTACAGCCTAGTGACAGTAAAACTCCAGATATATCTTCCTACAGAACTGCAAGAAGTCTACGTGTGATCTTAATCGTGTGCGATGACATGGGCGAGCACAGCTCAGTGCAGCATCTTTGCACTCTTCATTCTCCCTAACTTGCCAGTGCTCCAGCACACGGGAGATGATGAGTTCCAACTTCTCAATCACTGTCTGAACTTACAGACATTATCAATTTAAAAAATCACACCTCCATCAGAAAATGTTTTACCCATATTATTATTATAACACTTAAGATTAAAAAGGGGGAAAAGAAACCTATCAAGTTTTCTCTCTTTCCTCACAGTTTGTTTGTTTGTGCATTTGAAAGCAATCTGTACATTGTTGCAATGTTTGCTCAGTCTAGTCATTCTGTTATGCTGGGGAGAGGGAGCAAAAGGAGGAGCTGGAGAGGGAGAGAAAGAAAAGCATCACGTAGCAACAAAGAAGGCTTTTAAAAAGAAATAGGATAATATGATTTTTAAATCTAAAAAAAAGTAGCACAGGTTTTTGTGGATGCACAGAGAGAAGGATAAGGAAAATGTTATAATTGACTAGATTTCGAGCTAACAGCACCTCTTGGAGAAAGGAAGGGCTGTGTCAATTTTCTTCCTGCAGGGAAGGCAAAGCAAGCAGGGGAGAAAAACCAGGTGAGAACCCTCCTCTCTCCCGTGGCTGCCGTTTGTTCTGCGCCTGTGTTGAGATGTGCATGTGTTATACACAGCCTGGACAAAATGACCGATGTACTTTTCTCACAAGTCTGTTTGTGAAAGAGCAAACATTCTCCCAATCAGCTCACTTTCCCTTTGTGTTTCAATGCAATTGTCAAGTTTGAAAATTACAGATATTGCATAAGCTTAAGGAATTGCTAACTCACCCTCCCAATTTCCTCCTTCCCTTCTTTTTACCGAGTGGGCAGTTCTCATTTTTAACATTCAATATCACTCCTTGTTTTCCTCCTTTCAATCTAACAGTGACGCAGGAAGAAAAAATGAAGACGTCAATAGTATGAAGAATACCTCATTAGTTTTGATTTATTACATTTTCCCTTCCATTGCAGAGAAAACTGTAGATTTAATTTGAGGAGGAACCAACTAGTAAACTGCTACTGAGCAGGAATTCAGCTGGAGAAAAATGCAACTCAACAAGAGCAGTTTTGATAAGCTTACTTAAATCCCTTATACATGAGCTCTTTCTTTCCCTCTCCTACACACAATGTATGTCACAATGGCTCTTGTAATACTGACTACCCTAAAAGGCCACCTTGAAATTCATTTCACAAAATACCATTTCCAAAACATGTTTCCAGAACTTTATTTATGATTAGAGAAGGGAGCTGAAAATTTGACCTTTGACCTAGATTAAATAATTTTTTGCCGGTTGACCCTGAACTGTCATTTCCACTGAACTGACTAAAAGAGACAGAACACGTGAGAAGCAAAAATCTGTTTTCTGAAAATGCTATGATTTTGCCGGTGTCTCACAGCCTAGCTGGAACTAGTCTCTATCAAATTGCTTTAAAAAATAATATTTGTATTATTGCAATAAATAATAATTCTTTGAAAAAAGACAATTTAATGACAGATTTAGAAGCAATGGAGGCTGCCATTTCCTCACCTGCTTTGCCACAATGTGCAGGAGCCTTTACCCAAAGAGGTCATTGCCAGATCTAGGCAGAGCCGATGACAGCTATCTGTTTAGTCCTTGATACGGCCGAAGGGGTTTTCTATTCACCGTTCAACCAGAGGTGACTGATCCCACAGTCTGCTACTAATTTCCATTCCTTTGGCAAAAATACCTGGGTTTGAGTAAGTGTTTTCAAAACTCAGATGCTAGGGCAAATTTTGGTTTCCTAAAGCTAAATGTGCTTTGATTTTCCAAGCAACCAGAGAGGCAATGCAGCTCAGGGAATGGGCACGGGAGGTAAGGAGGGAGAAGGAGGAGTAGCAGGTTTGGTTGCTGTGTCTAAAATTGACACTGACATATTAGCTTTGTGGGATCGAGGCCTGGCTTGCCCTACATCTCTGTAAAGTGCTTAGCACATTGTGGACCCTGTGAGCTGTTGCATTAGTAATGACTTTGGTTCGCAAATAACAAACAGCCTTAAGCTCAGTCCAGTCAATATTTAACCTGAGCCGGGAGGGAAAAGAAGGTGGCACTCCAAGCCCTGTCCATCTGAGCTCCCAAGCTGCAAGGTAAGGCTCCCAGCCTTCAGGCAGATGTTCACGTTATGTTCATGCCTGCTGCTTTTTTCATTAGCACTGAAATGGTTAAGAGTGAGAATTATTTCATATACTGTCTTTGGTTCCTGATCTTTTCTTCAGTGCCCTCTGCAGACCCAGACCAATGTCAAATTCTTGTCTATAATCCCAAGGTTCTTCTTTGCAACAGCCGAGACGACTGGCAAAAAGATGCTGCGTCTCTTTGTACCGGCGCAACCCCAGATGAGTCAGGCCATACTTGTAAAGGTTACATGCTATTTAATAATAAGTTGCTCATCTGACATACATTTCACATACTGGAAATAATTATTCAGGAAAAATGATCCAAAAAAGGAGAAAAGGAAGTCCAAAATAGCAATCCATATTTACAGTGCTAATGTAAAGTCAGAGGAAAAGGATATGATGATATACAGAATTTATGAGGCACTGGAAACAACATGAGATGGTGCAATAATGCTCGCAATAACAATTTGTGTCTTCACAGCGTTCAGTGCAGAAGACGATAGAAAAGAATGTAATACAGTTAACAATCAATGATCTTCAGAATGTAATATTCCTGAAAGAGTTTTCCCAGAGAGGATTCTACTCATGATGGCAGAGGAGGAGGGAGAGAGAAACTCTCTGTATTAGTTTCAGTTTTGTAAAGCAGTTTCCATTTTCCAAAGAAAATGCTATTGAAAGAAAGAGTAACATTTATTCACCATTTTATAGTTATTAAATACAGATACACTACAATAATACAGATTCTTTTGTTTCTAACTGTAAAATGTACAAGTGTTATAAACATGTTAAGCTCCTTTGTTGTTACAGGTCAGCACGGACTAAAAAAATTGATTGCTAAACAAGCTCTAGTCAATATTTATTTTTGTACGTCCAAAAATTTTAGCCAATGGTTAAATATTTGTGAATATGTATTTCATAATTTATTTATGCTAGCAAACCCTTTTTCTAAAACTAAAGATTATTTAGTTTCTCTTTAGAGAGAAGTCTAGATAAACAGAGCCATGTAATAAGGTGGGGGAAGCATTGGTTGCGAGAGGGTGCGTATGAGGCGGATGGGGGTGCAAGGCAGTTGTGAGTACCAATTAAAAACAAAATGTCTTTAGAGAGACTTCATTTATGGTTTTCCTCCTTGTAGGGAAACTTTCTAATGAAGGAAATGTCCTTTAAATTCAATGCTAAGTGTTGCTAGGCTGAAGTGTGCATTGTAACTCCAATCTTAAAGACTAACAGATGTTTTAACTTCTGTTAAAAGACAAACCACAACTTTTTAAAAGTATCAGTGTTAGTAGGTGCTTATTACAGTTGGTATCCTTAAGGAAAATAAACTTTAACCTTGACACAATGATGGAAATTGAAAAAAGTGACTGGCTGGACCACTCCATTTCCTTTCAAGGGCCCAGTGCAACAACGCAAGACGTGTTCCTGTGTGACATGCAGAGGCTTTAACAATAGCACATGTGGAAAGCCATTTAAATGATTTTTTTTTTTTAAATAGCCAGTGATGAATTTCTGAAACAATGAATGTTCAGGTCTGACTTCCTTCAGCCTTCTCCTCCTCCTGTTCCTTGTCCCCTCAGTAAGTTTATGTAAATTCTTTATATCATAGCTGGAGATTCACCATTTATAAAATAAATCAGGCATATGGTGCATTGAATGTCAATAGCAGCATGAAGGATTGGGGAAGGAGGTTAGAAATTTTGTTTAATTTTAAATAATCTTGTTTAATGGCACAAACTGGTTAATGAAGATAAATCCCTAGTGTGTGTCTCTTCTCGGTATCCAAGTTCTGAAGAACAAGAAGAACTGAAGCACCTGAAGAACTGAGTATTCATGTAGAGTCAGCAAAGGGAGGTATTTCTGAGGGTAACAGCCTGTCCTGAGATATTGGAAGGAGGGACATCTTTTTCTCTCTCTCCCCACCACCTCACTGACTATACGAGAAGCTCAGCTGGCTTGTTTACAACACTCCAGACTTGATTTTGCATGTGGTTAGAGTTAGATGACAGAAAGGTCACCTATATTCCTTGTGGTTCTCTGCTCCCCCCCCCCCCCCAATTAGCTTAAACCAATTCTGCAGCGCTGCAGTAAAAGCTGAAGTTAAGGATCATTTTCTTGGGTCATATTCATTGCGTGGTGGTTTTGAGGAGCACAGAGGTGATGTAGGGGTTCAGTTCAGCTTCTCATGGTTATACAAACTGCCACTGAAAACAATACTGAGCAAGGAAAGCAAAACTGTGCCCCATAGCATGAAGAGGATATCCTACTTCCACTGACCATACATGGATGACAAAGGAAACAGGATTTGACTGAAATGACACAGCTAAAAACAATAGCAGTATAAATACCTCTATAGCAGTATAGTTAACATATAAAGCAATGCTTTGGTACCATTATGAGTGAAGGGTTTTCCAAACAGGAATATCATCTGATCCACCTAAGAACCACCTGAGTGCAATGTTCAGTGTGTTGTTTGATCACTTTCGTTTTTAGTTTTAAAAGAAAAGGTGTAAACTTTTCTTGTGAGCTATTTATTTTTCACCTACATCTTCTAATAAAAATGCTCGGAACTGTTTTATTTCACAATTTGAGAACAGAAAAGCTGTTAGCTGGGGGTTTTGCTTGTTTCCAGATACACCTCCAGAATTTTCCTATTCCTTGCAAGTTTTTCATGCGTGGCTGCACCTCTTTAAGGTTGTGTGGTGAAGCTAAAAGGTTCCTTTGCAATTTGTGACCTCCACGACTTTTTCTAAACAAGGGCATGGAGAGCTTCAGAGGCAACAGTTTGGAGTCGCTGTATGTTAATCGACTCATTAGCTTTCACAAAAACAATGCCCTCTAGTAACATCTTCTCTAAAGTGGCCCTCCTCAAACTGACTTCTTCCTCTGCCCTCATGAGTTACCTCATCCAGTGTACATCCGTCTGCTTCCTCCCTGATTACATCTCTAATTCCCATTTGGTGCTGAGCATGGACTAGATTTCTATATAAGTCTTTAGTCTGCTCTATTCTGGTTTTCCAGGTCTTCCTGTTTGTTCTGGGTCATCCTTTGCTTTCTGTGCCTCTGCAACTTCTGTTCTTTTAGAAGTATCATTGGATTGACAGCAATTAATGTGAACACTTCACAGAATTCTTGACGCCAGAACTGTGATAATCTCCTCTTGATGGTATTTTTCCATCATTCATTATAGAAAGTGCTGAAGCAATACCTCAAAGAATGTTGGGGTATTTATTTTTCCTTGCATCATCCCCAATTTCAGCTGATCATTGATTTCTTCTGAGCCAGGATTCAAATATGTTGGACTCTGTTCCTTCTGGCTCCTGCAGATCTTTTGACTGCCATCTGACCAGGGCCCCCATAGCTTTCATCTGTTTTCACTCCAAGTCCTTCTTCTAAAATGTAAAATGATGGCCTCTAGCCAGCATGTTGCTTTTTTACTTTTCCTGTGTCCCAGGCCTCAGTTAAAGATTTAACAAAAGCAAAAAAAAGCTCTGTTTCAAGCCAAATAAAGGAATAAAAATCTAACAGTTTTTCCAGATGAGAATGCTGGACCTTTCACAGACAGCTCGTATACTCTTTGGCAATTGAAATCTAGCACAAGCTATGCTCACGTAATAGGAAATAGCTTTTTTTATATAAAACTATTTCTGGAGCTTCCAATTGTTGCCTTTTTCTTTTAATACCTCTTATTTTATAAAATCTACATGAAAGACGACAGCAAATGAAACTTTGCATCTGTGAAGGCAGACTTCCAGGGTTTTCATCTCTAGCTCTGTGCTGGGAGTGCAGGATAGCAGCAGCTGCTTGTACTTCAATGAACACCACTCCATACAGCTTCCACTTGCAAGCATCTAATCAGTCCCCGCATGGGTATACAGAGCTGTCCTGAGTTTTCCCACATCTGTGCAAGACCCCACTCTTTCCAAGGACTGACATGCCCAGTGGAACCTCTGATCTTGTGGATGTACATACCTGCAGAGTAGTGTTTGCTTTTGAACCTCAACAGCAGAGCCCCCTTTTAACAAAGCACTCTGATAAAGCTCTGCTATACTCAGGGAATCTGCTATTTAAATCCAGTGGGAGTGGGGGCATTGACAGCTGATTGTCTTCATGCTTATTGCACTGTGAGCTTTTGTTTGCTATTGACACGACTTTACAAGGAGAAACTCCAATGAGGGATAGGGTGGAGGAGAGGATAAAGTCTTTCCCTCCTCTTTTCCAAATGACAGGCCTGCTGCAATGTAGTTTTATGCCATATTCATGCTAAGCTTTTTCACAGTCCTTCTCAAACACAATGGGTGATTACTACAATTTCCTCTCTTTGGCTAACAGATATTTATCTGTAAGCATCTCTTAATTTGCTGTTTGTGATGCTAAGTGCTGGACAGGATTTTCCTTTTCCGTTTATGTTCCCGGAGAATTTCTCCTCATGTACAGTTCTCATCAGTGCGTTGTGAGTGCCTGTGTCTATGGGGCACCCAACACAGGCTGGGCTGCTCTCAGCCTGCTGGGAAGACAGTCCGGATGTTTACCGGACGAGATTATTCAGAAGGAATCCATGACAATTAAAGCACTTCGTCCAAATATATGACAAACATTTGGAAAGTGTGACACTTAAAACCGATCCAGCTGGAAAGACATTTTAAACAGAAATGGTGAAGTCTTTATTCCTTAATGAATTTGAGAGAGAATGGATTTGCTTCTATACCAAACCCACAGACTTTTTTCTTTCCTCCTTAATTCTCAGAATATCTTACTTGGCATGAGCGTTTGTGCGCCACTAGTGCAAAACTAAGTTAGCTCACGAAAACAGAATTACAGCAATACTGGTTATTCTTTAAGATTTAGTTTCACATAGCAAAACTTATGCATTGGGTTAGGATTCTTTTTTTGTTCCACACATTTTACCTTCGATTTATCATAATAAATGAAAAAAAAAATCTGTTTTTCTGGGGGCTTGTTTTGTAAGGATTCTGGCAGATACTTTGAAAGTCTTAGCACAGGCAGCATTAACGTGCTGATCGTATCAAAATCTTCTTCTCACTTTTCCAAGTGTAGCTAGAGTTCCAAGGACCCAAATACAGATACTTCCTGTGAAGTTCAAGGGTGGCCTTTAATTAAGCTGAGGAACAGGCTGCCAGCTGCCACTTGAAGCCTAATATTGCAATGGCAGGCAAGGAAAAAGTTAATGTGCAGATAAGCTTTCGAAAGCAGTGGTGAGAAGAGGTGGAAGATGTAGAGACGAGTTGAAGTGGGGAGACAGGTAGGAATATAGAGATAATATTGTGAAAAAAAAAGAGAGAAGAGGATTAGACGAACAAGGAACTCAGAAAAATTTGAACAATGCACTGTGAAAGCTGATCTCTTGCTTATGAAGAAAGTATAGAATGTGTGGCATGCACAGCTTAGCCAAATGAAGACGTGTGGATCTTGTTGTTGTCTATAATTTCATTATAAGGATACATGCCAAGGTAGAGAACAGAATTGCTTAAACTAAAGGATTGAACTTGCCTAAGAAAGAAACTAACCATAGATAAAATCAGTGTGGAAACTGGATTTCTATTCTAAGAAGGGAGGTTTCCTGACAACTAGGCTCTGTGGAAAACTCTGAGATAAAGCCTCCACCTTCTGTTTAAGGTGGTCATTGATCACTCCGTGAAAGCAATTATGTGACATGAATCTTCCCAGGCTTCTATTTCTACAATATATCAAATTTACATGCACATGCATGTAGAACCAGATGAAACATGAAATGAGTAATAAGAAAGTTTACATGACCTTCATTGGTGTTATTGTGGAAACCATGATAATACCACCATAGCAGTAAATGCTCATTTCATTTGTGTTTAGGGAAATCGCTTGCTGAAAACATTTACTGTCATGCAGTATTTCACCTGAGACATTTTCAATAAGAAAGGAAGTGTTTTATAAGTGGAATGGTTTTAATACAGCATTGCTCTCTGAAACTGAAATACTTTAGGAAAGACTGTTTCTATAGTAATGAGTTGCACAAGAAAAAATGGCCCAAGACTGTTGGGGGAGGAGGAAGCAGAAGTTGCTGTTGGGTTTCCTAGTCAAATTCAATGAACTACTGAGTGATGTTGGCAAGGAAATTAATAGAGCAAATTTTGTTTTTCAGAAGATATATTCATAAGTGAGAAACTTACCGCAAATGAAGTCTCTGGTCTCTACATGTGCCAGTGACTGGCTCTTTTATGCTTCAGTGCACAAATTAGAGATGCTTCCTGGGGTCTTGGAGACAAATCCAGATTTTTGGCAAATTCATCATTAGAACAGCACAGCATGTTGTAACAAACAAAAATTAATTCATATCATTAAGATTTCATTTGTACTGTGGTCACCTCACCTTCCTGCTCTTTGTTTTTGTTCTCTTGATCCTTCGATTCATCTTCTGACATACTACTTTCCTTTATAAGCCATTAATTTTCATGGCTTGGAGACTAGCATATGCTGGATCACTTTCCACCCAGCTCCTCCTTCTTATTCATATATGGCTTATATAAAACTGGCTGCACTAAATAAGAATCCTTAACTTACTGAGTCACAAACAGGGGAAGAAGCAAACACTGTATAAAAAGGCCTAACAAAACTGTGTTAAAAGTCTTGCACTGATTCACAAACACTACTAAACTTTCTCTAACTTGGACAGCATATAAAAGGCATATAAAAAGTGTGTGACAAGTAAAATGAATAAAAAAAAAAAAGTAAAAAAAATAGGAGTTTTAATAAAAAAGAAGACTGCTTACTGTAGTCATGGTAAATGAATGTAGTTTTAAAACCAGGTACATTTTTGTACTCATCAAGGGGAGATGGTAAAATAAATACTCTTTAAAGGTGTTCAAATAGTTTATTACAGCTAGTCTTCCCAGTGGTTTAAAAACTTCTCTCTCTTTTCTCCATAGATAAGTAGAAAAGTATCTCTAATGCATTGTCTTTGTGGACAAAAAATAATACTTCTTGGATAGCTAGACCTTTAAAATATCATGAATAAGCACTTACAAACGTCCCATCAGCTAAAAAGAAAGAAAAGCAACCTAGAACAGAAATAGATCATTTTCAGAAGTTGTAGTGATTAACACCATATCAAATCTTAAGAAAAACATCCATAAGAAAGATTTTGTCACCTTAAGGCAGGCTTAATAGTAACTTACTCTGAAACAAGAAATCCAAACTGGAAATTAGTGAAGGAAGATACTTTGCAGTCTCTTTAAGTGTGTCAAAGCCTGAGCCAATAGTAGCAGAGTTTTTTGAGATGCTATTTTTGGCTGTCTTAAATATTCTTTCAGTTTGGAAGAGAACAATTTAATAAGCATGAATCATCATGGATTTGTGAAAGGTAAATCATCTCAGACAAATCATAGTACTTAATGAAATAACTTGGTATAGAAAGAGCCAGCAGATTTAACATATTTGGATTTTCACAACCTGTAGTCAACTTTTGACATGATGGATTATTGTGTCATGATTTTTCAAATATGGACAGGCAATAAAATAAAATAAAATAAAATAAAATAAATAAATAAAATAAAATAAAATAAAATAAAATAGGTAAGCACATCAGGGAGGTGGAAAGCAAATGGTCGAGATACAAGACCCTAACATTTCAGAAGCGGCAAGGTCCAAGAGTGACTCTTTATTGAGATCAATGCCTTTAATACTAGCTACACAACATTTAAGACTGATGTCTTCTCATGGAGGTTCATTAGAATTTGCTCATCACTTTAGGTTGTGATCTGATCTCATAATCAATTTATAGAGTCTATGAAATTACATCTGATCTGTCTAGGATGATCTTGCAAGCAAGGCCAAACAAGAACACAACAGAAAGAGATAAAAAGTCATATTAATGTGTAAAAGGAGGCATTTGAATTGAAATGAGGCATTGAAGTAATTCTCACGTCATTCAAATGACATTTGATTTGCTAATATGATTGAGACAAAGGCAGTATTTCCAGCATGCTTGTATAGAACAGCAGCTGCAACAGCCAAGAGGATTGGTTTTAGTCATCCATATGTATTCTGTTGCTTTCAGTGCTTGAGAGTGTAGATGCAAATCTCTGAACTGTGAATCCAATGCTGGTGATGGAAAAGGCCTTTGGAAGAAAGTTAATTTACAACCTAAGTCTGAGTACTTTTAACACCTCCACAAGAGATTCACACAGTATATTTTAGCTGCAGGTGACCTGAATCACTGTCTGGTGACATTTCTAGATATATAGTGGCTTGACTGCCTCTACTCAACATGCTCGTATCGCATGAAGTAGATGGTGTGCATGCCTCCTTAGACCATTCAATGCTAATTTGTAGGAAAATCAAGATTCTCAAAGTGATATGAAAAGTATAGCATGTATCCAACAATATAATGAAACTTGATAATTCCAGATATGTTTTGGACAGACAAAGTTTGAAATGGACACATTTTCTACAAATTCAGAAGAAACAAATGTAGAAAAGGTTTCTATGAGTTTACAGTATTTTACTAGTGCTGTGCTGAATCAGGAATTTAGGACACAGCTTTAAAAGGCATATTAAATATGTTTTATATGAAATATATAATATATTTAATATAATAAATATAATAAAATTTAAAAATGTACTGATCAACCCATCAGCTTGCAAATTTATTCATTGGCTTATTTTGCTTTGATTGATTTGCCAAGGGAAGTAATGAGATATCAGCATTTGAAAATCAGTACTTAACAGTTTTGTTCTTTGGGATAGTCATCACTTAACTTTCTTTGGTTGGTAGAAATTTGATTCTTCTTGAAAAGTCTCAACTTTTAATATGTGATGAGGGTGTAATCATACATATACGCCTTATATAGTATCACCTTGTTACAGTATTAACCTTTTTTTTCTTTCCCGTTCCTCCTTTCTTAGGCATTGTATCATATAAACTGTGCCATAAAAATGGTGGTAATATGAAATTTGCTGCTGAAGGCTAAAAAAAAAAAAAAAAATTAAAAAAATCTGCTAAATTTACAACTTATTACTGGATACCTTGATAAGGATGTTGAAAAGAATAACTTCTAATGGCAAAAGATTCTTGCTTCTCACAGAGACGAAGGAAGGCGGGGAAGTAAGGAAGGAGGGAAGGAACGGAAGGAAGGAAGGACGGAAGGAAGGAGGAAGGAAAGGAAAGGAAGGAAGGAAGGAAGTGAAGGAAGGAGGAAGGAAGGGAAGGGACGGAAGAGGGAGGGAGGGAGGAAGGAAGGGAAGAACAATAAAAGAAGAAAGAAAGAAAAAAAGAACAAAAAGTAACTTAAAAATATAATCATTTTATTGAACTACTTATTTATATAAATATGCAGTTGATGGTTAGCAGTCACTGTACTCATTTAAAGTACATAAAATAATGAAGAAAAAGGAATATTTTGCTTATGTTTATCTAACATCTAAAAGTCAGTGTGCAAGAATAAAGCAATTTAAAGATGTACTGAAAGTAAATGTTGCATTTTACATCTGTGTAATGCAAATGTTTAGATTAATTTACGTACCATTGGTATTACATTACAGATTTTACAGATTTTTACAGATTAAAAAACAGATTTACAGGGGTTTTTTTTTAGATTAAATACTGTTCTACACAGTTCCACACAGACTTGTTTCGAACAACTCCCATAGACCTTCAGACAGAGCATGATATGTCTCATTAAAAGTTTTGCTTAATAATAAGTGAAGAGAGAACAACCCAGCTCTCAGCACACTATAGGCATGTATGGTTGTATATCATCAGTTAATATGTTAGGATTTGGACAGCACATCAGGCCCACAACCAAAATCTGAATGTGCATAATTTAATATATATAACTCTGCTTACTAGGTAGAATAGGATAACCAGCATAAAACTGCATTCTTAAGTGTGGTATTTAGTTTTAATTCAAGATCTATAAAAATGTGTCTATCACCCCTGTTTGTGTGGTATTTCACAGCAAACGTCAATAAACATCAGCTCAAAGGAATTTTCCTCAAAATCTTGCCTCTAGGAATCCCACAGTCACTACAGGGTAAAAATCAGAGTAAGTCAACAAGATCCGTGTATGCCTGAAGTCAGCAATTCTGCGCTTGGATCAATTAATAACGGGGTCATCGACATAAAGACTCTCCTCTGCTGCAGGTTCTGAGTACGGACTCCACCATCAGAAGCAGGTATCTGAACTGCGGTCCTGGCACACTGGGAGAGGCCATATTTTTCCTACAGCTTTTCTGTGGGGACCGAAGTCAGCACTTCAAGCTGCCTAATAAACAGTCAAGGTTGCCAGACGCTGACTCCCTCTGCGATCAATGGACAGCAGTTGTGGTGCCTACCTTAGCCACCTGTATCGTATAAATATATTTATTTTGCAGACAGGACACAAACAAGCTCTGTCCACACTCCAAGCTCCAGGTCCTACTTCAAATAACACTTCTTGTGATTGTGCCTGATACACTGCTGAGACTGTCCACAATGCCTGCTGGATTTCCAGTCTCTAAAGAATGAATAATGGAAATGGAAAACCTAAATCTATAAATGCTAGAAGGGTATAAATTCCTTCCTTAAGGAATAGAGGAAGAAGCTATAAAAATAAGCAATAAACATCAGAGGTAGGCAATACTGAATATGAATTCTCTGCTAATTCTGTCAGTGTTTTAAAATTGGACAATAAGTCATTCAAGAAACCTTCCACTACCACACTATTTCCTTTTGCTTTCTGCATTTATTTTTTCAAACTTACATTTAGAAACAGCTAATCATAATTTTTCACTGGTATTTTCTCTCTAAGGAAAACTTTCACTGTTCACAGCAGTTAGCATTGAATTCTTCTAGTCCTCTAGAGGTTTGATTTCATTTTCCCAGTAAAACCTTATGCTGTCAATATTGCCCCTTGGTTCTTTGGAAAAATGTGTGTAAAATGTTCCTCTTTGTTATAGCAGAGATTTGATTATCTTGTAATTTCCTAACATAGTCTTCTGTAGGAATAAATCTAGGTTATATTGGCTCTATTTCTTATGATTTTGTAGATAATGTCTTCCCTGCAGTCTAAGAAAACAAAACAAAACACAATCCATATTTTTCTTGCAATTCTGTGGAATATTTTAGCCACTTTAATCCATTTTTTACACATTTTTAATCTTTTACTTGGGAACATATTTTAATTATTTCTTTCTGAAATTTGTATCTGCAGTATGTAAATTGTGATAAAGAAAAGACAGCTACTGGACTAATTTCAATTCTTTGTGAGCACAGCCAGTGAACTAATTTAATCATTATAGCTGCAAAAACCTATATTTGCTATAGAATTTGTTGGTAAGAATAGATGAGGAAATATGGAATAACCACTTTGGATATATCCTCAAGCTACTTAAGGAAAGGTATAGTAAGAAAAACAAACAAATGAAAAGAAAATTAATTCATATATCCGTAGGTACTAAAACAGGCTACTGCTTTGATTCTAATATATTCCTTTGCACATCTACTGCCTTTTTCTATATTTATATGAAAAAAATATATTGCCAAGATGGTTTTCCTTAAAAAAATAACAAAACTACTGCTTTATTTTTTGAATATCTACATTCGGAGAAACAATCCATTAATGTAACTTCAGTGCTCATTGAAATGCAGCCCTGCTCTCTCTGCTTTGAACATAAAGCATGCTCATTATGGAGTAACCAGTTTTCAAATAGCTTTATCTTATAATAAACTTTGAATAAAATACGCTAGTTTTGACTCATAAAAACATTTCACTATCTGATTATAGATCTTGCTGCTTTGGGGGAAAATTGAGAGGTGCACTTCTCCACTACAGCCCCACCATAGAAACTGGGCAACGTTTCAAGTCTTACTATTCCCTGTTCAAACCACTCAGAATGAGGGCAACATGGCCACCTCTATCTTAAAGGGAAGTTTTCTGTCTAGTCCTTTTAAAAGATGAAAATACTGGCATCTTGACAGTTTAGTTCTTGCATTTGTGAAAATTTGTGCTCACGTATAGACCACTAAATAGGTGCAACACACTTGCATAGATATACTCCCGAGGAAGCTGGGAGCCCAGGTCTGCATGTAATGGCTCACTGGTAGTCAATAGCCCTTTTGCAACCCCAAACAGAACACACATTTAATTCTGCAACTTGCATTGCATATTTAGATCATATAACAAGGAAACAGCAGTAGCAGAACAGGAGTAGTCCCAAGAGGTCTTGAGTGCTACAGGTACCTCTTGATGCTGCTGTTCTTGTTCCGTAGCCATGTACTGGTCAGCAGTAGCTGAGGTCAATCCACTGTCTCTCTTAATACTGGGGCTGTCTCAGTTACATTAAGGCAAGACCCAAATAGCCTAGGCAGAAGCAGAGGAGATGTTGTTCCTTCCTCTTACTTCTGTCCTAGATGAGCTGACAGAGTCTTCCCTAGATGCTACAGATCCTATCTGGATCTGTCCGTATCTAGCTTAAGTCATGTGTAGTGCTCAGATCGCTGTAGAGTCCACCTCTCAGCATCATATGTTGGTTTTAAAGAGCTGTTAACACTAGCTAAACCCATCAGTGCAATGAAAATTGTCAGGATCATGCCTTTTCATTTCTATTCCACGACTCCAGAGGAGGATTGACTTTAAGAGAATAAATTGCAAATAAAGAAGCAGATCTCACAGTTCTGTGTAATCAAAGCTGATTTATAATACTGTTTGAAATTATTAGTTCTATCTAAAACTTCCTTCCTAATAAACACCAAAAGCTGGGAAGACATTTGCTTACACAAGTACACTATGTCAGAGGAATTGCATCTGTTTGATGAGAGCAGAATATCATCTTTTGGTTGTTTCACATTCTTAGTGAAAATGCCTGGGTTTTTTCCTCCCTCTGTTTTAGAGCCAAACCATTTAAAAACTTGAAGAAATTCTTGGTAACTTGGTTCTTACAGGCAGTCAGGCCCCAGTAAATTGTTATGACCTTGCAAAAAGTTCAGTGAAACCACAAGGAGTCAGACTATTCATTCTGTTTCTGTTCCCGGAAAAACAGCATCCAAATATTGTTGCATTAAATAAATTAAAGAAATAAATAAGGTAGCGTAATAAATATTGAACAGCAGGAAAAACCTGAACTATCCAGATGTTAAGCATAGAGCTTACCCTATGCAAATAAACACCAACTATTGTTTATTGAACCTGAATCAAACAAGGACTTCTTTTATATGTCGCATGCCAAGAATTAAATAGGATTCTCTCTGCCGCAGGTCCCATAGGCAAAGTCCAACAGAAATGCTTTTCTTCACGAAAAAGGGACAGTCTGGTTCAAACTCTGAATACATGATGAAAAGAAGCTCTTAAAAAAAAGAGTATACAGAGAATAGGCATTAGGCTTAGCTTCTGTTAAACGAGCAGTAGAATGAAATGCTAGTAATTAAGGATGGAGACCAGTGGTTACATGTGATAAATTATTTGGCAGTAGTTATTTGCTTTAAAGCATGTCCCCTTAAGGGGGTATTTATTATTCTTGAAAGCTTATCTGGGAAAAAGGAGAGACTTGGGTAGGAGGCTGCATGCAGTAAATGAAACAACTCGCTAAATGATTTACAATATAAAAGTTGTGTACAATTTAAAATGTGTACAGTTACATTAATTTTGCAAAGCAATTGCTCTGTGCGATTATTTTGTTTATTGTTACTTTTCAGTTATGACTAAATAACTTATCCCTAACTTCGTCATTTCCATTTTATAAGGAGATTGCCACTACACAGAGAGGAGGATTTTTCCTAATTACAAAAAGAATGGAAAAATCAGATGAATTATTCGGCTACCTGTTACTGAAATTTGGCATGCTTCAGAACTGAGTCAGCGAAGACACAGGAAGCAGTCCAGTTAATTCATGTCCAGCTGCCAAAATGGTCCACCTATTGAACAGATAGCTGGCATTCATAACTCAACAGAAGCATTTCTTTTATCTATCTACAAATGGTATTCTATTGAAAAAGTATAGCAAAGGTTGCCTTTTATACTCATATTGCAAAGAGAATTTGCAGAACGTGGGAATGCAAACATCTTCTAACATTCAGAGTAACTTCTGAATAGACATAGCTCTGCATTTTTTCTCCTCCCCTGCACTAATCCCATCATTTTTGAGAAAATTGGGTCACATTGAGTGCAGAATCAGTCTTAATAATTTGAAGGGAAACAAATTCCTTGTTACTACTTAATACACAAAGGCCCAGACTAACCTTTGCACATGCCTTCTTGACCGACAGCAGCCTTGCTTGTACTCCTTCCATGACGGCTGGGGCAGAAGCCAGCTGAGCTAGTAGCTGCCTGAAGCAGCTACAATAACCGCAAGATGTTAGGAGGAAAACAAAGACAGACGTAACTCCATCTTCTACACTAAAAAGAGCTTAGATAAAAAAATATTTCTCAAATATTTTACTCTATTCAAGACATGGCATGGTTTCAAAACCAGCAGAATAAAACTCAAACAGCAACTTAATTATTTTACCATATCTGGGAATGCAGATGTTGCCTTAATTCTGATCTGAAATGCATTAGTGAGGTCAACTTCCAGGCAAGCTCTCACAGGCTCTGAACAGCCCATGATTTCCTCCTTCATGTTTTCTTACCACAGAATGGTGGCAACATAGATCACTGAAACTGCTTGCCTCTGTGTATGCCTTCAGAATTACAGTAAGTAATTTGTAGATTTTGGGGGACAAGACACTTAAATTTTCTTTCTACAATAGAGATTTATTTCTTTACCATATAACATTTTTACCATTTTCTCTCACCATAAAATGATTCAGTGACAGGTCTGAACTCTTTTGTCATATTCTGTATGTCTTGTCTTGTGGCTTGTTTTCCACTTCCTACAAAACAAATACAAACCCCCAGAAATCTGAATTTGAAATGTGTGAGTCATTTTGAACATTATTTTAATGGCTGAAGTAGAAAGAATAATTTTCTACTCCGCCACTTGAAGAACAATGTGTGTTTATGATCTTAAAAACACAATGATGTAGCCATGCTGATTTTACAAGTAAAGAAGCTGTTGGAAAGAATCAAACACCAAAGAGTTTTTACTTAAAATAGTCTGTTTATGGAACAGACATTGGGTTTTTTTTTTGAAAATTAATAAATTGTTGAAATGTCTACTTTCAACATTTTCTAGAATAAAAGCAAACTCCCTAAATCCCTCTGGTAAACTTGTTTCATTTTGCCTGGAATACTGAAATATTTCTAAGGCAAAAAAAACCCCAATCAACCCAAATACCCCCCCAAACTAAACAAAACAAAAACAGAAAGAAAAAAAAAGGATCATTCGATAGGCTAGTTGCTAGGGTATCCTTCACCCTAAAGCAAATTTAGGTTTCAATCCTTGCTCCACAGAACATTTAAAGATGAAATACTGATAAATACAGGAATTCCAGTTGTGGAGATTCTCATTTCATGGCTCAATTTAATTGTTTCTCTAGAAGACTGTGTAAAGCTTTCTTTGAAGTCTCTTGAGAGGTTGTGTTTAAATCCAAAGATTAGACTTGGTTCTGAGATCAAGACACATTCTGTGCCCTCTTTGTTTGTCTTTTCTTCATGTTATTTTACAAGAAAGTGAAACAGAGAACTGATTGGTGTAATAGGTGTTATGCCCATAAAAGTTGTTTAGATGCAGACTTTCTTAAATGCAGACATCTAACTGACTTATTATATATCTTATGATCATTTTTTTAATTAGTTTTCTTCTTGGTAGCAGGAAAAGAAGAAGAAATTCAGCTGCTGATTATTTTTCCAATAGCTGAAAAAACTCAACCTGGCTCTTCGGTGATTGAACTGGATTTTCCCTTACCTGCAGTGATACGCTTATTTTTTCAAAATATACATCAAAAGAGGTGCATGCCAAGTCAGATGCTATGATTGTATCCCTATGTAAGAGAATACTAGGCATATAGACCTGTGTAAATGGTGTTATCTCCACAGAAGTGTAGAAAAAAACAGTATTATAGATCTCTCAATGCTTAGGACAATAGGTGGCTTCCATTTTTTTGCTGTGGTTTTCTCTCAGTTCCAAACCATGAACAACTGGCTGTGTAATGGGTAGTAATGTACACACTGTGTACTAACAGAATGTGAATAACCCATTATCATCAGGCTTTAGGTGACCTTTTAAACTCCCACCTTGCAAGCGTGTTCAGAAGAGGTTCAGAGGAGATGAATCTGAAACTGTTAAAAATGTCAGCAGTGGACTGCTGGCAGTTGGGTTCTAAGCCAAACGGAGTTGAGCTCATTTAGGAAATAGTGGGATGTTATTAGAAATCTTTTCTTAGAGAAGACAGAATCACAGATACAAGAAGTGAAGAAAGGAGAGAAAAAAATGAGATGACAGGGCAAAGGGGAAAGAAAGCTAATGAAAAAGCGAAGTTAATATAGCCTTAAAGCTCTAGACTTATAGCCTTAAAGAAAGTTAATAAAGCCTTAAACAAAGTGGCCTTTTGGAGAAAACGATGGAAATTGGTCTTTCTGGTTATGTCTAAACTGTTGGTCTCATGAACATGTGCATCATCCTGTACTGTCATGTGAGTCCTGGCCATAATCATCCACTACCTTCCGTGCACTTTTCTTTTCAAAATAAGGAAAGCTTATGTAGGCAGAAACAGTATTACATCGCACCCTGTTTTGCTGCTAAGGGATCAAGGGGCCAGGGCATGCCATGACCTCACTGTTTAGCAGGCTTTGTCCTATTATAAATTGTACACATCTGGAGAGATGAAATATATTGCGCATTCCTACGCATGTCATTTACGTGGTAGCACTAGATGCCAAGATCCTCCACATACTATTAAAAAAAAACCACTGCACTGCAACAGTAACAGACATATTAAAAGAAAAATACATCCAAAGACTGTTGATGTTGATTGAACTGGAAAATAGGCCTCGAAATGTAAAATCTTATTATCCCTATCAGGAAGAGTGGTTCAATGCTGTGAGTCATCGGGACTCTAGAGCAATCCTTTTAACATTTCTTACAATGGTGTTTTGTCTCTGAGAGAGCAGAACAGGAGAAAATAAACTATTTTTAGTCTCTGACCTAAGAATATTTGGGACAAAAGAAGGTGCACCTCACAGAGGCTCTTTTGAGGTTTGTTTCCAGAAAAGGTCTCAGTTGGAGAGGTCAGTCCTCTCTTAGCATGGCGGCGGTTTCCCCCTTGCCCAGCTATGTCTACAGGAACGAATGAAGCTCCTTTCAAGTGCCAGCACACCACACCAAGAGGATAAAGACAGATGTCTTCATCTAAGGATGGAGCTGAAAGTTCCATCCGTGATCTTTAGGACTTCCCAAGTTTGGAATATAAGTTTTCATAAACAGCAATTAGAAAACCCTTTGTATGTTTATAGGTTAAATATAACACCAAGACCCCAATCCTAAAAGTGCCAAACAGCAAAAGGTTTAATCCTAACTCTTGTCCTGTTCCTTTGCTGCACAATGATAACCAAGTCTTACGAAAACCAGCCTGGTTCTGACCGGAGAGTGACTCCTTGGTTCCTCTCTTAACACCGACTTTGGAGAGAGGGGAAGGAACCATGTTGCCAAAAGCTCAGCAGAGAGCGAAGGATGCAGTCAGAGGCAGAGACATGGGAGTAAGGTCTGCAGCAATCAAGACAGTCTGGCAGAGTGCTATAATCAAACAGGTACTCAGAGCTTTAGCAAATATTCAAATGGTTCCACTACCTTGGCCCCGAGGGCCCTGATAAGCAAAATAGTCAAACGGGAGTCTCCACTGTCTGGAAGAGTAAAGGAGCTCTCGGTTTCACAAGTGCCACTTCCACACTGGCAGAGGAGTGTGTGTGAAATCCTGCCAGCCCGGTCCAGAGGATGAGTCATGTTACTGGAGTTACTGCTCCTTTAGCATCCTGATCCCCAACACTGAATCCTGCCTAGGCTCTGTCTGAAAAACATGCACACTTTCGGTATACCACCCTTGCTAAATATTTCAGCTGTGACGCACAACGCGCTTGTTCCACCGATGGAACTGAAACAGACGCTTGGCCCACGGGGCTGGAGGCTAGATGGCCATTTAAAGAAAAGTATGCATAATTAAATCCTGTCTCATTTTACGCCTTGTCCTCCCTCTCCCCTTTTATCTCCAGCTACCATTAACAGGCTCCTTTTCATTCTGCCCCTTCTTATCCTTTTTCCTTCTTCCCCTTTCATCCTTGTTTGTGTCTTTTTCATTTTCCCTTCCTCTAATTTTTTCCAAATCCTTTTGATCATCTGTCTCCTCAGTCCCCCAGTTCTTTACCCAGCTGTGTTCATGGGCTTTTCCATTTTATGTCAGTTTTTCCTTCTCTTCTTTCTTACTATGTTCCTACTTCTTCAGATGGATTAAACCTTATTCCAACAATTCCAGGACCTGCAGCATTGTCTGCAACAAATGTTAGTCACTGTTCCTTAATGAGTAGATTTGGATGGAAACAAAGCATATGGCTAGAAGAAACAGTGTGGAAAATGGGGTGATAAAATCAGTGGTATGAAAATGAATTTAATTACATTATTCTTATCATTGTATCATCCAAATGTTCATTTGCTTTGACAATGATTTTCTCTCAGCATGTGTGACATCTTACCCATATACTTAATGTATAGTATCTCACATACAGATAATCTTTCATTTGTTATTAAAAAGCAGTGAAAGGTTTGTCTAAATTAAATCAGTCTGCATGCTATCAGCAGGAATATAGTCTTCAGAGCAAATGATCTTGCCAAGAATGTCTGTGCAGGTCATGTATACATGTATCAGTTTTAATTATTCTCAGATAAATATGCTTCTTTTCTGTAGCTATACATAAGCACATACACAGCAGCAAGGTAAACAGGAATATGGGTAAGTTATCCTGTTATAAATTAACCTCATTATCCATTACATTGGTGCAAATAGAGTAATTTGCTCACTTTCACATGCTGTCAGGCAAAGTGCCTGTGCTTTGATCCTCTCATAGTTTCTCGAGTTTCTAGTTTGAAACTAACTCTCTTGAACTTAAGATTTCTTGTCCAGCATGCTTTTTAAAAAAAAAGAAAAGAAAAATTAAAAAAAAAAAAAAGTGATATTCCCACATACTTCCTTACTAACAGCATCTGTACATTCCCAAGCCCTCTGGTCATGCACTGCGACAGAGTGGTTTGCAGAGCAAGTTTATACCCTTCAGATTCTATGTGCCAGAAAAAGATGGAATTCAAGTTCAGGAAAGAAATGCCTTTGAGTTTAACTTGCAAGACTCTCAACATCTACGGGTGCTTTGGCACACTTTCTCCTAATCTAAACTGATCTCTTCTCTAAATCTGCTTTTTTTTTTTTTTTTTGTCAGGAACTGAGGCTGCTCAGTCTCTCCTTCCTGAGCTCTCCTTACGCAACAATGTCCTACTCTCTTCTGCACAGGTGAATCCCGCTCTGACCTCTCTCTGTTCAGTGATGATGAAAACATCGCCACTCACACTAATCCATCATTCTCCCACTTAAATCTTCCCAGAACTGGTCCTTGAGGGTGAACCAGGGGTCCTGTGTCAGTGGCAGTTATTAGTCAGAACTGGTGGTCCTTCGTACTTTTTTTTTTCCCAAAGAAGCATTAAATATAAATGCATCAAGCAAGTCAGCTACTGAGGATGACATATTTTTTAGATATAACGTAAATTCAGAGAATCCTTTCAGTGTACAGTAAAATGTAGACCTCTTAATTTGATAAAGTTACAATTCACTTCATTGCAACATGTGAAAAAACACTCTTTTCCCAAAATTTTCAGCATTCTAAAACATTCTAACATTCTATGCATGAAAAATTGTCTTTTAATACTGGATCAGTCTTCTGCAAACTCTTTTATTGGAGTATGAGTAATATCCATAACATTAATGTCTTAAAGTCTTTAAAATAATTTGCATTTTATAGACTGCAATTCACTACCAATACTACACATTTATTACACATGAAAGCTCACCTTTATGATGACACTGACATTTTGTTTCACTCTGAGCAGAGACAAGAGAATGCCACTATGTTTTCTGATTTCTCCCTCCTAAAAAACTCAGTGAATTCATAAAGATAAATGTCATCAACTGAGATCAGCAGTCACATAACATATACATACATAATCAGGACTTTCTGCGTCTTTCATTTGTGTCTGGCAGAGTGCTCTCCTCCAGTAATTTTTTTCACATGGGCTGGACATAAAGGACCACAAAATATAAGTGGATCATTCTTATTCTAAATACTCTTTTCATGTTAGCTACTGGTATGTTCCACTTTTCTGTATTAGTCACAACTGTTTCATCGTTTTCAGGGTCCCTTTATTCTTAGTCCCTGACTCCTCTCCCCCTTCATGCCTTCCCACTTCATTAGTGCTTCTGTAAGATGCTGTTTTGTTTCTTTCGTCACCTTTCCTTTCTTTGTTTGTTATCTTTCTCTTCCTTTCTTTCCCTTGCCTTTTGTATTTTCCTAGAGCCTCTTCATACAAACTGAATCACAGACAAAAATTAAGAAAAATGAGAAAAATTGTTCTCAAGGGCACCAGGAGCAGCCCAGAAATGTTTGCTTCTTAATAAAACCTAAAATGTTCAGTGAATGTGAGGGACATTTCACTTACATTTATCTAAGACAGATATAGCTAATGCAGCTGGTGTTCTGCTATTAGTGAAGAAAGTCTTGTGGCTATGTGAGTTGCATCAGATTAAAGAAGCTGCAGCGCATTTATGTCAAAATGGTATTTATAAATGTCAAAATACAACTTAGGGTGACTGAAGAGTTAAGCATTGGTTTTGGAGAAAGTAACCTTAAGTGGGCAAAAGTACTGTTAAGTTATGACAGGAGGAATTACATAGAATTCTTGGTTCTTTCTTTTTTGCAATGTGCAGAGCGACAGCTTTCTAACTTAATCATGTGCCAAGCATTATGAGCATTCAAAAATGTAACACTGTTTACATTATCTTCTCATGCAATCACTATTTTTAATATTTACACAAATAATGACATGCCTACGGAAGTTAGATTAATTTAAGAAGTCATTCACCTTTACAATTTCAATCCCTCCCAGTTCCTGCTAGATTTCAATTTAAATCAAAATTATTATTTTACCAGTGCACTTAGTGACTGTTCACAGAACCAAACACACAAAGTTCAAAACTAGACCTAGAAAAAGACAAGAATAAACCCAACTATTTCCTTTTGTATCTTTAACAGTTACCACTGTGCTATCTTGCAAGAGCATCATCAGAGACAGCCTTAAGGCTAAATGCACTGTACAGACCACTCATGCTGAATAACTTCACAACCATTTTCAGACTATTATTCCCCAAACTGGTGAGAAAATAACACAAAAAGCTTCCAAGATCATCTCAGCTACCCATGGTATCCACTCTGTTGCAGCTGCAGGAATTCTACCCACTCTGCATTGATCCAAGTGTACCCAGACATCCCCCTTAGCTCAAGGTTTACACAACCTGTCCTTGTATCATTACACAGAGCCACCAGTGGCCTCAGTCCTGCCAGGCAGAGGACCTACTCTTGGTCAGACTAGTTAGAGGCATGCCTTTTGCCATACCTTGCTTTCCATCAGATACAAATGAATAAGAGAAGTCTTTTGGTGAAGCTCTTCTCCAAACCCTCATGAATGTTACTGATGGATGGAAAACAAGACCCAGTGAATTTATTTCTGGGACTCCTAATTCCAAACCAGCCAGAATAGGCCATATTATGGTATCTTCAGAGGTTCAGCTGCACAACTCTGAGGCTGAAGCAAGACAAAAGAAAGCAGAGATAAGAAGGTACAGGAGCTGTTGACAGGGGACCCCAACAGTCCTGACTGGAACCATCACACTAGGTAGCATCCACACTCCTTCACTTTGACCCTGGACATTGCTGGATATTCATAGAATCATAGAATCATAGAATCATAGAATGGTTAGGGCTGGAAGGGACCTTCAAAGGTCATCTAGTCCAACCCCCCTGCAAGGAACAGGGATATCTCCAACTAGATCAGGTTGCTCAGGGCCTCGTCCAACCTGGCCTTGAACATCTCCAGGGATGGAGCATCCACCACCTCTCTGGGCAACCTGTTCCAGTGTTCTACAACTCTCATTCACTTTTTAAAAACCTGTTTTATGCTCAAAGTAGCAATAGAATAACAGAGTCCGGGGTCACCAGACATTTGCCTCATGAGTCTGCCTTGTGACCCCTTGCGTTTAAGCCCAGGACACTCTCCAGCCAGCCTTATCAGTGGACCAGCAGTCCAAGGCAGTCTCCACTGCTGTCCTCTTGTCTATCCCTTCTCCTCAATTCTCTTTCTATCAAGAGGGTAGCCAGTGCAAAGCCTCAGTGCTATTTCCTTGTGTTTTCAAGCTAGTGTGCAAAAATACAAAGCTATGCCTATATAGGAAAGCCTAATTGTTTCTCTTTTTTTGGATATGATGTATTTCTGTCAGTCAAGATGGAACATTTATGGCTTCTTTTTCTCAAGCACCTTCTTGCCACACAGTATCACCTCATACAGGTCTTCCAAGCATGCTGCAGCATCTGCCATGACACAGGCATTTCCAGATTTGTGCCCAGTGTTTGCTTTGTAGTTTTGCAGGCATTTCCTTCACATAAGCAGCAAGTTCAGAGTGAGCACTGCTGGGAACCAAATGGATGAGGTGGAGCTGTAAAGTGCCTAGAGGGTGAGAAATGGTGTCATTCATGCTGGAAGATACTGTCCTAGGGACATTTATCCTGGATGGAACTCAAGAGGGATCAAAGGAGAAACATCTCTCCTAAAAGAAGCCCTACTGTAGGTAAAAGGCACACACGAAAATCCACGCACTGCACCTTTCTCCATGAGACATGTTAGAAAATGCTTTTTCTCTAGATGGGAGACAACAAATGCTAGTCAGTAAGGAGGGTTTCTTCCTCTGTTCAAACTTGATGGGAATAAAAATCCAGGACTAATGGATGTTTATCAAAAGGGAGATAGGAGAAGAATTTTTCAGGAGAGCAGTCAAGGACCTACTGCATTAATTAGCACAAATCCTGGAACTGTGGCAACAGGCAGCCTGATCTACTGCTTTCATAGGGTAGGAGAGAGAATCTAAGGAGGAAATGCAGAAAGATATGACAAAGACAGACAGATTACAGTAAAGGTGCTTTAAGGAAGGCATGAACAAAAAACATGGCCTTCTGACAGTGAACTATGACACAAAGATGTTCCGAATCAATATTGCCACTGTCGTCCGTTGGTGGATGTGCATGGTTTGGAGAACGGGCTTAGGACAGAGCCATGCCTTTTTGTGCACATAACTGGGCAGCTTATTGCTCCTTATTCTCATATTAACATTGTTCAGCCAGAACATGCTGGTTGTCTGCTTCAAGCAGCTTCTTAGTCATAGAATCATAAAATGGTTTAAAGATCATCTAGTTCCATCTAGTCCTCTGCTGTGGGCAAGGACACCTTCCCTTAGAGCAGGTTGCTCAAAGCCTCATCCAACCTGGCCTTGAACACTAAGTCACCTTAGTCACCAAACTATGGTAGCCGCCATAAGTCACAATGGTGAACTCACAGGGTTCAGGAACTCCGTGTGTTCTCCTCCATGAGAAGAGACCAAGCCTCAGCCCGGCCTTCCCCTCCATCTCTGCCTCATCTCTGCATAGCAGAGTCAGTATGGACAATGAGGAGCTGTCACAAGGTTAGGATGGTGCTTAGTGTCCTGAAATGTAGTGTAAATGCTGAGGGAGCTGAGCTGTTGCTACTGGGAAGAGGATTTGATCAAATAGGAACAATACTACTTTGTGAAAGTGTTAAGGCAGACAAATCAGGCACAGGCTTGATCATGAAAAAGAAAAATATTCTGATTTCTCCTTTTGAGTTTTTCCCCAGTTACTCTGTTCCAGAAGCTGTGTTTCCCTGGTTCTGAGGGATTTCAGAGATTTTATAGACAAGAGGTCGACAGGAGTTAATTGCAGTTATGATATGGATTATTCCAAAGTGTCTGGTGCTTAGAAGGGAGAAATTCTAACCTAGGAAACTTTTAACTCTTATCTGCAATGCTTGTGACCACAAAGGTAATTGTACATAATTCATTCCATTATATTCTGAACAGCTCTGTTAATTCATTGCTTGCCTGGAACCTTTGAATCTGGCAGAGTTCTAGCCCTGAAGTTATAGAAGTGCTTCAATCTAGGTGTTCTACAACTTGTTGGTGCTTGATTTTTAGTAGTATTCTTTTAATGTATTTTATTTATTTGTTTGTGCTGTAATAAAAATAAGGATTTGTGATGAAAACTTACTACCTCTTATTTAGCGTGTGTCTCTCTGCAAGTTTACAGCTTCAGACAATGACTGGTCAGTTCCTCAACGTAAGAAACTTTCCTCAGCAATACTCACATCTGATCACTGCATAAGAGAAGGGAGAAAACAACATTGTCTCATTTGCCACAGAGATTCATCTTTTTGAAAGCTGTAACTAATACTACCATGTAGCCCTTCAAATGTGGCTAGACTTTTTTCTTTTTTATATGGGTAGTGATTTTGCCCCCCAAAACATCTGTAATTCCCATTTACACTGGTGCAAGGGTGAAAAAAGAAAACAACAAATATATCACACTGCAGCTTTCTTGGCCATAGAATTCCCATTAACTTTAATCAAAGTTCTGCACAATAAGCAACAGCAGGATCAGCACTCATTTTGAAAAGCAAAGTAATATGTAATGATTCACCACATCTGCAAAGCCTTCCTGACTTTTATTTATCATGCTTTTATTTTGGTAATCATTCTTGCCTCATCAGAACAGTTATTTAAACTTGTGAGAGGAATCCATTTCAGCATTATGTTTTAGCACATACATTTGTATCCATCATAATTCTTAATTTAGACTTAATAAAATAATTTAACAGTTAGTATAAAATCAATTATTAAATAATTGATTTTTTAGCAGAATAGTGCACGGAGCAGGAGAATCAATAGCATTCATGGCCAAAACAAATTTCAAATTATCATTCCCGATGCCTTTGACGAATCAATGGGTAGTTGAATTCCTACTAATTTTATTGCGTGTAACTTGCTAAAAAATTTCACTGCATGCAAACAAAGTCATTCTTTGACTGAGTACATTTCTGCTCTTATTCTCTCCTGTGCTTGCTCCCCGCTTTGTCTCCTCAGGGCCACGCTATTTGAACAAGCTCCCATTATTTTCAGTGGAATGACTTGCTAAAGGGAAATATTTGTGTCCCTTCACTGGACATCTGCTGTTGGTATGAAAGCAATCAAGAGGAAAAAATGATGGTATGAAGCACATTTAACTTTCACGCCTTTTCATCATTCTGCACAAGCGAACACCAACATGAATTCAATCATAAGTATATTGAAATATATTCCTCCCCTCTCTAAAAGAGCAGAAATATTAAAAAAAAGAAAATAAAGAAACACAAAAAAACACTAAATAAGAGAAGTAGATTTTACATGTGAACCTTTCAACTTCGTAGTGCTTCTCCTGACCTACTATTACCATTTTTCCAAAAAGTCTTCAAATACTTCCTGATACACAAATACATAATAAATTCTACAAATGACTAAAACAAACTGTGTAATTTAAAGCTGTCATAATTATAACATATAATTTACTTATCAACAACTTTTTAACATACTAAGGTAAAAATCTGCAGTCAGCACAGGTGGTGCTGTGAGAGGTTGTACTTACATCTATGCTCATATGCTGCCTCTTTGATGGCTTCTGCATCGCTGACTACTATGTCTGCCTGCTCAGAATTGCCTCTGATGAGATGGTATCGCAGTGTTTTGCAACAGTATAAATTGTTGTTAAAGTAGACTTCATGGGAAAAAAATCAATTTTTTTTTGTTGAAAGACAAGTACAAGATATAAAGTGTGCTTCCTTCCATTCAACTACAACTGTGGGGAAAAAATCTTCGTGTTTCAATAGGATCCAATTTAATAACATTTCATGCATGTCATATGACAAATGCATCAAAGAATAGTAGGAACTTGTCTAGAGGTGTTGTTGACAACGGGAAGGCTACGTTGCTAAATAAGAGTTAGTAATGAAGAGGCAGAAGGGCAGAAGGAACTCTAATTCCATCCATCAAAAACTATTTTTAAGATCCATTAAGAGAAACAAAGAGGGTGCATATTTCACTTCTGTTTCAGAAACTCCCAATTAGCTGTAAATGAACTTTTGGGAAAAAAAAAAAATCTTATGTCAAGACACAGCTACTATTATCTGGTGCTAATTCAGAGCTGTTGAAGAAAAATATCTGAGTGAACAAACTCAAGAGAAGTCTACAGGCAGAAAGAAAACTAAACTCATATTGAATATGGCTTTTCAGTTGGATTTTGCTTCTGTGAATTTTTGGTGGAATGAACCCAAGATGTCAGAAATACGTTCTCCTAACTGGAGACACCATCTGAAGAGCTCTCACAGATGTGATCAGTCAATGTTAGCGCTGATGGCATCAGACATTACTATTCCAGTTGTCTGCTTCTGTCCTCTGCCTTATATGAAAACATCTGAAAAACAAACTTTTGTCAAGTATTTCTAAGGATTACTATTGCAGGGAACGTTCCATCTGATGGGAGCCTGCAGAAAAACCCACTCTGGAAAAGGGTTTATCTATCTATAGAGAAGGATGGACTAGGATATTTTTAGCAGAAAAAATACAATGCTATAGCTCTGCTGGTATAACTCAGTGTGTGTTCCTTCTATTATGTAATAAATGTTAATTTATGTTGGAACAATTACTCTGTCTTGGAAGACTGAGAAGTTAACTTACTTCACAGTGCTTATCTCCTAAATTTTGATTATTCTGGTCTCACTCCTTGACACGGTTGATTATAGAAGCACTGAATAGAAAGAATAGCAACTTGAAGTTCAAATGAGTAGGGAGAGGTAGAACAGTATAGAACTTTGAAGACAATGAAATTAAGACTAAATTTGTAATAGAAAACGATGTTAACCCAGATGAATGACAAGATCAAAGCAACGAGTGACAAAGATGATATTACAGTCTGTATTTGCACAGACTTTGAAGACTGAATATATGAATATTTGCAAGTATTTGCATTTGATCAATCCTGAGTTTCTGTTTCTTTCTGCTCCTGACCAACCCTATTCAGCCATACACAAATCTGAAGGTTATACACTCTCAGTTGGCATAAGCAGGTGTTTGTTTAGATATTTGAACTATTAGATATTTGAACTATTTTGCTCTCTTCTGCTGTAGGTACTTCCTGATAATGTTGACTGAGACACAGCTAAGGACATACACATTTTGGGAGAAGTTAAGAACAAGTAGTAAAAGAAGAACAGTAAAGGTACTTTTCTTTACAACATACGGGAAGCTAGAAAAAAATATTAAAAGCCATGTAATATATTTGAAGATGGAAAGCAAAATGGATCTGAGTGCAGTAATAAGCCTTAATGGCCCTGATCAGTCTCACCTGGGGCTTCCACCCACACCCTCTGCCCAGTCATCCCAGGAGCCCCATTTCAGCTCACCTTGGGGCCTTCTGTCTCTGCTAGAGCTATGCTGTAGGAACACTGGTCTCCATGTGTCTGATCACAGACCCTGTTGACCCAGACTTCAACCTGTGGATTGACTTCTGGGCTTGATCTTGGACCTGTCTTACCACTGTGGACCTTCTTGGTGATCACCAAACATGATCCTAATCCTTACCTGTTGATTGTCTTCCTGGCTTCATCTCACACCTGCCTCATCACTGTGAACCTTCCTGATGATCTGGAGCCTTGGTTGAATCTGGCCGTACTCTTACGGCCTGCCCTACCTACCTTGCTGGGGCTGGTAGATCAGACCCCTGGCCCCTCTCCTGCTGGGAGGTGTTACTGCACTCAGCTTCAGGCTCCCCATCCCTTAGGGAGCAGCTGACTCTTTCTGTCCCCTGACAGAAAGTTCAAGTTTGAAGAGGACTGCTTCTCACATATACTATACAAGAACAAAACATTTCTAAGAGTAGAGTTAAAAGCCACAATGGTTTTAAGTCTTTAATATTGTTAATCACAACAGATTTCTAATAAAATGCTGACGATCAGAAGACAAGACAGGCTTTGGCTTGCAGACATCAAAACGCATCAAACACAATGTGGTGTGAGGTACATGTTATTCCTCGTCCATACAAATAACATGTGTGAGTAGAAGGAGACTACGTTGATCACGGAATCAAAAACTTTGCTTCCAGCAGGAGAGACAGCATTGCATATAGAATTAAATCTTTTATGAGTTTACAAGCTTCTACCTGCCTAGGCTATACTCTGCCTTATCCATCTTATTACAGCAAATAGTAAGCACTATTATATAGCAATAGTTTCACTATTACATATAGTGAAAAAAGATATTCTTCCACAATGCAGCTATTTGTTCTTGGGCTTGAACTAGCAGTAACCATCTCTGTACAGTGCCATCTGTTGCTCTTTGCTCCCCTCCTGACGCTCAGATCCTAAAAGTCTCCCACTGTTTTCCTCGGATACTTCAGACCTTTTTCTCACTTCTATTTCAACAATTTCTGATTAAAGATTGCTTCTCTCTAGTCTTTTAAATACTTTTTTCCCCAAAATCTGGATGTGTTTCCTCTCAAGTCCCGACTATGGCTTAATACCAAATGTGTAATACCAGGAATGGCCATGAATTTCCTCATAAAAAATGATGGTTTTTAGCAGTTGGAAACAAAGAGGATTTTATTTTCATTATCACCAAACTTCAGATTGATCAAGTGAATAAGGCAAGGTGTCCTTGGTACAAAATGGATTGTTATCCTTGCTTGCACAAATCATTAGTACTAAAAAAGAAAAAAAAAAGTAGGCAGTCATATTACACATGACAATATCTGATAGGAAGCAGCCACAGTTGCGATTAGCACATCTCAGCGCTAAATGAATGATCAGGGATCAATTCCAGTGCCAGCAAGCCCCAGCAGCAATAAGCAGGAAAGATGATGAGCCTCTACTGAAGATGGAACATTTTGTATGCAGCAACTTTTGCAGCTGGTTTAGATTGACCTTAGATTCCAAGGAGTTCTCTGTTGTTCCTTGGAGGACACTACTATGTCCTCACCCTACCCCTCAAAAAAATCCCAAAACGGGGCACATCTGACTTTTTGAATAAACACTAGAAGATTTATTCAGAACACTACATTTAACACTGAAATAACTCTGCAGTAACAAGTGAAACTTTTACAGCATCTATGGATATAGATATATTAAATATAATGAAATAGAATATAATTGAGTATAATGCAATCAATAAATCCTGGCACATAGATAAGCACACTTTTTGGTTTTGAAGCTTTTGACAAAAAATCAGCAGTGAAAAGGTGAAGAATATCAGTAAAAATCTGGGTTAGAAGATAAAGCTACCTACAGATAAGTGAACATCAGCAAAAGAGAAGATGTTGCTCTGTGTTTAAGAAGAAAGAATAACAAATGAAAAAAAAAACCCTTTTATCTATGGCATATTCTCCCTTGACCTATAGAGATGATGCGATTTTTCTCAGGAGTGGTCCTCCTAACCAAGGATTGGCTCTGGAACTTCACTGTAGCAGAGAAGTAGCTTTGATAAAAACAAGAGAATTGGAATCATTGTCTGTCTTTCTTCTCACAAAGCACATCTTACTTTCACTAATTAGCTGTATGCAACTAATGTAATGTAAATGCACCTGTCCTGGGAAGAAAATCACTTTTTCATCATATTTAAACAGTAGAGTCATTGAAAGACTCATGAAATTTTGTCTGTCTGGGCTTTAGAACAAAATGGAGTGGGCTAGAGAAAAGTCATTCTTGTGTGACTACTTTATAGTGCAAAAAATAGCTTTGAGCTGTGAGAGTGATGTTATCTGCTACTGATCCAAAAGATCAGGTGACAGCCCCGTAGCCCACATTCTTAGCCACTTAATCAGCATTGTCATGGGTCAAAATAAGGCAGGATGTTTGGGCCTTCCTCCAATATTTGAACACGAGTCTTCACTTTTCTATTTGTGCTGTAACATGAGCAAGAGAGTGTTCCTGCTTCATCTCATTATAGAAAGCGTGACTTCATGCTACAGGTTATGCAGGATGGCCTTGATGTCTTATGGAATTTGAAATGTGTTTACTTTTTCTCGTGCCAATAATATAGAGTGAATAGCATTGCGAATATCATTAGCGCCTTAAAGGAGACTGCTAAACAGATAAACACAATACATATGTAATTGTTAGGAATATACGTATGCCTATCCTAAGATCTTTTCCTTGACATTGGTCAAGTACTTCCATGTCCACATTATGCTAAGTATTTGGAGCTCAGACCTCTCTAATTAGTAATACCCACGGTTCCCTATCTGTTTGGAATTTTGAAAAATCATTTGTCAGAAGTACATCAGAGTTCTGGAATATTGGAAATGGATTGGCAAAACACTGATTAGCATGGAGAGGGCAGCTGAGTCAGTCAAGTTTGTGTAATTAACAGTGTAATTATTCATAATTTATCATCAGGTTAATTTTTCCCCAGTGGGATATATACAAGTTCCATATTTAAAAATAAAAAAAAACTTTGCAATGAAGGCTGGTTGTGTGCATTTCCTACTGATGTACATTAAAATCTAGAAAATAGTTAGGACAACTTCCAGATTTTTTTCTTTGTCCTTATTCCACAAGTTTTATTGTCTCATTCTTTGACTCCTTTCAGCAGGAATAATTATATTGGTGATATTTGTGATCTTCTGTGTTCCTAAACTGAAGCGTGTATATATAGGGAACTGTAATCAGGTATTTCTTTGAGGTGACCCAGTTCAAGAACAGACGCAAAGTATCTGTTTGTCTGTAAGAAACGATCAGCAAAGTAATTTTTTTTTTTTTGGCAGATGCTTCCAATCCCCTTTCCAGCCACAGCTTAGCCTGTAATGAACTCTCTTGAAGGCATTCTTGGAATCAAACCAGTAGTGAACCTGTGTTTTTTGTCTAGTGTTTTCTTGATGCTCTAGTTCTTTTTTGTAGTGTTTCTGGACTGTTTTCAAACACGCTTCAGTACTAAAACTCAGCAAAACACAGCTAACAATTCCTGATCAGCCAGGCATGACCTGTGCTTTCTATTGTTCTTGTTGGTTTAGCTGTTCCCCTGAGCTTAACTGTTTCCTAGATTCACTGTAATTAAAGCAGAATGGTTATGTTTTTGAAGGTCAAGAACTTTAGCCTTACTCCTACTCTAACTGTGACCAAACACTCTTACATGTTCTTCTGTAATCCACAAAACCGGGTGACTTTCTATCTCATCTCCACTAAGCTACCACTAGATAGCTGTGGATATAGACATGGAGTTTTCGATTCCCTGCAACAAAGACAGGGTTGAGAGAGTTATATGTCTGAACACGACATTGTGTCGTGTTTATATAGATACATATTTATATAGATACCATTTCGTGTGTGTCTGGACATTGTGAACCTAGAGAGAAGTCATCATTAGCATAAGCACTGGTTTAACTGTTAATTTCTGGATATTTAGTGATAGATCTACTAGAAGACACATTTTAAAGTTAAATTTACTGTACGTTAAATAACTTATGAGGCTTCTTGAGTTTTTAACAGTTTTGTAGTTACAAAGGTAACACTTTCAAGAGTAGCTATGGTTTTTAATTTTCAGAAGCTATAACTGCAGCTTTTGTAGACCATAAAATTTGCATAAATTATGCACACAGGAAAAAAATCTAAAATTAAAAAAAATGTAACTTTTATTGCAAAATACCCCAAGGTTATCAAAGCTTTGTGGAACTGAGGTAACTTTTTTTAGGGAGAGGACTGGGATGTTCCAGGCAAATAATAAACTAAAGAGAGCTCACAAGTCAAAAGAAGTCTGACGTCAGGAAACACAACTACTAATGCTATTCTGCCCCCTTGCGTTAACTTTTGAGGTAGCTGCATTACCCCCCCCCATCAAAAAGTTCACGTCCCTTCGCGAAGATTGCATCACATAACAAATGCATCAGCAAAAACATGAGTAGAGCAGCGTCCTGCCAACAGCAAAGTCGGGCGATCACAGGAAACGATACAGCTGTGCGCCTAATTTTGAAGATGATGTGTCATATGTTAAAAGAATACAAAATATGCACAAATCATTAATATGTTGTAACTCGCACTGGCATGCGGGGGATGGGTAGAGTTAAGACTTAAGTCGAAACGAGAGTGAAGCCGGCTAACTATATGTGAGAGTAGCATAGAAAACAGAGGACTCATGCTGGAGAAAAATCAGAACCTAGAACCTGAGCTCTTATATTTGCGTTTGCCAGCTCAAACCCTTAATTGCAGCATTACCTAGATTTTTGGTTTTACCGTTTTATTTGTAAGCCCCGAGGAACAGATAGGCGTCAAATTCGGCCACGCTTGCACTTGACATAAAGCTTTCATTGAAAGTGATAGCCAACAAAAATATTTTCACCTCTAGAAGTCCAATTTAGAAAGAATTGGTTTAAAACCAATGAACGCATCTTTGCAGTAGTGTCTGGGACACCAGAAGCCAAAGCCCCAAAGTGAAAAAAGATTGTCAAGTCGCTGTATTTCATACACGACGTAGAGATAAACGCCAGAAGTCACAGACTGCGAATAATGAAAGGTAACTGCCATTTTAACGCGATTTTACTTCCATCATTCACTATCTAACCCTGCCAATTCATGACGTCATTCTTCACTCACAGGAGTAAACGCTGCGACCCTGCTTTGAGCCGGGGGCCGGACTGGGCGATCTCCAGCGGTCCCCGCCGCCCTCCCCAGCCGCCCCGAAACGCCGAGGGCTGGGCAGAGAGCTTAAGTTTCATTAGCAGCGCGCGTGTGAGAAGCAATTTATTTACAACACAGTGCCGCTCGCCAGCCCGGAGAACCCCATTTACATCCTAAGTTCCTTTTAGCACCAGGCTTCTGCTGCGAGGGCAGCGCTCTTACGCTCGCGGCTTTCGCGGAACACCGAGCAGTGGCCTCGAACTAGTTCTTCCGACAGACTCCAGACTGTCTGTAAAAACAACAACAACAAAAATAAACGATTACGGAAAGCCGGCGCTTTCCCTTCTATTCGTTTATCCTTCCCCGTCCCGGTGCCTCGGAGCAGCGCCAGGGCGGTGGGGCGGGGGCGGGGGCGCGGGCAGAGCGACGCTGCTGCCCCGGGGCTGAGCTGCTCGGGGCGGCAGCAGCCGTTCCCTCAGGGACCCGTCCCGGCGGGACAGGTAGCGCCGCGGTAGCCCCAACTTCAGCGGCTCCAGCTCTCGCCGAGGCCGGCCCGCGGCAAAGTTACCGAGACGCTTGGTTGAGATTTTTCTTCTTTTTTTTTTCTTTTTTTTTCTTTTTTTTTTTCTGTTCCTCCTTCCCCGCTGTCTGGGAACTTTCGACATCGTCCTGCCAGGCACGGAGCCACCTCCTCTGCAAAACAAAGCCGCTCTCGGGGCGGCGAGAAGACGACGCGACCGCTTCCCCTCCGCAGGCGACGGCCGCCACCGAAAACCCTGGCAGCGGCGCCGCGCCGCTGCGAGCCCGCCCCGCCTCGCCCTCTAGCGGGGGAGAGCGGCGGCGCCGGCGGCTGGGCGTGACTTTCCGCGCTCCCTTTAGCCCGCCTGCCTGCCGGGGGGGACCGTGAGTCAGTCCGGGAGCCGAGCTAAACCGGGACTAACGGCGGCGCCGGGCGAAGAGACTCCGGGATTAAGAGTGCCCCCCCCGGGCACTGGGGGGAGGCGAGCGGCGCGGAGGGAGTGGGGCGTCCGCGCGGGGAGGCGGTGCAGCCCCCGGGGCGAAGGCAGCGGCGCGGCCGGAGGGAGGCAGGGAGCCCCCGGCCACTTCGCACCCCTCTTTCCCTGCCCTCGAAAGCGAAGAGGGGAAAGCAGCCCGCGGGGCGCCAAGTGGGGGAGTCCGGCTGCCCCCTCCCCGCCTGCCCCACTGGCTGGAGGGGGGCGAGAGGGGCGCCTCCTACTTTGGCAAACAGTTTGGCACTTTGCTGAATCCCGAGCAGGAAGAGGTGGAAATATGGGGAAAGTTGGAACTTGCCTGGTTACTTTGGCCGGACTTTTGCTGGCGGCGGGAGCGCAGACCTTCACAGGTAAGGAGCCTCCTCGCCTGCCCCAGGGCGGCGTGGGGGCAAAGGGGGAAACGCTATGATTTCGGAGTCGGTTGGGTTTTGGTTTGGGATTGTTGTTTGGTTTTCTTCTTTTTTTTTTTTTTTTTTTTTTTTTTTCCCCCCTCCCCGTGCCCCTGGCGGGGATGACATTTCGGCGCCGCTGCATACATGGGGGAGGAAAAAAGTGTGCGGAGGAAGCGGCGGCGGGATGCTTTACGTTTGCGCCCTTATGCCCTGACGGCAAGAACGCCGAGGGGAATGGCGAGAGGCTGGCGGGGCTGAGGCAGCCCCAGGGCAGAGCTGGAGGAGCGGGCGGGACTCGGGCTCGTTCCGGCGTTTCTCCGCCGCCGACTTCCCGAAAGTTTCCCGCTGCCCCGGCGCGGGAGGCGGAGGGGTGAGGTGAGCTGCTGCCAGGCCCTCGCCTCTGCCGCTCCGCCCGGCGACGGAGCTGGCGGCGGGGGAAGGAAAACTTGGGTCCTCCCGGAGGGGCCGGCGGGCGCCCCGCCGCCCTGCCCGCCTGCCTCGCCCCGCCGGTTCCTCCTCGCTCGTCCCCGGAGCTCCCGCCTTTCGCGCTGCCCGTAGGTGCGGCTGTGAAGCGCCGGTGGAGCTGGAGGTGAAGCCCTGTCCCTGGTTTTCTGCAGTCCCCAAAATCGTCACCACGGGGGGCAGGGCAGGAGCTGCGGGGTGTCGGCGTTCACGTCCAGCGCAGAGCCCGGCAAAGTGCTCCATCAACAGCGTTTTTTCTCTTCCCCGAAGTCCGAAACCTCCAGATGGTTATCCTGGTCTCGAGTCCTCTGTCTGCGCCCCGTCTTATTTATATGTTGAAGAAACCCGTAATTTTAGTTAGAAATTTGGATTGTGAAATAGGTCCGTGTGCCTCACCGTAGAGTAACTTCAGATTTTTCATTTTTTTTTTTTTCCCTAACACGAAGTGAGTGCAACTGGAAAGCACGTTAAATTGAAGACATCTGGTCTTCAGTTCATGCGAAGTGTGCTTTGATCTGGTGGGAAGCAATACTTCGGACTTTGCTTGTTGCTCAGGCGGCAGAATAGTTTATATTTTTTATGTTACATGTTGCTTCTATGCAGCACTGTAGCTAAACCAAGTTTTATGGCTAGGAATTGGCGGTCTGTTTTAAAACTTTTTTTTTTTTAATTAAAAATTCTGGGTTTATGTTATGGACCTTTTATGGACCTTTTGTATACATAGCTGCGTTTCCTCTAATTTCTCTCCAGCATTTTTACTGCAGATAAGACAGAAGATCCCTGAGCAGAAAAATGTTTTGTACCGAGGTGATATAACAATGATGAAATCTTTTCCAAACACTCATGTTAGGATGCAACTATACTCTGTCGTGAATTATGGAACTGAACTCATGTATATTAGCCCTATAACTCATTAATATTGGGAGTCCAGTGTCCAGACTTCAGTGAGAGCTCTTGCTTTATTAAGATAAATGTGTAACTCGTTGCTGACCTGCGTGAACTGTCTTACTTCTTGTTTAGAGTTAAGCTGGGGCAACTCTTCCTCTCCTGCATATTTAAATGACTTGTGCATGCGATATGCTGATACTGTATTAGGGTCAGTATTTAAGTGCTGTTCATGTTGCTGAAGAAAAATCCCACATTAGTGTTAGATTCGTACCTACTGTATTCATTTCCGTTGCCATGCACTGTGGAAAGAACTGTGATTTAAACCACAAACAATTCACAGATGACTTGTGCATACAGTTATTCAAAAGGTGTGATTCCAACCCTTCTGAAGTACTAAATAACAGAGACTGCAGTTTACACACTTCAGTGAGATTGCAAAGGATGTCATAAGGTACAGAATTTGGCCTGCCTCCTCCCCGTGTGTGCATATGTACCTGTATGCTAAATATTGAATGTGAAGATTAATTGTGAAGATGCATGTACAGATTTTTTTTTTTAATATTGATTCTTGACACTCAGAGCAAAATTGATGAAATTTCTATTCTTGTACTTTACCATTTGAAGTGTGTGCCTGGGAGTCATTTTTGCTTGGGGGAAAATATTGCTGTTGCTTTTGTTAAAAGCTTGACGCATCAGTGTCATAGAACTTAAATTACAGAAAAATCTGACCTTGAGTTAGGTAGCTATCTTTTGTAATAGTTGTCCCTTGTTGCAGACAAGAGTTATATGACTAACCTATTGAAAGTTTAAAAACAAACAAAGAAAAAAGAAACAAAACCAGCTCCACACATGTTCTAAGCAAAGAATAACAATGGGTGAGTTAAGTAATCTTTGGCATTTATAATTCCATTTTTATTTTTACCCTTTTCTAAAATGGCTGATTTGTTTTACAGAGATTAGTTCTAACATTACCGATAGCTATTGTTTTATTTGAGTTTCTTATTTAGAAAATAATCTTACTGAAAGATCAGATCTTGGCTTTCTAAGGCCTGGAAGCTTTCAAGTAATCTTTCGAAAGCAGCTTAACAGTTAATAACAATGAGATTTTCTCTGAGTCCTTAACTGAAGAATTTAAAATTCTGGATTCATCAGTTCAAGAAGTAAATGGTTTCAAGAATTTGAATTTAAGAGATATTACTAAAAACATTGTCTTAAATGTTTATGGTTGGTTGTTTGGTTTTTTTTTAAAGTAGCTGGGATCTTTCTGCAAGAGTAGTTTTTGGATTACATTTGTTTTTTTTTTTTTCTTTAGTTCCTTTATGAGAAACTGCAGCACACCTAATGTAGCTAGTTTTTGTTTATAATTTTAATGTAAATGTTATTAAGTAGGCCCATGTGAATGTTGATTGCTGACATTGCAAAAGTTCCTGAAACGAGGTGTTCCTGTCCTGTGAAATGCCACCTGACTCCATTGTGTTCTTTCTTCCATCTCCTTGGTAGATTATTTAGGCTAGGGAAAGAAATCCACTCCTGTAAGTGATTTAGATCAAACGTAGAGATGTGGAAAGTTAGAAGGGACATTTTAAGCCTGAATGTTAGGCCTTATATAAAATGAAGGGTCTGGATGAGATGAGTTCTGTCAAATACTAAAATGGGGAACTGAAATTGGAGGCAAGGAGATGGGTAATAAAAACACAATTTCTGAGTTCTGTGAAGGCATCGTGTTCAGGTAGATGTAAATTTGCATGCAGCCTGAATTCTGAAATTGGTGCTTCTTGCTTATAACCTGAATTTGACTGAGGGAGGGCTATTATTAGGCTGTTATATTCTCTTTTGCTATATAAAGCGACAAGGTTGTATATTAACACATTCTTTTCATGGTACTGGTTTTAAAAGTTTTAGTTTTTCTCTGAGAAGGAATGAGTCCTATTGCAGTGATAGAAAAATACGATTGGATGGACAAACTAACTAAAAGTGCTTGTAGGAGGCCATTCATAATGAAGTTTGCACCAGGACTAGTGGCAATTACGAGGAGAAGAACAGGAGGAAAAGTGCTGTACAAAAATTGAAAATTACTTTTCCTAGTGACTAGTAAAGATTTTACATAGAGAACAGGAGTCTTCAAGCTATTTCATGGATTAAAAATACAAAAACTTGCATTCTGAATAGATGTTGTGCACCTTATGTTCATCTATTTCGTTTTTGGGTGTAGGCACTCTAATAACAAGAATTGCATTTTCCAAAAACAGATGTAAGGAAGAATTTTGACACGCTGAAGTTGAAGCTTACTGTGGTGATGTTGATGTTTGATGACTGCAGAGGGAGAAGATGAAAAGAAAGAATATAAGTTAAGTCTTCATAGGTCCTATCCCAGCTGAAATGAAGCTTCTGGCAATTGGAGCAATGGATAGAAAAAAAAGGTTCCAGTATAATTAACTGTATTTAAAGAGACTCTCAGAATATTCAGCGTCTCTGTTTGGAAGCCTTTAATAGCTATTCTGACCACTTTACCAGCAAAGAGCTTCAAGTGTTGTATTTCATTTTAACAAATTCTGCCTTTGCTTGCATTGCTTATTCCACCTGCTTTCCTTCCTCTCCACTCATCCATCAAGTCCGTGTTCCTGCACTTCCTAAGGGAAGTAACATACGCTAGTGAAAATACAGCTTTATTAGTGGCTGACACAGCTGTCAGCTCATCAGCAAAACTATTCCAGTTAAAGTTCATAGCATGGACTTGGCCTCGCTAAACAGCGAGAGCTGTGGGGGAAGATCCTCAAACCAAACTTCTCACTGTCAGGTGAATGGATGAAACACTTGATTTGTGTTTTACACCTAAGAGTATTAGTATTTAAAATAGTCCAGCAAATTAATGGAAGCATGTTGAAGAATCGACTTCTAAATATGTCTGTCTTTTAAAAAAACCCCCGAACTTTTGACAGTTAGACGAAATAAAGTTTGTATTCGGATGTACTTTAGAATGCTTCAGGTCTGGGATTTGGAAGTGGCACAGTTTGTGAAAAAAGAAACTGTGTGGTGGGTATGCGCGTTGAATTTTAAAATTTATTTTATTTAGCTATTCTGGTCTTGTTCTGGTGTCAAAAGTTAGTAATGAAACCTCATCAGAAATTAAAAATAAATCCTATAAAATATTACAAGTGTGTAATAACACTGGGTAAAAAAAATCCTGTGATGTTTATTTGGTCTCATGATTTAACAGTCGTCAGAATCCGTGAGGAAAACAAATCGCAGTGTCCTGAAACAATATAGGAGTATATAATTTATGAAAAAAAATAATATATGTAGTGCTCAGAGAAGTTGCTAGATTGACAGCTAGAGAGTCTGAGTCCTCAGGCCAATCACAAAACATGTTAGGATAGAGTGAGTAAGCTTCTGAACTCCATCTCACTAATGTCATTTGAGTCTGACCTGAAAAAATGTGGAGATGGTTTATTTTTCATGTGAGCTTGCTCATACACCGAGATGGTCAGCAAATTTTTCAAACAGCCAAGTTGCCAGTGGCCAGGTCAGTTTTACCCTGTGCTGCTGAGAGAATGGGTTCAGTTTGCATCATTAGATTCAGCTAGGGGAAGATAATAGGTGTAGACTTGACAGAACAAAGTCCAGTGATATTGGGGGGTCAGGACCTGTGAGCTGATGGTGTATTTCACATGTTGCAAATTTATGCTGAAGGAAATGCCATTTGAGAGGGAGATCTTGCGTGTTTAAAGCTCGTTAGTATCACTGTCAAACACTTAACTTGAGGTAGCTGCTACATCACTAAGTTTTAGAGGTGTTTTCACAGAAAATGGCCTGAATTTACGAGCCTTTCAGCTCACTTGTAGGATACTTGTGTAAAGAAGTAGTTTTGAAAGTTGTCCCAGGAATAAATTGTTTGTCGATGTCTGAAGGCAGCTGAATTATCTTAAAATCTGCTCAGTTTCTTTGGAAAAATTGAGAGTCCTCTTTATTTCATTTGATTTTGCTGATAACTTCCAGATCTGTATTTCTGATTTAATGTGTGATGTTCTTGACGTATTAAAAAGGATTTCAGGAAACGAAAAACAATTTGGAACATTTGGTCATATATTTAGAAAGAAAAAAAAAAGAAATTTAGTAATAAATTTTATTGTGTCACTTTATTCATCCCACTATGTTCACATACTTCTTGCTGTTTTTTGTAGTGTTTTCATGAGTTTCGCCTGCTGTGATCTGCTGCTGATCACTAGGTGTAGCTGCATCTCTAAATCCACTTTTCTGTAAACTGGGCTTTATAAGAATGTAGGTGTATTTGGAGCTGGGGAGGTATGAAAAGATACGATGGATTTTTGTGACCTAGAGAATTTTAATCCATTGGTGGCTTGTTTGCACCAGTTTGATTATAATACAAATGAACTTTTCATTACTTGTAAAAAGGCTGATTTCAGTATCAGTGTTAGTATGCAACAGAAGGATGAATGAATGCTCTAATATAATAAAAATACATAATAAAATGCATGAAATAAAAAAAAAAAGTTGTCAGTACTTTCCGAGTGTTTTAAATGCAAGGGTAATTGCTATGGAGATCTAATAAGGTTGTATCTTAACCATCTTGATTGATCCTTGTCTTAAAATCTTGAGTGTTGTGTATGTGTTTTCTCACAACCTATTAAGAAGCTTTTTGTTCCATTCAAAATAATTATTTTCAGAAATCATGTTGCTGTCAGTGGAATTCTGTAGTGATTTTTGAATAATGCGTTGTGTTGATTTTTAAGCCACATGACTTCCATTAATGTTACGAGAAGGTACAGAGAGTAAGTATCCATATATTGTTTAAAAATGAAGGAAAGACATTTTTGTGCCCAGATTTCTGAGTAATAACAGTAAAAATAAAGATGTATTTATGCCTTTAACACATACTCGCACTCAGTAGGTGCAGGGAATAGGAAAGAAGTGTCCCAGCCAGAACTCTACAGTGACCCTTTGCCACATAAGGAGCAATGGTAGGGAACAAAGTAATGACCACGTTTGTTCAGACAAAACCACAGCAGTATTAGCAGAAAGGAGTTATGAAAACAGGTTCAGATTAGGGTGTTTGAGGGGAAAAGTTGGGAAGGAAGGTGTAACATTTTCTGGAAGTGTAACAGATGAACCTTACTGGAGGAGAAGATGTTCTAGAAAAAAAAGCTGAAGTCCTAAAGGCAGCTAAATTGCATCTGGAAAACAAAAACGGGTTTATCATTATTCCTACTTTCATATTTTTGTCATTTTAGTTGTGAATATGTTTGTCTTTAATAATATATTCAAGACTTGTATATGTCTTCTGACAGCTTTACATGGCAATAGTGGATTATCTTTACACGTATGCTTAAGTGTAATGATGTTAATGAATCTTAATTTTTATATATGGAAAGATGTAAACCCAACATTTTTATTGCTTATGAGTGTGTTTGTTCCACCCCCCCCCCCAAAAAAAAAAAAGTTTAATCTGCCTTAATTCAGAGAGCAGTAAGTTTTGGTTACAGTAGGGATTTTTGAGAGGTAGATTGCCTCCCCTCCATACACCCCCCCTTTTTTTTAAAAAAAATCTTCTTCAACATTAAGCTATTATAAATATCTTTTACAGCACTGTTTTGTTAATCATAAGAAATGTGTTTTTTCTCTGAAATAACTAACAGCTAATTACCTCTTTCATCACTTTACCTCTTCATCTTCTAGGAGAATGAAACAGCATCACATGCCTGTATTAGAGCAGGGATTTTTGATTGGTATTTTTTTGGTTGGTGTTGGTTGTTTTTTTTGGTGTTTTTTTTTTTTTGAGGTTCATGGCACATTTATGTTTCAGAATCTTTTCAGAAAGATCATGGTTTTTTACCTTGAATACTGTCACTTCTTTTATCCCTAACACTAAAGTCAGACACTGTTTAGACTCTTTAATTTTGAAACTAATATACCAGATAAAACACTCTTGTCCACAGCCCTTTGTTTTAATTCTGTAGTGCATAAAGGCAGGCTCATTAGATAAAAGAACCATATATTAGATGAAAGATGAGTTCTGCTGATGATATTCTAATATAAGATTAAGGACGATATTACAGGGGTTTCTGTGCACTTTCAGGTGAATGGATAGTGGACCAGTAATGTCTTGAGGTTTTCAAAATGAATTTGTTCTTACAGGTAAATGAATAGAGGGGCTTTTCACGTTTGTTTTTTCTGGTGAATATAGACCAGACTAAGGAAATAATTTCCATCCATGACATGCACTTCTGTACTTGTGTATATGCTTCTAATCTATGTTTCTATGTCTGTCTATGAAAAAGTTCAGGAATTATTACCCTTTAGCAAACTTTTGCATTTTTCATCGTGTACTCGCAGCAGAGGTGGTTGCAGGAGGGTTGTATTCCTTGTATTCCCTGCCTTAACCCCTCCACCACACACTTTCTTCCTTTAAGGTCAAACAATTCCTTATTTTGGGAGCTGATGCTTAGTAATTATAGTATGTCTGAAACAGTAATTTATGACCAAAAAATGGTCATCTACATGCACATCTCAAGCAGAGGCTGAGATTTCCTAAAGGAATTCACATTGTCCTCTACCTGCATTGAAACTCCTGTTCATCTCAGTTCTTCTATTTTCACATTCATGGCTTTTTACTGTTTTAACAAACAGTTCAGCTAACGGTTGAAAACAAACATGAAAGTCAATTGCCATCTCAATGAACTGTGTTAGGCCCCAGATCAGACATAACTGTTTTTTCTGTAGTTGTTTGGTATAGTTGCTCTCTCTTCTTATGTGATTTGTATATTTGTTTTGTTTGAAAATAAGAATTTCATTATTACCCTCTTCCATCCTTCTAGTAAATAAAATCACTGTGAGAAGTCTAATGTTTCCCAACAACTCTACAGCCTGTTCAGAGTGTGCTCACAGGCATGGCAGAAACTTGCAAGGAAATTTATTTGTTTCAAGGTTTGGCACTGTTCACCTATCTGCATAGGACTATATATAATCTATTGTAATTACTGTGATGTTTCTGTCAGCCAGTATAATTCAGGATCAACAGTGTTCTGATGATTACAATTTTTGGAAGTTATTACTATTTTTATAGTGTAAGATCGCTTTTCCTTAACTGTTTTAAGACATGTCACATAATCTTAACCAGGAAATAATTTTCTCTCAGTGGAACTTTCTGAGCCTAGAGATTTTTCTGGTTCCACGTTGGGATGACATAACTTAACATGAATGATACCACTGGAGCAGAGCATGAAAAAGACAGAGATGTATTTTAACTCCTGTTGTAATAGTAAGTTGCTTAGTGATCAGAACTCCTGTATAGGTGTGCGAGACCCAGATTTAAGTTTGTGCTCTGGCATTTGGCTGTGATGTGGGTGAGGATCTTCATAGCCAGGCTTTTCTGTTCTCTTTGTAGGTTTTTGTTTAATTTTGACAAGTAGGATTTTTTTCACGGTTGAGAAATCTGCTACATTTCCATTAAAAAAAAAAAAAAAAAAGGAAGGTGACAGTTGAGAACGCCCCCCCCCCAACGTATTTAGAGAAAATCTACAGAAGTTACTTGTCACCACCTGTAACTTCAGTTTTCCCAAGAAACTCAACAATGTGCTTAAATACTGTCACATGTTTAGGATATAGAGATATAGAGACAGTTGTGGATGTTTCCGGGAACCATAGTACTCAGTGGGATAATTCTTATGTTAATGACTGAGAATTGCTATAGCCTTTTTTCCTTTAATGTTACCTTTTCTGAATTCTGCAGAGTAGATGATTATTTTACAAAGCAACAAATTCAACACTTTAATATAAGCACTTTACATAACACAACACTTAAGCTATTTCTTTTTAACTTCTGCAGAGACAGCTATTACAGAAGTAATTTCTCAGTTATATAAGATAAATTGTTGTTCCAGTAATAATTCTAAGGCACCATGCAGTTGATGCCCTCTTTGCTGTGATGTCACCTTGATTCAGTTCCAGCTCAGGTGAAAACCTTTGCAAGGAGCTTTCTAAATATGAAAACAACCTTTTGGGGTTAGGTCTGTGAGTGTGACGGGAAACCAGCAAAACCAAAACACAATTAAAGTTAATATTTATTTAAAACCCTAGAGGTTGAAAATGTGAAATGGAAGCCTGTATATTGCCCAACATTACTACCTTCTGTTTATAGTGACAGCAAAGCACATGGATTGAAGACCACATATAAAGTTCATGAGGTGTGTTTTATTTATTGTTACTTTAAGAAGTGTTGTTAGAATTGCCCACATAAATCTAGGCTAGTAAGGGATTTATGTGAATTAGCCTAGCATTTTCATTTGGGGATTTGGAAAACACTGGGGTTTGACTGTTTTAAGTGTGTTTGAGACAAGCATACGCCCTTTAGAGCAAATATGCATTGAAATTGCATAGGGCCCAGGAGCCAAAGACAAGTTGAAATACACTCTTGACAAAAAAACTGGCTTCTGCAGCAGCCATGCAGCAACAGCAGACGTGGACTGGGCTTTTTAATTGAGTCTCGCAGAAGCTTCAGAGCTGGATCTTTACATATACAATTGCTGAAGAGAAAGCCAGTTTGTCCGCTAGAATCTGTTACTTCTTTGCATCCTGAATACTGGGGAGTTAAATGTCACCCGCATTAGAAACTTTGCATGACCACAAAAGGGTGTGAACATAAAAAGCCCTAAAATATTCTTGAAGTTGTAGCCCAGAATCTAGCATAAGATTATCCATGCAGAGAAATGCCTGTAAGAGTAATATTCCTCAGCTACATCTGTTCTATTTTCAACCATAGGCAAACATACTGTTGTGCTTCTGGATTGATTCACTGGCAGATCCGTTGCTGAATGTGCACTTTAGCTTTATTCACCTATACCTTCTTTTTGCATATAGTGGACTTGGAGTCTTGAAGTACAGACAGTAATTTTGAGTTGGGAGTAGGGCTGATGCCTTGGATACTGCATATGGTCAGACTGAGAAGTTCAGGAAAGACTGGGCTCGGTCTATCTGTATTACCAAGGCTGCTTCAAGGCGAATTAAGGAACATAAACTGTGCATGCATTGTCTGCTGCTTTTGAAATTCTTTCTCTGATTTCTACAGAGAAACAGATACGGTCTTTGGAAGTCTAAATTCTTATTTTGGAAGATACCTGATATGACTCAGTGAGGAATGGAAATAGAAAGCAGCTGTGGACTCACTCTGGCATCAGCCAGGAACTACTTTGGAGGTTTGTTTACATGTGTTGGGTTGCAGTTTAGGCTGCAACATGGAAGCTTATATTTTGAAAGTTATTGCTTGGCTGTCAATTCTGTTGCATTCATTGCAAAGAGAGTCAGTTTCTGATGTGTAGCCAAAACTCAAATACTTTGTAATGAAATTTGTGTTTTTGAAGATGTCAGTTTCCAAGGGAATATAAACTTGTGGCTTCCTGAATGGGTCCGCAGTAAATCTGCCTTAGTGGAGCAGTATCTGACAGGCTTGCTTGCTTCAAATCAATGCCTGTAGTGGGTGAATCACAGGAGTTTTGCAAATCATGGTTTGGGAACCACTCACTCACTGTGAGCGAGAAATTGCACTTTTCCAGAACTGGCTCTGTTCAAGTCTTCACAAACTGCGGAGTGCCATGCTAGATTTGCAGGAGGGGAAAAAAATAATTTTGGCTTGTATGCCGGAATTAGGTGATGTGTATTCTGGACCTTTTGGAGCAGAACTGCCAAAAAACCAGATCTGTATGCTTGAAACTGGCATTGAGCAAATACGTGACATTCACCAGCAGCCGCATTCACATGATTTCAGTGCTTTGACTCTACACAGTGGTCTAGCAATAAAAGAAAGAATTGGCCAATTATAGTAATCTGCTAGAACTGTGTTCTCTGGAATTTTGTGCCCAGGAAGAGGGAGGGTTCTTACCTGCTCTCAGCTCCGTCTTAAATTACACTTTAGAACCATCTATTCAACAGCAAATAACATACATATTTAACAAAGCTGTTAACCACCAGGCCACCTTTAAGAATATATTGCTTACCTGCCACCTTCTGTGATCTCTCCAGCTCCCTTTCTCTGTTCATGTCTGCTCCTCATCACCATGTTGCACAAATCATGAATCATTTGTGCCTTCCTCTGCCATCTCCTGCTTTTGGGCAGCTGTGACTGAGCTGAGAGGAGAGCTGAGGCTGGAGGATGGTAGTTCTGATTAGGATATCCTGTGGTACCATGGGCTGTTCTGTTGCCCTGACAGTTTGGAGATCTATCTGCACCTTTTGGGAAAGCCCCAGAGCCTCCGGGGCAGCTGCGACAGAAGCTTGGGGATGCAGTTCATGACTGCCTGAGTAGTATTCATAACAAGTTTGTGGTTTTGTTTATCTGAGACAAATTAGATCAAAGTGGTCCCATGCATGTGCTAACACATGTGCCAGCAAAGCATGTGCTTATGAGTAAGCACTGTGAATAAAGTTTAAGTCTTACTTTGCAGTGAGTACAGTCCCACTGAACGCTTGATAGAAACAGCAGGCAGTGCTAGTGGAGAACGAGGTACTGTGGCCAGATCTAGATTTCAGACCAGATGGATGTTATTCATAATATTATTTGGGTGTGAATAGTTTTTACTAGAGTGTGAAGTAAACTGATGAAGATTTCTTGTTTGTTTGTTTTTCAAGCTAAAAAGAATTAGTAATGCTGGCACTATTTATACAAACACAAGCTCAAAACCTGAATTTGAATACAGTCAGTTTGGGGCATACTATGAAAATAATTACAAAAAGCTCCTGTTGACATAGTAATTGCAGGTAAATCGGGTGTTAATACAAGTCAGCATGAACACACCAATGTCAGTGTTTTGTAGAAATGTAGTTACACATGTAGCTTTCTGGAAATCGAAACTTCACTTTTTGGAGATAGCAATTGAAATTTTACTTCCTTGGTAATAATTAGAATGTTTTTTGCCTACTCAGCCTGCCTTTGGAAATTCATCTGGAATTCTTTTCTGTGTTGAGATAGTGCTATTAAGTAGTATGCTAGAGGTATCAGCTCTTTTCTAAATCTTTTGAGCACTGTTTATGGGGAGAAGATGATGCAGAATCTTGTATTACATACGCCTGCTTCCTTTCTTAGTAGATACAGAATGAACATTGTATGCAAAGATTTAGAAAACGGTTGCTTCTTCATTCAAATCTTGCAGTTAAATGTTGTATAATAGCTCTACCTTAGGTTAACCTGTGTTTTGTCCATGTTGACATGTTAATTTTGGCCCTTGGATTTATGTGCTCTTCTAATGCATTTGAATGCATATGCAGTGCATTCTGTGCTATCAGTACGTATTTTTACCAGTTAAAATTGTGCTTTAAGATGAATTAGAAAGTTCCCACTGTGTACTTACTGCGCATGTTATTAATGTGGTTCCTACTGATGAAAGTTCAATATACGAGCAGGATGCTGGCCCTGCTCACAGCATCCTGTACAATGCAATATATGTTCTCCTGTGCAGAAGCTGAAGTGGTCTATTAAAGCATTCAAGTTCTCCCATCCATATTGAGAGCAGAAGATTCCTTCTTAATCCTCATATGGCTGATGTCTCTGCTGGAGTGTTAATAGATAGTCTAATTTGTGAGCTAAATTACTAATTGTATTATGAGTCTAAACCTTATTAAGCCTTTTGTGTAGAATTAGATCACAGAGCTTTGGGAAGCTGAATACTGGTTGGGTTCTGTCTCCTCTCTTTAATGACAGAAGCAAGTTTTACTTGGCATCTTTTCTTCAGAGCTGCATAGCTCTGAGACTGCAACCGATGCCATTTACTGCCTTCTACAGTATTGACAGAATCTGTAAGTTTGGAAAGCAGGATGACTTTGAGAGTAGCTGAAAATTTCCAAGTGGGGTCTTGGTTACCTGAAAGCAGTAAGATTCTGTGTTTAGCTGAGGTGAGGCCATGGTTTGGACTATAAAAGGGTTGCTCTGATCTTGTGTACATGCACTGTGTGGAGGTTCAGCTATATTGGGAATTGTTGAAATTGTGCAAAAGCTTTAAAATGGCTGCAGTTATGTAACAGGATAATTAATTTGATAGAGGTTTATTCCTGTAAGAAGTTCAGGTAGATGAACTGTTAACTTCAACAAATCACTTGTGTTAGATTTTTATTGTTCATTACCCTCCTTGAGTTGGAGATACTTCCCCTGTCACTCAGCTGTGCTGCTAGGTTTCATGAGCACTCATCATCTATTTCTGTGCACATCTAGCTGGGTCAACTGTGACTCTTTACAGAGATGGTTCTTGCTCCCCACTCTGACTTTGCAATGGAGTCAGCCTGCTAATGCAGCCCGGCTGGAGATGGAGCTGATTGCCTCCAGCGGCAGATCAGTAATAAACAAACAAAATGGGACTTAATGGATTTTGACATCATTTGCAATAAATTTTGATGTTGATTTTGAAGATGGCTGTGAACTATTGCACCTTTGAAGCAGGAATATTGCACCCATGGTAATTCATTTCCTTTAAGAGAAAATACTCACGGCTGTTTGATACATTTTCCTGTGTAAGCTCGAGATAGAGTTGCAATGGTATCAAAGTTTTATTCTATCCATTTTACTGTATACGCAACAGCACTCTAAGCTGTTTTGAGAAACTATTCTTATTTTACACCTGAAGCTATCAGGGTATGTACTTAATGGTTTTGCTTTTTACTGTTGTAAATTAATGCTGTTGAACAGCATGGACAATAAATTAAAATAATAGGATATATAGCTTGTGTCACATCATCTTATATTTCTAAAGCACTTTTCCTATTTCTATATCACACTTTATTAATATACTCCACAAAGTATATTACTAAAATTTTTATGTCTATACTGAGAGAGAAAATTCAGAGGCTTCTGCATTGTTCTGTTCCATGTGCATTGGTTCTCTCAACCTATGCACTGTGCATTTATTATGTTACTGTGAGTAGAGCAGCCAAAAGTCATTGCCAAGAACTAATTGTCTTCAGGTGTGTCTGTAGAAGGCTGTATTTATTAGGGGTTTCTGTGTAGCTCCCAAATTGATTATCGTGCTTACTAAAGTATTTTCGTAAGTGAATAGTTTTTGAGAGAGTTTTTGTACATTTTAAAAAAAAATTCTAGCATTTACTTATTCAAATGCACTGTATCTTGAGATCAAAGCTTAAGAGCTCAACATTCTAACATTCTACATTATTTTTTCATTCTGCTGAAGGGAGGCATTCATGCTGACACTCACAATTTACCTTAACTGTCTTTTGGTAACAAATGCAACTCACACTGGCTTAGATTTGCAGATGAAATGATTTTTGGATCCAGGAATGACAGAACTTCAGAGCTTTTTGCACACTTTGTCAGAGGTGTGCCTAGGAATGTAATGATTGTACCAAATTGGGCTACTTCTTCTGTAGAAGAGAGTAACGCGGGTCATTGAGGCATGTACTTTGTCAGAAAGGCTGAACTAATGTTATAAACCTGATTTGTGGGGTTTGTTTGCTTTTGTTTTTTCACTTAGGATGAGAATTGGTAACTGAGTATCAGTAGTATTCCTACAGTTGTTTTCTTTGTGTTCTTTTGGTACAAGAGGCCAGGCTCCCATAGAAAATAGGAAGAGCAAATTAGAAGGGTCAGCATTATTTTACGTCGCTATTAAGTACAGGTAGTAAAACAGAAAACAGAGCATAGAGTCATGCTTTGTATCTTTTGGGTTGGTAGCACTGTGTAGAACAGCTTCCTTTTCAACTGCAACTGCTGATTTAAAGAAATAATTAAGCAGCCTGTTAATTGATTTTGGAGAAATTCTATGCTTGAATGTATTGTTACACTATTCCTGGATATGGAGAATGGAATATGGATCTCATGTCTTCTAATAGCAGCATTTTGAATTTTTATATTCTCTTTGGTGCTCTTCAAAGCATTTCAGACGTGGTACCTGGTCTGATAATAATCTGATAACTAGGTGCAAAACCCGACATTTTTGCTGCTGTTTTTCAACTTCTTGAAGCTGGGAGGAAGTAGGTTCCAGTAAATAGCAGAGGGCCACGAGGGCTACAGGTATGGAGTAGCTGGGGAATTTGGTAGTCATGAGGGTCTCTGTATGTTTCTACATCTGTGCTCCATGTGATGACTTTATCTACTTAACGAACTGGGATAGAAATAAAATTCCAGAATATATTAGTTTTAGTAGATATGTCCTTTGAACCCTCGAGCAACTGATGATGTTGGGAGAGTACATGAGAGGCAGGGAACTTCCATAATAAGGAGTCATAGTTTTAACAAAGTTTGTCCTAAACTTGGTAATCATGTGCCCATCTGGATTACACCTTAGTGTACAACGGTCTATATCATTCATCTTGATCAGGATGATCCTACCTTGGTACTGTAGAGTCTGGACTTAAATTTTGAGATCTTTTTTGGGCAAAAGTTACTCCATCCATAACCTATTCTGTTTTTTTACAGAGCATCCACTTCAGCAAAGCTTATTTCTCCCTATCACTGCCCTATAGCAAGAGTTTCCTTCCTGTTCCTTCCTCACTTTTAATACCTGCTTCTTTTCTACATCTGTCCCTTCTGTGGTGAGAGCAGCACAGTGGTCTGGTCTGGATTGTAGGTATCTGGGAAGAGGGAAACTTACAGGTGCTTAAAGAGCAAATTATCTGTCCCTTGTTAGGTTGTGCACATCCAGCGGGCGATGGCATACCAATGATTGAAGTCAGGAATGAATAGCTGGGCCTTTGAACAAGTTGTGTGGGTTTGTTGGTTGGGTTTGTTTTGTTTTGGTTTGGTTTTTTTCTCCCTTCTTTTTCCTGTAAATAAACTTTTGTGATCATGAGGGAGGGGATGGGAGGACAGTTATGAGATAACTACTTGCGTTACAGTGCTTTACAGTGCTAATTATGGTATATATTACATATTAATAGGCAACTTTCTGTTGCCACAGGCAGACTCTCCCAGTGGGAGGTAAAGGAGAAAGCTGTTTCAGAAGCAGAGCGCGATGGAGAACCTTGGCTCTGTTCTTGTGCCTGGCAGCACGGGAGTCGATACCATTTGTTGAAGCTGGGAAGTCTGCTGTAACGGACCTTGAAGCATTGCATCTGGGTCATAGAAGAAGCTGGTTCTGTGTTGGCTCAGGGGGAGCTAAGCTTTGAGCTAGGGAATTTGTTCTAGAAGCTTTCCAGGGATTACTACCACTGTCACTGTGTGAAATGTAGAAACAGTTTGTGCATGGACATGAAGCTTTATAAAAGCGTTGCAAACTAAGAGCTTTTCAAGGTACATTTAGTTGCAGTGCTTTTCTGCTTAGACTTGCTTATGGTCTCCTATATTGCATTTATGCTGTGGGAGTTTTGAGAGCTGTGGCCTTGGTGTTTATTCCTAAAGGAGGGAACACTTGTATGTTTTTTTTTAAAAAAAAGGGGCAGAAAAAAGCATAACTGTGTGGTTGTTATGTTAAATGAATTTTAAAGCTGGTGAGAAGAGGCATTCAGAGATGAGAATGCTTGGGGGGAGAAATGAAAGCACATTGAAGCTGTTTCCCCTTGAGGGCTTTAGGCAGGATTGAGAAGAAGTGGTGCATACTGAAGCCTTGTTTATAGTCTTTCATTTACTGTTAATAAAACAGGGATGTTCTAAAAGGTTTCCATAATTAAAATGCAGTCCTTGAGTACAGTGCATTTTCAGAGTGGTCTAAAGCCCTGCTGCCTCTCAGACTGCTTAAATCATTATTTATAAAAAATGCTGCAGTGGACTTAGTGTTTTGAAGTTGTTTTCAATCAGAATGATGTTAGAAATGTTGGGTATTGAATAAATGAAAATAGAACTTATGGGGAAGCTGATAAGTGTACAAATTGACTGGTTAGTAACTAATTACCAGTACAGAGATTGTTTTTGCCTTCTCTTTTTTCTTAATTGGCTGACTATTAATAAATCTCATTTATTTCTGGAAAACAGCAAGTTTTAATGGTCTGGCAGAAATTCATAGTAAAAAAGCTAAAGAATTAGCATAATAAATAATTATTGCTTCCAGGGTTTTTATTGTTAAGATAATAAAATGTTAAAAAGCAAACCACTTGAGTAGAAAGTAATTGCACTGACAAGCACCACACAGCTAGCGTTCGCAATAAAGTAAACCTTCCCTCAATGTCAACCTGATTTGCTATCCACATAAATGCTTCCTCACATTATGGAAATGTGCTTTTTCTATCAACAGAAAAGAATAAAACTCTAGGCATCTAATTAATCTTGTCTGACATTTGATTTCATACTCAGGTTAAAACATGAGGCAGGTGGGTCTGTTTTTCCCCCCCTCTATGTGCATGACCACAGGCAAATCTCTCCATTAACGTCAAGCTGCATCTGTGTGTCTGTGTCTCTGCCACTTGTCAGTCATTAATGCATTAGTGTTGCTTGTATTTGATTCATATGCACCAGTTTTCTTGTCTGGAGGGCTTGGTAAATAGGGAACCGCAAGGCTTCAGCTATACATCACAAGCATTTCACCTTGACCCTCCCTGTAAAGGAAGAGGGACTCTGCTGTATAGGAGAAGGATTAGAAGTGGTGATTTGTAGCATAGGGAATTTCTGACTTGATATGATCAAGTGGAAGAAAGAAGCAAAACTGATTTGGCTTTGACATTTTTATTGATTAAGAGTGCTCTTGCTAAAGACTAGGAACTTTTAATAATGCCTAACTGTATTACCTGCATTAGTTTAGACTTGTTGATGGCAGGATCGTTTTTCTAAAGTGCACAGAAAAACTCTACAAAACTACTTGGGTGCATTATGGGTATTTTATTTTCTGAAATTCTAGTTAATGATTTCTGCCAGAGGCAGCGTGCGACACTTGAAAATGTGGTGGTTTGACCTTGTATGCTAAAATCTGTTTAACTCTGTTGTATTTTTACATATGTAGGTAGTATAGACATTTAAAAGGACACAGTTAAGAACTTTGATCGAGGTAGTAGACTCTGCTTGTTCTTAAAAATAAAACAGCGATAACATTAAGTGGTTTCATAACTGAAAGGAGGTTAGCAAACTGAAAAATATCTTCATGAACATAGTTTATGTATTAAAATATTTTAATGTAGTGTTTGCATGCAAAATCCCATGGCGTTGGGAAATAAATATTTGCTTGTAAAGTCAAAAACTAGTAGGAAACATTGTTTTTTTCAGACTAAACACAAAAAATGAAAGCATCACTGGTGAAGAATGTCTGATTTTATTTTTGTATTTGTATTTTTTAAAAATTAAGTTCTAGACTTGAACTTTTGTTTCTAGTGTCTGTCTGCTACATAGTAAGTGTGAGTGAAATTGCTTTTCTCCGCATTCCGCATAAAGGGCTGGATGCTGTTCGGAAGAAGTGGTGTACAGCAGCTCCTAGCCATAGCTGTATTAGCAGCCCATTCTGTAAATCACTTATTAAAGGTGCTGAAGAATCCTTAAAAAAAATAAATATACTAGATCAAACAAAATTGCACACATATACAACTTTGACGGTTATGCCAAATTGGTTATATATGAAAAGTATGTTACCAGAAGTTAATAGGCAAAAATATTAAATGAGAAGTGTTCTCATCATGATGAGCACTGCATTGAGTAGATGGCTACTTCACACACCATCTGCTTTGAACAGTGACAGGTAGAATCAGATACCAGAGGAATTAGCATTTAGACCTAAAAAGAGAGATTTACTTACAATTGGCTTTTGGTGACTGTGGCTTTCACTCTGCTGTGTTGGTGATTGGTTTGACTGCCCTTCTGTAATCTTGAAAGGCAGCCTCACCAGATGGAGGTAGAAGAGGGAGCCAGAAAATACCACTACCTGTTAAGTCAGTCTGGACTCTGAGGTTCTTGCTGTCAGCTTTTCCCTTAATGTTTCTTGACAGACTTTGTCTCCAAGAAGTGGGACTGGAAACCAAGAGGAGGAGCAGTAACACGGCTTTGGTCCACACTTAACTAATTTTCTCCACCTCAGAGAATGAATATTGCTGTTCTAACAGTTTTTAAGACTATGAAATGTGGATGTGGAGTTGGAGAAATGCCTTTATGCTCAATACCCCGCGTAGGTTAAAGCAGCAGATTTCGTTAAGAGATGGATTGTAATGCTTTGCATTCATGTGCTGCAGTTCCTTCCAAAAGCAACTGAAAAGAGATTAGAGTCACAGAACAATTATAGTAAGAAGAAGCTTTTGTAGATTGTCCAGCCCAACCCAGTGCTCAGCGCAGAGAGTGCCAACTTCAAAGCACTTCATGTTGCTCAGGGCCTTGTCCAGTTGAGTTTTGAATATCTTTAAGGATGGAGGGAGATTCCACAACCTCTCTGCATTGTATGAACTTGTGAAATATGAGCTTTAAAAATTTTTCAGTATGTTAGTGTGATATTTTTATACAACAGAAGTAGTTTATTGAGAGAAGATATGCCAGAGTATATTCATAGATTCATAGATTCATAGATTTCTAGGTTGGAAAAGACCTTAGAGATCATCGAGTCCAACCATCCCTAATCCCCATTAAACCATATCCTCAAGTAGATCATCCACCCTATTCTTAAACACATCCAGGGATGGGGACTCAACCACCTCCCTGGGCAGCCTATTCCAGTGGCTGACAACCCTTTCAGAGAAGAAATACTTCCTAACATCCAACCTGAATCTCCCCTGACTAAGCTTATGCCCATTTCCTCTTGTTCTGTCACCCATCACTAATGTAAAGAGTCCTTCCCCTACCTCCCCACCATCTTTTCTCAAGTATTTGTAGGCCGTAATCAGGTCTCCCCTCAGCCTCCTCTTCTCCAGGCTAAACAGCCCCAACTCCCTCAGCCTCTCTTCATAAGTTTTATTTTCCAGCCCCTTGACCAGTTTAGTCGCCCTTCTTTGGACTCGCTCCAGGAGCTCAATATCTCTCTTAAAGCGAGGGGCCCAAAACTGGACACAATATTCCAGGTGCGGCCTCACCAGTGCTGAGTACAGGGGCAGGATCACTTCCCTGCTCCTGCTGGTCACACTATTCTTGATACACGCCAGTATCCCATTGGCCTTTTTGGCCACCTGGGCACACTGCTGGCTCATATCAAGCCGATAGTCAACCAAGACCCCCAGGTCCTTCTCCGCCAGGCAGCTCTCCAGCCACTCTTCCCCGAGCCTATAGCAATGCTTGGGGTTTTTATACCCCAAGTGAAGGACTCTGCACTTGGCCTTATTAAAGCTTATGCCATTGGCCTCAGCCCAACGATCCAGTCTGTTCAAATCCCTCTGAAGGGCCTCCCTACCCTCGAGCAGATCGACACAGCCTCCCAGCTTGGTGTCGTCCGCAAATTTACTGAGGGTACATTCAATCCCCTCATCCAGGTCATTGATAAAGATGTTAAACAGAACTGGACCCAGCACTGAGCCCTGGGGAACCCCACTGGTGACCGGCCTCCAGCCGGATTTAGCCCCATTGACCACCACTCTTTGGGCCCGGCCGTCCAGCCAGTTTTTAACCCAAAGGAGGGTGTGCCTATCCAGGCCAGCAGTTATCAGTTTCTCAACCAGAACACTATGAGAAACTGTATCAAAGGCTTTACTGAGGTCTAGGAAAACTACATCCACAGCCCTTCCCTCGTCAACTAGGCGGGTCACCCTGTCATAGAAGGTGATCAGGTTTGATTGGCAAGACCTGCCTTTCATAAACCCATGTTGACTGGGCCTGATCACCCGGTTAACCTGTATGTGCTCATTGATAGCACTCAAGATAACCTGTTCCATGACTTTGCCCGTCACCGAGGTCAAACTGACAGGCCTGTAGTTCCCCGGATCCTCCTTCCGCCCTTTTTTGTAAATGGGGGTAACATCCGCCAGCCTCCAGTCCAGCGGAACTTCCCCAGTGAGCCAAGACTGCCCAAAGATAATGGACAGGGGTTTGGCAATGACATCCGCCAGCTCTCTCAGGACTCTCGGGTGGATACCATCAGGCCCCATAGACTTGTGGGCATCCAGCCGAAGGAGCAGTTCCTTGACCCGTTCCTCTGGGATCACAGGAGCTTCAATTTGCTCTCCCTCCCTGCTCTCAGACACCAAAGGCCAGCTCACCTGGGAACTACTAACCTTATTATTAAAGACTGAGGCAAAGAAGGCATTAAGGACCTCAGCCTTGTCCTCATCCCTAGTGACTAACGCACCCCCTGAGTCCAGCAGGGGCTGGAGGTGATCTTTAGCCCTCCTTTTGGTATTAATATATTTATAGAAAGACTTTTTGTTGTCCCTTACGGAGCTGGCTAGTCTAAGTTCCAATTGGGCTTTTGCCCCCCTGATTATCTCCCTACATGTCCTAACTTCCTCCCTGTATTGATTCCTGGATGCCTGCCCATTCTTCCAAGACTTATAGACATCCCTTTTTCTTTTGAGATGTTCCCAGATCTCCTTTGTCATCCAAGCTGGTTTTCTACCCCGGCGGCTCGACTTCCGGCACACAGGGACAGCTCGCTCCTGTGCCTCCAGAATTTCCTTTTTGAATAGTAACCAACCGTCCTGCGCCCCCTTACCCTTGAGAGCTATCTCCCATTGGACTTTGTTAATCAGACTTCTAAACAGCCCAAAGTCAGCTCTCCCAAAGTCCAGCTTGGCCGTTTTAGTGTTCCCCCTTCTAACTTCCCCTAGAATTGAGAATTCTATTATCTCGTGGTCACTATGCCCCAGGCGTCCTCCAACCTTCACGTCTCCCACAAGACCTTCTCTGTTCACAAACAGCAGGTCTAGGGGAGCACCTTCTCTAGTCGGTTCACTGACCAGTTGTGATAGGAAGTTGTCCTCCACACTCTGCAGAAACCGCCTAGACTGTTTCCTGACTGCCATGTTATACTTCCAACAAACATCAGGTAGGTTAAAGTCACCTATAAGGACATTAAAACATAAAAGGTAAAAGCTAAAGGGTTTTTTAGGCTTCTGAATGCACTGTGTTTGAAATGCATCTGTCAGGAAGGTCTTTCTAAACACCTTTCGTAGTGTTGACAAATATCTTTTAAGGGTGCCAGTAATGTAAACTCCTGTTGCTTTCTGTCTAGTGTTGTTCAGAACGAATACAGCTGTACCAGTGACCTCTTCTGATTGCGTTGTTTTTCAAATAACAAAATGATGACCTGTATCAAGTAAGAGATATGTTCCAGAAAATGTTTTAATTTGGTTTTAAAATTCACATAGCTTAAAGACATACACTTTATTTTCATAGCAGAAATTTTCATTGTATGGTACCAGTATTCTTGTGTCGTAACAGGGACTATTGGAGCTCCCCCTAATGAAGACGCTTTTTTCAATTAAAAACTTCAGCAAAGAGAAGACACACACCGATACTAAACAGAAAACAAATTGCAGAATCTCTAGAAAGAGAAAAATGTATTTAAAAAAAAAATCCCTCCAGAGGGAAATTAGTAGTTGAAGGATAAGAACTACACATTTTTAACTGACTTTTGTCCTGGATAACACTGGCAGGGAAAGAAGCGTAGTTACTCTTAACTTTGAGACTCCATAGGGAGTTTTAAAACAGTGGAAGGAAGGAGAAGTGATGCCTCTAGCAAAGTTTGTGGAAAGGAACATAAAGCACAAACATGTTTTCTTGTTGCAGGGGAATTAGAGGTTATTATGCTGTGTCCAAAGATTTTTTTTTTCTTCCCTACATTTTTTTTTTCCTAATTTATTTAACTATTGTTGACTTTGATTTCACTTGGATTCTATTCATAGAATCATAGAATGGCTAGGGTTGGAAGGGACCCTAAAGATCATCTAGTTCCAACCCCCCTGCCATGGACAGGGAAACCCTCCACTACACCAGGTTGCCCAAAGTCTCATCCAACCTGGCCTTGAACACTTCCAGGGATGGGGCATCCACAACTTCTCTGGGCAACCTGTTCCAGTGCCTTACCACCCTCAATGTAAAAAAGCACTGTATTCATTGCAAGCACTGTAGAAACCTAAACCTTTCTTTTTATTTGGAGACCAAATTAAGAAAGACTCAGAGATAGGCCTGACTGAACGTGCTTTGGAACCCAGGCATGCTGGTATTCACGTGGGTATTGGTTCATTTGAGACTTGCGTACCGTAAGTCTCCATTGCTGTCTTTTTTCCTTATTTATCTTTTTAGCAATAAATTTTGTTCTTGCCAGAATTGCGCTAAGTAATGAGATGACACATGCTGGTCATTTCCAGGGGATTAAAGTTCATGTTTTTAGAGAATTCTAGAGTTTATAGTCATAGTAAAAACATCTTGCTAGTAATCACTGAACAGTGAAAAGGTTATGGGTTATTCCGTGTTTAAATTAATTACCATGTCAGGCTCTAATTAGGAGTTAGTGTATTGTAGCTGAGATTTCACAAATGAATAAAATGAATTTGTATCTTCTTTTTTTTTCTGTGTTTCAGAAATCTCAAGAGGCTCTGTCGAATTGGCACCTGAAAATCTAAATTCCAGGTGCAGTTCTCACATTGTTTAAAATGCATAGTGTTTTATTTTCCTTTTAAAGTTCTTTAAAACATTGAAAGGGAGTTCTTTGTTCTTTTTATTTAGTTACTGCTGATTTAGCTAACAGTGTCCTGATTTTGTCTTATCAGAGGATAAAACACAGAAGATGAAGTAGCACGCTTCTGCATTTAGTCATGTAGCTGCTATTAACATTTGAATCCACGTGTACAAGCATATGGGCACATAAGTGCCAATTCTGAGAACTGTTAGTTCAAAGCAAGACAAAACTAAGTAGTTGTTTTTTTTTTTTTTAAAAAAAAACCACTTTATACTTGCAGATCAATAGAATTGTGAATATTGGAGCTGGTGTTCATAAAAGGTATCTGGGACCATTTCCCCAGAGCTAGCATATTTGACTCAGGCCAGCAGGGAAATAAAGAGAAACCTCCTAAATGAAGAGCCTCTTCTTTCATTTGCGATCTCATTATTTGACACTACCAGAACTCAACACACTACTTTTAGCCTTATTTTTTTCAGCATTAACATACTTTTTACTGTCTTCCTCGCTTTAGTAGTAATTGTGGCTGTTTGGAGGAGTATTGCTTTCTGTTGGGAGGAGGCATTTTGAACAGCAGCTAATGCTGCTACAACTTGAAGCTTCAAATTCTGGCTAGTTTTACGGTGACCTTTTTATGCCACAGACTTGTTACTTGTAAGAGTGAAATTTATCCCTGCATGGGAGAAATAGAATAGGCAATATATGGTGGTCTGTGTTTCTGTTTTACTAGTCCTTTGGTTTCATGTCAGTAGTTTACGACCCCAACATCTTCACAGAAGTGTTGGTGTGGTGGGTTGTGTGTGCGGTGACAGGCTCGGATTTTTGGTGCTTGGGGGAGAAGAGAGCTTCGGACTGGAGAAAACTTGGCTGTTGATGAAGGTGGAGAAGTTGATCAGCAGAGATGCTTGAATTTCTGAGCATTGCAAACAACAGTTCCACATATTTTTGGCTATAATTACCTTATATTAGAACATTTTAAATGAATTTATCTGGTATAAAGTTGTGCTACATCAGAGGCGCCTTATTTGAAACATGGAGAAACTACTGAAAGTTAAATGCTGTAAGGGAGAAACAGGATTGTAATCCTGCACTTGCTACTGTCAAGATGTCTAATCAAGGTTTTACGAGGAAGACATGCCTCATTTCTAGGGAGGAATCGTAGCCGCAGAATTGTGAGAAGGTGATAAAGGAGGGACACTGATGAAACCAGCAAGCAGAAGTTACACAGTTGAGAAATTTAACTTTAATGTTTCATTGCATGGTTGGAAACCCACCTGATTCTGTTGAGTGGAATGCAATCCTAGTCTTGTGCTAGGTCAGCATCTTCACAAATTAAGCTAACAGGAGTAAAGGAGCGTTTCTACATGGCATAGTTGGAGAGGAAAGCTCGAAACCATGAACCATGGGCTAACTGCAGCAGTGATGCCTGGCTTACAGATGCTCCTTCTTATATGGATGCTGATTTTAGTGTGATATTGAGGGCACTAGTAAAGCTGTCAATTATCAGGTCAGTTTTGCACTCTAACCATAAATACAGAAGCAGGCACTGCAGTTTTAATGTGAAGGATAAAAAATTACCAGTAGGCTGGTGGCAGACAGGCTGCAAGAGTGCAAGTCTCCACACTGGCAGCACACATCTCTCACAAGTTCCAGAGGGTTGTAGGAACAGGGTAATGAAAATAAGATTTTTTTATTGCGTGTGTTTCTCTATTCTTTTTCTTAGAATTCCAGTGACATTCCCTTTCCCTTTCTAGTTAGAACCTACAAATTTGCTTTCCAGTGCATCATTATCTAGGGTCTGTATTCTTAGTTTCTCATATTAGCATTAGTTCTTAAGAATGTAGTAAAAATGTCCTAGTTGTAAAAAGAGAAGTTTTGTAAGAGAATCTCTCCCTTCCTAGTTGTGTAAGCGAGAGACTGAAGGGATAATTGAGAAAAGAGACATAGGGAATTGGGGTGGGGGCGGCGCTGTGCAGAGGGAGATTATGAGCAGAACTGGGAAGAGAAAGGGAATAGAAAACACAGGATGGAAAACTCTACAAAGCAGAAGAGCAAGAAGCTGTTGAGAATGGAGCCAGAGAGAAGAGAAAGGAAAAAGAAATGTGTGGGGGAAGTGGAACATACAGAAGTATTTATCTCATTTATTATGTATAGGAAGGGGAAAAATGAAATGGAGCAGAGCCAGCAACAAACTCAATGTTTTCAGTTTATTTAATAAAAACTACTTACAATATGTTGTAACTAAACAAATTACATGGTGTCTGAAGAGCTTTTTTATTTTTTGGGCACCTGATGACACATGCGTTTTCACTCTAGCAGGTAGATTTACTTCTGTAACGGATGTCAAGTTAATTTTTCCAGTTCTTTTATGCTTATCAGCCATAAGCAGGTATTGCATTGTTTCTTTCTTTGCAATGGGATTAAATGATAGTTTACACAGATAGTTCGCCCTTAAAAATTCTTTAAAATTACAAAACTTTTTTTTTTTTTTCCGAGTTTTCTCCACCCGTCTTAGTCTGGGCAACCCACTGTGTTTTTAATTGAGCATGAAATTAAAATAGATTTGTTTACTCACTTAGTTGGTGTTATCTGGCCTGTCAATACTGGCAAAACCACGTTGTGGCAAAGTTTGAGGCCAATGTGTTGCTTTTGTTTTCTTTCTGATACCATCTGGAAGTAATAGTGATAACTTAAAGAACAAATGACCAAAGAAAAAACAAATGAACAAACAAAAACCCCCACACAATGAGCTTAAAAAAATATAATCATTGATGCTCAATCCACTTCTCAAGCAGGCTGAACATACAAAGCAAATAACTGATTTTTTGAAATAGACTGGTAGATCTGTGTATATGATTATGTGGGTTGTCACTGTCATTATAGAAGAGATGAGATAGATAGGTAGATATACTATTGAACTTAAACTAATACCTTCCTGTAATCGTACCTATTTTAATGAAATATAACATGCTTTTACATTATTAAAATAAACTGAATTGCTACAGCTATGAAAGATCAAGATAAAGATATATTTACTTTAGGTGTTTGAGTTCTTCAGGCAAATGTGGGAAAATGCTTTATCCTCGAGTACTGCTGCTTCATCAGTGAAAAATATTTCATGGTCTATGTAATTTAGTGATTGAAACATGATTTTGGATCTTATCTGGGTGATTGTACAATGTAACTTGTTTAATTGGTCTTTCATATCTTTGCAGGTCTGTATGGGAATGTGTGATAGAACTGGTACTTTTAATATGAGTTGGTGTTGCATATAGCCTTTTATGGGTACATTTATAAGGAATTAATTATTTAAAATAGAATTCTGCCTTTTGCAGAAAACGCCCTATATATTATGATTAAATTACCTTTTGACTTTATTTATTAAGTACATAGTGGAATTTCAGTGGCTCATTGGTTTTGCTGCAAATGTGTAGCATAATGTAGTTCAAAGGCTAGAAGGAACCATTAGATCATGATCTTTTCTGTTCTCTGGGGAGATTATCTGATTTCTGATCAAGAAATGCTGCTGAACGAAGAACAAGTAACGCCAAACGTATGCACATCAGAAGAGGAGTGCTCAGGAGTTACAGCGTGTGAGTTCAGATGGCACTAATTCCCTTTTGAATACAAACTGACAACGTGGATAACAATTTGAAAAATACAGCAAATTATCTTGCTTTTAGATTTTGTCTACAAATAAATGTTCTGCACACCAGGTTAAGGTGTGAATTTACATTGTACTGGCAATCCTCTACTAGCTGCCAAGAGAAGGTTCTTGAAAGGCTCCACGCGGGAAATAGTGGCGTGAACCACCAGTGCTCGCAAAGCAGAGCAAACGGCACTGCGCTTGAAAAGTATCTATGCAATCTTTATGGTGTAAATTTTATACCGTAAATTCCTTTTCTCGAGATTTTTTGGTGTATCTTGTTTCGTATTTTAAATGGATTTAAAGTTCTGATTTCATTATACTGTGTGTTTTTTGTTGTACTGAATTTCATTCTTCTTGTCTTCTGCAGTAGATTCAAGGGAATCTTTTGAGTTGGTCAAAAGATGATTATTATTAAAATAGATTGCCCCTTCCCCTGCATCTGTTACTGGCTTGCAGTAGCTGTCCCTGATGCTGACATCTTACTAACTTGAAGAAACAACGATAAAAACCCAAGAGACAGTGTAAAAGATGTACACAGAGAGACAAGAATTTGTTGCTGTTGGTGCGAATTACATTGCCACAGCTGTTCAAAGTTAGATGAGCATGCATAAATATGACAGCTATTGTGACTGTCTAATTTCTTCCATTTTTTTTCATATTTAACCTTCAGTGGTTCGTTTCTCCTCTTTGTGGTGTTATACAGTCCAGTTCTCATCTCTTGAATTCAAGTGCTGCAGCTTAGAGCTGTATTAGGCACTCTTACACTGATTTATTCTTACTTTGCACCAATACGTTTCTGAAGAGTGAATTAATGAGTAAACCAGAAGCTAGGCAATGCACTTCATTTACTTTTTCAGAAAATCTCAAAGCAAGAATATTAACTATACCGCATTGCCTACCTCCATTTGAAGTTTGTGCCTAAATTGTAAATAGAGCCCAGACTGTTTTGTCCCCTAATACTAACCGAATACCAATCTATATGGTTTTGATTATGTATATTTTTAATAGGCTCTGTAACATTTTTCCTTTTTTTTTTTTTGTATGCTGTCAGATACTTTCAAAATTTATGTTAGTTAGATCTCCCATCATTTCCTCTCATGTAGTTGCTGCTTCACGGGCATAGTGCTTGTTGTATGCTTCATTGCTGGTAAAGGAAGCATACTTTTTCGTAAAATAGAAATATTTCTTTATTCTGTTCCTTTTAAAGTTACGCTGAATGCAGTGGGAAAACCAGGTTCCCTATTCAGGGTGATGATGTGGGTGTGGGTGAAGCAGAATCCCCTCAGGGGTCCCTGCAAATACTGGTTTCTAACATCTAGAGAAACAGCTTTTAATTATCTTGGCTTAGCTAAGATTAGCAACTGAGCTGCTGCTTTCTCAATACTTCTTAAATGTTCACAATAGTCTAAGAAGAGAATGGTGATGTCTTGGTGCTTTTCTGGTTTTCAGATGTTTTAGTCATATTGTTCTAGTTAAGACACGATTTTATGTGCATGTGCAAAACATTTATCACTTAATAGGAGTACAACCTTGAAATAAGCAAAACATTGTATGTTGCTATTTGTTGTCAGTGTGTTCATTCTGAGCACTTAATTCACTCTAATAATGTTATCAGGGTTAATTTTTAAATATTTTAACTTTTTAATAAATACGTTGAAAGAATGTTTCGCATAGTGTTTTGGTTGTGAAACTGGTAACTGCTGGCCTGGATAGGCACACCCTCCTTTGGGTTAAAAACTGACTGGATGGCCGGGCCCAAAGAGTGGTGGTCAATGGGGCTAAATCCGGCTGGAGGCCGGTCACCAGTGGGGTTCCCCAGGGCTCAGTGCTGGGTCCAGTTCTGTTTAACATCTTTATCAATGACCTGGATGAGGGAATTGAATGTACCCTCAGTAAGTTTGCGGACGACACCAAGCTGGGAGGCTGTGTCGATCTGCTCGAGGACAGGGAGGCCCTTCAGAGGGATTTGAACAGACTGGATCGTTGGGCTGAGGCCAATGGCATGAGCTTTAATAAGGCCAAGTGCAGAGTCCTTCACTTGGGGTGTAAAAACCCCAAGCATTGCTATAGGCTCGGGGAAGAGTGGCTGGAGAGCTGCCTGGCGGAGAAGGACCTGGGGGTGTTGGTTGACTATCGGCTTGATATGAGCCAGCAGTGTGCCCAGGTGGCCAAAAAGGCCAATGGGATATTGGCGTGTATCAAGAATAGTGTGACCAGCAGGAGCAGGGAAGTGATCCTGCCCCTGTACTCGGCACTGGTGAGGCAGCACCTGGAATATTGTGTCCAGTTTTGGGCCCCTCGCTTTAAGAGAGATATTGAGCTCCTGGAGCGGGTCCAGAGAAGGGCGACTAAACTGGTCAAGGGGCTGGAAAATAAAACTTATGAGGAGCGGCTGAGGGAGTTGGGGCTGTTTAGCCTGGAGAAGAGGAGGCTGAGGGGAGACCTGATTACAGCCTACAAATACTTGAGAAAAGATGGTGGGGAGGTGGGGGAAGGGCTCTTTACATTAGTGGTGGGCGATAGAACAAGAGGAAATGGGTATAAGCTTAGTCAGGGGAGATTCAGGTTGGATGTTAGGAAGTATTTCTTCTCTGAAAGGGTTGTCAGCCACTGGAATAGGCTGCCCAGGGATGTGGTTGAGTCCCCATCGCTGGATGTGTTTAAGAGAAGGGTGGATGAACTACTTAGGGATATGGTTTAATGGGAGATTAGGGACGGTTGGACTGGATGATCTCTAAGGTCTTTTCCAACCTAGAAAATCTATGAAATCTATGAAATGTTCTCATTTAAAGCCAAAGCTATTTTTATTGCTGTAAATGTTTTTGAAATGGTACATATAAAAAAATACATCTTGGGTAAGAAATATAAATCTGTCACATGATTTTAAGGTTAAAAAATATTAAGCAGCTGTTATCTCGGATAACAATAGTCAAATAGTTTCACTTGCCTATTCCCTCCACACTCATCACCTATAGCTGCCTTTCATCAGCAGATCGCAGAGCACATTACAAAGGAAGATGTTTCTTCGTTTTCTGGAGGGTATGTTCATCTTCTGCCTTATTGATTAATGCAGCACCCTTTTTTTTTTTTTGTCTTCTGTGCCATAACATCTATGAGTGCCTCAAAAGCTCTTGAAGGCTGTCAGTAATGATGAAACAAGATTTTCTTGTCTCCTGAAAGCTTTCTGGTACAATGCCTGTTTATGTGATCAGATATAACCCTTCTGTAGGACTTTCCCTCTCCTTACCCAATCCAGAGATTAAATGGACAAAAGGAAAGATTTTGGGTTTTGTGAATACTGCGTTTTCAAAAGTTCAGATATTTGAGCTGAATAAATCTGCATGGATGTAACCCTTGGTTTCTAGTGTGGCATTTTACATACATGAATTTGAGGCAACATAAAAGGCTGTCGTGGGTTAGGCTGCTCCGGCTGCTCCTTATTTCCACTTGCTTTTTGGTAACTGGCATAGCTTGGACAGTACAGTAATGGAGGAACTATAGAAAGATGCATATCCCACAGTATTTTGAAAGTCACAATGTGGATCTCTTACAGTGATTATAACATGCAGTATTCTAGGTCTGATATGTTATGGTTGTTTGGTGGGTATACCTAATGTCCCAAAACTCTCTTTCAAAAGAGTTTTGATTACATTTTGCCTGTTCTATTTTCATGTTTCCTTTGGTGTTTTACTTGATAAAGAGAGGTGGGCTACCATACTTTTTTATCAGATGACTGATAACTTTTTATGTTCAAAATGTGTAAGGCATTGATTGCAGGATCATTTAGGACCTTCTTGAGGCCTAGTTGATCCTTGGAAGATGAGGGATCATGTTAGCTCATTTACAGGGATTGGCAATGCTTCATCTTTGAGATTAGCAGCAGTCAGCAAGGCAGCATAACCCTTCTGTCTTCTCATGATGTAGTTGTCTCACAAACTGCATCAGGAGACCCTCTTGGGTGTATCTGGTGGTGGGCTTTTGGAGGAAAGGCTCCATCTCTGCCTTTGGCTGTGCTTGTAGGCTTAGCTTTAGGTTACTGTATGCTCTTGAGAGTCATCTTAGGAAGCCGCATGATCTGATGTAGTTGTAGCCAATGGCCTCAAAATAGCACTTGTAGTATGGCATCTACAGGCTGTGATGATCCAGAACCATCTTTAGTTTGGATCATGATTGGTAGCGAGTAAGGGACTGATTTCCAACACATAGCATACTGTTAACTTTTGTACACAATATGAAGCATTGCTTTAACCGGAGTTGGGAAGTGGTTGGTGAAGATGGAAGCAGATTCTGATATACCCTGTAGGCACAGGTGGGACTTGAAGGGCAGTTTTGAGGATGTGATGAGACAGCCAAGAAGTTAACAGCAGGGCAATTTTAAGTGTTCCTTTCTCAAGCAGCCTTGATCTCCAGTTCAGCAGTAGTATGAATTTCTTTAAGCTTCTTTATTATTTTCTATTTTGTAATAGTTCGACTTCATGTATTCCACAGTGAAAGAGGTTGCAGTTGGCAGATGGCTACCATTTTGTAGAAAAAGAGGACTGAATTTCTAGTCTTCCATGTGGCAAAGACCTGTAGAATTTGAAAGGAAACTCCATCCCTGCCATCTAATTCTGTTGGATGATTTACTATTAGAATTATTTATTTAATTTGATAGATACTGTGGAAGAACAATATATTTTTCCAGTATGCTAGTGTACTCTATTCTAGTTTATATCCCTATTGTGTTCTATCGAACTTTACAGCATATATGTGTCCACACAGTTCTGGATAACTCCTCTTAAAAATGTCTAGGAAAAAAGTCAAATAAGAGTGAGTGTGTGTGTGCACACACATATATGTGTATACACTCACACACACACACGTATCTATTTCCAAAATTAAAGGCAAGTGTTTATAATAATTTTGTCTTTTACATTTTTTGCCATTCGTCAAGCATATTCTGTTTAGGGGATGGTTATGCAATGTAAACCTTTTCAAAGCAACTTTTATTTGAAATGTATAAAATTTTAAAAAATCCTCTCAGCAAATGCTACACATTATGTGTTAGAATGCTTATCTGCCATGTGTTGATTGGAGTGATCTGGGGAGATAGCAGAAAAAATTAGCTTCATTTTTGTTTTAATTAAACAAGATTTATATCGGTTATGAAGCTCCTTGTGCAAATAATCTTCTGCTTATTTTTACCAGTCCCGTTTAAGCTATCGTGCTAAATATCACTGCCTTGTAATGCAACTACTGTCACTTACTAATTTGCCACTAATTCTTTATTAACATAATGGCAGGAAGTTGTAATAAAATCAGTAGGGCTGATACTAATAATTTGCCATGGCTTTGGTACTCTTTGTTAAGAGGATATAAAGTTTGTTGTGCTCACTTACAGGTACATAACTTGCTGAGAGTATGTTCTCCATTTTCCAAAAACTGTGTACAGACAAAACCAGCCACTTCTTTGGAAGTAAGTTCTCGAAAAGCATAGTTAAACTACTCACAGTTGGTCTTAATTATAATTGGATTATATGTAGAGACTTTCTATGCTAGAATAATAATGTGTTTTAGAAAGGTTTTATCCCTGATCTGCTTCAGAATAAAATATCTTTGTTATTTTTACTCTTTGTCTGAAAGTATTTAAGCTAGGAAAAAAACAATGAACAAACCTCTACCTCCTCTGCACGTTTCTTTTTCTGCAGAAAATTCTTTAAAATTCTGTCGGTTTTGAGTACTTGTATTGACTTAGAAATGGACAGAGATAGGAGTTTTATTGAAACTACCCTAAGATGGGAATACCTGCAATGCAGTTAACTTAAATAAAGTGTGATGGTTTGCAATGAAACTGGTTATGAAACAGTTTGGGGTTTGGATTTGTGTTTTTCTTTCCTGAAGTAGTTTGTGTGACTGGGCACATAGCCCACAAGTTGCTGCTGCACTTTTAAAAACCGGTTGTCATACATGGTGTAAAAGCTGAAAAATATTCGCTGTCTTTACTGTATGGACCTTTAGTTTATTTTATGTGAAGTTTCCATAACAAATGAATATTTTTTTTATTTTTTAATTTTTTTTTTTAGTTGTGGCAGCTTTGATGGAGAAGAAGCTTAATTATTGATAATTTACAAGGGTGGTACACTGGCTGGATTTCACCCACGTAAATCTGCTGCCTTAGCAACAGCTACAGTGTATCATTTAGTGCTTAGGCTGTTTGTGGACTATACAATATCATAATTATAGAAAGGAATGTACAGATGTAGGGGCTTGAATATGAATGAGTTGTGGCTCATACAGCCTTGAATTTTTTAGGAGGAGAGATATACGTGACGTGTGTGCATCTAGCTCTCAAGTTTCTTGTCACCCAGTGCTGTCTGTAGTGTAAGGGAACAGTTGATTATTGTTTAGGCATGATATACTACAGCGTAGAAAAAAAAAGGAGCATGGAAGCATATATAAAGCAAGGAAGTTATTATCATTCATCGCGAGTAGCAGGACAGTATTACAGAACCAAACAGGTATCCTGGCTGGCACTGTGTAAACAGAGCGTTAGATGCTTTCGGCTCGGGAGAAGCCTACGAGCTGCAGATAAGGGAAAAGGTTGGAAGTGCAGAGTGCAAAACATTGACCACAGGCAGCTTTATTAGAACAGCTTCTGAAAAAAAAAACATCCGTACAAGATTCTGATTAGCTTTATCTCCTATTTATAATGTAACAGAAATCTCTGTCTAGGAGTAACCTTCATAAAATTTCAAGTGTGTCAAGAATGACACTGATAAGTGACTGGTTGTTTATGTTTGTTTACAAATATATTTTTTATTTGTTTTCTTACTCTATACTTGACTACTCTGTGTGTGTGTGAGATATTTTATTATACTGTGCAATGTTTTTAGTGATTGTTGCCAAATACAGATGATACAGTATGGAACTTTTGAGTATGTACGAATGTACAAAACCTTGCAAATGTGTCTAAGGAAGATAATTCGCTCTCCTTCATAACCTTCCTTTTTCATCTCTGTTTGAATGGTGAACTTTGCTGTACTCATTTATTGCATTTATTGTCACATCAGCTTAGTTTACTTCTCTTTTCTGTAAGAATAGAGCTTTGCTAACGTGCAAGCTCTTCAGCAGGGCAGCACTTCTCAGGAAGAATAACTAGAAACTCAAAATATACTAAATATATTGAAGAAATCTCAAAATATTTACTTTAAGCATCAGTTCACATAAGTGCTCATTTGAGTTTGTTTATGCACATGGATGGGATGATGTATTATTAGTTAATTTTTTTTCCCTTCAAAAGGTAGTGATTTAGTGCACTCAAATGTCATTGTAGAGGAAGCATAGGTTAAAACAGATGTCATGAGTTAGAAAGGAAAAAGAATGATGTTTTTAATGCCAAATTGGTTTTAGACATTTCTGAAGAGTTGATGTAAAAGAAAAGTAATGACTATTAAGATACTACCTTTACTCTGCTGCTCCAGTCATGTGTTCAGTAGTGCTTTAGTACTATGTTAAGTGCAACCAAGACATCTGTAGAGACTTGACATTGCAAAAAAGCTTAGAAGTAATATAAAGGCTGTACTGTGTCCATTTCCTTAAGCAGTACAGAATAGAAAAGGGAATTTATTATTTAAATGTTTATGAAAAGAACAAGGAGTTTTAATGTGTGAATGTGCAGAAAAAAAGAAGAAAGCCTAATTCAATGGTGGAGAAAGCTGCAGCTTTCAAAGCTAGTGGTGGCTTTTTATTGCTGCTTAAATTAAGCTAGGAAGAAGGCTTTCTTTTCCATTAAGTAGCATAATTATCCCTACAGTAACCGTCTGAGTGTCTTCAAGTCTCATGTTTGTTTTCATGACCTGCTTATTTACTTATAGGAAGTATTATTAAAATTAATAACAGGCTTTGTTCACGAAGGTGTGTGTGGGAAACTCACTAAAAAGTAGGGTATGATAAATGATGCACAGTATGATAAATTGTTTGGGAATTTTGTTTTTAAATTCCATCATAAGCATTGGGGTTTAGGATTCTGATTTTTGGGTTTAACTTTCCCAGTGGTTAGTTGTCTCATGTCAGTTGGATAAACCACAGTATGTTTCTTCCTCTGTTTGCTTCTTGGTGGAAGAGGGGTGATTGTCAAACAAGTCCTCTGACATGGTATGAGTGTTACTGACTGTATAGATTGCTTTGAGTGTATTTGTTGTGCTATATGTAAATGGTACTTTTGCTGTACCATTTGCTATATTCAGTCCAAATCCATGAAATTTAATGAGAGATCTTGATTTAGCCTTTGGTTTCTGGTGCCTAATGAGTTGCCCACAGCCTTCATTTAAAATTCAGAATTTCTTTTGTCTACTTAAATAAATGCCTAAATTTAATATTAGCCCTGGTTTTGTCTCCAGTGCTGCATAAAACAGCAGTCTGAACAAAGGCTTGTGTGCTTGAAAAGTTGTTTGCTTTTAGAGTTTTTTTTTTGTGTTTATTTATTTATTTATTTATTTATTTTTAAAATTAAAAAAAAAAAATTGAGTTAATTCACTTATTCTCTCTCCTTCATGTCTTTGGCTTGCCTACATTGTTAGGGAACATTTACATTCATGTTTTCGTTTGAATCAGGAATGTACCTCTGAAATGAACTTTGGAATTGACGTGGGGTTGTGCACCTCAGTTCTCATTGCAAAGCCATCCTGGAGCTTGCAACTTTGGATTCTTTTTGGATGAAACTAAGGCAGGAGATGCAACGCCGGAGTTGCATCAGCCTCTGGTGCTAATGGACATCCAGTCCTTGAGACTGCTTTGCAGGTACTCTGAAGTGAAGACACAGTGTGGACGATGGCTCAGCTCAGCTGTTCTGCTCTGCAGGGCCGCCATCACGCAGCACCATTTTGTTTTGAAACCCTTAAGGACTATGGCAGCTCTTTGCAGGAACTGCTGCTTTGCGGTGCTCCTTTTGTCAATTAGTGACTGTTGCAACAGAACATGACTGTGTGTTTATTTTCATCTAGTCATTATTCTGTATTTATATTGGTTCACGTTTTTCATAAGGAAGAGGGATTAGGCAGTGAATGCTCTGACTGCGCGGACGAGAGCACTGTATATCACTAAGAGAGTAAAAACGTGTCGGGATTTTTGAAAAAAATTTGAAGTTCTTTCATTTCTGAATTAACCTGACCAAAGGCTTGCAATTTTCATTTTAATGCATTCCGGAGTGTATCTAAGAAGCTTTCTTCGATATTCTAGTGTTTGATTAACATACATATTACTAACGCAAAAGAAAGCTTATGTAAATCTGTGTATGTAGTAAAACTAGAGTTGTTGTACTCGGTAATGGATCAATTTTGTTTCTTTTAATTATAAAGAGAAACACTTACTGGCAGATTGAATGGATTAACAACTATTTTTGCTTACCTGAAAATCCTAACTTCAAAAAAAATTCCAAAACTCCTTGCGTTATTAAAGTTACCTTTGCAAAATCTCTAGTGTGGGTTATAGAAAATAGAGTTGTTTGCTAACCAACTCCATAGCCCTTATTAAGCTTTTTCCATTCTGTAAAGGCAATAGCTCTGAAATACAGAAGAGATTGCATTAAATCCTTGGCTGGCAATTTTGTGTGGGATTGAGTATTGAAATGCAGCAAAGCAAATAATGAAGGCATATGTTTACCTATAATTCTTTTTACCTTGGGAGAAGGATTAAATAGGAACAGTTTGGTTGTTGTCAAATTCTTAACAGTTGCTTTCAAGCATGAAACAGTCCCCGGGCTCTCAGAGGATTTACTTAGCGGTTTGAATGGAGAGGTCTTTACTGCTAATGGAACTGAGATGGCAGGCTTAAGCAATGGGGTGCTTTATAGCCTCTTTAGCCACTTGAGAAGATGTAACATCAAATAGCTGAAATCGTCTTGGTCTCCATTGGTGTTTGGGAAGTTGCACAACGATTGGTGAATAAATAATTCAGAGTTGTATGAACGTCTTGATGCCAGACCGTTGTAAGTACCTAAAAGCTTGATTCACAGAAGGCTTAGTACCAGGAGATGTTCTGCAGTTTTTCCCCAGGGAACGTTTACTGAGGAATCAAAAAAACCCAACACCTAAAAAACAAAAAAACTGTTTGGATCAACTGAAGTTTTCTACAGAAGTATTTAAGATTCAAAAATGTTCTTCATAAAAAGGAATATGTTAACTTTGTGGGGATGGCTTAGAATTTTTGAATTATTTAACAGTTTTTAATAAGAAAACATGGAGATTTCTTAGCATTTGAGATTTTTGCTTTTAAATTCTTTTACTGTACGATGATTTTTGATAAACAAATAGTATTTAATAAGATCTTTACTAAACATTTAGGAAATATGTAGACACAATCTATGATTGTGGATTCATCCCCAATTCTGCCTGTAAATCAGATTTTCAGTTTCATTTTTACCTTTTTTTTTGTTTTGAGTTTTTTTTTTTTTAAAGATTTACTGAGTATATTGAGTAGATCCTTTCTTTGAAAGGAGGAGGCAGCAGAAAGGCTACTAGCAGTGGAAGAACGTGAGCTTTACGTATCCTTGGATTTTCTTTGTTTTCTGCCAACTGGGACATTATGATTCCAATTTTAAAAAGTACAATACCTTCCCCTGCAGTACATTGCTCCTCTCCTTTAAATTTTTTATTAAGCCTGTTAATGAGATACCTAGTATTTAGAAGCTTTACTACAGGGATCACAATATAATGTGAGAAACTATTCTGGTTGAACACCCACAAACTTAGGGTAACTTTCAGTGCTTTGAAAAGGTTCTTGCCTACCCAGTCAATCTAACTTCTGCCAATGCTAATTGCTGTGTAGATACTGAACTCTTAAATTTCAGCTTCTCTAGTTTTTCCTCTGAAGGCTTTCAAGTCTCTGCTGTGACTGATCTGTAAGAAGGTCCAAAAGCGAATAGATTAATTTATAGATTTGTAGATTTTAATCTTCTATGTTGCCTGTGTAGGCTTTCCCGTTGCATTTCACACTTTTTTGGACCTGTATCTGGAAAGATACTGATACAGAGTGTCTATCTCATGGATAATAAGACAAATCCTGAGGTAAGTGGTTTCAGGGGTAAATTGCTATCACTTAGAGAATTTAAATGAATGCCAGTTTCTAATTTGAATTTGTCTAACCTTCGAGGTTCTGCTCTTTTGTACCTCGTTCATTTTTCCCTGGATGAGCACGTTGCATGGTATCAGAAGTCTCATTCTTCTTTAAATTCTTTAGACTATGAGCAAATCATCTCTTAAACTTTTCTGAATTAAATAATAATTTGACCTTCATAGGTCTCTTCTCAAATGGCAGATTTTCCAGATCTTCATTAATGCTTGCAGTTCTTCTTATAATTGCTTTCTTCTGCCAAAAGCGTCAGTTGTACACTGAAGTCTGCTAATTTATCTAGGCAAAAGAAGCGATACTGTATTTTATTGGTGAATATTTTGATTGTAGTATCAGCAGTAGAAGTTTTTTGACCTGGTCTTCATATTTTTAATCCTTTAGGTTATTATTTCACCTGGGTTAGGTTCCCTTCACCCCCATTAAAGGTTAGCATCCTGAGATTTCGGAAGCTGAAGTTCCTGTCTGATGAGAGACGTCAAATATTATGACGATTAGTGATGACATCAGGAAAGCCAGTACCCTGTATCTGCCATTGTTCCCTTCAGATAGTTGATACGTGCTTCCTCACTTTATATATTGCTTTTAATCTGCAGAGGAGCCAGAATTACTCTGATTAGGTTGCCTTGTGGGTAAAAAGAATATCCACTCTAGTCTGGTCTTGTTTTGCTGCTTTCTGCAAAAATTCACATGTGGACTTCAATGACAAATGGAAAGTATCTTGAAGTCTGGGGGCAGGATAAGAGGATATTGCTATCTTGAGAAGAACTTGCCTTCAAGGAGGCTGAAGGCAAAGCAGAATGTGCAGCAATTGAAAACATTTTGCATATTTCCAAGAAAGAGCCATGTTAACGAGGGGCACCCTGAAGAAAAGCCAAAAGTCTTCCTCAGAAGGCTTTCAGATGATGTCTCAAATGTCTGGCTTGATATGCAGTCTGTGCTGTAAGTTCAGTTCTGTCTGTTCAGTTGAAATGGTCGATGAATTCACAGTTTCCATGGGAGAATGGGAAAATGACATCCATCTCCCACAGCTTTTGAAAAAGCTTATGACTAGTAGCTTTTAGTCACTTTCCTGCTTTTTTCCCCCTTTCTTTTATGGTCAAGGCTTCCTTCGATTAACAATCCATTTAGTGGCCTCTTGCTGTGGAAATAACGGCACTTTTGTTCAGGTCATCCATCCGATCTGGTCTAGAGATATTTTTACATTTACTTGCCTTTTAAAAATGAGTATCTCTTCAGGGACTTCCTTAGCTAAACTCTGAAATGTTCTTGGGAACCTAAGACTGGTCTCCTCCTCTTATCCGAGAAATACCATACTTAACAATTCTGCTCACGTTTTCAGGTGTAGCCAACTTTTACGATCTCTTACCATTTAAAAGAAAGGCAGAGCCATTTTCCAGGTCAAGCACTCTTTTTCCTCTGCTGTGAAGTGAGGCACAAGACTTCTGAAATCAAGAATATGAAATGGGACAGGTTTGTTCTGCTTGAATCTTTTGGGAACCAATGCAGTAAGGCATTTTGTAACTATTTGCTAGTATCACTGCAAGGTGTTGGGGCTGAATTCCTTGTGGATTAGAGGTTTGGTGAATCTTGGAGTCAGCCAGAAAGTAGAGTAGTTTCTCAGGTGGCTGATCTTCACCTGTAAGCTCATAGGCAAGATACAAGTTCAGCAATTCAGTCGCATGGGCTTGCAGAGGGATAAATGATTAGATTATTGGCACTGATGAGATAACTACCTTAATGTTATAAAGACATTGGCAAAAAGATAATTTTTCAGCTGCTGTGAGAGTACATGTATGGTAGAGAACTTGTTTTCTTAAAGAAATGAGGATTTCTGAAATCTTAATCTTACAAGAACGATACTCTAGGTCCTCAGACTGGGCAGCTTAGTGATCTGATTGTTACAAACCCCTGATGTTTAGTATCTACCTCTCCACAGCGTACTTGTAAAAGAGGAGAGGAGGGAAATCTGCAATCTTGTGACAAAATTCCAGCTGTATACATACAGATGTCATCGTAGTAGGTGTTGAAGTCTTCCACTAACAAATCATGACAACTAATGGCGCTGGAAGGAACTCGGTTAATTCGAATGTAATAGCTATTTAAAGGAATCAGATAGATGGATACTCTACAGTGTTAACTGCTTTACAAAAGAACGAGTATTAAATGAATTAAAACAAATGCTCTTTACTCTGGAAATGTAAATTGCTAGTATATGCAGTTTAGTGTGCACGCTCTTGCAAATGCTGGGCTCGATGACTCTCCGTTTCTCAGAAATACGATAATAGAGTTCCTCTGACTGCCAGTAATCACCAATTAGGGCGAAATCTTTGTTTACCAGTCTTGACATAGTCCAAGGCAGACTGAGTCGGTGTCAAGGAGGGTTTTTTTTACAATAAACCTACTCTTAATGGCGCTCTCACGAAAAAGTCTTCCGGGCCTCTTGCAGTGTGAGTATGTAACAGGAAATTTTGAGCTCAGGGTCACCTGTGCTAAGAGGCAACCCGGCTAGATGAGCTTAAATCTCTCTCTTTGTTGCTGTTGTCAATTTATAGTCTTACTAGCACTGGATTTGAGGAATAAATACTCACCTTTGAGAGAACGAAGCCTTCCATGTGTTACTCTGCTGTTTCTGTTAATATTTTGCATATGTTTATCAGTTATTTTGTTTAAAGAGTATAAGAGAAGACTGTTTTTAGGATTATCTTTTACCTGTGGTTTCTAGACATCAGTGTTACCTGGCTCATTTGTTGCCCAGCATTTTATTATTTCTCGAGTAAGATCATAGTCTAAAATGAGGATTTATTTCCTCCCTCCTCTCCCTTCCCCCCCAATATTTTTAAAAGGTCCATGTTGGTACTGCTGAAGTCATGTTATGGATATTAACAATGCTCAGAAAACTCGGAAGTGAGCGTTGCTTTCCCATTCCCATACTGTAACAGCTGTTACTCCTTGACTGCAGAAATAATGTATTTCCATACCTCTTCACCTTTGAAACTTTTAGTGATTAGATAAATAGGTATATAACCATGTTTTGGTAAAGCAGAAGTTTGTGTATATATGATAACGCGTACTTAGTGTTTAATTTCGATACAACAGTGGCATATGCAATGTTGGCAGCTGCTACTGCTTGTGAAAAATCAAGAGGATACCAGTTATATTTCTGCCAGTTGTATGTGTATAACCTCCAGGGTTGCCCCCTCTTAGAGCTTTTCATTTTTCTATATTTCGTTGCTTTAGTAGTATCCACACATTTGACCTCTGCATCCTGTATCAGCTTTACTGAGATTTTTGTACAGAAATTCTGCTTTAGATGTACGTATCCTTTCCTGTGGAGATTTTGTGGAGATATGTTTTATTTAGAAAATGAACATAATTTGCTGTTGTGAAAAGTTAATTTTATTAGGCAAGGACTTTCCCCCTGTTTTGGGCTTAACAGTAAACTGAAATGGAAAAGTATTTTTGAGCAACAAAAAAAGGCTGAGAGATTATTAACTGCCTGTTAAAGGCCAGTTTCCTTCTTTTGTTTTTCTTTCCTTTCAAAGGAAGCTAATCTGGCTTTTGGGTTATGGAAATTGTTACGTGATTTGTAGATTATATTACCAGAAAGGACTGGGGGAGTGTGTGATCTGTCAGACTCTGTATTCTAGGCTGTAGCAGTTTCCACAATTAAGTCCTCCTTGAAGCCCAGCATTTAATGTCCAGGTAGTTAACTCTCACCTGCTGTTCATGTGTGTTTCTTTGGCCCCACCATTCCATGAATAACCCACATCTGGTTGATTGGGGTTTGCGGTTGGTTTGTTTCTTTTTAAATACTTTTATTTTAATGTTTTTCTTTGAGTCTTTCCTTACTGGCATGGAGGCTCTTGTTCTCCACACTCATCCTTTGCTTCTAAATACAAGTTTTTGTATGTGTTTGTCAAAATGACTATTTACTAGTCTCCGACTTACTGAATGTTACTGAGGTTGCTATGTAACACTTTGTTACTTAATGTTTCTTTCTTAATCTTTCTATCATCTTCAAACTCAGTTTGGGGATGGTGCAGCTTTCTTAAAGGTTGTTAACACTGTCCTTAAACATTTTTGTTAAGTGCTTCCACTGCGCACCTAGGTAGTGTTTTGGGTTTTTTTGCCTAAGTAGTTACCATTTGAGATATGTCTTTGGCTAGGTTTTAGTTAATTTAACAAATGTAATGAAGTTTTTTTTAGCTTTCTGATTTTCTTGATACCATGTTGTAAAGTGTTCCTGAAAAAAATGCATCAAAACTCTTATATTTTGATAAATTTGCCTGTAAGCATACACTTAAGTTTTTCAAAGTATTCTCTGTGAACTGGTGCTAATTTATGGTAGTTTGATTTAATTGAACTTTGTAGCGACTGTTCTCTCACTGGGGATTTTTCCAGCATCCAGAGATAGGTCGAGATGTGTGTTGTTCTTGTCTTCCTATTTTTTAAGTGTCCTTGCAGCTTTATCTTCTGAAATTTGCTGGTATTCCAGGACTTCAATTCCTAGAATCATAGAATTGTTTAGGTTGGAAAAGACCTTGAAGATCACCAAGTCCAACCATTAACTGCCAAGTCCACCACTAAACTGTGTCCCTAAGTGTCATATCTACACATCTTTTAAGTACCTCCAGGGATGATGACTCAACCACTTCCCTAGGCAGCCTGTTCTTATGCTTGACAACCCTTTCAGTGAAGAAATTTTTCCTAATATCTAAACTAAACCTCCCCTGGCACAACTTGAGACTGTTTCCTCTTGTCCTATCGCTTGTTACTTGGGAGAAGAGACCCACACCCACCTCACTAGAAACTCCTTTCAGGTAGTTGTAGAGAGTGATAAGGTCTCCCCTCTGCCTCCTTTTCTCCAGGCTAAACAACCCCAGTTCCCTCAGCCACTCCTCATAAGACTTGTGCTCTAGATCACTCACCAGCTTCATAGCCTTTCTTTGGACACACTCCACTCTCTGTTTTGTAGTGAGAGACCCAAAACTGAATACAGTATTTGAGGTGCGGCCTCACCAGTGCCGAGTACAGGGGGACGATCATTTTCTGAGTCCTGCTGGCCACAATATTTCTGATACAAGCCAGGATACTATTTGCTGCCGTGGCCATCTGGGCACACCACTGGCTCTTATTCAGCCAGATGTTGACTGCTACCCCTCGGTCCTTTTCTGCCAGGCAGCTTTCCAGCTACTCTCCTCCAAGCCTATAGCATTGCATGGGGCTGTGACCCAGGTACAGGACCTGGCATTTAGCCTTGTTGAACCTCATGCAATTGGCCTTGGACCATTAATCCAGCCTGTCCAGACCCCTCTGCAGAACCTTCCTACCCTCAAGCAGATCAGCATTCCTACTCAAATTGGTGTCTTCTGCAAACTTACTGAGGGTGCACTCGATCCCCTCATCCAGATCATTGGTAAAGATACTAAACAGAACTGGCCTCGATACTACGCCCTGGGGAACAGCACTTGTGACTGGCTGACAACTGCATTTAACTCCATTCACCATCACTCTTTGGGCCTGGCCATCCAGCCAGTTTTTAACCCAGTGAAGAGGACACCTGTCCAAGCCGTAAGCCATCAGTTTCTCCAGGAAAATGCTTTGGGAAATGGTGTCAAAGGCTTTACTAAAGCCTAGGTAGACAACATCCACAGCCTTATCTCACTGCCTCTGCTTCCTTGCCTATCCCTTCTGAAGAGTTTATGGCCATTCATTGTAGCATTCCAGTTGTGTGAGTCATCCCACCATGTTTCCGTGATAGCAGCTATATAATAGTTTTCCTGCTGCATAGTGGTTTCCAGCTCTCCCTGTTTGTTGCCCATGCTGTGTGCATTGGTGTAGATACACTTCAGTTGGGCTATTGATCCTGCCACCTTTTTTGGGGGGAAGTCCTAATTCCTATGTGACCATTCTCAGGTGCTTCAGTGGTTTCTAGCACAGCAATAACCCCTGTGTCTTTGCTCCTGCATGGGTCTCCATCTGCTACCTCCACTGGGACAGCAAGCTGAAGAACCTTGCTAGCACACCATACCTCAGACATTGGCGTGCCACCCCCAGGCTTATCTCTAGCGAGCCTGGTTTCATTCCTTTCCCTCTTCAAATCTAGTTTAAAGCTCTTTCAGTGAGTCCTGCTAACTCCTGTGTAAAGATCCTTTTCCCGCTTAGAGACAGGCATACCCCGTCTGTTGCCAGCAGGCCTGTTGTCATGTAGACTGACTCAAGATCAAAAAACCCAAAATTCTGCCGGTGACACCAGGCTTAGAGCCACATATTGATATGCTGGCTTTCCCTTTATCTTCCCTCATCATTCGCTGCAGCTGGAAGGATGGAGGAGAACACTACTTGTGCTCCTGATCCCTTAACCAGTGGTCCAGGGCCCTGAAGTTGCTCTTGATTGCCCTTGCACTTCTTGTTGCAACTTCATCGCTGCCTAGCGGAAAAATCAATAATAGATAATAATCCGAGGGCTATACCAGGGTAGGAAGCTTTCTCTTCACATCTTTAACCTGGGCCTCAGAGAGGCAGCAGACTTCCCTAAGAAGTGGGTCTGAAGAGCGCTACTTTTAGTGAGGTTGCTTCCCTCTCCACCCCAAACAATGAGAAAACTTAGAAATGCTGAGGTCTGTACTGTTTTGCATGAATGGAACTAATTCTTTATTAGACAGGAGAGGTAGAGGTCAGCTAGACTTATTTCAGAAGGCAATTGTTGCTCTGAAGCTAGGTAATTTGGGCAGTATCTAGAACAAAGCCTTCATACAAGTCTTGATACCTTTGAGACTGGAACACAGTAAAACGTTGGGTAAAAGAAAACCTCAGCAACTCAGATGCTGCTTAAAACTTAAGAATGTAAAACATGGTTTCATGAAAAAGTATTGATACTACTTTCAACAAGATTAAACTTAAATATTAGATAAATGATCTAGCTATTAGGCTTTTCACTTTCTGTTGTGAGTGACATAAAGCGGAAGAGTTGAATTGCATATTGACAGGGATAGTACTAAGACCTTCACCCTGATGAATTTTGCTGTGAAGATGCTGGCTCATCATTTTAGCTTGTGGACTGAATGGCAGCTAGTGGGGGTTCTGTGTGGAAGTTGAATTATGTTGTAGGAATTTCTAGCTCATTCATTGTTTTTAATTACATTAAGAACAACTGTCTTCAGGAAAGCAACAGGCCTTCTTGATTTGCTTGTTCTTTAATAGCCATCCTCTCCTTGAAAAATCCTGAGAGAACTGGAGCGTTTTGCATCTTTTTGTGAAGGTCGGTGTTGTGCAGTTTTGCAGAATCAACCAATTTCAGAGTTAGGCATCCCCTGCTGAAAAGCCCTGCCAGAGTATAATACAAAAAGAAAAGTGTTTTCCTAAGTAGCTGACTCAAAATTAATTTTGGTGCTACCAATCCTCACGCCTCCACCCTTCTCCCCCTAACAAAAACCTCACTGAACCCTTGGTAATCAGCTGCAGTATAGCAAAAATCAGAGGCAATATGAGTAAACAGATGCGTCACTTTGTGGCCAGTATAGCATCATGACTTTTACAAGAGCTGCATTATAGCATGGAGAGGAGGTAAGTGAAAATAAAACATGTGCATGAGATTTTGCCTGTGAGAGCATCAACCACAAAGATGGCAAAGAACAAGGGAACAAAGAACAATATGAAATGTAATGACCTTGATAAGAGTGCCAGTTATGAAAGTATCATTTAATGTTCACTGCTATTATGAATATACTTTCGTACCTGTTATGGAAGCAAATCATAGAATGGTTAGAGTTGGAAGGCACCTCAAAGATCATCTAGTTCCAACCCCCCTGCCGTGGGCAGGGACACCCTCCACTACACCAGGTTGTTCAAAGCCTCATCCAAACTGGCCTTGAACACCTCCAGGAATGGAGCATCCACAACTTCTCTAGGCAACCTGTTCCAGTGCCTCACCACCCTCAGAGTGAAAACTTTCTTCCTTATAGCTAATCTAAATCTACATCTACCCTCTTTCAGTTTAAAGCCATTGCCCCTTGTCCTATCACTACACACCCTTGTAAAAAAAGTCCCTCTCCAGCTTTCCTGTAGGCCTCCTTTAAGTACTGGAAGGCTGCAATAAGATCACCCCGGAGCCTTCTCTTCTCCAGGCTGAACAGCCCCAACTCTCTCAGCCTGTCTTCATAGCAGAGGTGCTTCAGCCCTCGGATCATCTTTGTGGCCCTCCTCTAGACTCGCTCCAGCAGCTCCATGTCCTTCCTGTGTTGGGGACTCCAGAGCTGAATGCAGTATTCCAGGTGGGGTCTCACGAGATCAGAGTAGAGGGGCAGAATCACCTCCCTTGACCCGCTGGCCACGCTTCTTTGGATGTAGCCCAGGATACGGTTGGCTTTCTGGACTGCAAGTGCACATCGCCGGCTCATGTTGAGCTTCTCATCCACCAGCACTCCCAAATCCTTTTCCTCAGGGCTGCTCTCAATCCATTCTCTGCCCAGCCTATGCTTGTGCTTGGGATTGCCCCGACTCACGTGCAAAACCTTGCACTTGGCCTTGTTGAGCTTCATGAGGTTCTCACAGGCCCACCTCTCCAGCCTGTCAAGGTCCCTCTGGATGGCATCCCTTCCCTCCAGCGTGTCCACAACACCACACAACTTGGTGTCATCTTCAAACTTGCTGAAGATGCACTCGATCCCACTGTCCATGTCATCAACAAAGATGTTAAATAGCACTGGCCTCAGTACTGACCCCTGAGGAACACCACTCATCACAGGCCTCCACCTGAACATTGAACCGTTGACCACAACTCTTTGAGTGCGACCATCCAGCCAATTCGTTATCCACCGAGTGGTCCATCCATCAAATCCATGTCTTTCCAGTTTAGAGACAAGGATGTCGTGTGGGACAGTATCAAATGCTTTGGACAAGTCCAGGTAGACGGTGTCAGTTGCTCTTCCCCTATCCATCAATGCTGTAACCTCGACATAGAAGGCCACCAAGGTGGTCAGGCAGGATTTACCCCTAGTGAAGCCATGTTGTCTGTCACCAATCACCTCCTTGTTTTCCATGTGCCTTAGCATAGTCACCGGGAGGATCTGCTCCATGATCTTGCCAGGCACAGAGGTGAGACTGACTGGCCTGTAGTTCCCTGGGTCTTCTTTTTTTCCCTTTTTAAAGATGGGGGCTATGTTTCCCCTTTTCCAGTCATTGGGAACTTCACCAGACTGCCACGACTTCTGAAATACGATGGATAGTGGCTTAGCAACTTCATCTGCCAGTTCCCTCAGGACCCATGGATGCACCTTATCAGGTCCCATGGACTTGTGCACCTTCAGGTTCTTTAGATGGTCTTGAACCTGATCTTCTCCTGCAGTGGGTGGTTCTTCATTCTCCCAGTCCCTGCCTTTGCCTTCTGTGGCTTGGGCTGTGCAGCTGGAGCTCTTGCCAGTGAAGACTGAGACAAAGAAGTCATTGAGTACCTCAGCCTTCTCCATATCCCGGGTAGCCGGGTTTCCCATTTCCTTCCAGAGAGGGCCTACGTTTTCCCTGGATCTCTTTTTATCACTGACACATCTATAGAAGTTTTTCTTGTTGCCCTTGATGTCCCTGGCAAATGCACTATCTTTAAGAAAAAGCAGAAGACAACACTAAAAAAAACAGTTGAAGATTGCCTACAAACTTGTTGTGGGTTAGACCGCTCCGGCAACCAAACCGCCCCCCCCCCCCCCCCCCCCCCCCCCGCCCCGTTGTTGACTCACCCTCCCCCAGCCCCAGGGATGAGGGAGAGAATTAAAGGATAAACGGGAAACCCGTGGGTTGAGATAAGAGTGATTTAATACAGATGATTTAATACACAGTGTAGATGCTCACCTCCCCCTTGTATGCGAAGCCCGTCTTGTCCCGAAACTGCAATCCCAGATGAACGCGAGGCCCCGAAATAGAGAGGGGCAGAGAGGGAGAGAGTACTCCGAGAGTGGGAGTACTGGGAGAGAGAGGGGAGGAAAAAGGCAATAGAGCAGAAGTGCAGCAAGCGCAAAAGAGCAGAAGCGGCGAAAGAGCCAAAGCGCAAAAGCCCTTCTGTCCGGCTGACCCTCACTTTTATACTGGGCATGACGCTGCATGATATGGAATACTAATTGGCCAGTTTGGCCCTCAGTCTTAAGTTCCACCACAAATCACAAGGGGAATCGTGTCCCCCTTGTCCTGGCTATGCTCCCCCCTTATCCTGCCGTGCTTCTGCACTCCGGCACACTGAAAAGTCCTTAGAGTTTCACGTCCAACCACAAACATCAACTTGCTATCAGCATTCTTCTAGAGTGAGCCTCTGAGTAAAAGCAAAACACGGAGCTCTTCTAGCTGCTAAAAAGAAGAGCTAACTCTGTCCCAGCTAAAACCAGGACAAAACTACACAAGGAAGGAAAAAATCCAGCAAGGAACCCGTAATTAAAGGCACTAATTGGGGGCACTAAACCCATCCATTAATAAACCTATATCAATAAAAGAATCAGCAGATTAAAGTCCAAATAATGAAAACATTAGGATTGCAATACTAATTTGAAGAACTAAATTAAGCAGAAGAGACATTACTATTGCCTCTGAAGATGCACTCTGTGTATATGTCCTCAAAAATTAAATTGAATTTTTAAATAATTAAATAGCTTTCACCGGCCTGCAGTTATGGGGGGGAAGTTTGATCTACATATTTTGTGGTTCAGTTTTGCTGAATAATAGTGGGTTGGTTATATTCCACCCACAAACTTTTAAAATGTAACCATGCTAGTCAGGAGTAGATATAATACCGCAAGTAATTACTCTAAATGTTGGTAGGTGATGTGGTTGCTCTGTCAGAACAGTAGTAAAATAAGAAGAAATAATATCTTTTTGGTAGTTTGCAGTCAAATTCTGCCTAATAAATTTTTCTCAGCAGAAAAAGTATTTGCATCATGGTGTGATATGAAAAAGCCTGAAAAAGAATAATGGCAAATAGTGGATATTATTAGTCTTGGAATAAACCTTGAAAATCTGATCTTTGCAAAATGACAAATTTGCCATTTTGGAATGATATTTTCAGTTAAAATTACTGTTACTGCTTTATGAGATGGAAAGATTAGCCGAAATGCAATGACACATTATGAATGTTCTACTAATTTATCTGTTGAATGCAAAAAAGAGAAGGGATGAGTTTTTGAAGCAGTAAGATATGTTGCCTTATTTAGGTAATATAAATTCAAAGATTTCTGATGTGAGGCCTTTTTCTTATATTTTAAATGACATTGCACAGTGTTACATTTCTAGGTTTTTCCTTTTTTTTTTTTTGTCCTGAAGATTTTTTTATGACCATAAGTTTTGCTTCCATCTATCAACTTCTACCTACTTAGTTATTCATGGTTCTAATTGTTTATGCCACTCTTCCCACAGCGAGAGGCATAGAAAATAATTGTTACTAAAATCAGTTGAAGTGTAGTCTGGGAAAAAAGTTCCAGTTCATTGTAAGCCTTTATTTACATAATTGGTAACATTTGGACATAGGCTAGAAAGTGAATTAGAAAATTGCTGAAGTTTCTGCATTTTTTTTAATGCTACATGTGATGAGGTTATCTATTGCTATCTTGTTAAAAATTGGTATATCTTAAATATCTTCAATGGCTTTCTGTTCCTAGCTCTTCAGTTACTGAAATTATAGATCTGTCAAAAGTTCATTATCGTTCAAAGATGAAAATCCCGTTACTTCAGAATCCTAAATGTCACAGATCTGGTAAAGAACGTCATAATATGATGAAACCACTTCCATACCTTATACAACAAAATTTCCAGTCTTTCAGTTTTCTATTCTTGAGACTGCCGAGGCACATAGCGTGTTACTAAACCTGGCGATGGTTCTGGTTACTGGCTCATAGGTGGTCTGCTGGAATCACATCCTGAGTGCAGTGGTCGATGTTTGAGTTGCTTAGTGACTTGTTTAAGTTGGTTAGAATCATAGAATCATAGAATCGTTAGGGCTGGAAGGGACCTTCAAAGGCCATCTAGTCCAACCCCCCTGCAAGGAACAGGGATCTTGGTTATCTTTCTCCAGTTCTGTGCGGTGCATGTGTGTATAATAACAGCCTCATTTGGATGCTCCAGCACCTGCTGGCTCTTGCACCTCCACCACTGAAGACTGAGGAGTAGTCATTAAAGCAAAGGCTTGGTGTGAGGTCTCTGTACCATGGCTGACATAGCCACAGCCAAAGGGTAACTGGAAACCAAAAAGAGCAATATATATTTAGAAGGAGTACTGAATTAGCTATGCTCTGAAGCAAAACACATTTCACTTGCACTTAGCAAAATGTATGTGACCATCCTGATTTCTGCTGCTGGGGCAGACAAGGTGCTAAGTGCAGCAGTTCCTGTGATATAACCTTAGTCAGAGCTGCATCGTATGCTGAAGTCTACTGGCTGTTTTCTCAACACTCTATTAGCACCAGAACACCAGAGGCATAATTTCAAGTGTTAAAAGTGATCATAAATTTATTTTAAAGTTCAAAACCATTTTTTTTTGTGTAAATTCAATGTACTGAGTCAGTATTGTCCAGTTGTATCTTTGATAATCTTCTGTCTTCCGACAGTCCTTTTTCACATCCTAACTTGTATTTGAAAGTGACAGCCCAAAGTTGGGTGACTCAGATGTTATTCACCTCTGGCAAAAGACTACACACTGTAATGTTCCTGGGAATTTGGAGGTTGCCTCTACTGCATTTAGTCATTTCTAAGTATTAACGTTTTCATAAATATCTATTTTTTTAAAAAATACAATATATTTAATAATATGAAACTTAACTATCATTACAAGCATACTAGTATAACTTCAGGCTTTCAGAAATATTTTTTCAGCCTGTTAAAGTGCATTTCCAAGAATATTGTAGTACACAAGTCTTTACTTTGGCTTTTTTTTCCCCTAGAGCAAAACATCTTAATCCTTTTTTTAGTCTTCAGATAACATCTGATCTTGCAAAGATAGTTTTAGTGGTGTTTCATATTAACTTCTAAGATGGATAGAGTTTCATCTTTGAAGAACAAAAAATATGGGAAAATAACATGTAAGATTATATGAGTTATACTTTAGTAGCGATACTTACGGTAAGAGAAATTAATCGGAATTTCAACATATGTCTGGTTTTTTGCATTATTCACTTTCTTGTTTTAAATCTGTAGACCAGTTAAGTTAGAAAGTACTTTTTCCACCTGTTCCACTTAGAAAAGTTCTTCAAAACACTGGAGCAGCAACATCTACCATTTACTGTGTAATACCAGTAAGAGGTGGCAGATCTCTTTAATATCACTTTTTCTAGAGTTTTGACTTCACGTTTTTGTTTAATGACATTAGATGTTCTTTGAGATGAAACAGAAATGCTCTGTCAGGAGGCCTGTTGGTGAATTCAACTTTTTATGTTAATGGAGTGAGTTTTATGAGCACTAATCTCCTGGTGATGGGGACTAATTTCAGCTGCTTTTGGTCATGAAAAGCCACTAGAGTTTCTAGAGCTAATCACAGTAAAGGCCCTGATAATGGTTATGGAATATTCAGACGTTAAATGCAGTGGCTACTTCACTTTGAATATGTTTTGCAGCAAAGATAACAATCCGGGTTAGTCTTGTGCCCTGGCTGTTGGAGGAAGGGGTGGGTGCGGAGCAGCCCACGCTCACAGGCTCCACGTGCCCTCGATTGCTTCGGAACGCTGCCTCTCACTGCTGCTTCATCATTTCACTTGCAGATGTTGGCAGTTTGAGGGCTTTGTGGATTCTGGAAATCTTAAACTGCATATGCTACTAGAAAACCAGTTACATTCTTAGCTTTTCATTAATTGAAATTTAGGAGTGAGTGTTTGTATGTTTCAAGTCTTTACACAAAATCCTGAGGAATTAGTCGATATGTGTATTTCATTAATTGCTGACTTTGCCTTTAACTTAGAAGCCGGACATACAAATGCTAAAATTTTGTTCTGGTCAAAATAAAAGTTGTCAGATCTCTTTAAATTTAATCTATGTGCTGCCTTGTCCTCCCATGACAAGGGAGGTCAATGACATCTTCATTGTGCAGGCAAAAGGAAAGGAAGTTTTTAAAGCATGTTTTCTCATTGTTATTGAATAGCCGTTCAGTTTAGTGGTTTGTCTCTGTCTAAGAGTGGCAGGCCATCTTTTCTGCTCACTTGTGTGTGGGCAGTTATAGTTTTGTTTTGGTTTTCTTTTTTGTTTCTGTCAGTTGTGATATCCCCAGTGAATGTGCATGTTGGTGTTTGGTAGATCACAGAGTATAACTGGTATTTTTTCCTTAAATATAAAGAAAATATATTATATACTTATCTGTAATCTGCATATTTCCATCATTATGTTTTGTTTCTTTTCACTTTTTTTTTTTTTGGGAAGGGAGGTGGTGGTCGTGGTGTGCTTTTCTTAAGAGACTTTAGAGCAAACTGAATCCAAATTTATGGCGCTTACTAAACTTTTCTGTTGTTATTGGGTAAACAGAGTGTGGAAGTGCTCGGTGCTCTGACCATCAGCCATTGAGGTGTACTAGGTATTTGGGGACTCTTTCTGTTTGTTCACTCAGAACAAAACAAAACACCTCCATTTTCTTTACAGATCTTGACAATGAACTAATGCTGTTTGGCAAAATAAACTGTGATTTCTACTGTGTGAAATTGTTTGTCTACCTGTCTTTTTGTTTAATACCAAACTTAGATTTTTATGTCAGTAAAAGTAAGGCTGATCAGTGCATTCTTGTGAATTTGCCTGGGCTTTTTCCTAGGGATCAGGCCCCAAGTCTTATGTAGTTTAAGAGTTTTCTCATTTTCATTAGCCTCTTCCTGCATTATGGACAGTTTTACAAGAAGTAAATGTAAACCCATTTCTTTATTCACATTTTGCTTTGTGTTGGTGTTCAGTATCTTTGGTTGTTAGTCGTACAGCTGCCAAACCAAAGAACATTTACTATCGAAAAGACTTGCTTTGTTTAGGACCAAGTAATAAAGCATATGTTTAGTGAGCTTTCACAACCCGATATAGCATGACTGATTAATGTACTGCAGAGGAAAACTAGGAAGCCTCTCTCTCTGTCTATTTTTTTTCTTTAATTACTATTTTTTATTGTGATTGCCTCAGTGTCCTAAATACTCCTGTGTCAGCAATTAGCGGTAGCAGTGTTTCATTAATCCATCGGATTTCTGATGCGACACATTCTAAGGCCAAGAGATAATAGGGAATCATTTGTTTAAACCTTAGGATTAGCCTCTGATGCACCAGGCTGCAATGTGTCATTAACAGCAGTGGTGGTAGAACTGTAAACTAAAAGATACGCGACGTGTGGTTGATGCTCTGAAATCAAATGACAGCTTTGCTGTCCTGTACCTTTAAACCAGTAACAGGTATTGCAGCTTACATAAATTTGAGTAATAGCTGTGTATTTTTGCTAATATTTGTGTTTCCCTGTTGTTTGCATCACTTAATACACTGTATTCCCTAAATATTTGTTTTACCAGGTTAAAATAAACCCAACTCCACAAAGTAACTTTACAAAATATTCATGTATATCAACAGACTCTGAACTTTCAGAATACTTGCCCACGTTCATGTTGGAAAATCCCTATAGGACTTAATTCTGAACAGCTTTATATACGTACATCAGCTAGAAACATCATGGGCAGTTACTTTAAACATAGCCGTAACACATCTGATAGCAAATTCATACTGAAAGGAGCTCAGTTTTGGTTTTTGTAGTTAAATGCATCTATATTATTATTATTACTATTATTGCAAAATGCAGTTGAAATTTCTGGTCCTTATAAAACACAGCAGTTGTACTAAACCAGATGAGTTTTTATACTCCTTGTAAGCTTTTAGAAGGAGCTGTTTCATTTCTGTGCTGAAGCACTAGCTTTTAAAAATGAAAACTCTTCACAACGCTAGCAGTTGATTTAATTTGTAACTTACGCAGTATATTGAACTTCCAAGTTGTTGTGCCCTTATATTACAGAGATAAAAGAAGATTTAAAGGTGCTTTCTCCTTCTGATTGAATAGTACTTTCACAAGAGCGCTCTAAGTGCAGTAATGGCTGACGTGATCAACCTTGCAATCATATTGGGCTCATATGCAGAGGTAGGGAAGGTGGAGAGAGATCCCATAGGACTGAATGACAGATAGCAACTTGTCTACAATAAAATCACAACCAGGCATAAATGACCTCTAGTTCACCCGTATTGACAGTATTAGGTCCATTATGAGGGCTTATTGAAGTCTCATGTAAGGGTTTTGCTGCCCAGAGTTAGGAGAGGCCAGGTAGTTTCTGACTACTTTTTCTAAAGCTCACAGTCTCTCAGGCTACTTCTCGTTACAGATCAGCCACTGGCTTTGCCTCCAGGTCCACTAGCCTCTTTCGTATCTCTTGCTTTTTAGGTCAATTGATTGGCTTTCAAACTCCTTCTGACCTCCTCTGTAAGATATTCAATAGACCTGTTCAAGTTGCGTCGAATGAAAATAACCGCTCGCAGCCCATCTTCCTTTGCCTGTTGTGTCAGGAGGAGGACTCTGAGGGAGCTGCAGCCGACGTGAGGTCTGCCCTGACATGGAAAGTTCTTTCCTGAGCCCTTCTGCTGCAAGGTGGCTGCACAGCCCATAGCATGGGTCATGCTGATGGCTCCACTCCACAGAAAGTGAGGACCTGAGGGCTTCCTCCCAGTTCCAGTGCAAAAATAACGCAGCCTCCAGGTCAGCCATGACCTACATATAAATCCACTTGCCGAAATGTGCTCTTGCTTGATCTCCTGTTACTGGAAGAGTTGCGAGTACTTAGTTGAGGACAGTCTTATCCTGGTCCTTGCTAGGGTCAAACAGATCACCACTTGGATGCAGTATGGAGGTGGTGAGAGAGAAGCGAACCTCTTCGCTTTCTTTCTTTCTTATCTTGAAATGTGTCAGCTGATGTGAGGGCATAACTACCCTACAAAGTCAGGTGGAATTTTATTTTGTTTTTATTTCAGTGCCTTGGCTTCTTATGTACTCTGTAGTCTTAATTGGAAATGAGCAACAACTGCTTGAGCAAACCTTTTACTTTTAGATTCCGTTATATGTTGAGTTCATTGACATCAATGTGGTGGTCATCTGCGCTTCTGAGTAGTTAGACTGGACATAATGGTACTACTTCTGCAAAAGTGGTTAATGACAGACAAATGTTATTTTTCTAAGTAGGCCTAAAGATACTTCAAATCAGAGTCCTATTGGGATAAAAGTGGTCATTAAAAACACTAATAACATAAAAAAAAAACAAGACACCTTAAGGTGAATGAGCAAAAGCAGTTGGCCATCTGAGATGAGAGAGCTCTGCATGCTGTTCAGCAAACATCTAGTTATTAATTTTCAGTTATATGCTCATGGTGTAAAAATTAACCATTATGTGAATTCACTAGTGATAACAAATGCCCAAATGTAACTTTGTCATGAAAACCTTTCAGGTCTTCTGTGCTTCTAGCCATACAGGGACCTTGCAGTATGCCTAGAAAATCAGAAAATACTGTGTTAATTGTTCATCCACTATGTGCCTGGAGCTCTAGCTGTAGTGTCTTTATTACAGCTGCAGTAGTGTGGCCAAAGTGTCTCTGGAGGAAAGGAGAGCTTTCAGATAAATAAGGGCCAGTCTACTTTGGCATTAGGTTAGTGCCATTGGTAGCCAATGTAGCTACGTTTTCTGGAGTACCCGCTGCGGACTTCTGCACAGAGTTTAAAGTTATTTCTTATTGTGAACTACATTTCAGCATCAGCTGTCAAATATGGAGGAGAGACAGGCACGGATGGTTGCTTCAAGTGTTTGCGGCTTAAGGAAAAAGGAGTACTGTATTTTGCCCGTGACCATGTGCAGCACAAAGCTGACTTGGATGTGGTTCCTACGTTGCCTTTCTAGCTTTGGTCTGAAATGTTTGGTGTCTTCACAGCTTCTTTGTGTTGCATGTGGATGTTTTTTCTTCCCCTCAATGGAAGGACGTAGGAAGAAATACAGTCAGTGTAAGCTGGTCTGGATTAGAAACATGCTTGCTATGATGCCCAGTTTCATGGATTCCATAAAGATGAAAGTATAGTGGTTTGGTTTTCTTCATTTTTCAAAAAATGCTGATTTTAGTCTTTAAACTTACTGAATTTATCTTCTAATTATTTTTTGCCTGTTGCAATTTCCTTCTCTAATTTCTGCAGAGGGTAATTAGTGTTTAGCAGCATCTTTCTGTCCACAGGTAGACAAGAGAAGAGTCAGATTAAGAAAGAAATTCAGATTTTCTAGGCAAGAAAAGCTAATTCACTGTTCCGTATACAGAGGCAGCTTAGAGGAGTAAAAATAGCATGAGAAATAGATGGAAACTTTTTTTAAAATGTCTTCCAAATTTCTTATTTTGCCACTTACTCTAATGTCTAATTACTCAATATGTCATTACTACTTTTCTTTCAAGAGAATTGATTTTAAAAGTAGAATAAAATAAAATATAATAGAAACGCTTGTTATAGCTGAAGTTGATAGTGGTGGCACCCATAATTTGAGTTGCTACAGTCTCATTCCAGACCTGGCGCTTTGACTTTGTTTTTGTTGGCTGATGGAGGATATCTCTGCATTTCTTAAGTAGCCAAATGGCTTCCTGCTATTGAGGTGCTGCATGAGCTAGTTCAGTCGGAATTTATAGCTATGCCTTATAATATAAGGAAATCAGTGAATAATGAAAAAGTACTTGCTGAAATGTAAAATATTGAATGGAACAGTACTTCAAAGCTCAGGATTTTATAACATATTCCTTCTGCCATCTCAAATTAAAATGATCAAAAATATCCAAATTAACTGGGTAAGATGTTTAAGGAAAACGCTTGTTCTACTTTTTTTCCTTTAAAAATGTTTCTTTCCCTAAATTACATTCCATTTTCTTCTGGTTCATATTTAGTCCATTTTTTAAGTACTAGAATTTGGAACTCTCTTTTCTTTTGCAGTTTTGTTCACCTTCTGACTTGCATAGCCATAAAATAGGAAATAAGTAGAGAAAATCAAAACTAAACTATCTTTTTGTTATAATAATTGTAATTATTTCTCTGTGCTCATTAATTCTTAAAGAAGAAAAAGGGAAGAAAACTTGTCTAAGCAAATACTGTACTGAAGTATTTTATACCTCGGTTATATTTTAAATAAAAGCTGTACTTTCAGGAAATAAATAACAATCCTTAAGGTTATGTTGAGTCAGCAGGACCTAGATATGCTAAGAAGTTTTACTGATGTTCAGTGTTTTAATACAGCACTGTAGTTGTTTTATTCAGTGAGACTTTTCAGTCTGGAAATTATTAGTTCATTGTGCTGAACCGCTTGGCTTCCAAGTGGCTCTTTTTGAATGATTCTGGTCGAATTGTGTGTGTTTTCAATCCTTGTCCTCTTCAAGTCTCTCATCTCTCGTCTTCTGACTTGGTGAAACACTAAATAATTAGTGTACTCTTCAGGCAGATAGAAGTTTGTGGAAAGGGGATGTTCATTCTGCAGATTTTCAGTGTGAGCACTGAGAGGAGACCATCGTAGCCCTCAGTAGCTCTGTGGGTCTGCATGAGTCTGTACAGTGGGCTCATCTTCACTGTCACCTTGGAGACCAAGAAGGTTTGGGTTTTCACAGATGCCTGCCCCTAGCCCAAAAGCTGTTCTCTTCCATTCCATGCTATGGCATTTGCAGAGCTCTTTGCAACAGCCCTGGGGATTTCTCTGACATTAAAGAAAAAAATTGCTACAGAGTGACCTTTTATTAACTAGAACCTTAAGCAACTTATCAGAGCTGCTGTGGTAAAAGCAACGCCATAGTGTATTTAAATTTAAAATTGGTACAGTTGCATTTTCAGTTTTGTGACTGTTAATGCATCCCCTTATGCACTGGCTGGCTACAGTCTTCCCAGTAGGAACCTTTAGCTAAGGCTTTGGAGAGACGATCCAGTCTTGGAGAATAGTTGACTAATAATGGTTATTAAAAAAACCCCAAACAAACAAATCAGTAAAAAACCCAGCAGAATATTTTTATGATCAGAATCTGCATGTACTGGAAAAACTATCAAGATTGTTTTGCACTGGGCTGAATAAAAAAAGTTGTATATACTCTTCCAGTTATTTGTGAGCCTTTCTTGGCTTCACTGGTTGGCGTTTGGGGGCAGGGGATGAGAACCCATTTTCATTTAGAAAACTCTGTCTTGAGAGTGAGCTGCTCTTTCCATGATTGTTGCAGTTAGAAGGAACAGCTGAGCAATTTACCGTTTACTTTGGTCTTCTGGGGCTTCCTCTTTGCTTCAAATTAAATTATTTTAGTATCATAAGATCATTGAAAATTCATCTGACCTGAGGCAACTTGGATGTGATCAGGGATGATCAAACTGTTAAGACAGATATATAGTTATGGTGGGGTGAGAGTGAAGCTGAATTACTTTAAAATGTGGGATGCTATTTCTGCATCTGGGAAAAATCCACTAAATAAGAAACAATCTTATTATACATATCCAGCTATCAGGCTTAAAAAAAAGAAATAAAATGAAATATATGTCTGATGGATGGTGAATCAATAATCGCCTGCCGTATATGAAGTGTTCCATAAAGATGCTATATTTTAGTAGAGTAAATGGAGATTAGTCCTGCTAGGAGAGAAATTTTGTGTCATAAGTCATCAAGGCTGCTTATTTCTTTTTCTTCTTTCATACCTCTCTGCCCTGTTTCTCTCCCTTCCTCCCCATAGAGAATATTGTGCTGGTGGAGGGAGAATGACAATTCTAGATGCGTTACTACATTTGCTCTTGTCTTGTGAGAGTGAATATTGAGACAGTGTTGGGGAATTCCCTAAAAATAATTTTGTCTTCAGAAGACTCTTCCCCTGCCCTCTCCCCTGTATGTTGTCAGTGGGTCTTACAGAGCCTGTTTTGCTGTATGTGCTTGTGCAAAAGCAGAGTCTAGGAGGAGCCAGGAAGAGGCAGTGAGAGGCAGAGGGGCTGCTGAGAGGCTAAAAATTAGTCTGTGAAGGGTCAGAGCCAGGGGAGCTTGGGAGAGTAAAGGGCAGCAAACTGGGATTCAGCAGGGAGAGAAGGGACGTGGAGGGTCTTTAGTAAACTGGCTGGTCTTCTGCTAGGCTGTGTTTCCAAGGTGTTGGGGTGTAAGGTGGATAAGTTAATTTTTAACTTTCTTTTTTTGGGGGGAGAGGTGAATGGAAGGGAGAGAAGGTGTCATGATGCTGTTACTTGATATCGCACCAAATTATTGATTAGAGACGCTGGAGATAGATACAGATACACACATGTATATATACACACACTGTATATGTGTATATTTGTTTGTAAGTGGAAAAGGCTATAATTTGAGACATTCAGATAATTTTGCATTGAAAACAAAGCCAACAAAAAATAATAGAACTTGCAGTCTGCATCTTCAGCTGCTTTCTTGTGGTGGGATCAAATAGTAGGAGTAACACTGCAAAACCTAAACCAGTGTGTAAATAGCCCTTTCCTTGAATTACTCTCCATTTAAGCAGTTTTTACATCTCTTAATACCTATAAATAGGTTGCAAATTCTTACAGTAATACATGTGTTGATAAACTAAGCTTTACTGTTGTGTGTTTTGTTTTTTTTTTTGTGCTTGTACCGAACGGCACTTTTAGAGGAATCCAGAACAGATACTCATGCTGTGTGACAGTCTTCCACCAGCCGTTTTATTTCCTGTTTATATGTAGATATTGGGTTGAAAGCAGTGCTTGCTATGTAGGGGAGAAGGTGAAAGCATGGCCTGGCTTGGCACAGGACCTCATCAGCTTCTGAGGACGGTCAGATTTAAAACATGTGCCTTTGCCAGTGTGTAACTTATGCCAGCAACCACTTAAGGTTCTGGAGGTCATACAAAAAAAATCTTGTCGGTTCTGATGCAGTTGCCTTAAAGACAATAACTGCATTGGATGCAAGTTGTCTGGATTCCTGCTTAAAGCATCTGGTAAAACGGGTGTGAATCACCAGAGCTAGTGTATTCATGCATGTGTTTTCAGCATCCTTCTCACCTGTTCTGTCTGCGCTTAAGCTACCAGCATATGTTTGCCTGGGCTTTGGCGACTTGTTATGAGAAGGGGTCACCTCTAGTTTTGCTCAAGAGTAGCAGGAGGCTCTGCTGTAGCACAATGAGAAGCTCAATATGAGCCGGCAATGTGCACTTGCAGTCCAGAAAGCTGACTGCATTCTGGGCTGCATCCAAAGAAGCGTGGCCAGCAGGTCGAGGGAGGTGATTCTGCCCCTCTACTCTGCTCTTGTGAGACCCCACCTGGAATACTGCGTTCAGCTCTGGAGTCCCCAGCACAAGAAGGACATGGAGCTGCTGGAGCGAGTCTAGAGGAGGGCCACGAAGATGATCTGAGGGCTGGAGCATCTCTCTTGTGAAGACAGGCTGAAAGAGTTGGGGCTGTTCAGCCTGGAGAAGGCTCCGGGGTGATCTTATTTCAGGCTTCCAGTACCTAAAGGGGGCCTACAAGAAAGCTGGAGAGACTTTTTATAAGGGTGTGTAGTGATAGGACGAGAGGCAATGGCTTTAGAAAGAGGGTAGATTTAGATTACATATAAGGAAGAAATTTTTCACTCTGAGGGTGGTGAGGCACTGGAACAGGTTGCCCAGAGAAGTTGTGGCTGCCCCATCCCTGGAGGTGTTTAAGGCCAGGCTGAATGAGACTTTGGGGCAACCTGGTGTAGTGGAGGGTGTCCTTGCCTATGGCAGGGAGTTTGGAACTAGGTGATCTTTAAGGTCCCTTCCAACTCTAACCATTCTGTGATTCTATGATCTCCAGTCCTAAATATGTTGCATGTAAAACCCAAAAGATTCCAACATTCATCCTTCTCACATGGATGTAGAGTTAAGGTCTCAGATGCTTTAAACTATGATCTAACTGTGCTGCCATTCCACTTGATGGTAGCCTGACTGTGGAGTTCAGTTTAAAAGTAAATCTAGGATGCTTCTGAATATGAAATTTATGAAATTTTGTTGTTGATTTTTATGACTATAGAAGCTATATAAAGTATTTTTTTATGTTGTAAACTGACTCCAAAAAAGTCTTTATTGGAGATCTTAAACAAAATGCGATTAGTTTAATTGACTACACGGTAAATTAATGAGAACTCTCCATAATGAAGACTTTCAGTGGAAGACCCCAGTGTGGTCCAGACTTCATTAAAGGGTAATGAATTTTAGGGTCTCTTGGTAAAATACTGTCAGATCTATACTTTGACTTTGTGTCTGTGATTGACTGAGAGATGACTTCCATGGTTTGTGGTACTATTGTAAGCATTTCAGAATATTTCATATTAATAACATGCCTTCATTTATGAAGTATTCTTAGAAAATGTAAAAATAACTCTTAAAAATCCTTAAGTGTAAGAAAGATTTAACAAAATAAAACCTAAGTCACTGTTTCATGATGAAATAGGATATAATTCTCTCACTGAGCTTTCATACTGTAAAAGGAAAATGGCCATTCTGAAATGAATGCTCATATAGGCCTCTTCTGTTTGTTGTGCATTCAGACACCCAGCATCACATGTAAAAATAAAAATACTTTAACACGGAAAAAAAAGAAAAGGCAAAGCAGAACAGGGGTAAACTAGGATGTACCTAACATGTTCATGATGGCATCATTTGTAGAAATAGGTGGTCTGTGGTCCTTCAATTTTGATTGTGTTGCTCCTCTTGAGAGCGGTAGTGAGTATGCAGCCTGTTAGTTTGCCTCCTGTTTATCATCTCTTTGCTTATTATGAAATAAGAGAGATGAACTGACATGCAGAAACTTCAGCATGTTTCTGTGTCTCTAATTTTTAACTGTTTTGGTCGACATTACTTGTGTTATTCCAGTGCTTTCTTACTGACAGTAATGACAGAGCTGCTTCTCTCTGTTTTACCTTTCCATTAGGACTTCCTTTCACATTCTAGCCCGTATTTCTCTTTCATGGTCAGATGGTCATTTGGGCCAACCGCTTCCAGTCAGTCTCTTATCTCTCAGCATCAGTCTGAGTGAAAAATGGGGCAACCTGGTATACTGGAATGTGTGTGCCCTCCCATGCGGTGATCCCTCCTGAAAAGGCCTGTAATGATTGTTCTATCATTTGAAAACAAAAATGTATAGTCTTTGTTTTTGAAGGCTGCAAGTCACATCGGATTTCAATTTCTGAATTTTACATTGACAGGAGGCAGATTGCAGTGAAGACCATAAACTGACAGTTTAGGGCAAGCACGCTATTGCCTAAGGCAATCAAGGATGTAGACCACTCCATCCTTCTGACTTAGGACATTCATCCCTCCTGAGGTTCCTTGTCCTTTCTGATGATAGATTGAGAAAGACAAGCAGCACATGGGTAGACAAACACCTCACCCAGGCACTTGGTGCCATTTAACAGTTTCTTCCTGCATTTGACATTTTCATTTCCCTTCTTCACCTCACTCATCACTAACTGTTTGGGTCTTGTTTTCTGTACACAACGCTAATAAAGAATGACAGAATACAAATACAAGCTCCATTACTCATTTTATATGATGTACATTCTAGCAAAATTATATAGGAAGCTTCACCAGCTGAACCATGAAAGGAACACTTAAGATTTAATTGACATTGACCTTATGCGACTATCATTCCGGATAAAGTGGTTTTTTTACTGTTGATTTTTTTTAATTTGTTTGGGGTTTTTTGTTTGTTTGTTTTTAATGACTCACAGATACCCAAGAATGTGCAGGTATTCAATTTATTGCTATGTAATTCTTTTCTGAGTTTACTAGAATCACAATACCACTATCAAAATGTGCTTTGCATAATGTAATGTAATCTAATCTAATCTTCCAGGCTCCCATGTTTATTATGTCTCGTTACTGTGCTTTGCTCAGGTGAGATCTTAATACAGAAGTTGGAAAGTGTACCGCAAAACAGATTCCTTTATAGACCAAATGTGTATACGTGTACATGTATTTTCCAAATCAGGGTTCTACATGCTTCCTGAGAGGTCTGAGAAGATAGAAGCTCACGTTGCAGAGGAAAGAGTCTTGAGGGGAGAATTTCTTTGGGTTTTTTTGCATGTTGTACAACTGAGAGACGAAGAGGAGTTACAGTGTTGGCCAACATGGTTAGCAAGTGGAGAAAGAGAAGTGCCTTGGTGATAATCTCAGTTCTAGTCTCTGATCAGGGCTAAGGCGATGCACGACATGATGTTCGTAATAGCAGTGTGAGGAATCATAGAATCATAGAATGGTTAGGGTTGGAAGGGACCTTAAAGATCATCTAGTTCCAACCCCCCTGCCATGGACAGAGAAATCCTCCACTACACCAGGTTGCCCAAAGCCTCATCCAACCTGGCCTTGAACACCTCCAGGGATGGGGCATCCACAGCTTCTCTGGGCAACCTGTTCCAGTACCTCACCACCCTCAATGTAAAAAATTTCTTTCTTATATGTAATCTAAATCTGCCCTCTTTCAGTTTAAATCCATTGCGCCTTGTCCTATCACTACACACCCTTGTAAAAGGTCCCTCTCCAGCTTTCCTGTAGGCCCCCTTTAGGTACTGGAAAGCTGCAATAAGATCACCCCGGAGCCTTCTCTTCTCCAGGCTGAACAGCCCCAACTCTCTCAGCCTGTCTTCATAGCAGAGGTGCTCCAGCCCTTGGATCATCTTCGTGGCCCTCCTCTAGACTTGTTCCAGTAGCTCCATGTCCTTCTTGTGTTGGGGACTCCAGAGCTGAACACAGTATTCCAGGTGGGGTCTCATGAGAGCAGAGTAGAGGGGCAGAATCACTTCCCTCGACCTGCTGGCCACGCTCCTTTTGATACAGCCCATGATACAGTTGGCTCTCTGGGCTACCAGCACAGGAAGTTCTCAGTAGAACCACAGCAACTATGTGAATCACTGCAGGAGATTAGTTCCTAATTGATGTATTCACCAAAAATCCTAGCTTTCATCTTTGATAGCAGTGAGAAGAACATGCCTTTCCATAAGTGTACTGTTGACATCCAGCCTCCTCCTGTTTCTTCCAGACCTCTTCTATGAAGATGGGGGAGCAGGCTCTTCTCTTGCAAATATCTTCAGTAACTCATTGCTGATACTTCTAGTGCTCTAAAATAGGGCTGAATTCAAATGGATGTAATTCTTGTTGAAGTTATAGTATACATTGGTGTACGTTTTTAATTACAGCGCTGAAACTGTGCAGAGATTTAATCTTGAGATCCCCATGTTGTTACATGGGGAAACCCTTAACTGGAAAGGAGATACCAGAGATATTGGGTAATTCACATCACTGTCCATTTATACATATTGAGCTTACACTTAGATTGAGGTTTACATTTTCATTTGTGTTTCTGAGGATGATTTCCATTAAGAAGGAAATACTGAACTCATCAGAAATCTGAGTCAGGTGTTCTATTCCATGCTGTGAGCATGGATTTATCGTTGATGTCTTAATCTGTAAAGAGAAGGAAGGTAGTCTCTTGGAATAGAAAATAATTTTTATCTACTCAAACCCACTGAAAAGAAAATATGAATGGTACTGATGAGAGTGAATTAAAAGAAAATGAGACTTCCAGTGTGATGCTGCTTCTCCCTTCAGATGCTCCAGTGTGTGGTGTAGGACTGTTTGTGGAGCTGTGGTAATGCACTTTCTTTATGCAGTTCAGAGAAATTTAAATCAAGTTATATGGAATTCTTTAAGCTGAGGGTGCCCACGTGCCGGCTGAAGACCAACCAAACTGTAGCCTGCTCAGCTGTAAAGTGAGTATGTGATTTTGCTGCTGACCACTGTGACTGCTTTGGTTTCTCCAACTTTATTTTATGGATAGAACCTGCCTGTAAAATCATATATGTTCCCAAAACGGATACTGCTATTGCATATTTAGTATTAATGCAGAAAAGCTGTTAGTTGAAAATATAGAAAGGAATATCATGAGTATTTGCAGATACTTCACAGTGAGTTTAAAAAGAATACGTGCTGGATTCCTTCAAGAAAAAAAATTAAAAGGTTAGTTTTTTTATAACTATCTGTAATGTTGCTCATAAATTTTCCAGTTTATCTGCTACTTAGCTACAATACATTATTTAGAACATAAAAGATAATAATTTGAAAGACTAATCTCTAGAGATAAGCCAACTTTCCTTTTTAATAAACCATTTAAAGTACAGGGTGTCTAGCAAGAGTTTTGTATATAATATTCCTGATTGCATTAAAATAATTACTTATTTCAGGTTGTGTTATTCCAAATGCTCATACTTTGAGGAGAACTACATGACAGGACTTAGACTTCATATGTGATGATGTAGCACCAGGTTCTCATATGGGAAAATCTAGATTTTTCTGGTAAATTATTTGCTTTAGTTTCTAGTATTTATGTAGTACAATACTGTATTCCATAAATATGGAATTATAAATATTATTATATGGTGTGTTGATTATCTTTTGGTTTAAAATATATCCCCCTTAAGCTTTTCTTCTTTACTTCATTACAAATTTCAATTAAAAACACTTTTATTTTTTGTCTACTAGGTGTTTTTACTGTGCTTTGCAGCAGGTTTAACCATAAATGTATGTGAAAATGAGAGCTTGATATTCTGTTTGCTAAATCATAGATGCTTCAATCAGACTTGCATGCTTCTCTATATATGATGCACATATGTTTAGCTTTCAGAATAGAGAGATTTACGAAAAAAATTACCCTCTTTATTAGATGAATAATATCTGGACAAGAAAGCAAAACCAGTCTATGTAAAAAAGAGAATTCAGAATTCTTAAGGAGGTAGGAAAAACTTTATACTCAAAAAATGTCAAGTAGTTTTCTATAGGCATATGAATCTCAGTATCCCATGCTAATAAAACTTCTGTGAAGCCTTCAGTTATCAAAAGTTTGCTAAATTGATTTACTCTGTAACAGCTTTCATAAATTTGGAGGACAAGAGTTACATGCAATTATTAAAGCAGCTTCCATCTTCTTTTTGTTTGGTATTACCATGCTTAGAGCACTTCAGACGTTGGAGTTTGCTTACCCCTTTGTATCTCCTTTCAGGAGCTGACTTTTTACAAGGGCATATAGTGCTAGGAAAAGGGATAATGGCTTTAAACTGAATGAAAGAGGGGAGATTTAGGTTATATCTAAGGAAGAAATTTTTCACTCTGAGGGTGGTGAGGCACTGGCACAGGTTGCCCAGAGAAGCTGTGGCTGCCCCATCCCTGGAAGTGTTCAAGGCCAGGTTGGATGAGGCTTTGAGCAACTTGGTGTAGTGGAAGGCGTCCCTGCCCATGGCAGGGGGGTTGGAACTAGATAATCTTTCAGGTCCCTTCCAATCTAAACCATTCAATGATTCTATGACTGTGGTCTTTCCAGACTATGCTCAACTGATGGCTGACACTTAACTGGATCTTCAGTATTTGCTAGACCTCTGTGCTTTCTGAAATATATCTACTCCTGTATGATTTCTAGCATAGGTAATTGAAGACTGGCCAATACTTTTCTCAGGGAACAAGATAATATTAAATGAAGATCCAATTTGGTGGAGTTTTTTTATGTGGAATAGCCAAAAATAAAGTTCTGCTTCTAATAATAATAGCCAAAAATAAACTCTGCTTCTAATTAAAATGCTTTATTTGGTTGTTACACTTATATACTGGTGAGATGTCAGACACTCGTTCCCCGGATGGGTGGAATTAAATGTCTCCATTTCGTCTTTAAAAAATAACTCATGAGCAATGAGTAATGACTTCTCTTTTCCCCTAGTATCTCCTTGCAGCTAAAAGTGAGGAAATGTGAATTTGTGTAGGTAACAGAGACCAGTCTTGCCTAAGAGGAGGATGAAAATTACCCATTTGCTTGTTGAGGAAGAGCTCAGTTGGTTCGGGGACAGACCAGAATGCTGCGGCAGTGCTTTGTTTTTATAGAAATTACGTAGAAACGTGTCATGGTTTTAGGCTGATCTAGCAACTAAAACTCACACAGTCTCTCCTTCTCCAGTGAAGTAGAGAGGAGAGGGGAAAAAAAAAAACCAAAGGGACTGAGGGTTGAGACAAGAACAGAGGGAGCACCCACCAACCATGGTCCCGGGCAAACCAGACAGGGCTTTCTCAAAGCAAAAGAGTTTATTAATGATTACTTAGAAGGACAAAGGGAAACAGAAAAAAAACGATTACTTGAGAGGACAGAAAGAAACAAAACCAGATCTTAAAACCGACACCTTCCCCCCACCTTTCCTTTTCCTCCCGGCTCTACCTCCTCCCCCCAGCAGCACAGGGGGCAGGGACTGGGGGAGTGCAGGTCAGTTCATTCCGTGCTGTTACTGCTGCTTCTTTCTTAAAGGAGAAGGAGTCCTTACACCCTTTTCCCCTGCTCCAATGGATCCCCTACCCACGAGGAAAAATCCACAAACTTCTCCAGCGTGAGTCCAGCCCACTGGAAACAATCCTCCCCACAGATTGCTCCGGTGTGGGCTTTACCACAGTCTCGGGTACTTAGGGAGCTGTAGCCACTCGCTCCGGCGTGGGTCGTCACGCAGACTCCAGATGCCTCTCTGCCTTGTCGTGCACCCCAACACGACCATCCTCCGGCTCAGGCATCTTCTCCCCACGGGCTGTGAGTGGGTCTCTGCTCCACCGAGGCCGTCCTGGTTGCAGGGGGGCCGCCTGCTATCTCACCATCAGCCGCAGGGGAAACTCGGCTCCGGCACACCTCCTCCCGCTCCATCCTCACTGACCTGCTGTCGATGCGGCTGTTTCTCTCAGATCTCAGTCCTCTCCAGGTGAACTCAGCCCAGTGGGCACCCCGGGAGTGGGGTGCCCCCGAGTTCCCCAGCTGGCTCCGCCGCCACCATTCTCCGTGGGTGGCGCCGGCCCGACGCAGGCAGCTGCCCGGCCGGGAGCCAGGGAGCGGGGGCAGTGCCCTCCTCCCTTCTCTGCTCGATCCTGGGCGAAGCACCTTTTCCGGTTCCTTTGTCCTGACTTAAATAGGGCAATTCGCAGAGGCGCCCTATTGGCTCAACCCCGAGGGGGATGGCAGTCTGATCTGGTGGCCAGAACTAAGCCTAACCCGGTTCCAAAACCGGGGAGGTCGCAGGGAGCAAAACCCCTCTCCTGCCACCAGAACCACCCCCCCCTCCACATCAAACCATGACAAAACGATGTGATATCGAGGCCACCTGCTGCTCTTTCCCCTTGAACTCAGCACTGGTGAGACCGCACCTCAAATACTGTGTTCAATTTTGGGACCCTCACTACAAGACAGACATTGCAGTGCTGAAGTGTGTCCAAAGAAAGGCTATGAACCTGGTGAAGGGTCTAGAGCATAAGTCTTGTGAGGAACAGCTGAGGGAACTGGGATTGTTTAGTCTGGAGAAAAGGAGACAGAGGGGAGACGTTATCACTCTCTACAGCTGCCTGAAAGGGTATTGTAGCCAGGTGGGTGTGGGTCTCTTCTGCCAAGTAACAAGCGACAAGACAAGAGGAAACAGCCTCAAGTTGCACCAGGGGAGGTTTGGTTTAGATACTAGGAAAAATTTATTCACTGAAAGGGTTGTTAAGCATTGGGACAGGCTGCCTAGGGAAATGGATAAGTCACCATCCCTGGAGATATTTAAAAGACATGTAGATGTGGCGCGCAGGGACATGGTTTAGTGGTGGACTTGGCAGTGCTAGCTTAACAGTTGGACCTGATGATCTTCAAGGTCTTTTCCAACCTAAACAATTCTATATTTCTATGATTCTTTCGCTGAGGCCTTTTCAGTTTTCCAATTTGTGCCAAGTTAAAAGGCTGCTCTATTAGAGCATGCTTGCTAACTTATTTTCAACCAATGTAGGTTTGTTGTGGTTTAACCCAGTAGGCAGCTAAGCACCACGTAGCGCTCACTCACCCCTCCATCAGTGGGATGTCGGAGAGAATCAGAAGAGTAGAAGTGAGAAAACTCATGGGTTGAGATAAAGACAGTTTAATAGGGAAAGCAAAAGCCACACACGCAAGCAAAGCACGAGGAATTCCTTCACCGCTTCCCATGGGCAGGCAGGTGTTCAGCCATCTCCAGGAAAGCAGGGCTCCATCACACGTAACTATGACTTGTGAGGACAAACGCCATCACTCTGGACATGCTTGCTTCCCCAAACCTCCCCTTCTTCTTCCTCCACCTTTATATGCTGAGCATGATGTCATATGGTATGAAATATCTCTTTGATCAGTTGGGGTCAGCTGTCCCAGCTGTGTCCCCTCCCAACTCCTTGTGCACCCCCAGCCTACTCGCTGGTGGGATGATGTGAGCAGCAGAAAAGGCCTCGACTCTCTGTAATCATTGCTTAGCAATAAGGCCAACATCCCTGTGTTATCGACACTGTTTCCAGCACAAATCCAAAACACAGCCCCCATCCTAGCTACTGTGAAGAACATCAACTCTATCCCAGCCAAAACCAGCACAAGGTTAGTTTAAGATTAACTAGTTTCTTGAGTGGCCACTTATTCAGTAATGATGAAAATTCATTATTTCTGTGAGAATTTGTACACTGTTTGGTGCCATCTGTCTTTATAAAACAGAAAACATTTAGCATCCTGTGTTATATTTCCCATTTCAGTTGGAATTGCGGAGTGGTATCAGACGAATAGCGCACGTTGCTATTTTTGGACTATATAACAGAATTGGCATTCACATAAAGTTAAGCCAAATTCCTCTGAATCATCTTTGCCTTTAATGCTCTTTTTATACTGGCATTTGCTAGGATACGGCTGAACACGGTGATTTTTTGGTCTTGTTATC